>NC_090319.1:67820145-69020145 GCF_040869045.1 Eurosta solidaginis | reverse complement strand
GTTACCCACACTACCACTCGGATACATTTTTGTCCATTGTGAGTGCCCTCAGTAAGTACAAGGTGGCGGCAAATTCGTTTAGCCTCATTACCTCCGTGAGCGCAGAAATCTGCTCTTTCTTCTTTGATGCGCCGGACATCGGCAGAGGAAGTGGTAGATCGACTCCTCTTCCTCCTCATCCGGACAGCTTCTGCAGAGGGAGCTTGTTGGTATTCGCACCGTCGGAGCATTGGTGCGATAGCACAACGACCGGTGATGACACCCGTAAGTACCCTCACCGCATATTTGTTCAGTTTGAGAAGGAAGCTGGTGCCTTTCCTATCCAAGCATGGCCATAAGGACCTTGAGACTTCGCAGTCAACCCTATTGGTCCATAGCAAGTTCGTTGCCCTGTTCTCATATTCGTCGATTCTCCCTATGAGATATTAAGCAGCGGTCGGACGGAGCTGTCCACCTCACTTATGTCTAAGTTGGAACCTGTCCTAGTGACCCTAATATCTCTTTCGAAGCTCAGGCACGGGAGCATATATTCCGTTTGCCCGATATTACTTAGATGACGCTATGCTGCTATGGCCATATGGACGGATTCAAGCTGCCTGGAGGCCTTAAGCCTTGCTGCAGTTGGTAACGTGATGTTTTTGGACATTACATCTGTAGGCAGGATATGTAGAATGGCCTACAATGCTGTTGTCGGGGTATTTTAGTCCTCCCGTTATGCTAATCATTGATACTTTGCATAGCCCCTCAAGTTTTTTTGGTAAACGTACTTTTTTGTGTGGCTGTCCTTGAAACAAGAACTTTCACAATTGCCGTAAATACGTAGTGAAAGAGTTTGAGTGATAGGCCACACGTGCATCCTAGCATCCTCTTGCATGCATTCAGTGCCGCGGAGGCTTACTTCGCTCTCTCTTCCACATGGAGTTTCCACGACAACTTACTATATCGGATGAATCCTTGATATTTCGTAAGGTTACCCCTCCAAGTTTGGGCTTTGTACAAAAAGGGACTTCATATCTCATATGGACGTATTGTCAAAGCACTATTGTGCCACCTAGATCGGGCAAACGGTATATATGGTCCAGTGCCTGAGCTTCGCAATAGACCTCGGGGCCACAATTGCGCCGGAGGGTTGACACCATTGTGCACAAATCAACGGAAGGTTTCGGCTCTGCCGTTTACTGTGTCGATCCAGTAATAAGTACATCCTACAGGCTACCATACTATTGCAGGATCTTTCAGGGGGACATTATAGCCGTGAAGAAAGCAGCAGAAATTCTGGATGAAGTGTGCTTAACGTGCGGTCGCATCAATATATGCATATATTGATAGTCGAGAGGCGATAAAGGCAATAATCTCACACAGTACTTCATTAAGAAGTGTCCTAGAATGCAAAGAAGCATAAAAACTTCGCACTGTTGTTCGGTTTCCACTCATAAAGGGATAGAAGGTAACGAAAAGCCCGATGAATGGGCAAAGGAGAGGGCAGCACTCGCTGGATCAACGGTAAACATACGAATTCGTTTGAAATATATCAATAGCAGACAATAGTTGCATATGATCCAACAATCAGGAAAGGCGTGGAAAAAAGCGCGGGGCTGCAAAATTTCTAAGATCATGTGCAAATCCTACGATACTAGATTCACACAGTGGTTCATATCTCTGAAGAGAGAAAACTTAAGGCTCACGATGATCATACTAACTGGACACTGCCGTCTGCCGTCACATGCTTATAAGTTAGGTCTCGCTAGTAACAGCAGATGTAGGAAGTGGGAGCTGCACAATGAAACGCTTGATGTAATGTGTTCGTGTGCTGCCCTCGCCAGGTCAAGGCTCCAGCTATTAGGGGCCGCAAAGTTGTAAGATCTCGAGTCAGCAATTAAGCTAGGTCCTAAATAAAGTAGTATTTGTCAAGAGGACGGAGTTACGTTACGTCTGGTTACACACACAGAGAAAAACTATTGTAACATTAACTTCAAATCGCATATACCACAACTTAAACTTAGGTATAATTAACCTACTAAGTTTTTTCATCATCCTAATAAATAATAAAGTACCTGGGCGACCGAGCTTTGCTCGGCAACGTTTCGTTGTGCTGGCAACGTTTCTTTTTTCTTAATTTCGAATAGGTGGCAACCTCAAATGCCAACCCTACTCAAAAATGTCCCTATTGTAATGCGGAGTGAAATACCTTTCGTTTGATACCCATATCGGCATATTTCATGCAATTTGTTTTTCATTTCGAATAGGTGGCAACCCTAAACGGCAACCCTACTCGAAAATGTCCCTATTGTAATGCGGAGTGAATTACCTTTCGTTTGATACCCATATCGGCATATCTCATACAATTTTTTTTTATTTCGAATAGGTGGCAACCATAAAAGGCAAGCCTACTCAAAATTATCCCTATTGTAATGCGGAGTGAAACACCTTTCGTTTGATACCCATATTGGCATATCCCATGCAATTTTTGTTTAATTTTGAATAGGTGGCAACCCTAAATGGCAAACCTACTCAAAAATGTCCCTATTGTAATGCGGAGTGAAATACCTTTCGTTTGACATCCATATCGGCATATCTCATGCAATTTTTTTTTTAATTTCGAATAGGTGGCAACCTTGTGAAACATTCTGAGTGGCAACACCTAGGTAGAAAGTCTTAGAAGGTGATACATTTGCCGTCTTTCAGTGAGCTTTACAGCTCCGGCTCACGCTTAATTCTCACGGGAATGCTCTGGATCATTGAGAGACTTGAGAAGCAGATGTCGTGAAATTTTCGCACACGTGAAATGTCATAGCCAGATGTCGCCGCTGTTTTTCATTTAACTCATACGGCGAAAGGCTAAGCAGCGACATTTTTTTTTGAAAAAGTAGGTTTATTAAAGGCCGCGTTGCCAACCTAAAAAGAAGTAATTAACAAATTATCTGGCTCACAAATTGAACCAGACTTCTATCTGGATTTATCTGGCTCAAATCGTTGTTGTTGTATTTACATGCAAAATTATTTATCTGGCTCAGGATTTTGCCACCGGATGATAGCTATTATCTCTGTTCCAAATTTCATTCCCGAGATCGTTCGGCTATACAAACAAACAAGAATTGCTCGTTTAAAGTTATAAGATAAATTAAGTAATAAATTGCCTAAGCTTTGTTTCCATTGTCGAGCATAAATTGTGTAAGTACTCTGGTAGGATGTACAAATTTCTTGGGGCCCATACAAAATTCTTTAACTAAATCAACTTTGTTCGATTTACAATTGTTTTTCTCTGTGTGCACTATGGACATATTCAGTCTATCTAAGGTCTTTATGGACCGGCCAGTTCAACCTAACCTAACCTTTCGTCATGTGTCCTCAAAAAATAAATAAAAAAACAATCTCAATTTATGCAATATTTATGTATGTAGGTAAAACTATTCAATAAATGTTGTTTACTTTCGAAAATCCAAAACGTGTCAACAAATTTTGGACATACATATTAACATGGTAAACAAGTTTTTATTTATAAATTTTTTTTCAATACAATGTCCTTGAATATTGAAATAGAAAGGAATAGACAAAAACAAAGCCATTAAGAAATCAGTCGTTCATAATGCGGGCGACAAACAACCATTGATGGATGGATGGATGATCCTTTCAACACGTGCCGTGCAGGATGAATCATGCAAACAAATTTGATTAGCCGCTCAAAACGATACAACAACAACAACAACAACAAAAGGAACCAAATTGTATATTGCATATGAAGAGCGCGAAAAAAATTGTACCTAACTGCATAAACTTGTTTTTATACCTTTCATGAACATGAAATGTTATATTAACTTTGGTCCGATGTTTGTAACGTTGAGAAATATAGAAGATAGACCATTAAGTATACCGAATTTATCAGGACGACGAACTGAGTTCATATAGACATGTCCATCCGTCCGTCTGGCTGTTTGAACGCAAACTAGTTCCTCAAATTTTGAGATGTCTCAATGAAATTTGGCACAAGGATGTATTTTTGTATTATATTAGACATTTGTCGGATCCGGTAGGATCGGACCACTATAACATATATCTCCCATACAACCGATCGTTCAGATAGGACGGTTTTGGCCATTCCTGCCGCAATTTAGAAAGTATAAACGTGAAACTCCGTGATATATATTTTAATATATCATAAAAGATTTTCTATAAAAATCACTTTGATCGGAGCATGCCATACAACCGATCCTTCAGATAGAAAGATTTTTGGCCATTTCTCCCTTAATTTCCAATATAAAAACTTGGTGAAATTTATTCTAATATATCAAAGAAGATTTCCTGAAAAAATCACTTTGATCGGAGCTATATATAATATATATCCCATACAACCGATCGTTCAGATAGAAAGATTTTTGGTCATTTCTCCCTTAGTTTCCAATATAAAAACGTTAAACTTGGTGATATTTATTCTAATATATCGTAGAAGATTTCCTGTAAAAATCATTTCGATCGCAGCTATATATAATATATATCCCATACAACCGATGGTTCAGATAGAAAGATTTTTGGTAATTTCTCCCTTAATTTCCAATATAAAAACGTTAAACTTGGTGATATTTATTCCAATATATCGTAGAAGATTCCCTGTAAAAATCATTTCGATCGGAGCTATATATAATATATATCCCATACAACCGATCGTTCAGATAGAAAGATTTTTGGTCATTTCTCCCTTAGTTTCCAATATAAAAACGTTAAACTTGGTGATATTTATTCTAATATATCTTAGAAGATTTCCTGTAAAAATCATTTCGATCGGAGCTATATATAATATATATCCCATACAACCGATCGTTCAGATAGAAAGATTTTTGGCAATTTCTCCCTTAATTTCCAATATAAAAACGTTAAACTTGGTGATATTTATTCTAATATATCGTAGAAGATTTCCTGTAAAAATCATTTCGATCGCAGCTATATATAATATATATCCCATACAACCGATGGTTCAGATAGAAAGATTTTTGGTAATTTCTCCCTTAATTTCCAATATAAAAACGTTAAACTTGGTGATATTTATTCCAATATATCGTAGAAGATTCCCTGTAAAAATCATTTCGATCGGAGCTATATATAATATATATCCCATACAACCGATCGTTCAGATAGAAAGATTTTTGGTCATTTCTCCCTTAGTTTCCAATATAAAAACGTTAAACTTGGTGATATTTATTCTAATATATCTTAGAAGATTTCCTGTAAAAATCATTTCGATCGCAGCTATATATAATATATATCCCATACAACCGATGGTTCAGATAGAAAGATTTTTGGTAATTTCTCCCTTAATTTCCAATATAAAAACGTTAAACTTGGTGATATTTATTCCAATATATCGTAGAAGATTCCCTGTAAAAATCACTTTGATCGGAGCTATATATAATATATATCCCATACAACCGATCGTTCAGATAGAAAGATTTTTGGTAATTTCTCCCTTAATTTCCAATATAAAAACGTTAAACTTGGTGATATTTATTCCAATATATCGTAGAAGATTTCCTGTAAAAATCATTTCGATCGCAGCTATATATAATATATATTCCATACAACCGATGGTTCAGATAGAAAGATTTTTGATAATTTCTCCCTTAATTTCCAATATAAAAACGTTAAACTTGGTGATATTTATTCCAATATATCGTAGAAGATTCCCTGTAAAAATCATTTCGATCGGAGCTATATATAATATATATCCAATAGAACCGATCGTTCAGATAGAAAGATTTTTGGTCATTTCTCCCTTAGTTTCCAATATAAAAACGTTAAACTTGGTGATATTTATTCTAATATATCGTAGAAGATTTCCTGTAAAAATCATTTCGATCGGAGCTATATATAATATATATCCCATACAACCGATGGTTCAGATAGAAAGATTTTTGGTAATTTCTCCCTTAATTTCCAATATAAAAACCTTAAACTTGGTGATATTTATTATAATATATGGTAAAAGATTTGCTGTAAAAATCATTTCGATCGGAGCTATATATAATATATATCCCATACAACCGATCGTTCAGATAGAAAGATTTTTGGCCATTTCTCCCTTAGTTTCCAATATAAAAACGTTAAACTTGGTGATATTTATTCTAATATTTCGTAGAAGATTTGCTGTAAAAATCATTTCGATCGGAGCTATATATAATATATATCCCATACAACCGATCGTTCAGATAGAAAGATTTTTGGCAATTTCTCACTTAATTTCCAATATAAAAACGTTAAACTTGGTGATATTTATTCTAATATATCGTAGAAGATTTCCTGTAAAAATCATTTCGATCGGAGCTATATATAATATATATCCCATACAACCGATCGTTCAGATAGAAAGATTTTTGGCAATTTCTCACTTAATTTCCAATATAAAAACGTTAAACTTGGTGATATTTATTCTAATATATCGTAGAAGATTTCCTGTAAAAATCATTTCGATCGGAGCTATATATAATATATATCCCATACAACCGATGGTTCAGATAGAAAGATTTTTGGTAATTTCTCCCTTAATTTCCAATATAAAAACGTTAAACTTGGTGATATTTATTATAGTATATCGTAGAAGATTTGCTGTAAAAATCATTTCGATCGGAGCTATATATAATATATATCCCATACAACCGATCGTTCAGATAGAAAGATTTTTGGCCATTTCTCCCTTAGTTTCCAATATAAAAACGTTAAACTTGGTGATATTTATTCTAATATTTCGTAGAAGATTTCCTGTAAAAATCATTTCGATCGAAGCTATTTATAATATATATCCCATACAACCGATCGTTCAGATAGAAAGATTTTTGGGAATTTCTTCCTTAGTTTCCAATATAAAAACGTTAAACTTGGGGATATTTATTCTAATATATTGTAGAAGATTTCCTGTAAAAATCATTTCGATCGGAGCCATATATAATATATATCCCATACAACCGATCGTTCAGATAGAAAGATTTTTGGCAATTTCTCACTTAATTTCCAATATCAAAACGTTAAACTTGGTGATATTTATTCCAATATATCGTAGAAGATTCCCTGTAAAAATCATTTCGATCGGAGCTATATATAATATATATCCCATACAACCGATCATTCAGATAGAAAGATTTTTGGGCATTTCTCCTTAGTTTCCAATATAAAAACGTTAAACTTGGTGATATTTATTCTAATATATCTTAGAAGATTTCCTGTAAAAATCATTTCGATCGGAGCTATATATAATATATATCCAATACAACCGATCGTTCAGATAGAAAGATTTTTGGCAATTTCTCACTTAATTTCCAATATAAAAACGTTAAACTTGGTGATATTTATTCGAATATATCGTAGAAGATTTCCAGTAAAAATCATTTCGATCGGAGCTATATATAATATATATCCCATACAACCGATGTTTCAGATAGAAAGATTTTTGGTAATTTCTCCCTTAATTTCCAATATAAAAACGTTAAACTTGGTGATATTTATTATAATATATCGTAGAAGATTTGCTGTAAAAATCATTTAGATCGGAGCTATATATAATATATATCCCATACAACCGATCGTTCAGATAGAAAGATTTTTGGCCATTTCTCCCTTAGTTTCCAATATAAAAACGTTAAACTTGGGGATATTTATTCTAATATTTCGTAGAAGATTTCCTGTAAAAATCATTTCGATCGGAGCTATTTATAATATATATCCCATACAACCGATCATTCAGATAGAAAGATTTTTGGGCATTTCTCCCTTAGTTTCCAATATAAAAACGTTAAACTTGGTGATATTTATTCTAATATATCGTAGAAGATTTGCTGTAAAAATCATTTAGATCGGAGCTATATATAATATATATCCCATACAACCGATCGTTCAGATAGAAAGATTTTTGGCCATTTCTCCCTTAGTTTCCAATATAAAAACGTTAAACTTGGGGATATTTATTCTAATATTTCGTAGAAGATTTCCTGTAAAAATCATTTCGATCGGAGCTATTTATAATATATATCCCATACAACCGATCATTCAGATAGAAAGATTTTTGGTAATTTCTCCCTTAATTTCCAATATAAAAACGTTAAACTTGGTGATATTTATTATAATATATCGTAGAAGATTTGCTGTAAAAATCATTTAGATCGGAGCTATATATAATATATATCCCATACAACCGATCGTTCAGATAGAAAGATTTTTGGCCATTTCTCCCTTAGTTTCCAATATAAAAACGTTAAACTTGGGGATATTTATTCTAATATTTCGTAGAAGATTTCCTGTAAAAATCATTTCGATCGGAGCTATTTATAATATATATCCCATACAACCGATCATTCAGATAGAAAGATTTTTGGGCATTTCTCCCTTAGTTTCCAATATAAAAACGTTAAACTTGGTGATATTTATTATAATATATCCTAGAAGATTTGCTGTAAAAATCATTTCGATCGGAGCTATATATAATATATATCCCATACAACCGATCCTTTCAGATAGAAAGATTTTTGGCCATTTCTCCCTTAGTTTCCAATATAAAAACGTTAAACTTGGGGATATTTATTCTAATATTTCGTAGAAGATTTCCTGTAAAAATCATTTCGATCGGAGCTATTTATAATATATATCCCATACAACCGATGGTTCAGATAGAAAGATTTTTGGTAATTTCTCCCTTAGTTTCCAATATAAAAACGTTAAACTTGGTGATATTTATTCTAATATATCGTAGAAGATTTCCTGTAAAAATCATTTCGATCGAAGCTATATATAATATATATCCCATACAACCGATCGTTCAGATAGAAAGATTTTTTGCAATTTCTCCCTTAATTTCCAATATAAAAACGTTAAACTTGGTGATATTTATTCTAATATATTGTAGAAGATTTCATGAAAAATTCGATCGGAGGTATATATAGTATATATCCCATACAACCGATCGTTCAGATAGAAGGATTTTTGGCCATTTCTCCCTTAGTTTCCAATATAAAAACGTTAAACTTGGTGATATTTATTCTAATATATCTTAGAAGATTTCATGAAAAAATCATTTCGATCGGAGCTATATATAATATATATCCCATACAACCGATCGTTCAGATAGAAAGATTTTTGGCCATTTCTCTCTTAGTTTCCAATATAAAAACGTTAAACTTGGTGATATTTATTCTAATATATCGTAGAAGATTTCCTGTAAAAATCATTTCGATCGGAGCTATATATAATATATATCCCATACAACCGATCGTTCAGATAGAAAGATTTTTGGCAATTTCTCACTTAATTTCCAATATAAAAACGTTAAACTTGGTGATATTTATTCTAATATATCGTAGAAGATTTGCTGTAAAAATCATTTCGATCGGAGCTATATATAATATATATCCCATACAACCGATGGTTCAGATAGAAAGATTTTTGGTAATTTCTCTCTTAATTTCCAATATAAAAACGTTAAACTTGGTGATATTTATTATAATATATTGTAGAAGATTTGCTGTAAAAATCATTTCGATCGGAGCTATATATAATATATATCCCATACAACCGATCGTTCAGATAGAAAGATTTTTGGCAATTTCTCACTTAATTTCCAATATAAAAACGTTAAACTTGGTGATATTTATTCTAATATATCGTAGAAGATTGCTGTAAAAATCATTTCGATCGGAGCTATATATAATATATATCCCATACAACCGATCGTTCAGATAGAAAGATTTTTTGCAATTTCTCCCTTAATTTCCAATATAAAAACGTTAAACTTGGTGATATTTATTCTAATATATCGTAGAAGATTTCATGAAAAAATCATTTCGATCGGAGGTATATATAGTATATATCCCATACAACCGATCGTTCAGATAGAAGGATTTTTTGCCATTTCTCCCTTAGTTTCCAATATAAAAACGTTAAACTTGGTGATATTTATTCTAATATATCTTAGAAGATTTCATGAAAAAATCATTTCGATCGGAGCTATATATAATATATATCCCATACAACCGATCGTTCAGATAGAAAGATTTTTGGCCATTTCTCTCTTAGTTTCCAATATAAAAACGTTAAACTTGGTGATATTTATTCTAATATATCGTAGAAGATTTCCTGTAAAAATCATTTCGATCGAAGCTATATATAATATATATCCCATACAACCGATCGTTCAGATAGAAAGATTTTTTGCAATTTCTCCCTTAATTTCCAATATAAAAACGTTAAACTTGGTGATATTTATTCTAATATATCGTAGAAGATTTGATGAAAAAATCATTTCGATCGGAGGTATATATAGTATATATCCCATACAACCCATCGTTCAGATAGAAGGATTTTTGGCCATTTCTCCCTTAGTTTCCAATATAAAAACGTTAAACTTGGTGATATTTATTCTAATATATCTTAGAAGATTTCATGAAAAAATCATTTCGATCGGAGCTATATGTAATATATATCCCATACAACCGATCGTTCAGATAGAAAGATTTTTGGCCATTTCTCTCTTAGTTTCCAATATAAAAACGTTAAACTTGGTGATATTTATTCTAATATATCGTAGAAGATTTCCTGTAAAAATCATTTCGATCGGAGCTATATATAATATATATCCCATACAACCGATCGTTCAGATAGAAAGATTTTTGGCAATTTCTCACTTAATTTCCAATATAATAACGTTAAACTTGGTGATATTTATTCTAATATATCGTAGAAGATTTCCTGTAAAAATCATTTCGATCGGAGCTATATATAATATATATCCCATACAACCGATGGTTCAGATAGAAAGATTTTTGGTAATTTCTCCCTTAATTTCCAATATAAAAACGTTAAACTTGGTGATATTTATTATAATATATCGTAGAAGATTTGCTGTAAAAATCATTTCGATCGGAGCTATATATAATATATATCCCATACAACCGATCGTTCAGATAGAAAGATTTTTGGGCATTTCTCCCTTAGTTTCCAATATAAAAACGTTAAACTTGGTGATATTTGTTCTAATATTTCGTAGAAGATTTCCTGTAAAAATCATTTCGATCGGAGCTATTTATAATATATATCCCATACAACCGATCGTTCAGATAGAAAGATTTTTGGCAATTTCTTCCTTAGTTTCCAATATAAAAACGTTAAACTTGGGGATATTTATTCTAATATATTGTAGAAGATTTCCTGTAAAAATCATTTCGATCGGAGCTATATATAATATATATCCCATACAACCGATCGTTCAGATAGAAAGATTTTTGGCAATTTCTCCCTTAATTTCCAATATAAAAACGTTAAACTTGGTGATATTTATTCTAATATATCGTAGAAGATTTGCTGTAAAAATCATTTCGATCGGAGCTATATATAATATATATCCCATACAACCGATCGTTCAGATAGAAAGATTTTTGGGCATTTCTGCCTTAGTTTCCAATATAAAAACGTTAAACTTGGTGATATTTGTTCTAATATTTCGTAGAAGATTTCCTGTAAAAATCATTTCGATCGGAGCTATTTATAATATATATCCCATACAACCGATCGTTCAGATAGAAAGATTTTTGGCAATTTCTTCCTTAGTTTCCAATATAAAAACGTTAAACTTGGGGATATTTATTCTAATATATCGTAGAAGATTTCCTGTAAAAATCATTCCGATCGGAGCTATATATAATATATATCCCATACAACCGATGGTTCAGATAGAAAGATTTTTGGTAATTTCTCCCTTAATTTCCAATATAAAAACGTTAAACTTGGTGATATTTATTATAATATATCGTAGAAGATTTGCTGTAAAAATCATTTCGATCGGAGCTATATATAATATATATCCCATACAACCGATCGTTCAGATAGAAAGATTTTTGGCAATTTCTCCCTTAATTTCCAATATAAAAACGTTAAACTTGGTGATATTTATTCTAATATATCGTAGAAGATTTGCTGTAAAAATCATTTCGATCGGAGCTATATATAATATATATCCCATACAACCGATCGTTCAGATAGAAAGATTTTTGGGCATTTCTCCCTTAGTTTCCAATATAAAAACGTTAAACTTGGTGATATTTGTTCTAATATTTCGTAGAAGATTTCCTGTAAAAATCATTTCGATCGGAGCTATTTATAATATATATCCCATACAACCGATCGTTCAGATAGAAAGATTTTTGGCAATTTCTCACTTAATTTCCAATATAATAACGTTAAACTTGGTGATATTTATTCTAATATATCGTAGAAGATTTCCTGTAAAAATCATTCCGATCGGAGCTATATATAATATATATCCCATACAACCGATGGTTCAGATAGAAAGATTTTTGGTAATTTCTCCCTTAATTTCCAATATAAAAACGTTAAACTTGGTGATATTTATTATAATATATCGTAGAAGATTTGCTGTAAAAATCATTTCGATCGGAGCTATATATAATATATATCCCATACAACCGATCGTTCAGATAGAAAGATTTTTGGGCATTTCTCCCTTAGTTTCCAATATAAAAACGTTAAACTTGGTGATATTTGTTCTAATATTTCGTAGAAGATTTCCTGTAAAAATCATTTCGATCGGAGCTATTTATAATATATATCCCATACAACCGATCGTTCAGATAGAAAGATTTTTGGCAATTTCTTCCTTAGTTTCCAATATAAAAACGTTAAACTTGGGGATATTTATTCTAATATATTGTAGAAGATTTCCTGTAAAAATCATTTCGATCGGAGCTATATATAATATATATCCCATACAACCGATCGTTCAGATAGAAAGATTTTTTGCAATTTCTCCCTTAATTTCCAATATAAAAACGTTAAACTTGGTGATATTTATTCTAATATATCGTAGAAGATTTCATGAAAAAATCATTTCGATCGGAGGTATATATATTATATATCCCATACAACCGATCGTTCAGATAGAAGGATTTTTGGCCATTTCTCCCTTAGTTTCCAATATAAAAACGTTAAACTTGGTGATATTTATTCTAATATATCTTAGAAGATTTCATGAAAAAATCATTTCGATCGGAGCTATATGTAATATATATCCCATACAACCGATCGTTCAGATAGAAATATTTTTGGCCATTTCTCTCTTAGTTTCCAATATAAAAACGTTAAACTTGGTGATATTTATTCTAATATATCGTAGAAGATTTCCTGTAAAAATCATTTCGATCGGAGCTATATATAATATATATCCCATACAACCGATCGTTCAGATAGAAAGATTTTTGGCAATTTCTCACTTAATTTCCAATATAATAACGTTAAACTTGGTGATATTTATTCTAATATATCGTAGAAGATTTCCTGTAAAAATCATTCCGATCGGAGCTATATATAATATATATCCCATACAACCGATGGTTCAGATAGAAAGATTTTTGGTAATTTCTCCCTTAATTTCCAATATAAAAACGTTAAACTTGGTGATATTTATTATAATATATCGTAGAAGATTTGCTGTAAAAATCATTTCGATCGGAGCTATATATAATATATATCCCATACAACCGATCGTTCAGATAGAAAGATTTTTGGCAATTTCTCACTTAATTTCCAATATCAAAACGTTAAACTTGGTGATATTTATTCCAATATATCGTAGAAGATTCCCTGTAAAAATCATTTCGATCGGAGCTATATATAATATATATCCCATACAACCGATCATTCAGATAGAAAGATTTTTGGGCATTTCTCCTTAGTTTCCAATATAAAAACGTTAAACTTGGTGATATTTATTCTAATATATCTTAGAAGATTTCCTGTAAAAATCATTTCGATCGGAGCTATATATAATATATATCCCATACAACCGATCGTTCAGATAGAAAGATTTTTGGCAATTTCTCACTTAATTTCCAATATAAAAACGTTAAACTTGGTGATATTTATTATAATATATCGTAGAAGATTTGCTGTAAAAATCATTTAGATCGGAGCTATATATAATATATATCCCATACAACCGATCGTTCAGATAGAAAGATTTTTGGCAATTTCTCACTTAATTTCCAATATAAAAACGTTAAACTTGGTGATATTTATTCTAATATATCGTAGAAGATTTCCTGTAAAAATCATTTCGATCGGAGCTATATATAATATATATCCCATACAACCGATCATTCAGATAGAAAGATTTTTGGCCATTTCTCCCTTAGTTTCCAATATAAAAACGTTAAACTTGGGGATATTTATTCTAATATATCGTAGAAGATTTCCTGTAAAAATCATTTCGATCGGAGCTATATATAATATATATCCCATACAACCGATCGTTCAGATAGAAATATTTTTGGCCATTTTTTATTTTATATTTATCTTAAAAATCGTTTAGGTATGTAGATCTTTTACTATATATTTCCTATCTTATACATCCTATTATTTGGAGATTACGAACGGGATAAGATTATTGTGCAGCCCCATTCATGAAAGGAATGAAGTTTTCGGCACAGCCGTAGACAGTCCCGTCCTTACTTGTTTTTTTTTGGTTTATTTACCTGCCTGCATTTGCGGTCTTAAAAGTGTTGCCAAAATATTTTTGTGTTCGAACCTTTTTATATTTGCTTATTGTTTGTTTGTATTTCTCGACATATGGAATGGAAATAGAAACAACAAATGGAAGTAAATAGTAAACAAGGAAAGGAAAAGTTTAAGCGCGCCGAAGACGATATGGTGTGGTATTTGCTAATTATGTGCATTAGGGTGTGTCGTTTAACAAACAAAATTTTGCTCCCTGATTATCTTATTTCTTAGAGGAATACAATAGAATTTAAGAAAGTTTTGAGTTCCCTGTGTGTTTGGCTCATTCAAAAATTCGGCTTTTATACATTTTATATGGAAACATTTTGAAGCTTGCTTAAATTCACGGTATAAAAAAATTTGTTAAAATGAAGAACAAAGCACGAAAATGCAACAAAAAGTAACTTCTCTGAGCGGATACCTTCTGATTATTTTCATTTAAAATAGGAAACTTTTGGTACCAAAAATATAAATTAAAACAAAAATGAAAATTTGTTTTAAAATTCGCAGTTTTTGAATGAGCAAAGCCTACAAAGTACTGAGAACATTTATAAATTATAAAATTTGTTAGTTTTCGATAAACAGGTTTTTAGATAAGAGAAGAAAAAGTTCACTCTTGCAATAGAAACACCCTAATGTTTGCATTGACCAAACGAGCTCCAGCACAGCCTTCTCAACCAAGATTCTCTTGCGACTATCCAATAGGAGATTCCTAATACAAAGGGCTTTGCTTGTGTCACAAAAAAATTAATATAGGTTGTTGAATATACATATGTATGTATGTAAACTAAGAAAAATACTCATTCAATGTGACCACTTTCAGCGAGAGCTAGACATTACCACAGAAATTGGGAGCGCTCTTGTGAGTTCACTTGACAGTGGAATCCATTTTCTTAATTAATAGGTCTCGATTCTAATACCCTCGAATTCACATGAAGTCTTTTATTAGGTTGATCCTCAGCAACCGTCGCCTTTTAAGGCGACACTGACTATCAATTAGTACGAAATTGTTGACAAAGATTCTGAATATATTCTGCAGAGAATCGAACATATTCAGACTGATGTATAACAAAACAGTATTCTGAAAGTGCTGAGCAGCTAGGCTTTAATCTATTTGATTCTAGCATCTCGTATTCCATCTTCCATACAGCAAATTAAGTTCTAATTGTTCAAAACGTCTGGGTGTAATACCCCGATCGCTATATGAGAGTGTTCTTTAAAATGCTCTAGATATTACAATTCATTCAATTCAATATTGTATCTGCTATGGAAGTTACGATTGGCATACCTTAATGCAGACAAGGCGATTCAGTTTTCTGGGCGCGGGAAAGGTGGAATTTTCGCCATTACGTAAGTTTATAAAGGAAAGTGACGGGTTCAATAAAGACTTGTTAGGAAGTTTCCCCTCAGCCATAAGTTGAAGCTCTTGTCTGAAATCCGTGAGCTGGCCTCTTCTCACATCTTTGTACGAAAGGTAGTTCAAATCGCTAGCAATGGCCACCCGTACCATCCTTCCTCTAAGTGACTCCCTCAGCGACAGCTTTTGGTGTTGATTTCAACGTCCTTTCAACGCACGAAGAAATTCCCCCACTATAAATAAACCACCTTACCTAGTTCGTACAGTCAATCCTGTTGCCTCGTCTTCAACACACGTTTTCTATTGGTGGGCACGTGCGTTACCGTCCTTTTTATTATCGTTGTTGTTACTATTGTCCAAGCTAAATACATTTTCACTCCGGGCTATCTTCGGCCATACGAGGATTAACGCATACCCTTATTAGTCAAGCGAACATAGTCAGACCGGATGTAAAACAACGCGAGTCTTCAACCGAATCTACCACACTAATGAACCCAGAACGTATCCCGACGTCTGCTAAAGTGTTAGGGGATATGGGCAGATGGGATATGGATCCATTAGCCATTTCAATGGCGGACACCAGGCCAGGTAATAATTTTAAGGCCAAAGTAATAAGACGAATAGCCAGTTCGTTACCGTTGCATTCCAATTTTGACCTACTCCTGCATTGACCTCTTGGCCATGAGCACGGCTGAATATCTTAGCAATGCGGTTGAATGAGCTGTTCCCTCTTACCTACTTACGCAATTGGTCGCACCAGTCGCTTATTGGGCTTCGCTAGCTGGTGCCACCTGATATTTTCAGCGGAGTGGAAGCCGCCCCTTCCCTATGCTTCCATAGTCGGGTTCCAATAAGAATACCAATCTTATTTACTTATTTGGCATATAACCTTTCAGACAATTTTGGCTATCCAACAAATCCTCCCAATCACGTCACCATATATTTTGCCACCTGGCGCCAATTGGATAGGCAACACAGCCGCTGTAGATTTATTTTTGTATAGACAGAACGGACTTTAAATCTCAATTTCCTATTTAGTCTAAACTAGCATTTGTTGGCAAGAGTAGTTCTCCGGTCCATTTCTAGGCCCATATAGTTTAGGTTAATGCTGGTTCCCAAAGAAACGAAGTTCTTTTCTATTTCAAGTGGCCTTTTGCCTCCTCAACATGAATAAAGCAAGGAGACGATCTTGGGCGCATAAAAGTGTCTGATCCGGGACCTGGTATCACGTATGATACCCTGGCCTAGAGCCACTGAGCTAGTTAATATACATGCTTACCATAGGATGAGCGATCAAATTGAAAACCATATCAAAAACCAGGAACTATTTTATAAAATAACTCCCGCTTCTTGGTAAATACTAGAAGCTTTCTAAGAGCATGTAACTTGCTGCTTCTAGATCTGATAGCTTTGCCACTCCTTATAGCAGGAGTCTTACCCTGGCGAGCGAACAACGCGAGCACAATACATACTCGATCATTTCCCCCTGCAACCCGCGCATCCTACATCTGTTATAACTGACGAAGCCTAATTTAAGAGGATGTAACGACACATTTATTAGCTGGCTCATCCGCATTTTCACTTCCATCTGCCACCATATGCCCATGGACGTAATAAAGATCTATTCTGGTTCTGTATAGGAATCGCTTGCGCTCTAATACACTTTTAGGTGTTGTGCTATGCCTAACATTTGGAGGTCTGAGCGAAGCTACCCATCAGCTATTGTCCACAGTAACCAGCTCGATAACACTATACGCAGAACCAGTGTGGTACGGATTTTAACGGACCCATAAAAAAGATATATTAGTAGCATACCGACTTGCAGCTATAAGAAAGCAAGTGTTTATCGGACGGTATCCGACGACGCATTCCTGATCCTAACCCGGAAAATCCCAGTGGACTTACTGGCAAGCGAAATGGACTGATCTGTATAACACTTATATAGAGCTACTAGCTGAAGAAGCCAGGAAAAGAGCAATGACACAAACAACAACTATGTAGCAAGAACGGTGGGAGGCCTCGAGTAAAGGGCGTGGATCATCACGTTAGTTTGGGACGTAGCTTAATGGAATGAGCAGAAGCACGGCGAACTGCATTACCATCTCACGCAGATACTGAGTGGATATGGCGGTTTCAAAGAGTATTTGTGGAAGCGTAGGATACAGGAAGATCCTCTTTGCCCGATGTGTACCACGGAGTTAGAAAACGCAGAACACGTCATGTTCCATTGCCCCCGTTTGCAAGAGGAAAGACTCACCTTGCATAGAGTTTTTGGGGAGGAACCTACCACGAGAAATTTAGTATCACAAATGTGCAACAGGAAGGAATGCTGGACTGCAGTGAGCAAAATGGCATTTATAGTCATGGCACGCCTGATGGATGCTGAGAGGTAGCGCAGCGAAATGCACAGGCGAAGCAGTGGCGATTAAATATACGCAGGGACAATATTACTTACTTACTTAATTGGCGCTTAACCGTCTAAACGGTTATGGCCGTGCAACAAGGCGCGCCAGTCGCTCCTTCGCTCCGCCAACCGGCGCCAATTGCTCACACCAATGGAGTTTAAATCGTTTTCCACCTGGTCCTTCCAACGGAGTGGGGGCCGCCCTCTACCTCTGCTTCCATAGGCGGGTTCCGATAGAAACACTTTCTTGGCTGGAGCATCATCATTCATTCGCATAACATGGCCTAGCGAGCGCAGCCGCTGCGTTTTAATTCGCTGGACTATGTTGATGACTGCGTATAGCTCGTACCGGGACAATATTAAGCTCTTAAAAAATTAGAAATATGGAACGCCACCCTGAAGTAATGCAAAAGTGGTACCGGGATGGGCGACGGTTCCAAAACGGAGGTGGTTTTTTAGTCTACGGACACACGATTCCTGCGACGGCAGCAATTATGGTACATTATGCATTTTTCAACCCTCCCGCAAAAAAAAAGGTGTTTGCTGTGCGATATTATTGCTGACCTTGCTGACTATATCGAAAGTCAACGTAAGTAAGCCCAGGCCGTCCAAATTCCTTTAACAATAGTGTTGGCTCGCGGCAGTCGTCGACAAGCTATCGGAATGTGTTTCTTCCATAAAAAGTTTTTATACCAAAACTATATCTGCCTTGTATGTTCGCAGCTGATATAAAAATTATAGGTGCGGGTTGGATTTCCTTCCTTAAAGGCTTGACGCACTCTCCTTGTTACTATCATGTGGATTTTAGGGAAATTTTTCTTAGATAATTCTGGGCTGGATCTTCATGAGCTTTGTGCTTGTACGTACCTAACTTTCTTCTCCTAGTTTAAACATATTTGGTCTTGCTATTCGGTGTAGGCCAGCTATGAATGTACATACATATGTATGTATAACAACGTCATCAAAAACTTCGAACATATTTTTTATGGTTTTGCGCTAATTTTGACTCTCTTCTGATTAAAATGTCAAACTTATGGTCTATTCTCTCTCAGAACAACACCTACCTTGGCACTGAACGTCATGCTGAACATATCCAGTAGATATTGCGGGAAAGGCGGCCGCGGCAAGGTCGTTGGTCAGGCTTCGTGATATGGGATATGAACAGAACGGACTACTGTATGCCGATAACTGCTCCATATACAACCTTCACCCAGTTATTCCAAAGAGAGGAGTGGGGAAGAGGAATTATCAGGGGCATGGGGCCGGTTAACTTGTTCACGGATGGGTCGAAGCTGGATGGAAAGGTTGGTGGGGGGTCTTTTGTCAAGAGCTAAATTTAAGCCACAAGTTTAAGTTGGCTGATCACTGCAGTGTATTCCAAGCGGAACTTGCTGCGATTAAGGATGCGGTGGATGGAATGCTATCCAGTGCTATTACGGTTAGGGAATTTAACATCTACTCTGATAGCCAAGCGGCTATCAAGGCCTTGAGCTCAACTACAGTGCGATCGAGGCTGGTCTGGGAGTGCCTGACCTCGCTTGCGATTGCATCGAATTATTTTACAATTAAGATTATCTGGGTCCCGGGGCATAGTGATATCCCGGGTAACTGTCAAGCGGATCTCTTAGCCCGCATCGGTACAACTGAACCGGATGAAGATGGCTTTAGGGATTTCGGGATCCCGCTGGCCACCTGTGGATTGCTCCTCCATAGCTGGGCCTCGAATCAGCTCAGCAAACGTTGGGCGGATACCACGTCTTGCAGGGTAGCAAGATCTTTCTGACCAAAAGTGGATGGCAGGAGGTCTGCTGAAATAATTGGGTTCACCAAGGCTCACCTATCAATGGTCATTGGGGTTTTAATAGGGCACTGTCCCATGAGTATCCAAGCGGTACGTCTCAATATACTGGAAACTCCATCCTACTGCAGCTGTATGGATGATGATGAGGTGGAATCACCAAATCCCTTTATGCTTGATTGTCCAGCTTTTGCCAGAACTAGGCGAAAGTACTTCGGTCGCGACTCACTTGGATCTCCCGAGGATATATCCAAAGTTGAGATCGGTATCATTCGGAGCTTTATCGTTGCTACCCAACGATTTTCTAAGTAGCTAGATCTAAGTCACCGTTATTTTTGGTGTATGTGGTATCACAACGGACCTTCGTGTTGTCCAAGTGATCTATCCTTATCAGGGCAGCTACCACCTAACCTATCCTATCGTATGGTCTATTCGTAGAAATAATTTTACTAAACTCATTAATTTACTTATTTTTACACATCTAATACATACGTACGTGGTCTGTATGTACATATGTATGTACATCATACGATAATTTATTTAGTTTTGCCTAAATGCTTTGCTTTCCATATTTTACACCAACAATACTTTCAATAAAAGGGTATTTACAAATACAATGAAAAGGGGCGTAGTTTAAGCTATCGTACGCGCCATTGAAATTTGTTAGAGCGAGATAGCAGTGCTTAGTGCAAATATGAAAACAACAAAATCACAACGAAAAAAGCAGACAAAGCAAACTGCAGAAGCCATCAATAAATCTAAATGGTGGTGAGTTTGAGCACCAAGAATAGCGGACTTCGCTCTGATTGAGTAATGGCCGTGGTGAATTACCGTTACGTGAGTAACATGCAGCAAAATATTGAATACAGCAAGGAAGGGAGCTCAATGCTTTGTGAGCTGCTGGTTTGTAAAAGAGATTGAGCGGGGTTAGTTCGGCTGTGGTTAGTATTGTAAACAAAAAAATGAGCGTACAGGGTGAAAGGTGCTGAGCGAAAAAAACTATGAGTTTGTTCACTTGGGTGCTGTTTAGGGTGTGTGTGTGCCTATGCTTTGTACGGTTTTTGGGAAGCTGTTTGTTCACATACTTACATACTTACCCAGCAAAAAGTGGCGTAAACGGTATTAAGCAATAAGGTTGAGGATGCCATCGGTCATGCTAAACCATGCAAAGCAGTGGGCCCAGACGGCATAGCCATGCCGATGCTTAAAAGCCTAGGGAAAGAGGGTTTCAAATATTTAGCGCATGTCTTCAACCTGTCTTTTTCCACCTTGTTATTCCCGAAATATGGAAAATGGCCAAGGTGGTCCCACTACTAAAGCCTGCGAAACCAGCTAACATAGGAGAGTCATATCGCCCGAGATCTCTCCTATCGCCAGTAGCCAAGACGCTTGAAGCCATTTTGCTCCCCTACTTAAAAGCAAATTTGCAGCTAGGCTGTCATCAGCATGGCTTCAGAAAACTCCATAGAACCACCACCGCGCTAAATGCCATTAGCACCCAGATAAATTGCGGTTTAAATCAAAACCCCCACCATAAAACAGAACTCGTTGCGCTAGACCTTTCAAAAGCTTTTGATACGGTCAACCATGGCACGCTACTGCAAGATCTGGAAGGATCTACCAAAAATTATCTGGGTGGTCGGGACCAAGAAGAATTAAACAAGGGGTGCCACAGAGTGGTTTCCTATCCCCACTTTTGTTTAATTTCTACATATCTAAGCTACCTTCGCCACCAGAAGGAGTTACTATCGTTTCCTACGCCGATGACTGCACAATAATGTCCCAGGCCCAGGCCCACAGATCGATGAGCTTTGCAACAGATCTCTCCAGTTTTTTAGCCCCGCAAAACCTGGCATTATCACCAACTAAATCCTCCGCGACCTTATTTACAGCATAGACGGCCTAAATGTCGACCATTTTGAACATCCACGTCGATGGCACCACGCTACCGACTGTCCTACACCCTAAAATCTTGGGTGTGACGTTTGATCAGGATCTACATTTTGGTGAGCATGCAGCCGCAATTGTACCGAAAATACAGAGCCGAAATAAAATCCTTAACTCCCTTGCTGGCAGTACTTGGGGAAAAGACAAAGAAACGCTCATTACCACATACAAAGCAATTGGCTAGCCGATTGCATGCTACGCGTCCCCTATATGGTCGCCAAGCCTAAAAACTACCCACTGGAAGAAGCTACAGGCCTGCCAAAATACTGCTCTCAGAACCGCGACGGACTGTCTCCTAATGTTCCCAGAACACCATCTACATAATGAGGCGAGAATACTACCCATCAGGGAGAGAAATGAGATGCTAACCAAACAGTTCCTGTTGAATACCCAGAAACCTGGGCATCCCAACAGACATCTCTCCGTAAGCATTATGAGGAAATACGGCACCTGAGAACTCTGCCGTATGAAGAAAAAAAACACAGGCAGGTCCTCAGTGAACTCCGCAAACAGGCGTCGGACCTTTATGCCAGGAATTGCCCGGTGAATTCAGTACCCAAAGAACAGTACCAAAAACTTGCGGAAGAGGAACGCATACTCCCCAGGGAAACGCGATTCACTCTAGCTCAACTTCGTTCTGGATACTGTAACAGGCTAAACTCTTACCTATCCAGATCAACCCCGACATAAAAAATGTATGCCCCGATTGGAATGTGTCCCCACATGACACCAACCATCTTTTTAATTGTAATGTGGAACCAACGCCTCTAACATCCCTTTCATTATGGTCCACCTCTGTTGAAACAGCAAGTTTCCTTGGACTCCCGTTAGAGGATATTGATGACAATTTGTGATCGGTCGCAACTATTGGGTGGGGCGAAGCACTGCTACAACAACAACAACAGCAATAAGGAATATTAGTTACTCTCCTAATATATAAGCCATAAAATAAGATAAATAGAATGCACAATACGCCTTAAAATAATGCCTTATTTATAGCTTATTTACGCTAGAAATGAGCCTTGTACATGAGGAAAAAAAATGAAGGCTTATAAAATATGGCATATTATTAATTATTCTATCTGGTTCATAAATCTTATAATAAGGTTATTTTACTCGACGTATAATCTTATTATAACGTCTTATGTACACCTGATTTTTAGTTGATTATAAACATTGTCTTAGGCCCGGTTTTTCAGTATAGGTTCAACTCGGATTGTCATGTAAACTACGCTTAAACTTATTCTGCAGTTTTTCAGTCTACTTTAACTGAAGTTTAAGCTGGGCTTAAGCGGCCGATCTGGCAGGGTTAAACTCTAGTTAATCTATTAGTTATTTGTGTTCGTTCGAAATGGCACCAAGCATTTGGACTTGAGTACCATTAGAGCTCATGTTGATAACTAGGCATACTTCTAAAATATCAAGAGTTGTTTCGAAACAGTGGCTCAACTCGAGAATCATAGCGTACTCAGCAAAAGAGGAAATTTTTTATAAAGCAAAACATGCTATTACTTAAGTTAAAAAAATTTAATTAACTACTTTTGGTTCTCTAACTGGACTCAAATGTAAAATTCCATACTACAGTATTTTCACGAAAACAAAATGAAATATATATAATAAAAATAAAAAAATGTGAGGCACGATAACCTCCGAAGAGATTTTGAGCCGAGCTTCTCTTCCAATTTGAGTCGTGTTCCTTTTTAATTTTTCCTACAAATTGGCGGGACGGGACCTACATGTTTTATGCCGACCCCGAACGGCATCTGCAAGGCGGATGAGTTTTCACTGAGAGCTTTTCATGGCAGAAATACACACGGAGTGCTTGCCAAACACTGCCGAGGGACAACCCCGCTTAGAAAAATTTTCTACTAATTGAAAAACCTTGTTTCTAAAATATTGATGTTGCTTTGCCCTTCACACCAAGGCGGCCTATATCATATATATTTTAATTACTTACGCTTCATTACAGCTACCAATCAGTTGTTTATTTCTCACAATAAACAGCTGTTGGTTTTGGTGGTACCATCTTGGAAATTTTTTTAAGCTCCACCACAACTCGATATGCAATGTCGGATATCAACTGGAGAAATGTGTTGAATATTCATTTGAGAACTGTACATACCTCAAAATCTCTCGAAATAAGGATAATAATTGGAAATATGAACGACGTTGGAGATTAACTCAAAAGCTTTTAATTTTACAAAAATTTCAAAAGTTGGATGGTGATTGGAGACTGAAGTTGGATATCAACTCGAGAACTATCTGGTTTAAGAATAATTAAGTAATGATGTTGGATATCACTCCGGAACTAGATATATATTTCGCTGGAGAATTTTTTTCCATGTTTGTTGTGTAAACAAAATCCAGCTGTTGTCGTACCTACAAATTATTAATTATTATAAAAAGCATACCCCAAAGGCGGCCTTTAACTGTGACTGAAAAACTTCTCAGTAGTTTAACTGGAGTTTACATTTGACTAGAGTTTAAGCAAGCTTAGTTTAAGCTTAGCTTAACCATATTGAAAAACCGGGCTTTAAAGGTACTAATACAGCAAGCAGCATTTTATAATAAGACCTTTTGTAAGCCTTAATTTATTTGGCGGCCACCGTGGTGTGATGGTAGCGTGCTCCGCCTACCACACCGAATGCCCTGTGTTCACACCCCGAGCAAAGCAACATAAAAATTTTAGAAATAAGGTTTTTCAATTAGAAGAACATTTTTCTAAGCGGGGTCGCGCCTCGGCAGTGTTTGGCAAGCACTCCGAGTGTATTTCTGCCATGAAAAGCTCTCGGTGAAAACTCATCTGTTTCGCAGATGCCGTTCAGAGTCGGCATAAAACAAGTAGGTCCCGTCCCGCCAATTTGTAGCAAAAATTAAAAAGGAGCACGACGCAAATTGAAAGAGAAGCTCGGCATAAAATCTCTTCGGAGGTTATCGCGCCTTACATTGATTTATTTATTTGATCCATAAACCTTTTAATGATATTGTTATATTCTTCGTAATGGGTAATGTTTTAAAATAACTCCTTATGTAAGACTTATTTTCGTAATGGGTAATGGTTTAAAATAACTCCTTATGTAAGCCTTATTTTATATAGGCTGTAAGCTGTCTATGTACATATCAAATAAGTATTATATAAGGCTGAAATTTTTTGCTGGGCATGCAATGCTGCGTTTTCGTACCCAAAGCTGGTGGAATATGTAGTAGCAATTCTTACAGGTTTTCATGCTTGGAGCTTTTGCAAAGTAAAGGCATTTAAAACGAAAATATGAGCACTGGACATGACAGTTTATACTAGAAATATGATAAATATACATACATATATGTATGTGTATATGTATATTTTTTGTAATGAATCGCAGGTTTAGAACCTTCCACCTTTTTACCTTTAAATCGCATTCTATGTATTTTTAACATACTTTCTTGTCGAATGTTTTGAAAACTGGGGAAAATAATTTGCTAATTTTTGTCATAGGCAATAACCCCTCAAACATTCTCAGAGCGCTCATGATTTAGGAATCCGATACGAGTCCGAAATATGTGAAAAATATGACCCTC
Organism: Eurosta solidaginis; assembly: GCF_040869045.1. Lineage (NCBI taxonomy): Eukaryota > Metazoa > Arthropoda > Insecta > Diptera > Tephritidae > Eurosta > Eurosta solidaginis. The sequence continues at coordinate 68,994,543 of NC_090319.1, read as the reverse complement.
AGAAATATGATCATAAAGGAGCCTTTTGTGACTCCGATGTGATGAAAGCTATGAACTATAAGCCAAGAGTGTTCAACAAATAAAGCAACTTAGAAACAAATATTCATATTTTATTTTGAAAAAATTTTCTTTCATATTCAATTATACGCCATAATCTTTCGTGCTGTTCCCTTTTTAAATTGGCATGGACGCTTCTATCTAATCTTCTCCGTAATGATCGGCATTTTAACAGTGTAAGTATTTCCAGCAAAACTGCTTCCGTTGTATGCCCTGGTTGGTTTATCGAGCTTGTTTTTAGTTAGATATGACGTCGGTATGCCCTATATATATATGGGTTTGCTTCTTTCGAAATTCATGTTTTTCAACCATTATTTTTAAAGTCATGCGTCCGAAATCCGTCCTGATCTAGCCAATCTAATTCCTTATATGAAGTACATAAATGACTCCGAAAACAGTCTTATAAGAAGCAAATTATGACCAGTTTATGAGTCCATTAGGAGTCACATCGGACTTTTATTTAGGCTCATATATTGTATGAAATTATGCTCATATCGATAGGCCATCGCAAATAGAGAAATACATTCAGTCCGGACTTATAAATGAGCTTTCAATGAGCGTAAAGTATTCGAATTAGGACTCCTTTCTGACTCTTTTTTGACTCCGAATGTTTGCTGGGAGTTTATAACGTGTCTTTCTGTTCCCGATTTGAATTAGCATAGACGCTTCTCTTTAATCATCTCCGTAATAATCGCGTGTTAGCAATGTAACTACAAAACTGCCTGCGTGGTATGTCCTGGTTGATCTGTGGAGCCCTCTATATCATTAATAAGAGTTGACGTCGGTATGCTCTACCTTAATAAGTTTTCTCCGCAATTCCTGTTTTCCAACCTATATTGAGGATATGCTTCCCCATTTTTAATGCCATGCATAGATACAAAAAGAGTCATGTAAGAAGCAAACTATGGGCTGTTTATGAGCATATTGATATCCTATTTAAGCTCACATAATATATGAATAAAAACTCATATCGGACGACCATTGCAAGAAGGGAAATACACTCATTTCAAGCGCTAAAAAGAGCTCATATTGAATGTAAACGCTCCAATTTAGGTGACACTTTTATGGCTCCGAATGTTTGCTGGGAAGTGAAAACAGCTATTACTCAATTGTGTGAGCATTAAATTATAAACTTTTTGTATATGCAACGTACTATGGCCCAAACACCAGTTTTTTTTTTTTTTTTTCAAAATAATTTTTTGTTGAATTTTCGTCGGAAAAATTTTTTTAGCACATTTGGTCCAAAAAGAAAAATAGCGAAGATCCAAAGAGTGCTAAGCTGAAGTTCGCCGACGAATACAGAAAGCCACTTCTTCAAAGGAGTTTTCAATTTTGTTGTTGACTGAGCTGTTTTTCTAAAATATCTCCTACTATTTTCCTATATTATTTATTTCTGCAAATAGTCGTAGGCAGTCAGTCCGTTTGTTCGTCAAACAAATTCCGGCAACACTATGAACACATTCAGTTTATGTGAGGTTTTTATTGACTGACGAGTTCAACCTAACCTAACCTTCTCCCTTGAATACCCTATATCTGATGCAGTCAATATCGATGCATCTACACCACATCTGCTGAGAGGAATATCACTCTATCCCTTCTGCAGTTCGAAAAAGCCCCATTTCATGTTTAAAATACCGCCCTATTATAGAATTGGTTTCAGAAATGCCCTGTTCAGAATTTGATCGAAAGATTCTCTATCTTGGAATTTTTTTTTTCAAAAAAGCCCTACCTGAGTTTTAGTTTATTATATTTTGATACTATCTTAATCTGGTCGAGGTTCAAATAGGCGGTCCGCGGTGAGCTGGACTTGTAATTTTTTTCCTCATAGACACATCGATTTATGCAATAAAGCATGGATTATCTTTTTTTCTTTAGGAAGCAGACATACCGGATAATTCATTTCGGAACAATTTCAGGATCACTTCGGAATTATTTTAGGTATCATTTCAAAAAAGCTTCCAAACTATTTCGAAGCTCTTTCTTTACAGTTTTGGAACAGTTAAAGGGATCCCTTCAGAATCATTTCGAGACTATTTCGGGACCAATAGGGAAGAATTTCAGGTTAATTTTTGGATTATTTTATGCTCCTATAACTGTCCTCAAATCGTTTGGAATTGGTTGCGTAAAAGTTACGAAATGATTCCAAATAAGTCCCGAAGTCCGTGTTTTATGGGAAAAAATGTTAAGTCGATTTTTTGCTGTCGTTTTATTTTTTTTTCGCACTTTTACGTATATATTTAATAGTTTCGTTTTTATTCACTCTTAAAATAAATACACTTTTTATCACCGGCCTCTTATAAGTAGATCCTGTTTTTTGTTAGGGGACTTCAGCTAAGCCGTTGTTCAAACTTTTGGTAATACTAAGGACTCATTCAGTCTATGTGAGCTCCACACGAACCGGCCAGTTCAACCTAACCCAAGCAAACGCCCCTGTGTATCTGGCATTTTAAAATGTTAAATCCACTTTATCGTTTTTTATACTCAGTTGAGCAGAGCTCACAGAGTATATTAAGTTTGATTGGATAACGGTTGGTTGTACAGGTATAAAGGAATCGAGATAGTTATAGACTTCCATATATCAAAATCATCAGGATCGAAAAAAAATTTGATTGAGCCATGTCCCTCCGTCCGTCCGTCCGTCCGTCTGTCCGTTAACACGATAACTTGAGTAAATTTTGAGGTATCTTGATGAAATTTGGTATGTAGGTTCCTGGGCACTCATCTCAGATCTCTATTTAAAATGAACGATATCGGACAATAACCACGCCCACTTTTTCGATATCGAAAATTTCGAAAAATCGAAAAAGTGCGATAATTCATTACCAAATACGGATTAAGCGATGGAACTTGGTAAGTTAGTTGAACTTATGACGCAGAATAGAAAAATAGTAAAATTTTGGACAATGGGCGTGGCACCGCCCACTTTTAAAAGAAGGTAATTTAGAAGTTTTGCAAGCTGTTATTTGGCAGTCGTTGAAGATATCATGATGAAATTTGGCAGGAACGTTACTCTTATTACTATATGTCTGCTTAAAAAGAAAAGTTAATATCTTTACAGTATATAAGTAAATTATGCAAACATTCAACTCCAGTAATGATATGGTGCAACAAAATACAAAAATAAAAGAAAAATTTAAAATGGGCGTGGCTCCGCCCTTTTTCATTTAATTTATCTAGGATACTTTTAATGCCATAAGTCGAACAAAAATTTACCAATCCATGTGAAATTTGGTAGAGGCTTAGATTCTAGGGCGATTTTTTGATTTTTTCTGTGAAAAAGGGCGAAATCGGTTGAAGCAGCGCCCAGTTTTTATACACAGTCGACCTTTCTCGGCCTTTAACACGATAACTTGAGCAAAAATCGATATATCTTTACTAAACTCAGTTCACGTACTTATCTGAACTCACTTTGTATTGCTGTAAAAAATGGCCGAAATCCGACTATGACCACTCCCACTTTTTCGATATCGAAAATTACGAAAAATGAAAAAAATGCCATCATTATATACCAAATACGAAAAAAGGAATGAAACATGGTAATTGTATTGTTCTATTCATGCAAAATAAAACTTTAGAAAAAACTTGGTAAACTGGGTGTGACACCTACCATATTAAGTAGAAGAAAATGAAAAAGTTTTGCAGGGCGAAATCAAAAGCTCTTTGAATCTTGGAAGGAATACTGTTCGTGGTATTACATATATAAATAAATTAGCGGTACCCGACAGATGATGTTCTGGATCACCCTGGTCCACATTTTGGTCGATATCTCGAAAACCCCTTCACGTATACAACTAAGGGCCACTCCCTTTTAAAACCCTCATTAATACCTTTAATTTGATACCCATATCGTACAAACAAATTCTAGAGTCACCCCTGGTCCACCTTTATGGCGATATCTCGAAAAGGCATCCACCTATAGAACTAAGGCCCACGCCCTTTTAAAATACTCATTAACACCTTTCATTTGATACCCATATCGTACAAACACATTCCAGGGTTACCCTAGGTTCTTTTTACAACATGGTGATTTTCCCTTACTTTGTCTCCACAGCTCTCAACTGAGTATGTAATGTTCGGTTACACCCGAAATTAGCCTTCCTTACTTGTTCTATTTGGGTTTGATCGAATGTATAGACTACATTATATATTTTCTAAAGAGTAAATCAAAGTTTTGCCCCATAGTACAGCCGTGTTGTCGGTATGATTTTTGCTGTGATTGTGTGAACTGATCTGATGTGCTGCTGGAAGCTGGATGTGCTTGTTCTACAAATGTTTAGTTGTTGTTTCTATTTGAGAATTTCAATGCTCTTCATACTTGTTGCTTAAGTTATTTTTTCAAATTATGTGTGTAGAACTATTTACTTATGTATGTGTGCGTGTGTATATGCTCTTATGGGTATATGCATGTATTTACTTTATTACATATTTTATTTATTTATTTTGTGAAATAAAAACAATCATTTGAAATTTTTTCGTATGAATGTACTTCGACAGATTTTCATTTGTAGCAGTTTAAGTAAAAACGCGTTCAAGTAGCCAGGCGGTGTCGCGCTAAAAGACGGAAAGTCGCATTCGAACAAAAACACTTAACGATTTTTAATAAAAAGTAAAATTGAAATATTTAGCAAATATGTCTTCATATTGCGTATGTATGTACATATATACATACATATATAAATATGTTAAGCAGTGAAAGGTGACTGATTTAAGGGCGTTGAATAAAATTTAAGTTTTTATATTGAATTGGGAAGAATTTCATCTATTGAAAAAAAATTTTTTTTTTAATAATTTATTTAAAATTTTTATGAAGATTATTATACTTAAATTATGTTTTTTTAATTGGCAAATTTTAAAAAAATATGTCAATAACAAAAAGTCAATTTTTGAAAAAAAATGTTTTTAATTAAAATTTTTTTTTTAATTAACAAATCTAAAACTTAAAAATTAAGAAGACATTTTTTTCATTTTTTCAACTTAAAAAAAATTTAAATTTATCCAAACCAAAAAATTTAATTTAAAAAAAGAAATTTAATATTTATCAAAACCAAAAAATTTTAAATAAAAATAATTTTTTAAATTTATCAAAACAAAAAAAATAAAAAATTTAAAAAAAATTTTAACTAAAAAATAAATGAAAAAAGTTTCATATTTATTTATTCAAATCCAAACACTTAAAAATATTTCTTTTCATTTTTCAAATTAAATCATGTTTTTTTAATAAAAAAGAATTCAGAAAAATATTCGAAACCAAAAAAGTGCACACATGACAAGTGAAAGCTTTGAGCAATGAAATATCCTGCGCGTAATAGCAATAAAAGCTCCACAAATCTAACAAGTGGTGGTGGTGGTGGTGGTGGAGTGCGCGCCTCAAAGTATGCAAACGCGCCAAAGGATAACAACAACAACAACAACAACAAGGAACGACGTATGCCAAGCTTATTAGCAAATGCCGCTAAAATGAAAATAACAAAATGCAACGCAACAAAATTAGCCAATTCGATGAATTTAAATAAATCTGCTGCTATAAACTCACTCCAAACAACAACAACAAGCACATCTTTTAATAACGCCAATATTAATAAATGGTTGCAAGAAAATCACAGAATACAAGGTCAGCCAATTACACAAGGAGCTCATGGTGGTTTGGAATTGTTAAACAGGCTACAACAACAAACGCGCACAAGTGGTGAAGAAGAAGAGTATGGTGAATTAAATGCAAGAGAATCCTATATGCAGAATGTGAGCAATGGTAGTGTTGGTATCAGTGAAACGATGCTAGCAAAAATGCAAAAACAACAACCACCACACTATATGCAGCAGCACAAACAGCCATTGGTCGAGGACATACACGATCATGCGTCAAGAGCAAACACAACAACAATGCAACAGTCTACAGAAGCAAAAGGAGTAACGATGAGCAGTGAACAACAATGCAATTCACCACAGCCAATGCTAGTAGCGTCTGCAAGGAGCGCAGTAGCGCCGACAAATACAAAATTTGTTATGCCAACTGAGCAGACGAATGCGGTACATATGACACAGTCATCATTGCAACAACAACAACAAGAACAACAACATGCAAAGGGCATGCATGCTATGCTAGAATGTCACACAAAAACGCATACACTAACACCAACAGCAATGACTTCGACATGCACATATGCAGCAGAGCCGTATGAACGATCGTCAAGCCACACAGAACAAATGGAAAACAAGCAACAACAAAAACAAGCATATTCTTTTACAATGTTTACGTCGTTGTCGTCTTCTACACCTACGCCTTCTACACATTTGGCTGCATTGCTTGCTTTGCCTGCAGGCACAGCAGCGACGTCCGCTGCGGCAGCGTCAACGCCTGTGTCCGTGTCCGTGTCGTCGTCATCGTTGGCGTCGTTAGGTACTGAAACACCACAACTCATATCAGTTGTCAACGAAACATCAAAGCAAACGGTTTTACGTACGATCGGTGAGACACGAACAACAGCAAAAGTTACTGATGTATCAACAATAACGGCCTTTGAACAAACGCCAAGAACAACAACGAATGCAATTTTCGATGTGAAATTAGACCATAACGTAGAGCGTGAACGGGGTAATCAGCGCCCAGAACAACAACAGCGACAAAACAGTGACGTCGTTGCTAAAGATAGTGTCGTCAACACGGATTCCCAACAACAACAGCAACTACAATTAGCGTCGTCGCGAGATAAAAATGCCAAAAACGCTGATAAGTGTCGAAATGCGATAGCAACGTCATCTACGACACTAACAACAACAGCAACGATAACACCAACGTCTACTAATGCAGTGCCGTCGGTTGTAACAACAAATGTCGCACAAGTATCTGTTATCAACAACAATAACAGCAACAACAACAACAATAATAACGGACTAAGTGTTAGTGCAAATCGTAGTGAATTAAAAAATACAAAAATTAGTGATGAACAAAAAGAACAAGAACAAAATGCACAAATAATTGCAGACTCACTACAACAACAACAACAAAGTGACTTGTTACCGCTGCATTATCGCGGTGCAAACAATTCAGTGATTATATCCAATTTTAATAGTGGCAACAATACAACCAACAGCAACAACACAACCAACTATAGCCAAGGTGAAGAAAAGGAGCACAGAGCATCTGCTGATGAAAGCGCGCACGAGCAACAGGAGCAAGCGCAATTGCAACAACAAGAGGAGCAGCAGCATGAGCAGCATTTGAGTGATACACACTACTTACGTTACACGCAGCAATTGTCGCAGGACAGCATTGAGCAACAACAACAACACAATCAACACCAACAACATTTGCTGCATATCACCTCAAATATACTCAATGGCACAGATCCAAATTTGAATTTAGTTGTTACCGCTGCCGAATTGCAGCAACATCATAATCATCAGCAACACCATCAACAACAACAACAGCATCAATTTTGGTTATCCGCTTACGATAGAAATTGTGCATACGATCTATCACGTCATCATCAACAACAACTGCAGCAGCAGCAGCAGCAGCAGCATCATCAGCAACAGCAACAACATTTATTACAATTAGAGCATCATCAACACCAGCAACAACAACAACAACATCAACATCATACAAAAGAGTTACTTGATAAATCAGATTTTATTGCTTTACATTCACCACATTTATTATTACCAGCACATTTGTCAGCAGCCACGCCTTCTTACCTGCACTCGCCACCATCTCATCTACATCCACACACAACCGCACAATTTATTGACGAAAATATGCGTAATAATTTTAGTTTATACGCGCCTTATGGTGGCAATCCGCATGAGCATTTACATCATCATACAACCACAAATGCGCCACCAACCAGCATAGATGAAGTCATACAGGATACTTTGAAAGATGAGTGTTTGGAGGATGATCATGGTGGTGTTAGCTATTGCACATTGACTACAGTGCCCGATTTAAAGGAAGCATATCATCATCAGCATATGCTGGTGGAGCAACAGGTGTTGCATGTTGCCACACATCATCACAATAACTCGGTTAGTTCGGGTGGTGGTTCGCCGTCGCCGACTTCACTTTCACAGAGTGCTGCTTCAGGAGATGTTGCCAGTTTTACACAGCTCGCAAATGCGACAACGTATCGTGATGTTTATGGCAGCTTTACACCTGAACATACTTTATTTTTTCCATCCTCGCTGAGTCCTGTTTTGTCGAGGTGAGTGAAGAAAAAAGAATTTATTTATTTATTGGATATTTAATATTTTGACTTAATTTAGTAATAGTAGCCCCCGCTTCTTGTCGAATAATCGTGTTAACACTTCCTCAAACTTTTCATACTCAGCGAGCTTTGCACACAGAGTATATTAACTTTGATTGGGTAAAGGTTGGTTGTACAGGTATAAAGGAATCGTGATAGATATAGACGTCCATTAGGCCGGGTCGATTTGTGGGGAGGCAAAAAAATCGCCCATTGCTCTGTGAAAATCATATTCTAGGGATCAAAATAAGAAACTTTGCCCAAGGAACCATACCTCTAAAACGAATTCTGATGTCCCCCCCTTTGGGTCGTAGGGGCAAATTTTGAAAAATCCCACTTTGAAATGCCTATGTTTTTTCTTTTTGTGGCTTATTTTTCTCTTTAGAAATTTATTTAGTCAGAACATATGTAAATGAAAAAATGAATTTAACTTAGTAATAGAAAAGAAATAAAAAAAAACTTATTAGAAATTAGCTCCCCCCCTTTTAAAACCAAGGCATTACTGCGACACAATTGCAGATCGTAAAATTGCTTGTGTTGTTTTTTTTAAGCCACCACAAGACACAGCAGGTAGAATTGAAATTGCCCCTACCCAAAAGTTCGACCCAAAGGGGGGGACATCAGAGTTCGTTTTAGAGGTATGGTTCCTTCGGCACATTTTCTTATTTTGATCCCTAGAATACGATTTTCACAGAGCAATGTGCGATTTTTAAATCGACCCGCCCTAACGTCTATATATCAAACTCATTGGTATCGAAAAAAAATTTGATTGAGCCATGTCCGTCCGTCCGTCCGTCCGTTAACACGATAAATTGAGTAAGTATTGAGATATCTTCACCAAATTTGGTACACGAGCTTTCCTGGACTCAGAATAGATTGGTATTGCAAATGAGCGAAATCGGATGATAACCACGCCCACTTTTTATATATATAACATTTTGGAAAACACAAAAAACCTGATAATTTAGTAAATAATACACCTGGAATGTTGAAAATTGACACGTGGACTGATATTGAGACTCTCGATAAAAATTTGGAAACATTTTTTAAAATGGGTGTGGCACCGCCCACTTGTGATAAAATCAATTTTTCAAATATTATTAATCATAAATCAAAAATCGTTAAACTTATCCTAACAAAATTCGGCAGAGAGGTTGCCTTTACTATAAAAAAAGAAGAAAAAAAAGAAAATGAAAGCTTTGAAGAAAAACTAACGAAATCGGTTAAGGACCACGCCCACTTTTATATAAAAGATTTTTTCACAGGGTCGTGGACGAATAAAATAAGCTATATCTTTGCAAAAAAAGAAATATTTCTAGAAAAAATGGACGAGATCGGTTAAAGACCACGCCCACTTTTATATAAAAGATTTTTAAAAGGGTCGTAGACGAAAATAATGAGCTATATCTGCGGAAAAGAGCTTTGTATCAATAGAATTTTACTTTCTTATTTGAATAATAACATTAAATTGGAAAATAATAAAATTTTTGAAAATGGGTGTGGCACCGCCCCTTTTATGACCAAGCAATTTTCTATCTTTCGTGAGCCATAACTCGAAGAAAAATTAACGGATCGTAATAAAATTGGGTACACAAATTTTCCATAGAGCAGGAAATATTTCTAGTAAAAATGGACGGGATCGGTTAAAGACCACGGCAACTTAGATATAAAAAAAGTTCAAAAGGGTCGTAGACTAGAATAATAAGCTATAACTTAGCGAAAAATAATTTTGAATCAATGATATTTCACTTATCAAGTTTTATTGTAAGAGGAAATGAGGAGACATTTTTTTTAAACGGGCAGTTCCACGTGTTATGTAGAAAAGTAATTTATCTGAAATGAAATGTACAATTGAAGCTCACGCTGAGTATATTATATTCGGTTACACTCGAATTTATACACCTTTACTGGTTTGAAATTAACTTCAGTTTTTGTGTTAAAAATTACGATTTTCTTGAAACGCCCATGTTTGCAAGAAAGAAGTTCCCAGAAGGCTTTTCTGAATTTTTAGAATAAAATGCCATTTTCATTTTTTGAATCTAAAATCTTTCTGAACCACATACATATATGATCAAATCAAAGGCTTAAATTTTAAACTTAAAACAAATTTATTAAAATTTCCTTTTTACATGCAAATTTGCTTTCGCAAAAAAATTCCAATGTTTCATCATAAAGCTTTCAAATACAAGCAGCTGATGCATATGATAATAGTCCAATGCTTAAACTCCTGTTTAGGTGATTCTCGTGTCTACGGATATTCGTTTTTTCTTTAACTAAGTATGCGTCCGCCGTAGTGCGCAGGTAGTGTTCGCGACTCACTTACCTAAGGCCTCCTAAGATACAGTTTTTCTAAGCGCGATCGCCTCTCGTCAGTAGTTTGGCATACCCTCCGAGTGTATTTCTGTCGTAAAAACCTTCTCATCAAAACTTACCAGATACCGCTCCGAGTCGACAAAAAAAGAATTATGTGAGCAAGCTTAGCTTTAACGATAAACGATGCTTAGCAATTTATGCCAAATTTTGGCGATTTTCGAGCTAAACGTACCTTAGATTTGAGCTCAACAAGTAGAAATGCATGTCGATAGATAGGTCAGGTGAAATATACAGAGAACTTTATAAAAGTTTTTTATTTTTTTTATTTTACCCACGTATTTTGCATGTTTACAAATCATTAGAAAATTTGAATAAATTTTGCATGTTTACCAATCAAAAATAATTTCAAATCATTAGGCGATTTGAACGAATTTCTTCGTTAAATATATTTGATGATTATTTTTTATACCTTTCATGAACATGAACTTTGGTCCGATGTTTGTAACGTTGAGAAATATAGTAGACTCACCATTAAGTATACTGCATTGATCAGGGCGACGAACTGAGTTGATATAGCCATGTCCGTCTGTCCGTCCGTATGTATGTTTGAACGCAAACTAGTCCCTCAAATTTTGAGATATGTCAATGAAATTTGGCACAAGGATGCATTTTTGTATTATATTAAACATTTTTCGGATCCGGTAGGATCGGACCACTATAAAATATATCTCCCATACAACCGATCGTTCAGATAAGACGATTTTGGTCAATTCTGCCGCAATTTAGAAAGTATAAACGTGAAACTCGGTGATATATATTCCAATGTATCATAGAAGATATCCTGAAAAATCTCTGCGATCGGAGCTATATATAGTATATATCCCATACAACCGATCGTTCAGATAGAAAGATTTTTGGCAATTTCTCCCTTAATTTCCAATATAAAAACGTGAACCTTGGTGATATATATTCTAATATATCGTAGAAGATTTCATGAAAAAATCATTTCGATCGGAGCTATATATAATATATATCCCGTACAACCGATCGTTCAGATAAGGGGGTTTTTTGGCATTTCTTATTTTATATTTATCTTAAAAATTGTACAACTGTTCACTATATATTTCCTATCTTATACATCCTATTATTTGGAGATTACGAACGGCATAAGATTATTGTTCAGCACCATTCATGAAAGGTATAAATTCTTACTTTAAATACCTTAAATTTTTCGTTTAATCACAAATAACACTGTGTGATACCAAGAAATACATGACAAGTTATACCATTTTTCTAGTATATCTCGAAGATCTTAGAAAGAGGGCATACAAGATTTTCTCCAGACACCCAAAAAAAAAAAAACTCGGTTTTTTCGTACCTTTGGACTCTTGCGAGACTATAACTTTGTTCGCTATAACCCGATTTTCAGTTTATCTCCCGATACTATATAAAAAGGGATTTAGATCTTTCCAATGATATATATGTATATCAACTAGGAAAACATAACACAACTGTGAAAATTTTGCCAATGAGCAAATTTTTTTAAATTTTTTTCGGGTTTCGTCAACTTTGGTATACAATTCATAAAAATACTATAGCAACCCTGCATTGCACCAAAACTGTTAATTAATTAGGAGTTCAATGCGTATTAATTTTCTTATATATGCTGAAAACTGAATGAGTTATTAAAATTAAAAAAAAAAAATTTTAAAAATTTAAAATTGTATCAAAGCGGCTAAGAAATGTTTACTAAGCCCATTGCAGACTAATTTTAAAATCACCCTTTGCAGACTAACAATCTCTTCGCAGACTGTAACTTATGTACTTTTTAACCGATTTTAAACACTTTACCAGTTTTGGATAGAAAAAAAACCTCATTCGTTAAAATAGCATACCCATATTTTAGGATATTTTTGTAAATTTGTGCATATTTAACCAACAAACCAATTAATAAAAAAAAAAAAATATTTAATGCATTAAGTGAAAAATACTATAAAAGAAAAATACTTGCTAATATATTTTGTGTCGTATTCATTGCGAAAAATGTTAGAAAACCTACTTACGAGTGGGAAAAATAATTTCACTTGCAAAGTGTGGCAGCACCCTTAGCCAAAGCAAATGTCAAATTCTTCTTCTTATGCTTTGCTTGCAACAAAAGTTCGAAGTTGGCTACTTTTTCATGTCAGATGGTGCCGTGTCGCTCGATCTGCCGTTCTCCATTAAAATACGTGCAATCTACTCATCATGCATAAGATTGTGTTAAACGCATCTATGTATATGAAAAACTGAATTTTTTTTTGAAATAATTTTGAAGGTTTTTCTTAGTTTTATTTTTTCGGAATACAAATCTTGCAAACGATTTTTAAGTAACTTCTCATTGAGCTACAAACGTGAAACTTCACAGATAGGTTAAAACACCGTGGCAAAGGAACAAAATGCAAAAAATGTCGTTAGGTGGCGCACGCATCGAAATAATTAGATGGGAATTTGGAAATTTGAAACCTGCTTTTAAGTAACATCTCGATGAGCTAGAGACTTGAAATTACAAACTCAATTCAGAGGCCGATGACAGTATAAAACATAATATGTATGCTAAGAAAAATCGTACGGAACAGGGGGAATATCGCGATTAATTTTTAAGAGACTTCCCATTGAGCTACAATCTGCATACGTAGTTGAGAAGTCAGTGACAGTATATAAAAGTGGAGAAAAACTCCGATGGATTGTGCGCGGAACGAGATATTTAGAAATCTCGTCCGAATTTGGAAAATTCTGCGGATCAGTTTTAAATAGTTTTCATATGAGATAGAGACCTGAAACTTTGAACAAAGCTTAGAGCCCATTGAAGATGCAATACTTAGCATTCAAAATTCCACTTAATGTGCCTGGAATAGAGATATTAGAGAAAATACATACAGAACAGGGGGAAACTTCCAATAGATGAATTCTAATTTGTGCTAGACTAGGAATTATGGAACTAAACAAATTTTCGATACGTTGTGATTCGCTGTGACTGAGATATCTACATGATTTTAATTGATAGTATACTTTGCATGAATTATGAATTTTATTAAGGCAGCGTAGATCTGCGCATTCTTGAGTTATTCGGTTGATTCCGAGCCGACATCTGTTATTGGGTAATCAAAAGTTTCTCCTAGTCAACACTTCCACTCAATTCATAACAAGTATTGTATGCATTCTGAATTCATAAAATTAAGTTTTTCTCCTTTTATAAAATTTAATTTCTCATAAATATTTTGACAATTAACAATTGTTTTTGTTTTTATCGGCCTGTTGATAAATGATTAAAGGTTCGATTCGAGCTCAAGGCCAGAACAATAATTTTTTTCTAATGATAATTACTGTTTTTTTTTTTTTTATGATTTGTAGGCTAGTCTGATCTAATTTATGTTGTAAGTGTAGAATTTTTGTTTACTTTAAAAATACTGTGTTAATTTATATGTATGTGCTTTTCATAAAATATTTTTTGTTTGTTTATTTAATTTGAAAATAAATAGTGTTGCCCCTGAGGATGCTGAAATATTCAGCGAAACGTCGGGCGTAAGGTTAATTAATCGTTTTATTTGCACCAGCATAAATTAGATCAGACTAGCCTACAAATCATAAAAAATAAAAATTATCGAACTGATCGCAAAAAACCCAACAAGATAATTATTGTTATTTTTAAATTTTTCTAAATTTGAAAAATTGTATTAAAGCGTGTTGATGATGAAGGCTTAGCACCCTTCGAAATGGATCTATCTGTGCAGCTATGGCAGGTTTCTGAAAAATTTTCTACTTACTATTCCAAAAACAAAATACAATTTTTCAAATTTAGAAAAATTAAAAAATAACAATAATTATCATTAGAAAAAAATTATTGTTCTGGCCTTGAGCTCGAATCGAACCTTGAATCATTTTGACAATTTCAATGTCAAAATTTTTAAATCAATGTTCAGCAAGAACATGTCTGACTCTTGTTGATTTATATAAAGGAAGTGCTTAAAATTTTTTTATTTCCTTTTTATTTAAACATTTCTATTCACATTTTTTTACTGCCGTAGTGAAAAATAGAGTACTTTAAATTGTTTCTAAACCCATTTTAGTTTGGTGTTTAGTTTAATTTAGCAGTTTTTTGATAATTTTTGAATTCTCTAACTTATCATCTCACATGGGTCCCTGGATATAAGGACATCGAGAGAAACTGCATTGCAGTTGAACTCGCTAGGCAGATTACAACCAGGCAGATTCTTCCCGACCAAGAACGCTTAGGTATGCCCCTGTCCACAGGCAAGCTAATGCTAAAAGAACACATCCACCATCAGGCCGACGAAAGATGGCTACAAACACCGGTGTGGCGAACATCGAAGGAAACCTGGCCTAAATGGGATCCTAAAAGATCCCGTCACATGTAAAACCTAAATAGAGATACAATTTCTACATTTGTGGGGGCTCTAACTGGTCATTGCCTTATAGGTAGGCATACAGAAACGGTAGGAGCGCCTTATCGTCGATGCTGCAGAGGTTGTAAAGAGGATGAGGAGGAGGAAACGGTGGTTCACCTTATCTGCAACTGCCCGGCACTAAGCGGAGCACGACAGCGCTTTCTGGGTGCTCCATTTCTAGATAATACGAGCCAGGTTGTGGAGCATGACGTCAAGGATCTGGTAGCTTATATCAGGTCCTGAAAATGGTTCGAAGAGGAAAGGTAACGGCGTATTTTCACAGTGGTCCAATTTTTTCCGGGCTTAGTGTGCCCTCGGGTAGCCACCACAACCTAACCTAACCTAACCTAATTTAAATGCGCTTTTGTTAGGTTGAACTGGCCGGCCAACAAAGAACTCGCATAGACTGAATGTGTCCATAGTATTATGCTCTTTTGTAATATTTGATAGAAAAAAAAAACCGGCGGCATATGTATAATTATAAAGATAAACTTATTGAGATTTTTGCCGTTTTCTTAAGCTATTCGAAAAAATAGTATAAACGCATGAATGTAATATTTTGATATATTATACATGATGTGTAAACACGAAGTTGTATGGGCGTGGAAGATATATACATATGCCACTAATTAGTCACAGAATTATAGTGAAATGTAAGCATTTATATGTAACTCCTGTAACAAGTGTAATTTCGCCAGCAAATATAGTAAAATACCAAAATATGTATTATATAGTGACATATATGTAGGTATTTATACATATATGCATTAGGGTGTTCCTTATAAATGAAATAAACAACTTTTCAAACGGTAATAACAAGAACTAAAATATTTCATACACATTTTTTTCCCGATTTTCCCTAATTTTTAAAGTTGAAAGGTGCCTTGAAATGATTTTTTTGATTTTTCATACAAAAAACACAGGAATATTGTTATATTTTATTTGAAATTGCAATGCACATTCTTGTAGGAAATTGAATGGTCTACAAAAAAAAAAAAGTCAGTTCGTTTACATCTTATTCGAGGTTAAAGAGTTAAAGAAGAACTGTAACAAAGAATAACTTCTCAACCAGCGAATTTGTCGAAAGATATGCTTTTCGTTTTATGATGTGAAATTTTCATTTTATAAAACTACTAAAAATTGCAATACTATTGATATGTATGGGAAATCGAAAAACAGTTTAATGTAGCTCTTAGTATTAAACTTTACAGCTGTTTCTTATACACTGCAGCAAAATAAAACAAGTAAAGAAGGCTAAGTTCGGGTGTAACCGAACATTACATACTCAGCTGAGAGCTTTGGAGACAAAATAAGGGAAAATCACCATTTAGCAAAATGAACCTAGGGTAACCCTTGAATGTGTTTGTATGACATGGGTTTCAAATGGAATGGAATAAAACAAGTAAGGAAGGCTAAGTTCGGGTGTAACCGAACATTACATACTCAGCTGAGAGCTTTGGAGACAAAATAAGGGAAAATCACCATTTAGCAAAATGAACCTAGGGTAACCCTTGAATGTGTTTGTATGACATGGGTTTCAAATGGAATGGAATAAAACAAGTAAGGAAGGCTAAGTTCGGGTGTAACCGAACATTACATACTCAGCTGAGAGCTTTGGAGACAAAATAAGGGAAAATCACCATTTAGCAAAATGAACCTAGGGTAACCCTTGAATGTGTTTGTATGACATGGGTTTCAAATGGAATGGAATAAAACAAGTAAGGAAGGCTAAGTTCGGGTGTAACCGAACATTACATACTCAGCTGAGAGCTTTGGAGACAAAATAAGGGAAAATCACCATTTAGCAAAATGAACCTAGGGTAACCCTTGAATGTGTTTGTATGACATGGGTTTCAAATGGAAGGAAGAGTATTTTAAGAGGGAGTGGGCCATAGTTCTATAGGTGGACGCCATTTAGGGATATCGCCATAAAGGTGGACCAGGGCTGACTCTAGAATGTGTTTGTACGATATGGGTATCAAATTAAAAGTATTAATGAGGGTTTTAAAAGGGAGTAGCCCTTAGTTGTATATGTGAAGGCGTTTTCGAGATATCGATCAAAATTTGGACCAGGGTGACCCAGAACATCTTCTGCCGGGTACCGCTAATTTATTTATATATACCACGAACAGTATTCCTGCCAAGATTCCAAGGCCTTTTGATTTCGCCCTGCAAAACTTTTTCATTTCATTCTACTTAATATGGTAGGTGTCACACCAATTTTACAAAGTTTTTTTCTAAAGTTATATTTTGCGTCAATAAACCAATCCAAATACCATGTTTCATCCCTTTTTTCGTATTTGGTATAGAATTATGGCATTTTTTTCGTTTTTGGAAATTTTCGATATCGAAAAAGTGGGCGTGGTCATAGTCGGATTTCTTCCATTTTTTATTCCAATACAAAGTGAGTTCATATAAGTACGTGAACTGAGTTTAGTAAAGATATATCGATTTTTTCTCAAGTTATCGTGTTAACGGCCGAGCGGAAGGACAGACGGTCGACTGTGTATAAAAACTGGGCGTGGCTTCAACCGATTTCGCCCATTTTCACAGAAAACAGTTACCGTCATAGGATCTATGTCTCCACCAAATTTCACAAGGATTGGTAAATTTTTGTTCGACTTATGGCATTAAAAGTATTCTAGACGAATTAAATGAAAAAGGGCGGAGTTACGCCCATTTTGAAATTTTCTTTTATCCTTGTATTTTGTTGCACTATATCATTACTGGAGTCAAATGGTGACATAATTTACTTTTATACTGTAAAGATATAAAATTTTTTATTAAAATTTGACTTAAAAAATTTTTTTTTTTTAAAGTGGGCGTGTTCGTCATCCAATTACGATAATTTTTATTTAGCATACATATAGTAATAGGGGTAACGTGCCTACCAAATTTCATCATGATATCTTCAACGACTGCCAAATTACAGCTTGCAAAACTTTTAAATTACCTTCTTTTAAAAGTGGGCGGTTCCACGCCCATTGTCCAAAATTTTTCAAGTTTTCTATTTTGCGTCTTAAGGTCAACGCACCTACCAAGTTTCATCGCTTTATCCGTCTTTGGTAATGAATTATCGCACTTTTTCGGTTTTTCGAAATTTTCGATATCGAAAAAGTGGGCGTGGTTGTAGTCCGATTTCGTTCATTTGAAACAGCGATCTGAGATGAGCGCCCAGAAACCTACGTACCAAATTTCATCAAGATACCTCAAAATTGACTCAAGTTATCGTGTTTACAGACGGACGGACAGACGAACGGACATGGCAAATTGAATTTCTTTTTTCACCCAGATCATTTTGATATACAGAAGTCTATATCTCGATTAGTTTATGCCGCTACGGATTACCGTTTTGCGAACAAAGTTAATATACTCTGTGAGCTCTGCTCAGCTGAGTATAAAAACGATGGATCTGGTAATGCGACACATGTAATCTGATGTATATTGTGCGCAGAATCCCAATACGCTGCAAAAATTGGTTTTGGCTTAACTTCAAAAATGCAATAAAAAATTAGCGACGATTGATTTTTTTTGTTGCGGTATGATTAGTACCGGAAAAATGATGAAAATTGATAATAAAAATACAAATAATCATGAACCGATAACAAAACTGTCCCAAAACAGTTTTCAAAAAATTCTAAAGTTAAGAAAAAGTATAACTGACACCCGAAGTTTTTCGGAAATGGTTCCAAATGGGTTATAGAAGAGTCTCGTAATAATTACAAAACAATCCCGAAGTGATCCTAAAATGATCCTTTAACTCTCCCGAAATGGTTTCAATATATTACATAAATGATCTTGAAATTATTCCAAAGTGATATCTAAAATAGCCCCGAAATGATACCGAGATTGTTTTAAATTGTTTCTAAAATAGCTTCGAAATTATTCTGTAAATAATCAGGAAGTGATTCTGAAATTGTCCACTAATTTCAGCGAAGCAGTTTCAAAATGTTTCTGGAAACAATTCAGAAGTATTCCGGAAGTGATACCGAAATGTTTACGAAACACTTCCGCAATAGCATCAAAATGCTCCAGTAATATACGATACAGTTCCATCACCTTCAAAACTTGATCGAAGTGCATCAAACCGTTACGGATGAATAAAGATGGAGTTTGGCGCCATATTAGTTGATAGTGAATCTGATGGTGTGTCAATCTTTCTTTTCCAATTTCTTCTACTTCACTGGGTCTATAGCATAAGGAAACTTTGCAAAAAGCGTCCAAATGTTTTTTTGTGTCACACAGTGTTATTTTATGATGGCAAAGTGCATATGGTAGAGTGCCAATTTTGTGAGGCGCGAGCAAAAGGCACGTGCTTTTTTGCCAATTTCGATCGCCAAGTTGTAATGTGATTTAATTTTTTTTTTTTTTCTTGTGCTAGCTTAAATACTATATAGCAAGTCATATTCACCTGTAGTTTCATAAACATATCTACACAAATATAGATATGTATGTACATTAGAGTGGCCCTTCGTTGTATGGAGGAAAAAAGTGTTGGGATTTTCGATCTCACCGCCTAGAATAATGCGAATAGCGCAGTATCAAATATATACCAATTCCTATGCCATCTATTAAGATTTAGAGGTTGCGCAAGGAGCTTGAAGTGCTGAAAAAGGATGAATTTTAAACACTTCAAGTGTTGTTGTTGTTGTTGTTGTAGCCATGGCAGAACGATACAAGGTGGCAGCATGGTGACATACATACAAACATAAATAAAAATTCCATGTACTTTGTTTTTGTAAATTCGATGGAATATGTCAAAGTCGTACCGCGCCGGATGTTGATGTATCAAATCAAATAAAAAAAAGTTTATAATCGGGTGTCCCATGCTGCCACCTTGTATCGTTCCGCCATGGTTGTAGCGATAAAGACACTCTCCGAAAGTTTTGGCAAATATTATCGATGTTGATGATTCTTTGTCGGATATAGATCCGATACCTCCCGGTCACACCCACCATTAAAGTACTAGCCCGACCATCTCGGGAACGATTTAGTATGACCACATGTAACCTTCGGGGCAATCCAACCAGATCCGTGAGGGACTTGGGATCTCCAGAGCCTCGGCTGCTAAAGAAACACGATTCGCCACGTGTAGGTGAGAATGACAACTGGGTTGGAGAAGCTATAAATTGCGTTGGCAACCCCTTGAAATGGTTGCGCCAGACAAAACCCTCTGAATCAGTTTGGTATTTTAGTCGCCTCTTACGACAGACATACCTGCCGCGGGTATATACTAAGCGCCCTAATCCACTGGGGGTTAATAACAGAGCTAAAGGCTTAAATATAATATAAATGAAAAAAGTTTTTCTTCTTTCGAAGAAAGTTTACAACACCAGTCATGAAAAAAATTCTCGAAATTAAACAGGGCCCGTTTTCGTTTTACGATCCGTGATCGAAACTCATTTTTTAAATCACAATAGGTCTGAAAAGGTGGATTGGATTAACGGCATATTTGAATTAGCGACAAATAGTACTCGTTGGATCCATTATTTATTATAATTTTCAAAAAAGGTTTGACAGTTTGACAGCATAGTTATCGCTTGAGTGAAAATGGTTTTCAGTCACTGATCGTATCACGTAATACGGGCCCAGAATTCGATAGCGTTTTGAAGCTTGAGTATAGTTAAAGTCAAATTGAGTGAGCTATAAACCTGCTTACTCAAAAAATTTCTAAAAATTCATAATCAAAAGTTGAAATTTTGCGCGTAATTGAAATCTTGGCATCTCTTTTATTTTAGAACTTTTTTATTATTTGAGCGATTTTTGTAATTTTAAATGCGTTTGAAAGCAAAAACTGTAGAGAGTATTGATAACAAGTGAGAAACAATTCCGCACACAATAAATTAATTAGAGTGGCCCAAAGAAATGTAAAAATTCGCAATTTTTAACACGCTTATATTAGCTTCACTTCGATGTATGCTTGATGGTAATTCTCTTGGCTAGGCGAGCAAAGGAGAGTTAGACCCATCTAGCGGCAATTATTTAAGACTCGCCGCAGTGGTTAAATAACTAGCTACAAAACGAGTCGTGCTTAATAGCGGAGACACAAACCTCTGTGCTACGGTTCTATCAACATCAAATATCTAAGCGGATTGTAGATACTAAAACATCACCAAGTTTGCGTGTTTTTTGAGTTTTTTATACTTACAGTGCTTTGCACACAGAGTATTTCAACTTTGATTGGATAACCGTTGGCTGTGCAAGTATAAAGGAATCGAGATAGATATAGACATCCATATATCAAACTCATTGGTATCGAAAAAAAATTTGATTGAGCCATGTCCGTCCGTCCGCTTGCCCGTTAACACGATAACTTGAGTAAATATTGAGATATCTTCACCAAATTTGGTACACGAGTTTATCTGGACCCAAAATAGATTGGTATTGGAAATGGGCGAAATCGGATGATAACCACGCCCACTTTTTATATATATAACATTTTGGAAAACACAAAAAACCTGATTATTTAGTAAATAATACACCTACGATGTTGAAATTTGACATGTGGACTGATATTGAGACTCTTGATAAAAATTTGAAAACATTTTTTTAAAATAGGCGTGGCACCGCCCACTTGTGATAAAATCAATTTTACAAATATTACTAATCATAAATCAAAAATTGTTCAACCTATCGTAACAAAATTCGGCAGAGAGGTTGCCTTTACTATAAAGAATGCTGAAATCGGTTAAGGACCACGTCCACTTTTATAAAAAAAAATATTTTTAAAAGGGTCGTGGACGAATAAAATAAGCTATATCTTTGCAAAAAAAGAGCTTTATATCAATGGTATTTCATTTCCCAAGTGGATTTATAACAATAAATAGGAAACACGTCAAATTTAAAAAAATGGGCGTGGCACTGGCCCTTTTATGACTAAGCAATTTTCTATGTTTCGGGAGCCATAACTCGAAGAAAAATTAACGGATCGTAATAAAATTGGGTACACAAATTTGCTCTATAGCAGAAAATATTTCTAGTAAAAATGGACGGTATCGGTTAAAGACCACGGCAACTTAGATATACAACAAGTTCAAAAGGGTCGTAGACTAGAATAATAAGCTATTACTTAACGAAAAATAGTTTGAAATCAATGATATTTCACTTATCAAGTTTTATTGTAAGAGAAAATGGGGAGACATTTTTTTAAGCGGGCGGTGCCACGTGTTATGTAGAAAAGTAATTTATCTGAAATGAAAGGTACAATTGAAGCTCACGCTGAGCAGTTACACCCGAACTTAGACACATTTACTTGTTTTAAACTATATTTATTATAATTACAAACTCCTTGCGCAACCTCTAAATATTTTTCGATTGGCCTAATATTTTGCACAGTGAAATCGAGATTCGTAGCACTTTGAAAACTAAGGGCCACCCTAATGTATATAAATACTTATGTACAAGCGAATGCACTACTACAGTACATTTTCCGTATGCCGTTGCATTATCTGGATGACTAACTGCATCGTGATCGACAATTGATTTTTAATATAATTTATAATTAAAAAAAAAAAACAACACAAAGACTGCAGCCCAGTGCATGAATAGCAGATATTTACTCACCTGTGCATGTGCGTACTTACTACAATACCTTCTTCCCTTCTTTATACTATTCTCTCTAACTAATAAATCAATGCGCATCCAGCATTCATTGAGAAGCTCGAGTCAGCCTGTGGACTACACATACTCACAGATACGTACATATGGATGACGAGCGTCACAGTCTGTCTTCACATAAACATATTCATTATTAGCGTGAGCATATCGTATTACCATAAAATAATATTATAATGTCATAACAACAATGAGCAAGTCAGCTGAAGAAGAAGAAGAAGTTAAAAATAAGCAACAACAAAAACTAAAAAATAAACAGTAGTGTAGCTTTGAAAACAAAATATGCACTCTAACGTTTATTCATACCCTTATGCATATATGTATATGTATTTGTAGCTTTAAATATGTGGGAGTGTAATACATATGTGTTTAATGTCGTACAATTGTAGGAATATGAAAAAAGTCGAGCAGTGAAAAACATGCCTCATTTTCTATGCAAACATGCCAACTCAGGTGTTTTCTGTGCCACTGCATACGCTTACCAAGTCACCTCCTATTCCCCCTCTCAACAATTACCTGCTGCTTTTATTGCTATGCGACAATTTAGCGTAGCGAATGCGTCGTCGTTCGGAAGGTCCGAGGTGCGGCAAAAGGCGAAAGTGTTAGCAGCAACACAATTCCCAATGACTTACACTTAGACATACAATTTTTTTGTAAATAAAAAATACTTATTAGCAAAGAGGATAAATATAATAAAAGCCACCAGTCTGGTACGAGTGGCGATTATCGCGCTGGAAATCAAAAAATTGATGCCGAATGTTTTCTAAGAGGGACATTTTTGAATTGTCTCGCATTTATTCATGCGGTCTAGGCACCTTGTACAACTATGATTTTTGGAAAGAGAATTAATTAATTAATTAAATACAGTCGGAGAAATAAACACAAATACCCCATGAAAATGTATAGAAGACATTTTATGCACATCTCGCCAAAAAAAAAAAAAAAAAAACACCAGCGACTACCTCTTAGAAAACATCGAGCAAATGGCAGCGAGTAACGAGTGACGTCTCTTATCATATTTTAAACTGGAGACATTGGTGCTTTATCGGTAACCGTATCGGTAACCTTTTAACAGCTGATTCGACCAACCTTATGAGAATCAATACAATCGATTATTGGTGCCGCTAAGGTCGTAACCGTATCGTAGCCAACCAATTGGGTTTTGGTTTACCGTCGTAACGATAAACAGCTGATTACGTTAGGGATACGGATACAGCGATACGACATACGGCACGAATGACTCCGGCTTTATCCTTTGTTATTAGTATGATTGGGCGCAGGTTATTAACTTCAAACCAGGGCCCGTATTACGTGTTATGATCCGTGATCGAGACTCATTTTTTAAATCACAATAGCTCTGAAATGGTGGATCGAATTAAGGGCATCTGCGAACAAGCGACAAAGAGTACTCGTTAGATCTTCTTTCTTCTATTCTAATTCAAAATTTTTTCAATTAACAAAAAATTTATCATAACAATAATAATGATAAAATAATTATTTTTAGGCCTTGAGCTCGATTCGAACACGCGATCTTTTGAATTTACAGTATTAAAAAACGAAGACTTTATATTTTTTTCTTGCGTTTCCGATATAGTTCGCCCCCGGCTGAAAATTGTTGCTGTTTTGTTTCTATTATTGCCTGTTCGTTTATTATTTTATTTATGCAATTAGATATGTTAGGGTGTGTCCCAAACGCACTTTGAATGACGTTGTGCCAACTTTCGATGGAATCAGGCCCGTCGAGAGGGGGGGGGGGGCGAGGGGGTCATTTACCCCGGGCCCGGGATTTGAGGGGCCCTGGAATCTCAAAATGCTATCCAAGCTTTTTGCTTACAGAAAATAAACAAACCACACCTTTAATCACCTTTCGTATATAGCAATCATTTTAAATTTCAACAAATTTAAAAAATCTCTTAACGTGCCTGCACCCCGCATAACGTGTTGTTGGTTTTTGGCGTCGGCTTTGTAGCATAAAGTTGAATTCGTTTTCTGTTGCTGCAGAAAAATTCGGTATGATGCAAATTCTTATACAGCGATATCTATACATGTATGTATGTATGTAAAAACTTTGGCGATAACAGTTTTTTGAAAAAAAAAAACACATATCTTTTGGGTTTTGGCGAGTGTTTCGGTCGAAAAAATTACTCTTTCCCGATTTTTTTCTGCAGACTCGTAAATATACATGTATATACAAATGCATATAAATATGTAAAAGATGGTTATTTTGATTTTGAGAATTCGTTCATTTTATTATGGGGGCCCGTATTTTTTTTGCCCCCGGGCCCCGATTTTCTCTCGGCGGCCCTGGATGAAATTCTTTTTACGGACTTCACCCAATTTGGTGATATTATACATATTCCATAATTCGATTGAATATAACGCCTTCTTTCGACGTTGCTGTGTTCCAGGCTGAAAAAAAAAATTCAGAAGTAAAATTTCAGAAGTCAAAATTAAGAAGGTAATCAGACCGCAGAAACCATTAAATTTTGTGCAAATTCTGAATTTTGACTTCTGAAATTTTACTTCTGAAATTTGACTTCTGAATTTTGACTTCTCAAATTTGACTTCTGAAATTTGACTTCCGAATTTTGACTTCTGAAATTTGATTTCTGAATTTTTGTTTCTGAGTTTTGACTCCTGAATTTTGGCTTTCTGGAAAAATGTGTTTCTGTATTTTTGTTTTCGGAATTTATAGAGGAAACCATAGTTATCACTTGAGTGAAAATGGTTTTCAGTCACTGATCGTAACACGTAATATGGTCCTAGATGTAATTTCAAAAAAGGCGATGCTGTTAGTATCGGAAAGCCCTCGAAACATTTGCAAAACGGGCGAGATAAAATTAGAGTTGAATGTCGTAGCCGTGATGTCTAGTTTTAATATGAATGCCTAGCTGAGATCACCGCTGCCTATGCCATAAATTGTCGTTAATCAGAAACATTAAGTGTTCTCAGATCGTTCACCACCTGTTAAAAGGGGTTTTCGTAATCCCTTGTCAAATTTGATTTAGAGACAAACCGGTTTTGGCATTTTAAAAAACGAGAACAGGCACTAAAGCTGAGACCACGCAAAATCGAAACAAAATTGGCCATGACGAATGAAAATAGAGTAACGGAAAATCAACCGAGGAAGTTTTTTTCGAGTTTATCGATGTTTGCATAGAACTCATACATCTTATCATAAAGTGTTCGTTGCAAGGATCATGAATATCTGTAAGAACTATACTCTCGAATGCTCCCTGAGCTGTTTCGTGAGACGTGCCAGCGTCTATCTTCACATAATTGCTGGACGGATACGAGAAGTGTCTTGTATTGGATTATAGTTTTTGAAGGTCGAGAAATTTTATTTTTCAAATACTTTACAGAACAAATATGAAATATCCAAAGAAAACACATTTTCAAATGTTCAATACTTAAAGTATTTGAAAAATAAAATTTTGTATGGAAAATCTTCAAGTCCAAGGTGTGGAAATGAAAATATCTATCATCAATACTGCGGGCCATTTTTTTCTCAACGGAATATCATAGAGAGTAAAATTTTGCGTATGTCCTTTCCTTACGTGCAAAAATGTGCTCCAGAACATTTTTTTCCACGGTTTTTGCAACAATTTTAAAAATAGAAATTTATTTCACATAAATTAAAAATGTGCTCTTAAAGAGTTTTTAATTACAAGCAAATTGGTGGTAGTTGAGGGGTCGATTGCTAATACGCTACCAAAAATATCGAGAGAGAGCTCTCAAAAGACGCGTATTGACCTCGACAACAATAATCTAAGGCGGAAAAGAAAAATTGTATATCTGCCGGGAGATATTTGCAGTTGAAGTTGGCTATTTTCATATGGTTGTTGTAATGTTGCTATACCCACAAAAAAATTGTAAATATAATTGTTTTGCGCGGATATAGTTTTGGTCTCAAAAACGGTGTTGGACCCACCCAGGGTAATTTTTTATAAGCGCGTCCGAAGGCCCCCGGTATCGGAGGGACCCGCGGGTCATTTTTCGGTTTTTGTTTAATTTCTTTTGAACCAGTTAAAATTTTTCTTTTTCGCCTTCGGTTTATTAATACTGAGGTTCATACGCGTCATTTGACACCTCTCTCGATATTTTTGGTAGCGTATTAGCAATCGACCCCTGAACTAGACTTTTACCGAATTGTCAAAATCGGTGGAACCTATCGGGTGCTATTCAACTTTAAAAGAAAAGGTCAAAGAAAATTCAAATGGCGATAATTAATGATACATTATTTTTTGGAAAAATCGAAGGCGAGCATTTGTTTGTATTATCGATAGCTATCAAATAATATCTTTGTTGCTGAAAAATAAATTATGACGTTTTTCGGTGATCACTTTCAGAAATTTTCACTCTGTTGCCCTAAACATAACATTTATTTACATTGTTATTATTACATTGTTTTATTAAAATTATATAGGTACTAGCAGACTCGGCAGACGTTGTTCTGCCCTAAATTTGGCCTATCTGCATACATTTTAATAAGCTTTTTCCGTCTAACTCTGCCCTATCTCTCTACACTTTTTCCTAATCTCTTTATTCACTCCTCCCTCCGTCTTTTTCGCTTCATCTCCATCTTCGTCTCATTTTATCTCTTTCTCTTTCTCAGTCTCCTTCTGTCTTTTCTCTTCTCTCAAGTTTTTCTTCTTCTTCTTCATCTCTTATTGCCAGTCCCAGAGGGTGGTATGTATTTTGTTCCAGTCCCATTCCGAGTCTCAGTCCCAGTCCCACTCCGAGTTTCAGTCTCAGTCCCAGTCCTAGTCCTAATCCCAGTCCCAGTCCGTCTCTATTATACTTCCCGGAAAAAAGCATCGTAAATACTAATATAGGCAAATTTATATACGAAATTTCAGGCAAATCGAATGGGACGTATGTAAATAGGTATGTGGGTTTTATTAATTCATGTCTTTGTTTCGGCTTCGCATGCATATTAATCAGTTTTGCCAGGTTGATGCGACTAAATCGAATATCACAATGAACTTTAGAGCTCTCGGCAACAGCTTTCATTTGATATCCATAATACACGCACATTCTAGGGGTATCCGGGTCCATGTTTCTATGGCCTATATCTCGAGACTGTAGTCACCCAGGTGTGTAAAACTTACTCTGTACTAAAGCATACATCAACAGCTTCAATTTGATACCCATAATGTAAAAACATATTCTAGGTGTATCCAGGTACGCGTTTTGGGCTATATCTCGAGACCCTATCCTCCCAGTTGTATGAAAATTATCCTGTACTATAGCACTCATAAAAAGCTTTCATTTGATATCCATATTGTATAAACACATTCTAGGGGTACCCGGGTCCACGTTTTGGGCTATATCTCGAGACCCTAGCCTCCCAGTTACATGAGAATTATCCGGTACTATAGCACTCATTAACAGCTTTCATTTGATATCCATATTGTATAAACACATTCTAGGGGTACCGGGTCCACGTTTTGGGCTATATCCCGAGACCCTAGCCTCCCAGTTGTATGAAAATTATCCTGTACTATAGCACTCATCAACAGCTTTCATTTGATATCCATATTGTATAAACACATTCTAGGGGTACCCGGGTCCACGTTTTGGGCTAAATCTCGAGGCCCTAGCCTCCCAGTTGTATGAAAATTATCCTGTACTATAGCACTCATTAACAGCTTTCATTTGATATCCATATTGTATAAACACATTCTAGGGGTACCGGGTCCACGTTTTGGGCTATATCCCGACCCCTAGCCTCCCAGTTGTATGAAAATTATCCTGTACTATAGCACTCATCAACAGCTTTCATTTGATATCCATATTGTATAAACACATTCTAGGGGTACCGGGTCCACGTTTTGGGCTATATCCCGAGACCCTAGCCTCCCAGTTGTATGAAAATTATCCTGTACTATAGCACTCATCAACAGCTTTCATTTGATATCCATATTGTATAAACACATTCTAGGGGTACTGGGTCCACGTTTTGGGCTATATCCCGAGACCCTAGCCTCCCAGTTGTATGAAAATTATCCTGTACTATAGCACTCATCAACAGCTTTCATTTCATATCCATATTGTATACACACATTCTAGGGGTACCCGGGTCCACGTTTTGATCTGAAGACCCTAGACACGTAGCGAAAAAAAGGTAGACGTTGGCCGATTCTCAGACCTACACAATATGCTCACAAAATTTCATGAGAATCGGTTCAGCCGTTTCGGAGGAGTTCAGCCTCTAAAACCGTGACAGAAGAATTTTATATATTAGATGAAATGTACACACCCAGTGACGATAAAAGTACCAAATAAAAAATAGAAAAAGTATTTAAAAACAGAATACATACGTACTTTCGAAAATACTTTGAAATCGAAAGCTTACATTTTGCTATTATTAAGCGCTTAACGCAGATCAAAAACAAACATTCAAGAAATATTTTGCATTTTTCTTGAGCATGAAATTAGCAGTAGGCACAAAATTATGGCATTTCACGATGCAAGGCAATTTATACATGAATACCGCTTTTATAAAAATAAAACAAAATTTATGAAACTTTTTGGTGGCGCTTGGATACATACATGAATAGAAAGCGACCTATGAAAAAAATTGTCGCTAGGTGGCGTAAGGATCGATATATTAAAAAAAATCGTATTTGTGGTCCGATTTGGCTCATATTTGGAACAAATATTACATACAGTACGGTTGAAGTGACATAAAAATACTTTGGAGTTCGAGGAGGGACAAGCATACGTGGCGCCGAGTCACATAAAGTCTTTGTCAGGAAAGAGTACTTATAATAATGACGCACTAAATGAACTAAATAGAATGAGAAAGAATAGGCAATTAAAAAAACTAAAAGCTTGAAAATAAAATAATTAAAAAAATTTGTTTAAGTTAAACGGTTTTATTGAAAACAATAGTTACATTAAGTAATAATAATACTAAAGGCTAGCAAATAATTAGGTAGGTCCGAGGTACTAGTCATCACACTCCTCATCAATCTAGGGCGTTGATCAGACAATTAAACAAAAGCATTGGGCGCGTTAAATTTCTATTGATAGTCATAAGTAAGACCAACAGAACCTTAATCAGGTTATGCTACGCCTCACATTTTTACTGGAATGTTTTTCTTGCACGTGCGTTTCAGTTCTTTCACCTTAATGTGGGTTAATATTTCGGTTAATATTTATTGTAAGTACTTATGTATGTACGGTTGAATTAGCAAAACTGTTTGGTTCTTGCAGTAACAATAGTTGCGTTCCAATGTAACTTGATCCAGATACCGATACAAATTTACAATGCAAATACAACAACCGCGCTATGATCCTGATATCTATCTGGATCAATTTCGGAACAACAGAATGCCTGGGTTTTTGATTTGGGTTTTTGTGCAATTTGTTGACAGCATACTCTCTGTACTTGTTAGCACTTGCAGACATATGCACTAGGGCATCCGATATTTAACAAATTTGTTCCACTCGACAACACATAAATTTTTACTTTAAGCTTGAAAACAAATTATTAAGACTATAAAACAATTACATATTATTCATTTTAAATCATGATAGTAAAACTAAGAATTTATAAATTTGAAAAATATAAGAATCACAACATAATGTGCAATTGTTTTCTGTACAAAGCTCCTGAGAGAAGTAAAATTATGAATATCAACATTAGGACGCTAGTTATTTAGTTCAAAGCGCTTCTTTTGGTACCTGTCCCGACAGTTTTAAAAGTGTTTTTTTTTTTTTTTTATTGCCGACCCTTTTGTTAAGCATTAGTATTCCAACGCTTTTTTTTTTAAGTGCAAAATCCCATACAGTTTTATATAGAAAATATATCGCATTTATGGCATGGTTTAAAAAACTAATAATACTAGTTATTAGTTTGATAATTTGCTTTAATTTTTTAAGTAAAATTTTATTTAGTGATTCGGAGAAAAAAGTATAAAAATAATAGGCACCCTATTATGTGTACGCATTCGTTGAGTGCTGCCAACTTTCATAGTACTGTCCGATTCGCTCCATTGTCGGTTGATCGTGATACAAAGCTCGATAGCTCATTGGAACGCCCTAAATATGTTTTCACAATGACTAAAAGGAAGAAAATATCGATCCTATTTACTAGTGCGAAAAAGCGAGGAAAGCGTACACGTGCCACATATTGAAGTGCGACCAACTTCCGGACCGCAAAGGGGTTAAATGCAATTGAGCTTAGTGGAGTACCTCAATACCTACGCAAATAAATTTAGATGTATGTATTGTATGTATGTATGACCTAATATGCATTTTGGCTAACCTAATTAAATTTTTTTTTCAACATTTCTGTGCGATATGCACTAAATTGGGTATAACAATGTTAGGTTGCACTACAATTTTCTACAACGCAACTGTACAAAAAGGCAAGGGATATGCACACATCCATACGTACAGCTCAATGCCCATAACGTCTCACTTTTCTTACCCAATTACTCATGTGTGGGTGAAACCGCGTTTTTTATGGTTTTTTGTAATGAACGCCCGCATCGTTCTATTTAACCGAGCATTTGTCGTCGGCAAGCAGTAGTTCACACAATTTGTGCGAACTTTTTTTACAATTTAAACTTTGTTATAGTTTTTACCTTTGAATTTTTTGTTTGCCTACTTAACCATTCTACTATATTCACTCTTTGGGGTTTTCAAGTTTCGTTTTTTTTTTAAGTTAACTTTTTACGTACGAACATACATACATACATGCCGTTGCACATATGTAATCGAATGTCAGTGTATTTGGTGACGGTTTTATGCATTTTTCCTTGTACGAGTAATTTTAATTAGAAACGTGTTTTGCATAGTGAATTATAGTTAGGGAGTTTCGTTGTGACAATCTAATGTGCTTGAAATTGGCATTAGTAGGGATATATGCGTATTATTTAAAATTTCGTGCTATTTAACAGATATTTTTCCGATGCGATCCTTAAGACAGTGGCATAATAATCTTGAACCGGGGTGGGCGTGAGCTTAGCATCTGCTAAGCGACCATATATGTATACAATAAGCGAGAGCATAATAGCTACTTCGTCAAAATCAACGACAGCTCTTTTATTTTGATTTCGATGGTCGTGCAGTGAGGGAGTGTCGCACGCGCGCTTAAGACAGAGTTCCAAAGAGTGCGTGTGACATGTGCTCACCGTTCAAGCATTTAAATCAAACTAAAAAAATAATTGATTTTGCTTTCGTGTTCGCTACGCGTTCGTGTTTACTAACACATTCTCAATTTGGTCACCGTGTAAATGTAGTGGTGCCCACCGCTGATCTTGAATAAGTCTCTTAATAATCCAAAAAGCTCTTCGAAGTAACCCTTCACCCTGGGAGGTGTGTGATTCTGCTCATTTTTCAAAATTGCTTAGACCTCCATCTGTTTCACCCATATACCAAATAGCTTTGGTATAGGCTAAGCAGGCTTCGAGTAAAAACGATACTTAGCATCGGTTTTAAAGAAAGGAAGGGGGTGGCGTTTGTGGTGTGAAAGGAGCTGGGTTCGAAGATAGATAGAGGGTGTGACATTGCTCTCACCGGTTTAGGAGGGCTTAGAATATAACCCCGGCAGTTATGCCTGTCGTAAGAGGCGACTTAAATAACAAATTCATTCAAGGGGTTGTGTAGCGCAACTCTTTCAAAGGCAATGTATAGCTTCTCCAACCCAACTGTCAACCTCACCTACCCGTGGCGAATGCTGTTTCTTCAGCATCCGAGGCTCTTGCAAATCCAATTTCCTGACGATACTAGGTGGGAGGGCGCTATGATCAAGAAGGTTGTATGTGGTCATACTAAATCGTTGCCGAGATGATCGGACTATTACCTTAAAAACGTGCCGGATATGCATTCGGAAAAGGACCATCCAGTTCAATAACCCTCCCCAAACCTTCGGTGAGTGTACTCATCGCTACAACAACAACAACAACAACAACAGCAACAACAGGGTGTGACCCTGCTCACTATTTCATAATTGATGAGAACTCGATCTAACTGATCTAGATGTTAAATATTGTAGTCTTAGAGTTATAGCGATTTATATTAAAAATTATTCCCTGGGCGAGAATATGACACTGTTCACCTTTAAAAATTACTGTTCCTAGGCAGAGAAAGACCCCTTCCCCCTTTTTCAAAAAAAAAAAAAAAAAAAAAAACAAGATAGTCAATAGATCTACACGACTATTTTTCTATATGTGTAGCAAATGTCGTCCTACGTTCGGACATCCGGACACCCTGACTTTCACATCTTAAATGTTAATAAGCTACGAAATGTAATAACAAAATATTCCACTTACTTCATAACTAGGAGACTCGGCAGACTTTGTTCTGCCCTAGCTTTGTTTATCTGCATGATATTTAAGAGATTTTTATCTTCTACTCTGAGTCGCTTTTCATTTTCCTTTTCTCAGCTTGCCCCTTTTCTCGCTGTACTCCTCTTTCTCAGTCTCGTTATTTATCTCCATGCCTTCCTTTCTCTGTGTCGTTTTCCATTTCCTTTGCTCCTCTCCTTCTCCCTCACCCACGGTCTCTATCTTTGTCTAACTCTACCTTTCTCTGTGTCCCTCTTGCTCCTCTCGTCTTTCCTTTCTTTCGTTTTCTTCATCCAAGTTTCTAGCAATCAGCTATCGCTTCCAAATTCACTTCCTGGAAAGAAAAGTTTCCCGATGCCTCATAATTTAGGGAAGAAGCTTTTAATGTGTGTAGTCGCTTCCTAAACTTAATTTGTTAGAATTGATCGCTGAACGCGTGTTTGAAAGTTTGGTTTACAGCGAACACGCACACAAACTGCTTCTATTACTTTAAATGTAATTTTTGGAGAAACAATTGGCTATATAAGAAAGGAATCAACTATTTTCTTTTGCAGAACGAGGGCTAAAATGCCATCGTTTATTTGCTAGTA
This sequence comes from Eurosta solidaginis, assembly GCF_040869045.1. Lineage (NCBI taxonomy): Eukaryota > Metazoa > Arthropoda > Insecta > Diptera > Tephritidae > Eurosta > Eurosta solidaginis. The sequence continues at coordinate 68,960,983 of NC_090319.1, read as the reverse complement.
AGAAATGTTTCAATGGATTGACTCGCAGGTTAAACTAAAATTTTATGATTTTTTAACGAATTTTAACAAATTACGACGCCCCTGTTAAGGTTTCACTCATATTATATCGAAGTTAAACATCTCATCGTTTTCAAATCGGAGCTTTCTGGGCGAAGTTATTACATTGAATAGGGATTTATTGAACTAATAGCGAAAATTGTTTATGCGATTTTGCACTTTCACTGACAACACAGTTTAGCTGTTGTTGTTGCAGCGCAGGTTTTGGGGAGTGTTGTCGATGTTGATTGTCCTTTGCCGGTTGCAGATCCGGTAACAAGCACCATCAAGGTACTAGCGCGACCATATCGGGAACGATTTAGTATGACCACATGTAACCTAGGCCATACCGCCCTCCCGCCCACTTGATTCATGAGGAAAGTGTAGAGTCTCGGCTGGTAAGGCAAAAGGATTCCCCACTGGTAGGTGAAGTTGACAATTGGGTTGAATAAATTTGGTATTTTAGTCGCCTCTTACGACAGGCATACCTGCCGTGGGTATATTCTAGGCCCCCTAACCCGCTGGGGGGAACATAGTTCAGTAAAGCTTGCATATTCTTATTCATTTAAAAATTTGGAGTTGAATTTTATAAAAAAAATTCGTCCATTGGGCAAAAATTTTCTGTTTATAGTGGCGCACAACGTGTTAAATTGACTTTACTGTACATGTACAAAAAAATAATTTTTCTATTGCATTTTTTTGTGATTTTTTTTCTCATTGCAAATTCGATATACCACAACTAACACAATATAAACAATAACAAGTATGATATATAAACATAAAAAGCAATAAAACCAAAATAATAACAACATCGTTGGTACTTTTTTTTTGGTTCTTCATAACTTCCTATATAACGCTGAGTAAGAATTGGCGCGTACGCGCTTGGATGTACGTATGTATGTATATACATCCATATACATATATGACAGTAGCAAACAAATCACATCCGTACTTACGTTTAAGTATTTGGTTATACTTTTCGAATAAAAAAAAAAACTGTTTATGCACAAGCAAAAAATGCTAATATTTTCCACATAAAAAAGATGAACAAAAGACTAGTAAAAGAACGGTAACGATGAGATAATTTTCAGCTCACGTTCATTTAAACTCATCCAACCAACTTCACTAACAAATTGTCACACTTAACAGCTAACCAGAAGCATCAAGCATCAATCGAAAAGGGGTACATTGGGGGTGAAGTGCACTTAGGTTTGTATACTTAAACGTCGCACAATCGTAGTTGCCTAGTCAGGTATTATACCTACCTGCTTATCAGCCAAAGAAAAATCGTACGCTGGTATTTGTTCGATGTGACATTTTCAAAACTGCTTAGATTTTGAAAATTGATTGAACTCAAGTTGGTTTTGCATTTTGACGCGTTCGCCCCGCATTCATAGCACCCTTTTTTTGCGGTAGCCAACAATTTTCTTGTTGCAATTGCAAATCAGTTTTGACCAACTTCATATGCACATATTTATGCCATTGTTGCTGTTGTTGTAGGTGTTCTTACTTTTTTTTAAGCTTGTTTTTGCTTTGTTATGTTTATGGCTAGTATAAGATTTTTGTTTTTCCGCATTTGCATCTTCATTATGCCAAGACGCGTGCCGCGCGACAGACGTTCCGCTTTAACTTGTATTAACTTTTTTTTGTTTGGATTGGTTAGCTTTTTGTTGATGTTTAATATATTTTTTTAGTAATATACTTAGTCGTTTTAATGCTTGTCATTTTCTCGTTACTTCGAATTGTAATGTGATTTATTTAGGAGTTAGTGATGATTTTCTCATTGTAGTGAAACGTTAACCAATGAAACACGCGCCGTATATATTTTAATCGTGACGTGAAAATGCTCCATTATATTTAGGAAAGAAATGTTATTTTAAGAATATACTCTAAAAAATGTGTCGCGAAAACTGAAAATTCCTACTTCGAAGATGTTTGATTCACAGACTAAGAAAAAAAGTTCATAACATATTTTTTGTAATATTTCTAAAGCACAAAAGAAAATTATTATATAATTATAAATAAATAACAAAAAAAAAATGTTTTAAACTAAGCGAAATAATAGAAATGTGGAACTAGGTTATATACTTTGAACGTACCAAACTACAAAGGAAGCTAAATCATAAAATTTACAAATAAAACAATTATACAAAAATGCTATAAAATGCAAATAAATTAAACAAAACTCACGAAACCAATGGCTTTATAACAATTGAAATGATATCAATTAAAATGAAAAAAAAAAAAGAAAAATTTAACTAAACCGAACTGAACTAAATTGAACCAAATTAACTCCTCCAAATCAGCCTAAACTAAAACAAACTAAGTAACACTAATCCATCTTAAACTTACTCAACTAAATTGAATCTAACTAAATTAAACCTTACTAAACTAAACTATGTAGTTTAAGGTAGAAAAATGAAAAATCTAAACCAAACTTAACTAAACAGAATTAAACTAAGGCCCGGTTTTCAGTAAAGTTAAACTTAAACTAAGTTTGCTTAAACTCCAGTCAAATTTAAACATCAGTTAAACTGCAGAGCTGTTTTTCAGTCACAGTTTAAGGCCGCAATATGGGTTTTTTTATTATCCAGATAATTTGTAATTACGGCAACGGCTAAATTTTGTTAACCCAACAAATATGGTAAAAATATGTCTCCAGCATTTGCAAAATGTATATCTAGTTTTGAAGTTGATATTCAACATCATTCTCTAATTATGTTTAAACCGTATAGGTCTCAAGTTGATATCCAACATCATTCTACGATCATTATTCAACCTTTGAGCAATTTTGTAAAATTTATAGTTCTCCAGAACCAAAACAGTTTCTGCGATAATCGTACAATATATGCTGAAGAAATTCCCCAGAAATCGCAGTATCTAGCGTTAGAGCAATTTCTGTTGGCACGTTAGATAACTTATGTAATCTAATTTCGAGAAAATAGCTAAAAAACCACAGTAGTAATGGAGTACTAGACAGAGCGAAAATCGAGACTGATGATGGCACAATGCCGACACCGGTTTGTCTCGAAAACAAATTTGACAAGGGATGACGGAAAATCGTGCCAATATACATCGAGTAGAGAATTAGAAGATAGATCTATTCTATTTGCAAAATGAATTAGAGATCGATTGCAAAATCATAATTTTTGTCGATTTGAAAATTATGGCGCGTTTTGTTTTAGTCTGCTATGTTCCTCCAGTGTTTCTCGAGTCGTGCTCCCACGTTAAAGATTCTACTTCAGTGTTTGTTTGATCACAGAGGGGCGTCCCTCTGCCTGAACTGGACCGACAAAAGTTTAGTACTTCGGCTATTTCATTCTGCATTCGCTTGGATAATCTGCATTTACCATTTCCATTTGGTATTTGTTATGGAGGGTTTTTTAATTTGCTTACTTTACATATACATATGTAATACTCCTATATTGCTACAAAAAGCTAAGTACATTCCCAAACATCAGAGTGCCGATATATTGCTGTTTAAACGTTTTTGTTTTTGTATTCAATAATCGAATGTATCTAAATTAAAATTTTTTCTTGTCACACTTATGATGCTACAATCACAAAAATTTTATAGGCTGTCTTGTTTTGATTTCGAATTCAAAACACATTGCGAACATTTTCTACTAGCAATATAGGAGTATTACATATATGTTACTTTATATCCTTTGGAGGTTTTAATTGAATGACTGGTAAGGTTCTCTCTTGCTGCACAGAGTTTGTGGAAAAATTTTAACTTATTTTTAATATATTACGGAGCTTGAGAAGTAATGAAAGATCAACTTAGCCTAGTCATATACAGATCTATCTTGGCACTTTGAAAACTTCCATTTTTTAACTTAGTTCACTCCTTTTGGAACAATCTTAAATGACTTGAACAAAAAAACTGAAAAATCTTCACACGTACATTGACACCAGAGGCATTCAACGCTAAATATAAAAAAGAAAAAATAAAGAAAGAAACTCCAAACAAACTAACGCAGTGAACAGCAGACAGTTGAAAACGAATAACAACAAGTAAACACATTAATTCCTTTATAGGCAATAATCTTTGAAAAAAAGGCACCAATATATGTTTGCGCAAAACGCCAAAGAATATGGCTTGTTTGTTGTCTCGCAATTAAAAATTTTATTCGGCAAAAGCCCAAGATCCCGATACAAGGAAGAGCTGCAATGAGCATTGATTGTGTACTTAAGCAAAATATTGAATTTGACTACCAGTCTTCAGTTATTCCATTCAAGAACAGGCGAATAAATATGAGTGCATGTATAAACAAAAACAACAAATATTTATTGAGCTACTCAATTCATTGCTGTGATTTATGCAGTGATCAACGAAAGGCTTTTGAATTACTGGCGGCATGTATTTTTAAAATAATTTGTTTTTGTAAATCCCTATGCAGGCATTGTATTTCGTATATGCATAGATCAGGGCTGTTCAAAAAATTTTATATTGAATTGCAAATCACAATACATTTACAAAATTATATATACACTGAAACTTTTTAAGTTGAAAAAAAAAAAAATTATTTCTAATGTTTAAAGAATTTTGATGGTACCCTTAATGAATAAATTTTGAATTAAAATTTTTCTCAATGCTACAATAATGCTACAATATTTTTGAAAAATTGTTTGTGGTCTACTTTTAAGTGTAAATTTGAATATCATACCAAAGTGCCTTGGCTTTATATGGAAGTGCTTTTTCTTTGCATTTTCATATGAAATTTGGGCACTATTTAAGGAGTTGGCAGCTCTGGCATAGATATTCGTATATGAAAAATTGTTTTTCAGTTGCCTTCGCCATAAATTCAAAAATAACCTGCTTTGGCGCATAAATAAATTGTAAACAATTTGAACCAACTTTAATTAAGTTAAAGTTGTATATCGACAATTGAGTCAGTTCAATCCTTTGTCGTTTGGTTGTTGTAAAATTTTAATGTGCAAGCCTTTGCACACTACTTTTAGAGTTTCTCTTATTTCATGTTCATTTACTTATTGCACATAATTTACTGCTTTGGTATTTTGTTTGTTCTTGGGTGGCCACGTCACCAGTTTGGTGTCATATTGCCATTGCTGGGTATGCACAAATTTACGTATCAATGGCTTGTCTTATAAACAAATTCCGTAAATTACTTTTTTGCACTACATATGTAAATATAAATATGTGACATTTACATATTTGCGCTAACCTTATTTGTTGTAGTACTTATGTAGGTCAGGAGCCCAAGTGAGTCGCGCAATTCAAGGAAAAATGAGCTAATATGCATAATAGCAACTGAATAACGTTATAATAAAACAAACCAAAATAAAATTAAATAAAACGAATTGAAAGAAAACAAAATAAATTAATTAATACAAAATAAAATAAAAAATAATTAATTAAAATTTAATACAAAAATTAACTAAAATAAGAAAAAGTAGAACAAAATATAGTAAAAAATAAAATAAAATAAAATAAAAAAGTAATATAAAATAAAGATGTAAACTAAATTAAATTGAATAACATAAAACAAAAAATAAAATAGAATAAAACAAAATAAAATAAAATAAAATAAATTAAAAAAATTAAATAAAATCAATTGAACCGAAATCAATAATGTCAAAATCAATAAAAGTAAACTAAAACGGTTAAGCGCCAATTAAGTATGTAAACTAAAACAAAATTAATTAAAACAAAAATAAATTAAAATTAAAAAAAAAATAAATAAAATAAAATTTAAAAAATACATATTATACAAAAAAGTAAATCGACAGCTACCAAAATTAAATAAAATAAAATGTAACAAAATAAAAATTGTTTAGTAAAACTGAATCAAATGAAACAATATAAAAAAAATATCACAATTTTTCAAATTTAGAAAAATTAAAAAATAACAATAATTATCATTAGAAAAAAAATTATTGTTCTGGCCTTGAGCTCGAATCGAACCTTGAAAAAAAAATATAATAAAACAAAATAAAATAATGTAAAGTAAAATAGAATAAAACAAAGCAAAACAAAAAATAAAATAAAATAAAGTTAAATAAAAAATAAAGTAATATTAAATTAAATCAAATCAAATGAAATTAATTGAAATTATATAAAACAATATAGTATAAAATAAAATTAAAAAGTTGAAACAGATAAAACAAAATTAAAAAATAATTATGTATATAAAAAACTAACAAAATAAAATAAAATAAATCAAAATAAAATAAAATAAATCAAAATAAAATAAAATAAAATGAAATAAAATAAAATGAAATAAAGTAAAATAAAACAAAATGAAATAAAATATAAATGAAATGAAGTAAACCTAAATAAAATAAACTAAATTAAAATAAACTAAAATAAAAATAAACTAAGATAAAATAAAATGAAGTAAAATAAAATAAAACAAAATAAAATAAAATGAAATAAAAAAAATACAATAAATAAAATAAAATACAACAAAATTAACAAACAAAATATATAAAAAAATCAAAATAAAATAAATAAATATAATTTCTAAACCAAAAACCAATTTTATCCGAAAATATATAAGAAGATACATACTTGTTCAAATAACTTCTGATTTTTAGAGGTTTAAGGCTCATTAATAGTACCGAATTTCAGAAAACAAATGATTACATAATAAATATTAATATCTCTATAAGTTTGGAAAGACTGATTTGTGAAAGGCCAGTTTATTTAAAAAATTAATTTTTTGTTATGTTGAAAATCGAAAAAGTGGCTTCAAAAATGTTCTTCGCAAATTACAACCCACTGTATTTCAAAAGCTATTGTTACAGGTAAATTTGTATATAAATTTACATAATTTGATTTATACTATTATACACATAAGCCAAAATACATATAACCCACTGCGTATAGACATGATTCAAGAATATATATAACTTGCGTTAAATTCTAAACAAAGAACTCATGTCGATATTTTACAGTTACACCTGGTCAGAAAAAATTTTATTTTTTATCAAAAAGAAAAGAAAAAATTGAAATCTTAAAAGATATGAAAGGATCTTACACTGAAACCAGTAGGAAATAAAGAGAAAAATGGAAACGGAGAGGTGGTGGGGAAAAATAGAGAATGAGAATGGGGTGAATTCGAGTGGAAAAAAAATAGGGAACGAAAAGGGAGATCAATATAATAAAAACAGGAACGAGAATGGATAAGGAAAACGATGTTGTGAAAGGAAAAATTAAGAGCAAGGAAAAGAGAAAGATAAGTAGGAAGGGAACGGGAGTGGAAGAATATTGGAAAGGAAGGCGAAGAGGGGGATAAAAGAAAAAAATCCCTCAGCGGGTTAGGGGGTTGACATATACCCGCGGTAGGTATGCCTGTCGTAAGAGGCGACTAAAATACCAAATAGATTGAAGGGGTTGTGTAGCGCAAACCTTTTAAGGGGCTGCCAGCGCAATATATATACATTCTACAAGCCAATTGTCAGCCTCAGCTATACGTGGCGAATCCTGTTTCATTAACAGCGGAGGCTCTGGCGACCCCATACTCCTCATGGATCTCGGGGGTGGGAGGGCGTAATGGCTTAGAAGGTCGCATGTGATCGTAACAAATCGTTCCCGAGATGGTCAGGCTTGGTACCGGAACGTAACCACCTGCTTCCGGCAAAGGACCATCAACATCGATAACACTCCCCAAGACCTTCGGGGAGTGTCCTTATCGCTACAACAACAACGACAGGGGGTTAAAAAGACGAGTGGTGGAGGGGTGAGTAAAGGGAGAGAGGGGAAGACGAAGAACAAGAAAAAGGGCAAGAGTAAAAGGAATGAAAAGGGTTGAGGATTCGGGAAAAAGGTGTGAAGGACGAGAGCGTGGTAGAACGAAAGTGGGCAGTAGGATAATATATGAGAGAAGAGCAGGAATACAGAAAGCGAGATGAAAAGTCAGAACCCAGTAAGAGAAAGAAATCACAGTGAATCGAGGCAGAGTGTGCTTCGCCAAAAAAAAAACTTTCCGCTGAACATGAAAACTGGGTCCATATTTCTTTATACGATTCGTGATCAAAATCGTTAGGTCCGCGTTTTATTAAAATTTGTATAAATACTTTGACATATTCATATTTATCATTCGAGTAAAATTGGTTTTTCATACGTTACGGTATAACACGACACCGTCCCTGGTAATGATTTTTCGCCATAGAAATGTTTTCTTAAATTTTTTATATGATTTTTTTTTTTATTTTCCATGTTTATAAGGCATGACTCCTTGTTTTTAGAAAAATTTATAGGAATTTTCTTTTAGCGAAAAATAGTATGAACATTGTAAGCTTACAAAAAGCATATTACTATCCAAGTTGTTGCAATAATAATTAGAGTTGGAATAAGCTCGTAATAGCCCGCTCAAGATGCCCATATTGAAAATCCCAAAAGAAAAACCGCCAAACAAAAATCTTTCAACCTAAAGGTTCTGCGCTCTGTGTAAAATGCGTTTATTTTGAATACAAGCTTAATATATAATAATGAAGTATTTTTGTTTCTTTATTTGCATTTACTTATAACACAAAATCATCATTCAACGACGAATGATCTTTGTTCGAAATTCGCCGGCGCATTTATCGCATTGCAGCTCAGTCTATCCTGGATCATTGTTAACATCAGCCACCAATGGTATACAACAATATGGCATACACCAAAGCAGTGCATTATCAGCAGGCGGAGCTGTCACATCCGTTTCCTCCACCTCACCGTCCCATCATACAGCGCATCCCACCGCATCTACGCCTGGTGCGCATTCAACAAATTCTGCCATAGCGGCGGCTAATTCAACGCTTGCCAACGGTTCCGGTTCAAATTCCATCAGCAACGATGACTATGGTTCACCGAGAAGTAACCACAGTAGTAATGGTGGCGATGGTTGTAGTTCGACGTTGAACAATAATACTGGTGTTAATAGTAGTGGGCCATTGCCTGCATTTCAACGTATATCAAGTTATGGTGGCGGTGGTGCTGGTGGTGGTGTTGCGAATATGAACGGCAGCAATGGCGGAGCAACAGTTGTTTGCAGCGGCGCCGAACGTTACACATCATTGGCAAATTATGGCACAGTGAGTATATTGTTGCAAGCTTGTAGCTGATATACCTACTATGTATTCAGCTTTTTATTATATGATTATATGTACTTTATTGCACAAACGTATGTACATGCATATACATATACAGTGTCGGACAAAACTAGAGCAGCAAATATCCCTATGCCACATTTTATAATTGTACAGTAAAAAAGTTAGAGCTTAAAATTTCATATGTGTTCTCATTGACGAACATCATTCTAGGATTTGGAAATTTGACACTAATGCTCTGGTTTCATTGTCCATTGTAAAGAGTCGGTACAATGTTTCAGTTCAACTGAAAAATACTACTAAATTATATCACTACTGGGTCACTTTCAGCATCTTCAGATAGTCATTTATCTATAATATTCCAAAGTTTAAATATGAAAATAATAGTTGAGAAAATATGTTTCGAAAACTTAATCGCATTATCCTGATTATTTTCTTATTATTTATTAGATAAACTTAGGCATAACAGAGCAAATTATTGAAAGAATGAAGGATTTGTAATGGGCGATTCAGATAGAAAATTTCATAAACAAACAAAGAATTTTGAATGATGGTGGGCCATATTATCCCAGTAAGCGCCAAAGGGTTAAGTGAAGTCAGCTGTTTTGTTGGTTTTTACACTGAACCAAAAACTTACATGTTTTCTTAAGAAAATGTTTCATTCAAGGTTCGAATCGAGCTCAAGGCCAGAACCTTGAATGATTTATCAATAGGCCGAAAAAACAAAAAACAATTGAAAATGTTTCATAGAAATTCACTCCAATTTTTCCTTAAAATTTAAGAAAAATTGCATATAATTTAAGAAAATTTGCGTATGATCTAAGAAAAAATTCGTAAAATTATATTTATGACAAAACTTCGTTCTTATAATATAAGAAACCATATTATTTATAGTCTTAAATTCTATGAATATGGTTTTTGGTGAGGTTTTCTTAAAATATACGCACTTTTTCTTAGTATACATGCATTTTTTTGGTTCAGTGCATGTATTCACAAAAAATTTTTGGGTTTTCTACAAAATATTCCCAATTTTCGATTTAACTAGAAGTTTGACACTCTGCGTTGGTGGAAACTAAAGAATCAAATAAGGCTATCTAAAGAATTGCTATACTCCATGTATACCATTGCATTTCAGTTGAAAGAGTGAAGGCTACTGTAAAAAAGTTGAATAATCACACGGAACTTCTCATTGTTAGTTCACACTCCCATTCCTTATTCAGTCACGAACAAAGTGCCGAACTACGTCAGATTCTATACAAACAGTTAAGTGCGACCAATCTCAGTCGACGTTAGTTCATTTTGAACCCAAGGCGAGAAAAATGCTAAACTCGACTATTTCTCCAAGTTTTATCGAAATCTGATAGAAATTCAAGGCACACAAAAATACAAAGGGATAACGAAGCAAGAAACGAAATAACTGGAAAAATTATAATTGAGTTATGTTAGACCACGTTTAAACATGCCTTAATCTACATTAAATCGTCAATAGATAATCTACGCGTTTATATATGTTCCATCCCTAGGAACAAGATTATTTTCTGTCAAATTTTAACGTTTCTCTTTATTTTGTGCTTCTAATTAGAGATTACAGAGATATTATAGAGGTGGAAGTTTTTCTATGACAAAAATCCGCATCTCTTAGAGGAAAAATTTAAGATAATCTCGTTATATGTAAACCAGCTCTTACTTGAAACGTTTGGCGAATGCATTAGGAAGTAGTTAATTTGGAACCCCAAATAATTGCCGTGTGGACAGGTTTTTACATTCAGTTAGTCGGCCGTCAAAAAACATCTAACTGTAAGGATTATTGCTTTAAAAACATTTGTAATAACTTCCAACTCTTTTGATCGAGTTTCGGATAAGCAGACAGATCGAAAAGAATTGTTGCTACGCATGTGACTTTCATCGTCTGCTGGGCATTGAGCTTTCGTATACAAAAATGCGATATCTAAGGCCTAAATCCATGCTCCTGTGGTGAATATTTCCCCTAATTATTCGAAGCCACATGCAGTATATTAAAGACCAATTTCGTTCCTACAGCAGAAACTTTGGCCGCGTTTTTGGGGGTGCCCTCTGGTTCTGTAGTTTTATGATTTTTTCGCTTTTTGCTGCGAATTTTTACTCATTAACGGTAAATGATGTAGCTTGTTCAGGCGTGTGATCTGATCCACTTTATTCTTTCTGATTTTGTGAGTAAGGAAAGTGCATTTGCGAGTATGTGTCTAAGTCTTACGTTTTGATCTGATTTAGATAAGAATAAACTTAAATTTCTCGTGTTAAAAAAAGTTAGCAAAATGGTTGGATATTTTATTTATTTATTTCTCAAGACTGCTGAGCTACGGTTTTGGTATAATCAGCAATGCTAAGTAAATATTTTGGGATAAGGCCTATAAAGCATATAAAAAGGACCTTTAACACATTTTAGAAAAAAATCGATGGCGCATATTGCTTCTACATGTGCATAAAAATAACCTATCTCGGTTTTATTAAGTAAAATTTTATGAAGTGTGCTTCAGAGCTTTAATTTTGTGCTGCACTGTATGTATATATTTTAGTATATATCTTTGTATATATGTCTACTTATGAATATTGTTTGTGTTATAAAAGTACTTAACCGCTACACTGAAAGAAAAAGACTGGTAAAATCAACCGAAATACGGGTCAATTCAACCGAAATTTCTGTAAATTTTTATCCATCGCAACAAGATGTTGAATCAACTGCGCACAAATCGTTGATTCGTAATTGGCCGTTTTAGTAGTCAAATGAACAAAAAAGTTGTTGCGACAGCTTTGTACGAAAGTACCTATGTTGCGGCATTTGCAAGGCAGATGAGTTTTCACTGACACCTTTTCATGGCAGAAATACACACGTAGTGTTTGCCGAACAGTGCCGAGGGGCGACCCCGCTTAGAAAATTTGCTTCTAATTGAAAAACCTTATTCTAAAATTTTTGTGTTGCTTTTCCCGGGGTGTGAACCCAGGGTCTTCGGTGAGGTAGGCGGAGCACGCTACCATCACACCACGGCGGCCGCCATATACATATGTAAATATATGCATACACAGCATACATAAGTACAAAGTAGAGAGCGCAGTGAGCGTAAAGTTCTCTTTGAAATTTGCTCATGTCTTGACTGTTGATTGCTGTTGAAATTAATAGTGAGATCAGTTGTGTTAACAAAAAAATCAGTTAGATTGATTAGGAATCTGTTAATTTTACAGAATTTTTTTAACTTAAGAGCACCAATTCCTCTTCTGTTGAAATGACTAAACTAATTTGTTCGTTTGACAAAGAACTCGGTCGAATTAACCATAATTCGATCAATATCACCGAATCTCCGTTAAGTCAAGAACAACAGAACCGATTTGTTTATTTTACTAGTACCATTTCTTTCAGTGTAGTCGTTGCACTCAATTTCGTTTTTTTTCCTCTTTTGCATGTTTTCTTTTTGCTGTTTATTGGAAAAATATTCTAGTTAATATTTTTTTTTTTTATTTACGTATTTATTTATTTTTTTCATTTTATTTTTTCAACTGCAGAACGACACATGGCCCGGTCATTATGAGGCAATTAGCTACGCGCCCCCATCGGTTGTAACGAGTGCTGCCAGCCTTGCTGGCAATACAAATGTAATACGCAGTTGTAACGGACGTGCGGGTACCGGTGTTGGGGTGGTTGGCGTGGAGGGTTCTGCGTCAGCTAATTTGGCAGCCGCAGCTGCGGCACATTTGACTGCATCCGCATCGTTAAGTGCAAGTGAGTATTTGTTGTAGAGTAAGAGCAAAGCTTTGTTAGAAAGAACTTAATAATATTTGTATGTATAAAGTTGCGTTGTTGAACTTAAAATACTTACGTAGTAATTATAGAGGAATGTACAAAATTAGCGTGACTAGTGTATACCTTCGTATGCATATGTAGAACCATTTTGTGAACTAACATTTGACATAAATTAATTTTCGTAACAAAATCGTTTGTATGATATATTAACCCTACATGGCACTATTTTATATAATTGAAAGCTCAAGATATTAGCTTCAACTTTTTTATACTCAGCGTGTTATTAACTTTGTAACATAACGGTTGGTCATAACGGCATAAACGAATCGAGATAAATATAGATTTGTATATATCAAAATGCTCAGGATGAAAAAAGGAATTGATTTAGCCAAGTCCGCCCGTCCATTCGCCCGTCCATCCTTCCGTTCGTCTGTCTCTGCACACACACATGTTAAATTCCAATTAGAATTAGCAATTGATGCAATTGGTTTATATTCTCTAATTCTTTAAACAATTAGAAATAGTTCAACTAATTCCCATTAGATAATTGAAATTTTTATTCTAATGGTAACTCTAATTTCAATTAGTTGCCATTAGCAAAAAAAATTGGGTTACCTTTGCAATTAGAAATCAAATTGACTTCTGCTAATGCAATTACATATTCAATTAGCTCGAATTAGAATCAATTATTTATATTTATTTACATCATTATTCGTTCACTTCAATAATTCTTTGAAAAAAATTTATTTTTATCAAAATAATTGATTCTAATTCGAGCTAATTGAATATCTAATTGCATTAGCAGAAGTCAATTAGATTTCTAATTGTAAAGGTAAACCAATTTTTTTTGCTAATGGCAACTAATTGCAATTAGATTTACCATTGGAATAAAATTTTCAATTATCTAATGGGAATTAGTTGAACTAATTCTAATTATTTAATGAATTAGAGAATTTCGCAAATGAAAGTTAATTAGCAATCATTAGCATTATCTAATCATTATTTAACATCTATGTCTGCACACGATAACTTGAGTAAACATTGATATATCTTATTGAAATTTGGTATATGGGTTCTTTGACACTCAGCTCTCATCGTTATTTAAAATGGTCGAAGTCGGATGATAACCACGCCCACTTTTTACATATATAACATTTTGGAAACACAAAAAAAACTGATTATTTAGTAAATAGTACATCTAGAATGTTGAAATTTGATGGATTAGTAATGAGACTTTTGACAAAAATTTGAAAAATTTGTTGAAAATGGGCGTGGCACCGCCCACTTGTGATAAAATCAATTTTACAAATATTATTAATCATAATACCAAAAACCGTTAAAAATTTCATAACAAAACTTGACTTTTAACATGAGAAATGCTTCGCAGAAAATTAACGAAATCGGTTAAAGACCACACCCACGTTTATATAAAATATTTTTAAAATGGTTGTGGATGAATAAAATAAGCTATATCTTTAAAAAAAAAAAGGCTTTATATTAATGGTGTTTCATTTCCCTAGTGGATTTATAAAAGGCAAAGCAAAATTTTCAAATTTTTTGGAAATAGGCGTGACGCTGCCTCTTTTTTGACCAAGAAAATTTCTGTTTAGGGAGCCAAAACTCGAAGAAAAATAAAGAAATAGTAATAAAATTTGGAATACATACTTTCCTTATAACAGGAAATATTTCTAGTAAAATGAACGCGATCGTTTAAAGACCACGCCCACTTTTATATAAAATATGTTCAAAAGTGCCGTAGGCTAGAATAATAAGCTATATCCTAGCGAAAAATATTTTTGTATCAATAATATTTCAGTTGGCAAGTGTTATTGTAAGAGGAAATTTGGAGACTTGTTTTTTTATATGGACGTTCCTATACCGTTCAAGCATTAAACAACAATTCTAGAGCCACAAAAAAACAAAACATATCCCTCGTAACAAAATTCGAAAAAGTTATTTATCTGAAATGAATTGTATAATAGAAACTCACGCTGAGTATATAATGTTCGATTACACCCGAACTTAGACACCCTTACTTGTTTTGCTTACTGAACATCAATACAAATAATAAATTGAGTCTCGCACTATTTTAGGTGTAGTATGAAGTTTAGAAAATAATAAATAAATGTAAGGCGCGATAACCTCCGAATATCTAAGGCCGAGCTTCTCTTCCAATTTGCGTCGTGCTCCTCTTGATTTTCCCTACAAATTGGCCGGATGTAGGTCCCACATGTTTTATGCCGCCTCCGAACGGCATCTGCAAGGCAGATGAGTTTTCACTGAGAGCTTTTCATGGCAGAGATACGCCCGCAGCGCTTGCTAAACACTGCCGAGGGGCGACCACGCTTAGAACAATTTTCTTCTAATTGAAAAATCTTATTTCTAAAATTTTGATGTTGCTTTGCCCGGGGTGTGAACCCAGAGCATACGGTGTGGTAGGCGGAGCACTCTACCACCACACCACGGAAAACTATTTGTAATTAACATACACATTACGGAAATTATAATATTAGACATAACTACTAAAGTTGAAACTTGCTCATTTCGAAAATAGAGCACATACCTACTCGAAAAAATATGTCATTAGTTCCGTAGTTAGCACCATTCAAAGTTTGATTTTCGAACACTTCTTTCGGTCGCTTGTAGTCACTATGAAATTGGCTCGAAATTTAGTTGAATATTTGAAACCATAGCCATTGTAAAGGTTTTATAAGTAAGATATGTATCAGCTGTTCGTTCGCAGCTGCTATCACCTAACCATAATGCTTGTCCCTATTTGGTAGCGGCTATTCGGCAGCGTTGTACTACTTTGGTACAAAATTGTGGAGTAGCTGAAGCACGGTTTTTCGCAGATAACTTTTGAAGGGATGGAAAAGCTTTACTTCCGTGTTTGTATCCTTAACGTTGATCTAACTACGCATCTTTGGCTACCACATTCTTGGACTTTTGTATACTTCGGTCAGTGTCAAACGGCAGTGTGTTAGAAAAAGAAGGAGACAAACATATCTTAATTGCAAACCTATATACAATGGCCATAACCTTCTAAACAGTGTTGCCAGAATTATTCCAGAAAAAAGGCTAGATTGACAAAAAAAAAAAGGATGGGAATCGAGCTTACAAATAATAGAAATTTCACACTCAATCACTATTTTCTGCAGAGCAAAACATTTAGATGCTGCTAGTCGTCGCAAAAAGCTGCTAGCGAGGGTGTATGCCTAGCCGACTATGTGGCACTATGTCATGGCGGAACCAAAGAAGTGATGGCTGGAAATCAGCTGATTGCTACTTTTTTAATATGATTTGACAATGCAACTTCGGGCACAAAAGCAAAGTACAAGGAATTTTTATTTATGTTTATATGTTAGTCACTCTGCCGCCACCTTGTGAGGTTCCGCCATGGTAGTATCGCAGTTTTCTGCGATAACTACTGCTATTTAGTCCCAGCACAATCACAGTTCATATTATGGCAGCTAATTTTTTTTAACGTAACGAAAGCCGTGATTGGGTCTGTGCTTGCCGTTATAAGTGAGCGTGATAGCAACATAGATGTACAGTTAGTCAGCTACGGTGATTTTTTCGAAGATGTCGCTGCGATTTACTGTGATTATTCACTCGCTGTGACAAAATTACCCTTAAATACATAAATAATTGCCAACTCTAATGTAAAATAGGAGAAAAAAAGCATGCATTGTTTTTTTGAAAGCTAAAAATTCCACCGAAATCCATTGATAGATGGATGTGCCATGGCAATCCTTATATAATTACCTCGGCAATGGCTCATTTTTTTTTTTTTTTAATGGCTCATTTGATAATTTGGGGGCAATTTACTGTTTTTTTTATCTTGACATTATTAGGTGGTGCTAGCAATAAGAAGACCAAGTTATGGAATAACGCATAGTACTAACAAAATTTACTAATTTTATAAAAACCATTACATTTTCACTCTCATCAATATCAAAACACAAACAAAACTATAAAAAAAAAAAACTGAATGGCATACAACTAATTTGTAAATATTTTAAATTTGCACACAAAAATTTATTACTTAAAGCATTTTACGATGCCGATTTTATCACCGATGGGCGAGAATGTGTCAATTGTGGTGCGGTTTCAACTCCATTATGGCGTCGTGATAATACCGGACATTATTTGTGTAATGCGTGCGGTCTCTATAATAAAACGAACGGCATGAATCGTCCATTAATAAAACAACCTAGAAGATTGGTAAAGAAAAATAAATTAAATTAATTTTAATAAAATTTTTAAAATAAAAGTAAAAGTGAAAACATGAAATTCACATATTTTACACTTTTTCTCATTCATTACACATATTAAACAAAGCAAAGCATAGAAATATTAAAATAATTATCAAGGAAAAAAAAACATTTAACACTTGCACAATACACCAAATGTTGAAAGAAATTGAAAAAAAAAAAATTTAAGATTTATTTACTGCAATTTTTTTTTTTATTTATAAAAAAAAAAAAATAAAAGCTTATTTATAGAAATCCGCCACCGCTTTTGCCTTCAACGCCTTCGTTATTGTTGTACATATATATACATATATGTATATTGTATATACATCTGCAATTGTTGTAAAACTAACGTTCTCGCTTCCTTTGTTGATGAAATCCGTTTCGTTTGCTTGATAAAAAAAAAAAGTTTATATTTTTTAAACTACGCATTTAGTAAAATATGTTATAAACATTTAAGAAAAAGATGCACGCTAAAAAAATTTGGTTTGTTTTTCTGTCGAATTTTTTTTTTAAGTTTTTATTTTGTTATATTAAAAGTAGTTGCTACAAATAAAAAAATATTAACAAAAAAAAATTATAAAATATTTTAAATGCCTGCCAAATAAAAACAATTACTCATAAATAATTCATAATTATTGCAGTGGCCGCTGAGTCAAGCGGGGATTTCTATAAGAGCTATCCGTTTAGTATGCCGAGTAGGACGGCAACAGCAACTGCCGTGGAGCATGTTAGCCGTGCAAATTCGCGCCGCATGGTAGGTGACACATAACAACAACACACTATCTACATGCATATATAACTACATAAAACACTTTTACACACAACATTTTAAAAGCCGCCATTCGTTCGAAAAAAAAATTACTTTCAAAAATGAAATTAAAAAAAAAAATTTTTTTTAAATGTTCGAAATTTTGGTACCGAATTTTACGAACGAATAGGGGTAGGAAATTTTTTAAATAAAATTAAAGTTACATTTTTTGTTAAAACTTAAAAAAAAAAAAAAATTATTTAAAATAAAAACAAACAAATAATACATTCCAGTAAAAATTTGTTCTTTAATTTGCCAAATGTTTAATATGTATGTAATGAAAATGAATATTTGTTTTTATTTTTAATTACCTGTAGTTCATAAACTAATATGATTTATTATTTTGTTTAGAGCGCCTCCCGTCGTGTTGGTCTTTCCTGCTCAAATTGCCTTACAACGCATACGTCGCTGTGGCGTCGTAATCAAAGCGGTGAACCTGTCTGTAATGCATGCGGACTTTACTTCAAATTGCATAGCGTGAATCGCCCGCTGACAATGAAAAAGGACACCATACAGGTAAATTTTTATGTGCTGCTTTTTAAAATGTAATTTTCGGTGACTGAAAGAGAAAGTAAAGAAATTTGAACAAATATAATATAGGAAATACAATATAAGAAATAAGATATAAATATGCATTCGAATAATAAAATGCAATACCGACGGCTGAGCGAAAAATCACGCAATCTAGACTACTTTTTCGAAAGCGCCCTATGTATATTCGAATTCGTTTGAAAACTTACATATCATCTAAGCTAAATACAATACATTTGTGTTGATATATAGCATTTTCAGGTCAAATTAAACTTTTTTCAAGTCAAATGAAACTTTTTTCAAAACAAATGAAACTTTTTTCAAATCAAATGAAAATTTTTTCAAATCAAATGAAACGTTTTTCAAATGAAATGAAATTGTTTTCAAGCCAAATGAATTTTCTTTAAGGTAAAATAAAAGTTTTTTTTAAATCAAATGAAACTTTTCTCAAGTCAAATGAAACATTTTTCAAATCAAATGAAACTTTTTTTAAATCAAGTGAAACTTTTTTCAAATCAAATGAAATTTTTTTCAAATCAAATGTAACTTTTTTTCAAATTAAATGAAACTTTTCTCAAGTCAAATGAAACTTTTTTCAAATCAAATGAAACTTTTTTCAAATCAAATGAAACTTTTTTCAAATCAAATGGAACTTTTTTTCAAATCAAATGGAACTTTTTTTCAAATTAAATGAAACTTTTTTCAAATCAAATGAAACTTTTTTCAAATCAAATGAAACTTTTTTCAAATCAAATGGAACTTTTTTTCAAATTAAATGAAACTTTTCTCAAGTCAAATGAAACTTTTTTCAAATCAAATGAAACTTTTTTCAAATCAAATGAAACTTTTTTCAAATCAAATGGAACTTTTTTTCAAATTAAATGAAACTTTTCTCAAGTCAAATGAAACTTTTTTCAAATCAAATGAAACTTTTTTCAAATCAAATGAAACTTTTTTCAAATCAAATGGAACTTTTTTTCAAATTAAATGAAACTTTTCTCAAGTCAAATGAAACTTTTTTCAAATCAAATGAAACTTTTTTCAGATCAAATGAAAATTTTTTCAAATCATTTTTTCAAATTAAATGAAACTTTTCTCAATCAAATGAAACTTTTTTCAAATCAAATGAAACTTTTTTCAGATCAAATGAAACTTTTTTCAAATCATTTTTTCAAATTAAATGAAACTTTTCTCAAGTCAAATGAAACTTTTTTCAAATCAAATGAAAATTTTTTCAAATCAAATGGAACTTTTTTTCAAATTAAATGAAACTTTTCTCAAGTCAAATGAAACTTTTTTCAAATCAAATGAAACTTTTTTCAAATCATTTTTTCAAATTAAATGAAACTTTTCTCAAGTCAAATGAAACTTTTTTCAAATCAAATGAAACTTTTTTCAAATCAAATGAACCTTTTTTCAAATCAAATGAAACTTTTTTTAAATCAAATTAAACCTTTTTCGAATCAAATGAAATTTTGTTCAAATCAATTGAAACCCTTTCAAGTAAAAAAAAGTGTTTTCCCGTCAAATAAAACTTTGTTCGCGTGAAATGAAACTCTTTTCTAGTCAAATAACTTTTTTCTAATCAAAAGAAGCTTTTTTTCATATCAAATGAAAAATTTTCCGAATAGAATAAAACTTTTTAAGTGAAATGGAACTGGGGCATTTTTGAAAACAGAACTGCGATAGGAATTTTTTGAATAAAACCTAGGTCATTCCGCCCTCCCACCCCCTAGATCCATGAGAAAGTTGGGGTCGCCAGAGCCTCGGCTGTAAAGAAACAGGATGCGCCACGGGTAGGTTAGGTTGACAATTTAGTTGGCGAAGCTATAATTTGCGCTGGCAACCCCTTGAAAGATTGCGCTACACAATCCCTTGAATCATTTTGGGGTGCCGCGGGGATATTTCTAAGCCCCCTAACCCACAGGGGCTCGATCAGAAAGTTCCTTTTGCTTTCTGTTGCCTTTCCGATGTGCGCCTTAAACTTGCTTAGCAACGTGACCCGTTTGTATGCCGCATGCTCAGTCTGGTACGTCAGTTCGAATAATGCCACATTTAATAGGTTGTGGGGTTCGGCCCCGATCTAAAGGTTCGCTTGCAGTAAATTGTAGGAGTGGTGGTAAAGCCCGATGTAATAAGAATCAGATAATCAGAACAAATTATGAATATTGCGGGGCTGTGATATAGACAACCATGTCTTTGCAATTACATAGGACTAAACCCCATATTCATTTCTGAAGAAGAAATTTAATGTTATGTTCTCCGACCCAATATATTACCTTAATCCTAATACAGTGCCGAGGTTATTGCATTCTAGAATAATTCCAAACATAAGTTCGGGTTCAAAATTTCATGGAACTTTGAGGTGTGCATTGTCGAAAGAACTCTTTGGAAAGCAGGTAATACATATACTGATCCTGATTCAGAGGTCTGCTTCACGGATCATTCGAAATTCGTTGACGGAAAAACTGGAGCTGGTATTCGAGAAATCGATACCAATGGGATGCTATCCCACTATTATTTAGGCAGAAATTTCCAATAGACGCTCAACATTTGGAGTAAGGTGCCAAATTGGCTTATAAATTTATTTCTGTTTAGTCGACGAACTAAACTTATATGTGATCATATGGAGAGGTTATGGAGCGGGAAAGTTATAGTAAGATTCGGAAACGGGAAGTGGGAGTGAGAGTGAAAGTTGCATTTGGAGTACGGGGGATTGGGAGTAATATGGAGAAGGAGAATTATAGTGATATCGGCCGATAAGAAGGGGAAATGGAAGTAAACGGGAATAGGGGGGTGAAATGGCAGACAGAGTGAAAAAGATAATGAGAAGTGAAATGATTGGTATGAAAGGAAGGACCAGTTTTCGAATGTAGGCAAGCCAAGTTTCGGTCATAAAAACGTCGACCTGGTATGCTAGTTTATATACAAGGCTAAAATGTTCCGAAAATTCTTAAACAAAAATTTAAAGGAATCATGATGATTCTTGTGGAAAGGATTGAGGCGTCATAGATCTTTCCTTGGTTTGCTGTTTCAAAATCAACAAAAGTAATAACGTTTGTAGTAGTTCCCTAATAATAATAATATCTCTATTACTTTCAGACACGCAAACGCAAAGCGAAAGGCTCCAAAGGAGAAAAGTCAGCGAAAAGAAGCAAGCAAGATGGATCATTGGCCAATACACCTACAAATGCCAACAACGGTGAGTTTGGGATCATAAATTGTATTATTTTTAATATTTACATTTAAAAGCATGCAAAAATCTAATTGTCTTGTTTTGTCTCCTTTGCTTCTTCCTCTTTTACATAATACATGCGCTGCATCAATCAATCCATCACACCTCGCTCTATCTTGCACCTTAACTATAATTTGTAAATGTGTGTGTATGCTCATTATTGGTGTTAAACAATCATAATCAACTATAAACAATTCATCAACACAACTAACACCAACACAAATGAAAAAAAAAAAAAAAATAACCACAGAACTAAAACATTTAACAACTAACTTGCAACAGCAACAACAACAGTTACAAGCACAACAACAACCTACGCAATTGTTGCATATGAAACAGGAGCCACATAGCAATCAGAACAACAATACAGTGCTTATGTCACCAAAAACCAATGATGGTAGCATTTCACCGACAGACTCTAAATCACCATTAATGGCATTAATGCCCGCATCGCCACATATGACACAACAGCAACAACATTTGGAAGATGTGGCTGCTATGCACGAGCAAGTACGCCAGCAAGAACAACAACAACAACAACAACTGCAACAATCATATAATCAAAAAATTTCGCCAATGACACAAATACACTCACCAATTATGTACTCATCCACATCGCCGACACATAATGGGCATTTAAATAACAACAATAACAATAGCACTGCATTTAATAACAACAACAATCATATTCTTAATAACAACAATACTTTAAAGCTTATGCAGAAACACTTGCAGACGCAACAGCAGCAGCAGCAGCAACAACAACACGCATCATCCTCACCGCACCAACAACATCAACACCACCAACAACAATTGATGGCACAACAACTTATGCAACTGATGCCGGCACATTCATCCTCTCCCATCACCACAACAGCAATTTCAATGCCACCAACACCGACCACACCAACCACACCGACAACAGTGGCGAATCAACAGCAAGAACAACTCTTTCAACAAATGATACAACATCATCAACATCAGTTGCAACATGGTCAACAACAGCAGTTGCATTTATCTAATATGCATTATCAGCATCAACAATATATACAACAGCAACAACTACAACATCATGAACCACAAAGTCCTGCCCGCTCAGTTTCGCCAGCTCATTCGACTTTTGGTGAATTGGTGCCATTGCAAGAAGAGCATGCCATCAAAATTGAGCAATTACAACAACAACAGCAACAACTTCATCATCATCAACATCAACACTCACATGTGCTGCATAATGATGTTGCGCTCAGTCGTAGTCCATCGCTGGAAGAAAATGATTTAATGCTGGAATTGCAACAACAACAACAGCACGAACATGCACAATCAATAGCAATGCACTTGCATCAGCAACAACAAGAATTACATCATCAACATCAACAACATCTTTTTGAATTGCATGAATTTGAAAGGAAATATGAACGCGAGTCTGTGGTGAAAACGGAATGAGTGGTTATGTGATTATGGTGCGTTATGTTGAGAGACGAACAGCGTTAGACCAAAGATGGAAATTTTTCTACGCAACAATTTTTTTAAGTGTAAGTAAGTTAAAATAGGCATTCCATGCACTTCAGCTCATGGATTTTCCATTACCGATTTTGCTGAAATTTGGATTATTGTATTATTCGAAAAAGGTTTATACGATTTCTTAAATTTTTTTCTTCCCGCTCATTGAGAGCTATGAATTTTCGAAAATTTCGCGATTTTCGATATCGAACATTTCGTGTAAGGTAAAAAAGGGGTTAGTTCGTTAACAAATGCTAATAATTTGATCAAACTTGATAAATGAATTGGTCTTATGACGTAAGTTTCAAATTTTGGAAAATTACCTGGTTTCGAATTTTTAAATTTACTTTTTTGTTTGTTTTGGGGTAAAAAATATCGACTTCGGTAATTTTTGTTTTTAGGCGTAAATTTTTCTTCTGAAAAAATTTGCATAAAGTAGATAATTTATTGCAAAATTAATTCTTTTTTTATTCGAAGTTTATTTTTAAATTCGCGCTCGGAAACACAAATTCTGGGGGAACTTTGTGAAATTATGAAGTCAAAAACAAATTTCTAACACTTTAACAAATTATTGTTTGATGTTTTTTTTTTTTCATTTCACCGAACAGGAATTTCACTGGTGTAATAATTTTCAAAATTACCACTTCCGGAAAAAAAATTTTTTTCTTGTATTTTTTTTTTAAACTTGTATAACAATGTTCCAATTTATGTAGGTTACAAGTTTTTCACACACAACACAAATTCACTTTTAATATTTATGACGGGCTTAAAAAAAAATATATTAATAAAGTTTGGTAAACAATTTTGAAATTTTTTTTGTTAACTTTTTGAAAATTTTTTCTAAAAATTCATATTTTTTTTACTACAAGTTTTTTTTTTTTGTATGTACAAATTTTAAAAACTTTACTCCTAAAAACACAACTTTCATGCCTGCATAATGATGAGTTTAAAGTTTGTTTTCCAACATTTAAATAAATAATTTTTTTGTTTCTTTCTCTTAATAAAATAATAAAAAAAATTTTCTAACTTGGGTTACAAGTTTTTCCTATTTTAAACCTGATCTCCTATTTTGTTATATGTTAAATATTATGAGTTAAACATTTATAAAATTTTACAAAAAAAATATTAGAGAATCCGCAAAAAAATTTGCAAAAAATAGTTCATTATAAATATAATTGTTATTTATTTGAATGTTAAAATATATTACATTTGCAAAATTTTACGTTTTTCATGAAATTTTAAATCAAATTTTTCTACTAAATAGATTTCTTGTTTCGAAACTAGAGCTTACGATTTCTTCTCGAACACAAGCGAGATTTTCGAAACCCGAGAAATCGAGAACTCGACTTCTGGCGAGATTCTCGTGTCTCGAAGTACTCGTAAATCTCACGAGCTTCTCGACATAAACTTAATTGCTGTATGGACAGTATTTATACACTTGGTTTTTATACTTGTGATTTTTTTTTTATTATATTGCTTTCCACTGACATTTAACTCAAAACATATTTATTATACATATAAGTTTGTTCACATTATTTTATTTTTTTAACGAGACATAGAGAACACGGATTCTCGCGAGATTTTCGAATCTCGAAATACATGCGAGCTTCTCGACTTTCAATTCAGTCGCTGCATTGGCAGTTTTCTATACATTTCGGTGTTTTTTACTTGTGGTTTTGTGGAAATTTTCGCTTGTGCTCCAGAAGAAATCGTAAGGTTAGGTTAGGTTAAACTGGCCTGTCCATGAGGACCTCACATAGAATGATTGAGACCGTAGTGTTACCAGAAGTTTGTTTTAACGACCAAACTGAAAAACCCTATCAAAAACCAGGAACTATGTTATAAAATAACTCCGTCCTCTTGGCAAATACTAGAAGCTTCCTAGTACTTAAGCCACTTGCTGCTTCTAGATTTGACAGTGTCACACTCCTAATAGCTGGAGTCTTAGCCTGACAAGTGCAGGGCACGAGCACAGAACGTGCTCGATCTTTTCCTCCTCCAACCCGCACTTCCTACATCTGCTATCACTGACCAAGCCTAATTTAAAGGCATGTGACGCCAGAAGGCAGTGTCCAGTCAGAATACCCGTGATGAGTCTACAGTCCTCTCTTTTTAATGATAGAAGCAACTTTGTTAGTCTAATGTTGAAAGACCTACACATAATCTTCGACACTTTACAGCCCCGCGCTTGAACCCACGCCTTTCCCGCTTGGTCGATCATGTGCACCTCTTGCCTTCGCTTAATCTCGCCCAGTCTGATTGGGACGTCTACAGAGCAAGCTACAAGGGATGCGCCCTTTTTACCTAGTTCGTCCGTTTTTTCATTCCCATCTATTCCCATATGCCCTGGGACCCAATATAGATGTATGCTTCTCCATGTCCCGATTCTCTCCAGCGACTGCTTACACTCTAACACGCATTGTTGTGCTGAAATCGTAAGCTCTATATAAAACAGCTAATGAATCGATTAATTTGAATGTCGAGAAGCTCGCGAGTTAAGTATGTACTTTCGATTTTAAATAAAACAATATACTTTATTTGTATCTATATGTACTTTAATGAATTCTAAACTGAAGTTCATATGCTTCAGTGTAATAGAAGACTAACTTATTTCTTTGCTTAATCGTCTATTTATATGCTCTGGTTTCTTTTGTTTAGTGGCTGCTGATAATGTTCAAAAAAAGGATCTTGCTGATAATGTTTAAGTAGAAATCTTATCTATGCTTACAATGGTTGAATAGGAATCTTTTGTTCGCTGATAATATTTTATTTGGTTTTGTTTATGTTTGTATTTGGTTTATGTTTAAATAGAAATCTTATCTTTGCTTACAATGTTTTGGTTTCTGATAATGGTTAATAGATAGATAGACAATGTTTAAAGAGGACCATACTTTTTATGTAAACTACTGATTCTATATCATACATGGGATGATGTTATCGGTACAGTAGTGTATTTTCTGTTGCACTAACTCTCCTCCCTCTTAAAATTAAATGTCCTCATTTACAATTTGGACTCTAGTAATTTTTGTTTTCTTTCTTCATGGTCTTTTTGACATTGTATTAGTGCTCTTTGATAAAGTATATTCCTTCTCCTTACTCTAAATTCTAATAATAGTTTGGTTATTGTGATTAATAGGGTTATAATTAATATAGTTATAAATGTAGTCTTGATTGGATTTTGTTCAATTGGTAAAAATATGGATAATATTTCGTCTAGATTATTGAACTTGTATTCTGATTGAGATTCTAAGTATTCTAATATATCTAGATTTTCTTTATGCTTTTTATGGAGTATTTTTACCATAGTTTCCCTAATGTTTATATATACTTCGTTATTTAATGTTATATTGGTTTTGAAATAAATTAAAAAATCTCCATCTAAAATCTCGTTGTTTAATATATTCAATCCGCTAATAATAATGTTTTCGTTACCATAATTAATAAAGGGTGGATTCTTTTCTTTTATCATTTTACATTGAGCATTATTTTTCTCTAATATTTGTATTGTACATCCGTCCTTTTTATTCTGCTTACATATAGTTTGATCTATAAAATCTTTACATTTATTGATTCTTACGTATTGATTTCCTTTACATAAAGCAATATTTTTATCCATAACTAATTTTCCTTTTTTTGAAGCTAATGAGTGGATGTAGAATTGTTCACATTTTTCTTTGATTTTGGGTATTTGTAAACTGTTACAAAGTTTTGTTTGAATTTAACAATTTTAATTTCTGCATATTCTAAAATATTTATGGTTAAAACATTTGTTTTTTCTTTCGCAATGATTTCTGTAATTTCTTCTAAGTCCAATAAAGTTGACAGGAAGTTGTTATTTTTTGCTAAATTAATTGTAGTTAGGAGAGTATTAAGTTCATTGTAGACTTCTGTGAGTATTAATTTTTCAGAGAAATCCTTGGGGTTTAATTTGTTTAATATTTTTTCGAAATTACTATTTATTATTTTTTGTTTATTGTGTCCCTCAATTAGTTGATTGATTCTTGTCTGTATCTCTACTTCATCATCGTGGTCTGGTGTACCTGTTATCCATTTTAATATTGTCCCTAAAGCGTTTAATCCTCTTTTAAATCTATTAACTGGATTAATATGTCTTATTAATATTTCAATTTTTCGGTGTAATATTTTCACTTCAGGATTTGAATCTAAATTATATTTTGAGTTTAATATATTTTGATAAGGTGTTAATATTCTAGTTAAATTTGTAATATGATATAAATAATCATAGCTATCAAATATAAAAGCTGGATTCGTTTCTATTAATATATAATCTTTTCCTTTCAGGTCTGTAATACTTGTGTCTGAACTAATTCTGTTTATGCACAGCAAGATTATTATTATTGTGAGATTCATTTCTAGTTCGTACGGATGTTATCTTTGTGTATTATTCTTTTATCAGTTGTTGTGACTGTTTTACCGTTATCCTGTTCAATTATTTTTTTCATAAATCTATCGTGTTTTTTATTTCTTCGGCTTCTCTTAACGTAAATAATATCACCTTTCTCGTAAATAATTTGTTTGTTCGGTGCCTTCTGTTGGGTGATATCTCTTTCTTGCTTATAACGAATTCTGTTTCTGATGACTGTATAGTCGTATCCTCCCCTGTTGAAAAAAACGTCCTCGGGTTTATGTCCTGTGACCGAGTGAATGGTATTATTGTACTGTCGTACTGCTTCGAATATTACCTCTTCGTGTTTACCTTTGGTTTCCTTTACTAGTAAGTTAGTTAGCTCCACTATTGTGCTGTGCGTCCGCTCTACTTGACCGTTCGTTGTCGAATGTTGTGGTGGCACTGATGTGTGCTGTATATGTAGTCGATCGTATAAGGATTTTGCTACTACATTAACATATGTCGGGTCGTTATCAGTTGTTAGGTTCGTTGCGTATGGGAATATTTGGGATAGTATTTCATTCAAATATATGTATGAGTTTTTCTTATCTGGTATTTTTCTTATATAGCAGAATTTTGAGTATCTATCTACTGTAGTTATATATATTTGGTTGTCCATAAAAAATGTATCCATGTGCAGATGTGTACCTACTTCATTTGGTATTGGTGTTTTTCCGTAAAGTAATTTATTAGGACGTCTGTCGTATTTACATTTTTTACATATCTCACATATTTGTGCTGCTTTCTTTGCCATATCTCGCATGTTAGGCCAGTAATAGCTCTCAGACAGTTCTTTTATATTATTTCTATAATTTCTATGTGCTCTTCTGTGTATTTGTTCAACTATCTCATTCTGTTCATTTTCGTCAGTGATGTCTCTGACTAATGCATTTGTTATTACAAAAGTAGTGGTTGGGAAAGTTTGTACTAGTGTAGTTTTTATTTTGTATAGAATTTCTTCGGTAGTGATTATGGCGTTAATATTGTTTGGGTGTAGTACGCCTTTAATATCACTTATCAATTGTTCTATAGTTGTGAAGTATATGGTATGTCTAAATTTTCCGAATATATTTTTACTTTCTATTCTTACTAATCCATTGTTAGTTTGGATAATAATTTGATTATTAAAATGGTTTAAGCTAGTGCCTACCCTTCTTATGGTTTCAGTGGGTGAGCTGAGTTGAGAGTGCTGCGATTCTGAGTCGGTTAATTGATTAATTTGTTGCCGACTTAGTGCATCCGCAACGATCTTTTGAGAACCTGGTTTGTATACCAATTTGGCACCGTATTCTTCTATTTGGTTTTTCCACCTTTTTAGTTTATTATTAGGGTTCTTCTCTGAAATAGAGTAGGTTAAGGACTGATGATCCGTATAGATTGTAAGGTCTGATCGTCCATATAAATAGTTTCTGAGTTTTTGTAGTGCCCAAATTATGGCTAATAACTCTTTTTCGTTTGTGCTATATTTTTGTTCCGTCTCGCTTAGTGTTCTGGATATAAAACAAATGGGATTTCTACCTTGGGATAACACAGCTCCTATGGCAAAATTACTTGCGTCCGTGGTTAAATCAAAGGGTTTATTGAAATCGGGTTGAAAGAGTTCGACTTGTGCTTGTAATTCCTTTTTTAATATATTCATCGCTTTTATGGCTTCCTCATCTAATTTTATTTGCATTCTTTCATTTTGCTTTTTCTTTACGATACCGTTTTCTCCTCTTAAAAACAATGTTAGGGGTTTGGTAATCTTGGCGTAGTCTTTGATGAATTTTCTATAATATCCTGCTAGCCCTAAAAATGATCTTAATTCTTTCAGATTCATAGGCACAGGGTAGTTTTTTATGGTCTCAATTTTTTGTGGGTCTACAGTTATTCTGTTATGTTTAATAATATGTCCTAAATATTCAGTGCTGTCTTTGAAAAAATGAGATTTTTCATATGAAATCTTCATATTTGCTTGACGCAGTGCATTTATAACAATTCTTATGTGTTCCATATGTTCATCATGTGAGGATGAATATATTAACACATCGTCTATATATACATGTACGAATTTTCCTATGTAATTTCTTAATATGTCATCTACGCATCTTTGAAATATTGAAGGTGCATTCTTTAGTCCAAACGGCAGCCTTAAGAATTCATATTTTGCTCCGTTTATGCTAAAGGCTGTCTTTTCGGTGTCTGAATCCTTGATTTTTGTCTGATGGAAACCTGCTTCCAAATCTAGGGTTGTAAAAACAGTTGCTTTACCTAAATTCTGTATTGTCATGTTGACATCAGGTATGGGATATCTATCGGTAATGGTTTCGCTATTCAATTTCTGGAAGTCTATGACCATTCTTCTCTTAGGGTTTCCTAACTCGTCGGTTCCTTTCTTTGGTACAGTCCAAACGGGTGAGTTATAGGGACTCTTACTGGGTTTAATTATATTATTCTCTAGCATTTTATTTATTTCTTTATTTATGAAATTATTGTCTGAAAAGGGGTAAGGGTAATGTTTCGTCCATATTGGCTCTTCAGTTTTAGTGCGAATCGTGGCTTCAATTGTTGTTGTAAATGGTAAAATAGGATATGTTTCCTCATTAATTCTCATAATTTCTTCAACCTCTTTTTTATATTTGCTCTCATCTATTGTGAAATTTACTTGACTGACATCCATTTCTTTTTTCTTCTGCTCTGTTCTCCTGACAAACATCATTTTATATTCGAACAGATCTATCTTAGCCTTCATTTCCCTCAAGGATTGTTCTCCTAATATCATATCAAATTCTTTTAGTTCTTCGATTTCAAAAAATACTAATTCTTGTCCTAGCATTCTTATCTTCTTAGCTGAGTTTATTGTGTTTGAACCATTCAGAGTTCTAGTAACAAATTTTTTAACTGGAAAGGTCTTTCCATTTGGAATATTTTTCCTAATATAATTTAATGTCGAGCCTATGTCTATTAAAACTAAAAGTTTTTTATTATCATGTAAAATAATCTGAAGACACGGCAGATTATTTACTCGTCTAAAAAAGTAGCTCTATTTTCAAATTCACTTTCATCTATATTTACCTTTAATGACTGATCACTATTATTATCCGTTATTTGATTGATCCTTTGTAGTTTCTGCGGTACTATATTATATCTTGATGACGTTGGTTGGTGGTTTCGTTTAAATGGTTCTCTATTGGGATTAAAAGGTGCATATCCTGCTCTTTGTCGTTCATAGTTGTTTCTGAAAGGATTCTGTTGATACGATTGCTGTTGTTGATGCTGATTATTCGTGGATTGCCGGAATCTTCCTATTGATGTATCCACGTCCATTGGTGTCGGGTTTGATCTCCCCATATGGGGAATAGGTTCAACTCCTGGTTGATACCTCCTTTCATTTTGTGGCTGTTTAGGGTAGTTACACGCTTCTCGTCGTATCGGATTATTCTGCCTTTTATAAAGAATCTCCGTGGCGATTGCGTATGCACTTTCTAAATCTCTTGGTTTTGCTGCATATAATGTGTGTTGAGTAAATTCATCATTTATACCATTGCGGAAGCAATCTATGGCCATTTCTTTTGTGACCTGCTGTAGAGAGTGAGTATTCCCTGGGTAATCAATTTCACATTTAGTCATTGCTAAATTAAAGATTTGACAGATCTTGCTGTGGAATTCGGATAGCGTCTGTTTTCCTTGTATTTGTCTTTTCATTTCCTCTATGAGGGCGTTATAGCTTCTAGTATCGGCGTAGCTGTAATCTAGACGATTGAGTATTGCTTGTAAGTGGAACACTGTGCCATGATTCTGTAGAAGAGTTGCTGGTTCTCCTTCGATCTTCGTGTGACGTATTATAAATAATGCATCGTAATATGGTTTGGTATTAATAAAGGCTTCTATGGGACTTATTGCTGATATAATGGTTGCCCTCCGTGTCCTGTATTTGGATGTGTCTCCGTTGAACACTGGTAGCCGTTCGAATAGTCTCAGATTTATTTCATTTGCATTGTTTATCCTGGGACTTATCGGTTGGAATTCTTCGATATTAGGTACTTGCGCTTGCCGCAGCTGGGCTAATTGTTCTTCTATAGCGGCATGAGCTTGTTCCAAGGTTACTAACCTTGCTTCCATAATGATTCCCCTGCTTTGGTCAAACACTTGTAATCGTTTTTTGCGGAAGAGGTCCAGTTTTATTTTCTGGTTCTCCTTGTCCTCTTTTTCAGGACGTGTGGAATTTGGTTTTTTAGGAGTTCCTTTTATTATTCACTTATTCACTTATTCACTTATTGAGCCCCCAGTTAAGTATGTACTTTCGATTTTAAATAAAACAATATACTTTATTTGTATCTATATGTACTTTAATGAATTCTAAACTGAAGTTCATATGCTTCAGTGTAATAGAAGACTAACTTATTTCTATGCTTAATCGTTTATTTATATGCTCTGGTTTCTTTTGTTTAGTGGCTGCTGATAATGTTCAAAAAAAGGATCTTGCTGATAATGTTTAAGTAGAAATCTTATCTACGCTTACAATGATTGAATAGGAATCTTTTGTTCGCTGATAATATTTTATTTGGTTTTGTTTATGTTTTGTTTATGTTTGTATTTGGTTTATGTTTAAATAGAAATCTTATCTTTGCTTACAATGTTTTGGTTTCTGATAATGGTTAATAGATAGATAGACAATGTTTAAAGAGGACCATACTTTTTATGTAAACTACTGATTCTATATCATACATGGGATGATGTTATCGGTACAGTAGTGTATTTTCTGTTGCACTAACTCGCGAGCCTTACGAGCCTTGCGAGTAATTTGAGATTCGAGAATCTCGCGCGAAGGCGAGACTCGCGAGAAATATCTTCTCGAACAAGTTCGAGAAATCGTAAGCTCTATTCGAAACTTCTTTTCTTTTACATATTTTCAAAAATACTACTTTCGGAAACAGCAATTTTTAAGTCCGAATAGTAATGAGTTAAAAGTTAGTATTCCAACATTTAAATAAATTATTTTTTCAACTTGGGTTACAAGTTCTTCCATAATTCATAATTTGAATAATATATATATGCATATGTACATATATTTTTTTTTTAAATAAATTTGCGAAAAATTTTAAAATTTCCCTTAAAATTTATTTTCAATATTTTAAAAAAATGTTGCTTCATTCAAATCATTTTTAGTTCTTTAATTATTAATTAATAAGCTTGGGGAGCTATTTATCTTTGGGAAGTTTTTGTTTTTTATTAAACATATTTTGCTATTTTAAGTGGTTTCCGAAAAAAATGTTGCCAAAAATATTTCATTACGATTTTTTTTTTATTTCAATTGCTTTTCTTTATAGGAATTCTCAAAAATATTATACCGAAAACATAAATTTTAAGCCTACCCTCGTTGTTTAAAAGTCACTTTGAATTTTCAAATAACAATTTTTTGTGGTTTTTTTTTTTTTAAATAAACTTGGGAAACAATTTTTCAACTTGGTAAATTTTTGTTTTTTAGTTGTTTGCTCTTTTACTAAATTCCCAGAAAAAAATTTCAAAAAAAAAAAATTTATTATAAATTTTATATTTTTTTATTCCAACTTTTAGTTTTTTAAAGTCTCAAAATACTGCACACGGCATCACATCAAAAAGTGGAAGTTTCGTCGAATTTTTTTGAGACAAATTTTTTATTTCATTTTATTTGTTTAAATGCTTTTGATAATTCGGGTAATCTTTGATTTGACATCTTTCGCTTTTATTTTTTTAATAAATTTTCTAAAAAAATTTGCAAAAAAATAGTTCATTATTCAATTCAATTAAATTTTTTTTCTTATAAAAAGCTCAAATTCATCACTTCCGGAAACATAAATTTTAAGCCTGGTCTAATAAATCGAGAATGATAGTTCAAAAGGTTTTTCGATTTTTCTGTTTTTTTTTTTTACAAAATTTCTGCACAATTTTTCAATAATTATTATTTTTTTTTCAATAAATTTTCTGTATAGTCAAAAAGAAAAATTCTTCAGAAATGCTTTTTTTTTGGTTATTTCAATATTAAGAAAAGTAAAAAAAAATTGTATGAATCTTTCGACTTTTATTTATAAAAATTTAACAAAATTTTTTTTCTTATAAAAATGTTAAAACGCTTCTCTTGGAAATATCAATTTTAAGTTTGTGTTTTTTTTTTTCAACTTGAGCGATTTTCGTACTTATATTATTTAAAACTTTTTTTATAAGATCCCGGGTTCGAATCGAGCTCAAGAGCAAAAATTATTAAAATTATTTTTCCAAAAATGTTTAGAAAAAAAAATGCCTCAATATGATTTTATTATATTTCATTGCAAAAAATAACTGTTTCATACCTTTTTTTGAAGTGGTTAATCCTGCGGATTTTATTTTTTTCTTCCCGAATGAAGTACAATAAAGTAAAAATGCAAACAAAAAAATTAATATAAAATTATCGCTCTATTTTTGTTTTGGGTTTGTTTTTTTATAAAAATGAATTAAAATTTGTGCACTTATAAAAATTACAAAACTCTTTTTCTACTACTCAGAATTTTTAAGTTCAATTTCTTTTCAGTATGTTGATTTGTTGTGATTTTACACAAAGTTATTAAGACAAAAAACAAAAAAATTTCAAATAAACAAATAATTTTTCAGAATTTTTATAAGAAAAGTCCAAACAAAATCCATCATTAATTTTTTTTAGTAAAAAAAATTAATTTTGTAATAAATATGTACATAAGAAAAGTTTATGAAAAAAGATTCCGAAAGTTTAAATATTTATTATCCTTTGATTTTGTGATGTTTTTCAAAAAAAAAGTCTGTGAAAAGAATCCTGAAATTTTTGAAATTTCATATCTATTGATTTTGTGGCGAAAAAATGTTTAAACAAACTCTTTTTACTTTTACGCTGGTACACAATAGTTACCAAATTTGAGCAATTTTTTTTTTTGATAGGAAGAAATGACATGGAATGCCTCATACATGCTAAGTAAATTCAAAGATATCGAATAAAAATATTTTAAGTTTAATGTAAGGAATCTCAATTCTCCAAAGACCTCAATAGGCAATAAAAACAGTTAAATTAGCATTGTTATTAGTTCTAAAAAAATATGTAAAGTATACGACGTTAATTTAAAAAAAAAAAAAAATTATTATGAAACAAGTATGTATGTATAAAAACATAAAAAAAATCTTATCTATCTGAAAAAATTCCCATCGGTTTAGTGGACATTGTTAAAATAATTATTTTCAGCATCTAAATAGTAAAAATATTGCTAAAAGAAAAAAATAAGAAAAACGAAAAAAAATAATAATGTACATAAAAATTTTAAAATTTAGAACCATTGAAATTTATTTTGTTTGATATTATATAAGTAAGTCCGGCGAAGTGCACAATAATATTAAATAGTTCTATAGGTCTAACACAACCTCCAGGTTATGTTTTAGCGTAATGTTTTTATTTTGTTTGGGTAAATATGTTTATTAAACTCTTCGACAAATATTAAACAGAAAGACATATACTCATAAGTAGTTGTTGTAGGAAAAAAAACAAAAATACAACTAAATAGCTATAGTTTTAATATAGTTATTCTAAAATCGTTCATAAAAATTTATAAAAAACAAAAAACTTAATAAAAAAATTATAATTTTGTCGTAAAAATTATTCGAATTTCTAGTTCTAACGAAAATCTATGCTTTGAGATTTATTTTTATTTTGGTTTTTTTTTTTTACATTGTATTGTACTTAGTTCTTTTATATTATTATTATTGAAAAGCTGTCAAAACTTCTATTTTTAAGTTGATAAACTCAAATCTTGAAAAAAAAACAATAAATATTTTTAATCGATTATTTTTAAACGTAAATAAAAAATAAAGTTTTAATAGGGTTTTTAAGTAATATAGATATAAACAAAAATTCTATATATGTATAATTTTAATTATGATAATCTCGTTTCATATACAGAAATATTTGAATAAATAATTTTTAGCTATTTTGTAAAATGGTTGTTTGTAAATATCAATTTTTTATAGAAGACTAGCAGACCCGTCAGACGTTGTTCTGCCCTAAATTCGGTCTATCTGTATACATTTTAATAAGCCTTTTCTTGTTAACTCTGCCCTCTCCCCCTCTTCACTTTTTCTTAATTCTTTTATTTACTCCTCCCTCCGCCTTTTTCACTTCATCTATCTCTATCTTCGTCCCACTCTATCTCTTTCTCAGTCTCCTTCCCTTTTTCTCTTCTCTCAAGTTCTTCTAATTTTCTCATTCTTCTTTCTCCCTTATTGCCAGTCCCAGAGGGTGATATGTATTTTGTTCCAGTCCCATTACGAGTCCCAGTTCCACTCCGAGTCTCAGTCCCAGTCCCAATCCTAACTAGTAATATAGGCAAATTTATATACCAAGTTTCAGGCAAATCGAATAGGACGTATGTAAATAGATATGTGGGTATTATTAATTCATGTCTTTATTTCGGCTTCGCATGCATATTTATCAGTTTTGCCAGGTTGATGCGACTAAATCGAATATCACAATGAAAATTACTTTAAAGCTCTCAGCAACAGCTTCATTTGATATCCATATTATACATACATTCTAGACCTATCTGGGTCCACGTTTTGGCCTATATCTCGAGGCCCTAGTCACAAGTAGGCATTAAAATTCCCCTGCACTAAAGCACTAATCAACAGTTTTCGTTTGTTATCCATATTCTATAAACACATTCTAGGGGTACCCGGGTCCACGTTTTCGCCTATATCTCGAGACTCTAGTCACCCAGGGATACGAAAAATACCCCGTATCAAAGTACTCATAAACAGCTTTCATTTGTTACCCATATTGTACAACCACATCCCAGGATTACCCAGGTCCACGTTTTGATCTCAAAACCCTAGCCAGAATGGGATATGTCCGCCTCCTGGTTCTAAGTTACCTCTCCACCAATTTTCAGACAAATTGGTTCATGCGTTCTTGAGTTATAAATAGTGTAACTAATACCACTTCCTTTTTTATATATATACATCACATTAGAAACTTCAAAAATAACAGTATTTCTTCACTATTAAATGGTTGTTATCATACATATAAACTTTGCTTTTCAATCACCCTATCTATTAAAAAAAAACGCATTAAAATCCGTTGCGTAGCTTTAAATCTCTAAGCACCCAAAACGACATAAGGACAGAAAAAGCGACTTTGTTTTATACTATGTAGTGATGATTTCACTCGCAGATAAGCTTGCCAAACTATTATCTTTTTACAAAATTTCGTTAAGAAAAAGGTCATAAACTATAGTTAAGAACTTAATTTCAAGCCTACTTAGTTACTTAATTGGCGCTTCACCATTCAAACGGTCGTGGACGGCCCACAAGGCGCGCCGTTCGCTTCTTCGCTCCGCCAACTGGCGTCAACTGGTCACACCAACAGATTTTAAAGCTACAGACATTGATACGTTATCGATAACCGTATCGGTAACCTTATAACAGCTGATTCAACCAACCTTATGAGAATCAATTATTGGTGCCGCTAAGGTCGTAACCGTATCGCAGCCAACCAATTGGTTTTTGGTTTTCCGCCGTACGATAAACAGCTGATTACGTTAGGGATACGACTACAGCGATACCACCAACGGCACCAAAGACTCCGCTTTAAATCGTTTTCTATCTGTTCCTTGCAGCGGAGTGGGGGCCGCCCTCTTCTTTTGCTTCGGTAGGCGATTTCCGGTAAGAATACTTTCTCGGCCGGATCATCATCCTTCCATCCAATAGCCCAATTTCAAGCAGATTTGAACATTGTAAAGGTTTATATCTAAGATATGTATCAGCTGCCCGTTCTCAGCTGCGCTCACCTCACCATGATGCTTGTTCTATCTCCTTTTTTGTGGAGGCTATTCGACAGCGTTGTACTAGTTTGTAACAAAATATTGTAACGAATTTACTGCAGTTCCGCTTATTTCAAACCTTCTACTAAGGTTCGCTAAATTGTTGAATAAATAACTTCACTTTTCAATAATGCAAAATGACCTTTATTAAAGTACAATAACACTACTAACTTTTGCCCGACAGATAGCGTACTTAATTCAAACTGATTCTCGCGCCTCTACTGTTGCTGCTTTTGTGCTGTGTGATATGTGCGTGTAATTGTGAGCGACACTTCCACAATTACAATTGCATACTTTTGGGAGCATCTCAGATAAGATATCTGCATATGTTTGTGCGTTGCTTCTCCGCTGCGTGTAGATATAATGATTGATTCGTTTATGTAGATACATAATGATTGATTTATGGATGTGCATACAAGTCACTCTTAGCATCGGCTAAGAGATGACAGTACCCCTTAGTGTTGCTAATATTCGTAAAAATATTATATACTTACCTGCTATGTAGTACTGTTTTTTCGCTGATAACTTTTGAATGGGTGAAAAAGCTTTACTTCCGTGTTTCGATTATTAATGTTGATATAACTACGCGTCTTTTGGTATCTCATTCCTCGAATTTTGCAAAATTTTCAATAGGTCAAATATAATGCGCCACATATTTCATACTAAATCTGTAAAACAAAATTACCATCACAGCAGCCCATACCTGAAATCTCGTTCCTTTTTCCGCTAATAAATACATCTCTGCATCGAATCCGATGGCAGCAACCCCGAAAGTCGTGCCAAACGCTCGTTCCACCACGATGCACACTGTTTTGACACTTCGGTCAGTGTGTTAGGAAGAGAAGGAAACAAACATATTCTACCTGTAAACCAATACCATAGTACAAGTTTACAAGTATGATATGTATTAGAAGGAAACAATTCCTTTCTCTTTCTAACACACTGCCGTTTGAAACTTCGGTCAGTGTCAAACTATTGTGGAACTTGCGCGGAACATGCGTTTGACCCTGAACGAAGTGTCAAAATTACCGGGGTTGCTGTCGTGGAAAGCGACGCAGGGAAACAAAAGAAGGAGCGGAATATCAGATATGGATTGCTGTGATGATACATTTTTTTTGAACGTATTTAGTATGAAAATGTAGTGCACCTATATGGGTCCTACAGAAAATTATATAAAAGTCTTAAATTGGGGTATCTGAGGACGCGTAGTTATTCCACCATTAAGAATACAAACACGGGTGCTAAGTTTTTCTACCCGTTCAAAAGTTCTCCGCGTAAAACAGTTTGAAACCGAGGTCGATTGCAATAACCCGTCCAAAAATGTGGAAAGAGAAATGAAAAGATGCTTTTTGTCCTGTTATCAATAGTCCAAAGAGAAAAATGTTCAAATTATTGGAAACGAGGCAAAAACGCGTTTATTAATACCTCCCCGACGGTTTTGGTCGTACTTTAGCAATCGTCCCCGATAATAAAGTATCACAATTTGTTAATTAAAATTGTCCAAAACCTATGGATTTTAAAGAGAGTTGTAATTAAGTGCTCGTTTGAAAGTAAATAAGGATATTTCTTTGTAATTTTATAATACAAATTTTACGCAGATTTCGTTAGCAGCTACTACACTTTTCTTGGACCTCAGAAGTACAACAGTGCCAAATAGCATCCACAAAAAAAAAACGAACAAGAACAAGCATTTTATCAGGTAAGCGTGGCTGTGTATGTGCGTGCTGCTACATATCCTACTTGTAGACCTGTACTATGAACCAATACAATTGTGTTAAAAAAAAGGCTATTGTAAAGTTCTTTGCTTTTCCGATATGTTCGAGACCCTCCTAAAGGGCAAATTAATGATGACTTATCCATAACCAGATAAAACAGCTGATCGAAACAACCTTATGGAAATCAATATAATTGATTAATGGTGCCATACCATAACGCTAAAGCCATAACCATACCATAGCCAACCAATTGGTTTTTGCTTTTTCGCCATATCCATAACCTAAAAATATTTGAGTTGGACAATTTATTAAATTTTTGTAGTCTTTATTTTTGTTGTTTTGTATACATTTTGACTAAGGGACTTATTTTTTGTGGTATGTGTTTGTAATTTTTTGCGATTTCTTCATTTTTATGAAATTTTGAAGATTCTTAGGTTAAGGCACCAATAACTGATGCCAATTTGATATGGATAAGTAAAAATTTGGTTATGACTATGGCGTTAGGGTTAAGGAAGTTTAATTGGGACTTAAATCTGGCTACACCACATAAACAGCAGCGTTAATTAAATTAATCTTTTTTTCTATTTGCATAATTGAAAAATACTCTCTCGTTAAAAATTGTTGTACATTTTTATTTTAAATATTTATCTATATCTATATCTATCTATCTATAAATCTTATAAAATAAAGTCGCTAAATGCCATGTACGCACATAACTTCACACAGAATGCTCCGATTTTAAAACGGTTTTTGCATTTGAAAGCTTAGCTACGTGAGATGGTACGGTTAATATAATTTGAAGGTATATATTATAGGGGCGTGGCAAATTGCCAAAATGTAGTAAAAAATCATAAAATTTTTGTTTATACAGCTATAACTCATAAACGGATGGATGGATTTAAAAAATTCTACCTTTCAGAAAACTTTGAAATATTTACCTTCGTCCTGCATCAAAAAAAAAAAAAAAATACTTGATTCCTTTCTTATATCAGCCAAATTGTTTAAACAAAAGTAAAATTTTTACCAAAAAATGCGTGTGTGTGGTTGTTCGGTGTCAACTGTGCGCTCAAATTGCCTTTGAGTGGGGCGACACATAGAATTCGCTGCGTTATTTAACTTCGGGAGTACATTTATATGTATGGATGTATGTATGTATTTTCATATGATATCATATGTGTAAGTACATACATATTTATGCGTTGTGGCCAAGTTAATGCAAAATAAATGGTTAAGAGAGCAAACATTCCTTGAAAAATACTCTTTCGATAAAAATATTGAACATTTCCTTAAAATTCTTAAACAAAAGTTTTATTTTATGGTATTTTTGCATGTATGTATATGCTAATATTTGTGCACTAAGGAAATTTAATTCTTCAATATATTTTTTATGCTAAGGTAATCCTGGGATGTGTTTGTACAATATGGCTATCAATTGGGAGCTGTTTATGTACTTTGATAGGGGGAATTTTTCGTACCCCTGGGTGACTAGGGTCTCGATATATAGCGCAAAACGTGGACCCGGGTACCCGTAGACAGTGTTTACACAATATGGATATCAAATGAAAGCTGTTGATAAGTGCTTTAGTAAAGGGTAGTTTTCATACCTATTGGTGACTTACTTACTTACTCACTTAATTGGCGTTTAACCGTCTAAACGGTTATGGCCGTCCAACAAAGCGCGCCAGTCGCTCCTTCGCTCCGCCAACCGGCGCTAATTGGTCACACCAAGGGAGTTTAAATCGTTTTCCACCTGGTCCTTCCAACGGAGTGGGGGCCGCCCTCTACCTCTGCTTCCATAGGCGGGTTCCGATAGAAACACTTTCTTGTCCGGAGCATCATCTTTCATTCGCATAACATTGCCTAGCCAGCACAGCCGCTGCGTTTTAATTCGCTGGACTATTTGATGTCTGCGTATAGCTCGTACAGCTCATCATTAAATCTTCTTCGGTACTCGCCATCGGCAACGCGTAGAGGGCCATAAATATTTCGAAGAACTTTTCTCTCGAACACTCCCAAAGCCGCTTCATCTACTGTTGTCATGGTCCATGCTTCTGCCCCATATAGCAGGACGGGTACGATAAGTGACTTGTAGAGTATGATTTTCATTCGTCGAGAGAGGACTTTACTTTTCAATTGCCTACCTAGTCCAAAGTAGCATTTATTGGCAAGATTGATTCTTCGCTGGATTTCAGTGCTGATGTTGTTGCTTGTGTTGATGCTGATTCCCAAATAAACGAAGTCTTTCACTATTTCGAAATTACGGCTGCCAACAGTGGCGTGGTTGCCAAGGCGCGTATGCGCTGACTCTTTGCTCGATGACAGCAGGTACTTCGTTTTGTCCTCATTCACCAGCAAACTCGTCTTTACCGCTTCTTTTTCCAGTTTGGAGTAAGCAGAACTAACAGCGCGGGTATTTAGGCCGATGATATCAATGTCATCAGCATATGCCAGTAATTGCACGCTTTTATAGAATATTGTTCCAGAGCGGTTAAGTTCTGCACCTAGTATAATTTTTTCCAGCATCAAATTAAAGAAATCGCACGATAGGGCGTCACCCTGTCTGAAACCTCGTTTAGTTTCGAACGGCTCGGCGAGGTCCTTCCCAATTCTGACTGAGCTGATGGTGTTGCTCAACGTCATTTTGCACAGCCGTATAAGTTTTGCGGGGAACCAAATTCAGAGACTAGGGTCTCGAGATATAGGCCAAAACTTGGACCCGGGTACCCCTAGAATGTGTTTTTACAATATGGATAACAAACGAAAGCTGTTGATGAGTGCTTTAGTACATGGTAAGTTTCATACCTATTGGTGACTATGGTCTCGAGATATACGCCAAAACGTGGACCCGGATACCTCTAGAATGTGTGTATAATATGGATATC
This sequence comes from Eurosta solidaginis, assembly GCF_040869045.1. Classification (NCBI taxonomy): domain Eukaryota; kingdom Metazoa; phylum Arthropoda; class Insecta; order Diptera; family Tephritidae; genus Eurosta; species Eurosta solidaginis. The sequence goes on along the minus strand of NC_090319.1, from coordinate 68,918,950 downwards.
AAATAAAAGCTTTTGCTGAGAGCTTTAAAATGATTTTCATTGTGATATTCGATTAAGTCGCATCAACCTGGCAAAACTGATAAATATGCATGCGAAACCGATAAAAAGACATGAATTAATAATACCCACATACCTATTTACATACATCCTATTCGATTTGCCTGAAATTTGGTATATAAATTTGCCTATATTAGTATTTACGATTCTTTTTTCCGGGAAGTAGACCAGAGACGGACTGGGACTGAGATTAGGACTAGGACTGGGACTGGGGCTCAGAATGGGGCTACCATTCCTTGGACTGGTAATAAGGTATGAAGAAGAATGAGAAAAACTTGAGAGAACAGAAAAGAGGAAAGGAAAAGGAGACTGAGAAAGAGATAGAGTGAGAAGAAGATAGAGATAGATTAAGCGAAAAAGACGGAATGGAGGAGTGAATAAAAGGATTAAGAAAAAGTGAAGAAGGGGGAGGGCAGATTTAGACGGAAAAAGCTTATTAAAATGTATGCAGATAGAACAAATTTAGGGCAGAACAATGTCTGCCGGGTCTGCTAGTATATGTATAAAAAGAAGGAGGAATTGCGACCGGGACTTGTCCTAGGACTTGAAAAAAGGGAAGAAGAAAGAGACTGAGAAAGAGATAGAGTTTGACGAAGATAGAAAGATAGGGATAGATGTGGCGGAAAGGAAATGAGGGAAAAGACGGAGAGAGGGAAAGATACGTAAAGGCAGAGGAAGGAGTGAATAAAAGGATAAGGAAAAGGAGGAGAGAGGGGAAGGGAGAGTAAGAGATAAAAAGTTCTTGAAAGTTATGCAGATAGAACAAAGTAAGGGCGGAAGTTTGCGGGGTCTGCTAGTTATTAAATAAATTAATGATATCAATCCAACCCAAATAAAGAGATCCACACTGGCTATAGTCGCATCTCCTTTGCAACTCACCTCCGATTCATCCTAGACTAATTGCATTTTCGCAGTGTATATTGCACAATTTTCAATAAGGTATGTTGCTTTTGAGTTGCCCTCTGCCTTGTGAGAGAAGTTAATAAATACAAATACAGGGAAAATAAAGTTACGTTTCATGTACACATCATGTTACAACAGAGAGGGTGAACTAAATAAAAAAAAAAATAAATGTAAGGCGCGATAACCTCCGAAGAGATCTAAGGCCGAGCTTCTCCTCCAATTTGCGTCGTGCTCCTCTTGATTTTCCCTACAAATCGGCCGGACGGGACCTACATGTTTTATGCTGACTCCGAACGGCATCTGCAAGGCAGATGAGTTTTCACTGAGAGCTTTTCATTACAGAAATACACTCGGAGTGCTTGCCAAACACTGCCGTGGGGCGACCCCGCTTAGAAAAATTTTCTTCTAATTGAAAAATCTTATTTCTAAAATTTTGATGTTGCTTTGCCCGGGAGTTGAACCCAGGGCATACGGTGTGATAGGCGGAGCACGCTACCATCACACCACATTGCGAGGAGTTGGGAATAAATTTGGCGAATGGAATAACAGCCAAAGTCCATTCAAATAAGTTTCAAGAAAGCATAAATTTACGATTGCTACATGAAGTAGGCACGGCACTTGAGAAGATTTAAAATCTTTATATGAAATGCATTAGTACAAATCGAAAAGTTTCTTTAAACTTTGGTTTATTTTTTAAAAACTCTTTCAGCTTTAACTGTGAAATCAGTAACGACCAGATGAAAACTAAAGCTCCCACAGGTTGATATTTTTAATCAAAATAATTTTTTTTATATCTTTATATTAAGTCCCTTTCATGTTTGTCACCTCATTTCCATGCGAATTTTTGACCCACGGTCTTTTTCGCTAACTTCTCGTTGAGCTAGACACTTGATACTTAGAAAATAGTTCAGATCTGGGAGACATTACAACGGAAGTGAAGAAAAAGTCCGCTAGGTGGCGCAGGGATCGAAGTATACAGAAAATTAATTTTAAAATGGAAATTTTGCCATCGACTTTTAACTAACTTCTCGGTGATCCAGAGACTTGAAACTTAGCACATAGTTTGCGAGTCTATGGCACTACAATTCGTGGAAAACCAAATGCCGCCTAGCGGCAGACGAATCGAGACAAACGAAAATCTCAGAAAATCTCTGAAAAAAATGCAGGGAATCTTGCGATCGATTTATAAGTAACTTCCCGTGAGTCAGAACACGGTGACAATGCAATATTTGATCAAAAACAATTCGCTAGGTGGCACATGGATTGAGATATTAAGGAAATTAGTTTTGATTTGGGAATCTATCAATCCATTTTTGACTAACTTCCCGGTGACCTAGAGACTTGAAACTTGGCGCACAGTTCGAGGCTTGGGAACAATACAATTTTCAAAAAACAAACTTCCGCTAGGTGGCGCGCTAAGTAAGATAACTACAAATACTTGAAAAACGAGGGCAATCTTGCAATCAATTTTTGAATAACTTCCCGCTGAGCTGGAGATACGATATAAGTCAGAACCCGGTGACAATGTAATATTTTATCAAAAAAATTCCGCTAGATGGCGCATGGATCGAGGTATTGAGAAAAATAGTTTTAAATTGGGAATATTGCAATCGATTTTTAACCCACTTCCTGGATATCTAGAGACTTGAATCCTGAAATATAGTTTAAAACTCGGTGACAGTGCAATGTTTGATCAAAAACTTTGAGCTACGTAACGCACAAGCCGAACTATTTGGAAGACTAGGCCACACTTTCATGGCTAGCCTCCTGAGTGTTGCAGCAAAAACTCTCTAAATATAAGATGGTACATTGTGGAGTTCTAAAGCTTTGTGGAAATTGTGGGACGGCTGTACGAGGAATTCACAATACTTTTTGCTATGCTGTCCGCCTCAACATAGCTGATTTTTTAAGGCTGTTTAACTCTGTAATCTTTGCTGTAATTTATTTTGCTTTTGGAAAAATGACCTATTTGAAATAAGCTGGCTGAAAAATATTGGCATAACAGCTTAAGTTAAATCAACAATGGAAAATCTTGGAAAATTTGAGCAGATGTGGCAATTTCGCGCATTCGTTGAACGAAATATTGACAATCTATTGATCATCGCTAGGAAATTAGCGACATTCCATCAACCAAGTAGCACTTTAGCAATACTACTCTTATTATTTGGCTGCTCAAACACACCCATATTAATTGTGCATTAAATCTAAAATATAAAACTCAAAAATGACTCCGGTTGTTATGTCCGCAGCATTTATTTGGTTCAAATACATAACCAATAATAGCCAAAGCCATAATAATTTGCACGGGTCATCAATTCTTTCTCTGATTCAAAAGCTGAACTACCAGCGCTACCGTCATCAGCTCAGTGTCATCATTGCCAGTAGCGCCAATAACACCAAACTCATAGCGCAAGTGAAATGTACTACGCACTCACTACTAAGTAGCGTCAAAAATTCGCTTGGAGTCATTGCGTAAATGAGCTACCATTGAGCTGGCACCGCATTGGCGCTGGCGCCATACAATTTACATCACTAAAATTGCGCGAATGCCCAGGCTCATGACTTTTTTAAAACGAAGCAGGAGCAAAAGTATGGTGTATTCCTGGTGTAGCCGTCCCACTTTGTGGAGAATGAACGACTCTACAATGCTCCCTCTTATTAATCTACGCTCTTTGGTTGCACTTACTTGCTCAACAATTGTGATCATATTCACCAACATCGATTACGTTTGAACTACCTGGCTTCGCAAATTATGAGAATAATCGCCAACAAGAATCATTCACCACATTCATCCCCTTTGTCCAATTCACCCGATCCACCAATATCAAGAACATTGGACAGCTATAATAATTCACCGATTTATGTGTCGCACACACATCTTTCTACAGTCACCTAAGCCGAATATACATAGATATAAACGTAGTACGTCCGAGCAACGCCAAAGAACGGGTAGCTATTTTGAACAAATAAATAAAGATAAGAATTTTCATTTAGGAATTACTTAAATTACTAATAAAAGTTGCAATTGCCTTTTTGTAGGCAGTACTAAAAAATTGAAAATAAAAAGATGATAAAAAATTTTAAGGACTACCTTTATATAAATGGACCAAAAAATAAAAGTAAATTTTTCCTTTAATACAGACATAGTCTTGTTGAATTTTGGCTAAAAAACTTTAACAATAGCTCCTGTAAAAGAATTTTGGTATTTAAAACTATAAAGCTGGAGCGCAATCTATTAATTTAAGGCAAACCATGTACTTGGAATTAACTAATTGATTATTTAAAATTTAAACAAGCGCTCTACCTTTACAATTTTAAATTCTAAAATTATTTTACGATAGCTGTTGTTAAATTTTTTCAGTCAAAATTCAACAAGACTATGTCTGTATTAAAGGAAAAATTTACTTTTATTTTTTGGTCCATTTATATAAAGGTAGTACTTAAAATTTTTTTATCTTTTTATTTTTTTTATCTTAACAACTTCCCTGTCAAATGAGTTATATGTGACTCACAAGAGCGCATTGAAATAAGTGCCTGAGTCACATGTGACTCATTTATTTATACAATTTAAAGACGCTTTCTTGGTATGAACGTGTCGTTATATATTTGTGAATTCTATGTGAGCGTATATCAAAAGACCTAAACTTTAGGAAAATTATAGAAACTTTCGAAATTTTTTTTCTGATACCTTTTTCTCATTTTCTTCAATTTTTTTATAGTTCTAACTACAATTAAACAAAAAAGCACACTAATACTTACACGTTTTTGATATTTATATATCAATTTACGGCTATTGTGATTCGAAAACTTTAATTATTTCTTATGGTTCTATATGTTCACATGTGACTCATTGAACGTCGTAAACAAAATTGTATTTGCTACGTTCAGGAGTCACATTTGACTCACAAAATAAAATAGCCAAAATAAGGTAAATATATGTCAAATTATTTATAAAAATAATATTTTTTAATATATATTCATATTATTCAATTAAGCAATACAAAAAAATAATGGGCGTGGGGCATTATTCTCAAAGCGCTTTGTATGGGGACAGGGAAGTTAAGTTGTTTTTCTCAACTTCATACAAACATAAACAATATTTGGCCGAACTTTGGTTGTTATTACAATATTAATCTATTCCCATCATTTCACTTTGCAGGTAAATTAATTTCCTAGTACACCCTGTTTGAATCAGGTTCACAAATCTATTCCCTTTTCGTTCACAATTTCGAGTTAGGTTTGTGTATTTGATAAAGAAATTCGTATAAACCAGTATTTTATAACTCTTCCCACAGGGCGACTCCAATGTAAAATTATTTATTAAAGATTGTGCAATATAATTAACTAATCGAATTTAATTTTTGTATGCTTGGAGCACAGGCATTACCGTCTTCAGACGTCCAACGATTCGTAATTAGGTAAAACAGCGCATCCTCCCGCTGCAAAACCGCTATTATTATCTCGACTTTAGAAGCCATTGCAAAGTGATTAGATATATAAAGGAATTTTAATGATCTTACGTATTCCAAAATTTTGAATCGGAAGTTTAAAATCTTTGTCCCCAGCACAAATTTCTGCGAACACTATGCACACTTCTTTAGCTATGTTAACCAAAGCGTATGTGGCTGCCTGCTCAATTATTATGTGCAGAGGCGTTAACTCGAGCAGCACTTCCATTGCCCAAAACACTTCCTAAATGCTACAGATGTGAGCCGTACTTTGCCGGATATGAATAAGATGGGCTCCGGTGCAAGCACTAGTCAGACTGCGGCGGATAGATTTTTTTCCTTTTCAGCTTTTGGGCTTGTGGATTTTATTTCCCTTTTACGGCAGGCTTTACCGCACGTATAGTCAAGTCCCCTTAATCGCTAACGCGCAACATAACTTGACTTTAAAATGCAGAAGAAACATATCCTTTTTTTAATGAATATTTGTTTACATTAGGGATACACTCAGTCTATGCAGTGGTGGATCCAGAAAGGAATTTCGATGAGCGAACTAGAAAAAAATGTATGTAAAAGATTTGTGGTTTGTTTTTACTTCCTTTCATGGCTATCCTACAGCAGAAAATCCTTAACCAGATCTAACGACTGCGGCAGACGGACGTAACTCCTCTTGAGTTTTTAAATGTGCTCCCGACAAAGGGTCTGAACATAGACTTGGACTCACGATCGCATCACAGCCAAAAACCGTGGTCACCTATGAGCGGCTAAAAGTTTGCAACAAAAGCACAAGGAAAGGCGGATGTTCGAAATGTGTAATCCAACCGACTGTCAGTCACACCTGACCTGTTTGAGAGCGAGAGCAAGTTAACCAGTCGAAATGTGTTTTGGCAGTAGCATAACGTACCAGTGCTGACAAAAAAATATGATACCGGAGAACACGTAAATAGCGTAAGTGCCAAATGCTTGAGTTACTAGCCAACAGGAATAACGCAAACCCAAGTCCACAATCGAAAACGATGGAGTTTATGTTCATCCCAACGGGTTAGGGTCTGAGAATATACCCGCGGCAGGTATGCTTATCGTCAGAGGCGACTAAAATACCAAATTGATTCAAGAGGCTATGTAGCACAACCCTTTCAAGGGGTTGCCAGCGCAATATACAGCTTCCCCAAAGCAATTGTCAACCTCACCTACCCGTGGCGAAACCTGTTTCTTTAACGAGCAAAGAGTCAGCGCATACGCGCCTTGGCATCCACGCCACTGTTGGCAGCCATAATTTCGAAATAGTAAAAGACTTCGTTTATTTGGGATCCAGCATCAACACAAGCAACAACATCAGCACTGAAATCCAGCGAGGAACCAATCTTGCCAATAAATGCTACTTTGGGCTAGGTAGGCAATTTAAAAGTAAAGTCCTCTCTCGGCGAACGAAAATCATACTCTACAAGTCACTTATCGTACCCGTCCTGCTATATGGGGCAGAAGCATGGACCATGACAACAGCAGATGAAGCGGATTTGGGGGTGTTCGAGAGAGCAGTTCTTCGAAAGATTTATGGACCTCTACGCGTTGGCGATGGCGAGTACCGAAGAAGATTTAATGATGAGCTGTACGAGCTATACGCAGACATCAAATAGTCCAGCGAATTAAAACGCAGCGGCTGTGCTGGCTAGGCAATGTTATGCGAATGAAAGATGATGCTCCGGCCAAGAAAGTGTTTCTATCGGAACCCGCCTATGGAAGCAGAGGTAGAGGGCGGCCCCCACTCCGTTGGAAGGACCAGGTGGAAAACGATTTAAACTCCGCCAGTTGGCGGAGCGAACCGTTTAGACGGTTAAGCGCCAATTAAGTAAGTAAGTAAGATCCAAAAACAATACGTTGCGGTCACTGTTGAATTTCCAGTGTAAATATTCAAATATGGTTGCGGGGAGTTGGTAAGACGAAAGGTGGTCGAACGAGTTCGTACTTTTGCTGTTTTGTACTGATTAGGCTAATGAAAAGTAAAATCCTCTCTTGACCATCAGAAATCACGCTTTAGTTACAATTCCCTCATACTACCAGTCCTGATGTATGGCTAGGAATATTGGACGATGCCGAGATAAAATTAGATGGCTCTTGAAGTGCTCGAGCGAAAAGTCTCCCCGAAGATTGATGCCGACGGCGCGTATCGAAGAGCGTATAATGGTGAGTTCTATGAGCTTTACGCAGATAAGCAGATAGTGTAGCGAATAAAAGTCCAAACGCTTCGCTGGCTGAGGGTGGAGAAAGACTTGACATCGCTTGGTGCTTCCAATTGGTGTCAAGTATCGCGAAGCAAGTAATGTTGGCGTTATCCGCTACGAATCGGCTAAAAGCGCTTGGGCGGTTAAGCGCCAATTAATGATGATGTTGAGAGCATGATTGAAATCTTAGTGTTCTTTGTGCAATTAACAAAACAGAAGGTTCTGCAAACTGTTCTAGGTATCGTGAAATTAGCTTTCTTATAAAATAAATAAGTGTAAGGCGCGATAATCTCCGAAGATTTTTGAGGCCGAGCTTCTCTTCCAATTTACGTCGTACTCCTTTTAATTTTCCTTACAAATTGGGGGAACTGGACCTACTTGTTTTATGTCGACTCCGAACGGCACCTGCAAGGCAGATGAGTATTCACTGAGAGATTTTCATGGCAGCAATACACTCGGTGTGCTTGTCAAACACTGCAATTGAAAAAAGCGGTTTCTAAAATCTTAGTGTTGCTTTGCCCGGGGCGTGAACCCAGGATCTTCGGTGAGGTAGGCGGAGCACGCTACATCACCTCGATGAAAAAAGCTGTCCACGTGCCACTCTGCACAAAACTTATATAACTGTGTACATTGAGATTCAGTCAGAAAAGGATAAGACTTCTCAGAGCAGTATGAAACTAACCGAAGTTTTAGACAGGGCGACCCCCTATAGTGCCGTTCTATAATTTGATATATGTATGCTAGAAAAAAGTCACACATCCGGTCGGCTATCTTTAATGACTGATAGAAAGAGGCGCAGCATGAGGAAAAAACAGTAAATTAAAAGAACAGATGACTATAGCTTTCGAAAACTGCTATGAAATCTTCGATGACATTTTTGCTGTACGATTTGAGATACTTCACAAATGTCAATCCTTTTACCTAGATTTCTTTCGCGTGACGTAATGTCCCCTAAGTTCAGAATCTCATGGAACTTTGAAGTGTCCATTGTGGACAGAATACACTGGGAAACAGGAAATCCTTATTATGACCCTGACTTAGAGGTCTGGTTCACGTATGGATTTAAATTCCATGATGGAAAAATGGGAGCTGGCATCTATGGGCCGAACTTCAAGAAATCGATACCAGTGGGTGCTACCCAACCATATTCCAGGCAGAAATCCATGCAATAGAAGTTAGCGGTAGAGAATGTCTAAGGAGAGGTTCATCCTCGAAGAGTATCTACCTTATGTCGGACAGACAGGCGGCCCGGTGTGTCTTACAATCCTACACGGTTACATCTAAGCTAGTGCGTGACAAAACAAAAGTTTGTTAGGATGGGTTCCCGGCGATCAGGGACATGAAGGTAATAAACATGCGTAATCTGCAAAGCATGAGGCTACAGCAGCATTCTATGGTCCAGAGCCCTTTTGTGGACTCACAAAAGCACACATCAGGGAAACCATAAGTAACTGGGCAACAAAACAATTCAGACGTCACTGGATTGACTGCCCAGGCAAAGACAGGCCAAACTGTTTACGCTTCCGGCAACGAAAGTCTCAGCCAAACTTATTAATCTAAGCAGGGAGTACCTACGAACTCTCTATGTATATGGGACTCTGGGGTCTACGATATCACCTAGGTAAGTTAAATCTATCCGATACACAAATTTGTCGCTTCTGTGAGCTGTAGGATGAAACGCCAGTTCACATTCTCTGCGAATACGTCTGGCAGGGCAGATACTCTCCCATCTAGGTGGTGTGACTCTTAATCCCTATGTGATATGGAATAAAAAGCCTGAAGAGGTACTTAGATACATTAAAAGCCTCCACATACAAAATTAGGCTGAAAGGTAATGCCCAATAGATTCACACAAAGGTCGCAGTGCTTTAAGGCATAATAATAATAATAAGAATAGATTTCTTTGTAACTTAATTTATTTTTAATATTTCATTGTGAATGAGTTTGCATTTTTGTTATAATGTTTCTTGTTTTTGTGATAGACTATCTCTAGTTTTTATCAGCCTATTAACCATAAGATATTATTTATAAAACTTTTCAATTTTATGCTATCTCTCTTATATATACTTATGTATATGTATATGTATTTATCTCTTTCATATTAGCTCACTCGCTCTAGCACGCGATTACTCTATCGATCAACATCTGATAAAGATAAAAGAAATATTTGAAAAATCCGATCAACGAACGATTAAGAAATCTTAAGCAAGCGCTACTGATAATATCAAAGGATGAAATATCAGTGACGTAGTTGTGGATATACACATTAAATAACAGAAACGGAATTCTCAAAGCTTAAATTTTTATACTCAGTTGAGCAGAGCTCACAGAGTATATTAACTTTGATTGGATAACGGTTGGTTGTACAGGTATAAAGGAATCGAGATAGATATGGACTTCCATATATCAAAATCATCAGTATCGAAAAAAATTTTGATTGAACCATGTCCGTCCGGCCGTCTGTCCGTCCATCAGTTAACACGATAACTTGAGTAAATTTTGAGGTATCTTGATGAAATTTGGGATGTAGGTTCCTGGGCACTCATCTCAGATCGCTATTCAAAATGAACGATATCGGAATATAACCACGCCCACTTTTTCGATATCGAAAATTTCGAAAAATCGAAAAAGTGCGATAATTCATTACCAAAGATGGATAAAGCGATGAAACTTGGAAGGTGAGTTAAACTTATGACGCAGAATAGAAAACTTGTAAAATTTTGGACAATGGGCGTGGTACCGCCCACTTTTAAAAGAAAGTAATTTAGAAGTTTTGCAAGCTGTTATTTGGCAGTCGTTGAAGATATCATGATGAAATTTGACAGGAACGTTACTCCTATTACTATATGTATGCTTAATAAAAATTAGCAAAATCGGAGAACGACCACGCCCACTTAAAAATTTTTTTTTTAAAGTCAAATTTAAAAAAAAAAGTTAATATATTTACAGTATATAAGTAAATTATGTCAACATTCAACTCCAGTAATGATATGGTGGAAAAAAATACCAAAATAAAAGAAAATTTCAAAATGGGCGTGGCTCCGCCCTTTTTCATTTAATTTGTCTAGGATACTTTTAATGCCATAAGTCGAACAAAAATTTACCAATCCTTGTGAAATTTTGTAGGGGCTTTGATTCTAGGACGATAACTGTTTTCTGTGAAAAAGAGCGGAATCGGTTGAAGCCACGCCTAGTTTTTATACACAGTCAACCGTCTGTCCTTCCGCTCGGCCGTTATAACACGATAACTTGAGCAAAAATCGATGTATCTTTACTAAACTCAGTTAACATAACTATCTGAACTCATTTTGTATTGGTATAAAAAATGGCCGAAATGCGACTATGACCACGCCCACTTTCTCGATATCGAAAATTTCGAAAAATGAAAAAAATGCCATAATTATATACCAAATACGACATAAGGGATGAAGCATGGTAATTGGATTGGTTTATTGACGCAAAGTATAACTTTAGACAAAAAATTTGTAAAATGGGTGTGACACTTACCATATTAAGTAGAAGAAAATGAAAAAGTTCTGCAGGGCGAAATCAAAAGCCCTTGGAATCTTGGCAGGAATACTGTTCGTGGTATTACATATATAAATAAATTAGCGGTACCCGACAGATGATGGTCTGGGTCACCCTGGTCCACATTTTGGTCGATATCTCGAAAACGCCTACACATATAAAACTACCACCACTCCCTTTTAAAACCCTCATTAATACCTTTAATTTGATACCCATATCGTACAAACACATTATAGAGTCACCCCTGGTCCACCTTTATGGCGATATCTCGAAAAGGCGTCCACCTATAGAACTAAGGCCCACTCCCTTTTAAAATACTCATTAACACGTTTCATTTGATACCCATATCGTACATACAAATTCTAGAGTCAGCCCTGGTCCACGTTTATGGCGATATCTCGAAAAGGCATCCACCTATAGAACTAAGGCCCACTCCCTTTTAAAATACTCATTAACACGTTTCATTTGATACCCATATCGTACATACAAATTCTAGAGTCAGCCCTGGTCCACCTTTATGGCGATATCTCGAAAAGGCATCCACCTATAGAACTAAGGCCCACTCCCTTTTAAAATACTCATTAACACGTTTCATTTGATACCCATATCGTACATACAAATTCTAGAGTCAGCCCTGGTCCACCTTTATGGCGATATCCTTAAATGGCGTCCACCTATAGAACTATGCCCCACTCCCTTTTAAAATACTCTTTAATACCTTCCATTTGATACACATGTCATACAAACACATTCCACGGTTATCCTAGGTGCATTTTCCTACATGGTGATTTTCCCTTATTTTGTCTCCATAGCACTCAACTGCGTATTTAATGTTCGGTTACACCCGAACTTAGCCTTCCTTACTTGTTATATTTAATTTGATATAGCATATTTTATACTTATACTAAAGGTAAACTTTTTTCAAACATTTGATTGCAACTCCAGAAAGACAAATATTTCAAGAGCTTCTACCTTATGCATACAAGGAAAAGCCTTTATTAAAAACGTGCCTTTAAGTTTGAAAACGCTTTAATCTGTTATTTGAGATACATTTGAGAATTCAGGTTTGAAATCTTGAAATAAAATTCGTTTTTAAATGCTTCTGAAATTGATATTGAGATATAATTGATATTGCTTGTTAACTTGCATATGTATTTTTGCGAATATTAGCAGCATTTCTACACAACACATATTTCACATACATAACCAGCAGCTAAAAGCGAAGAAGAAAGAGAAACAGTCAAACATATTGTATCGGATATTAGCAGCACTAAGGGATACTATCATCTCTAAGCCGATGCTAAGCAATGACTTGTATGCACATCAATACTTCAATCATTATGTCTACACATATGTACGTACACGCAGCGGAGAAGCAACGCACAACCGCATGCATAAATCTGAGATACTCCCGAAAGTATGCAATGGTTGTGCAATTGTCGCTCACACATACAAGCGCATGGGGTTTGAGAGAAGCTATAAAATCATGCATCTGTGGTTACAGCTGAGTAATTTTATAGCTGATAACTAACTAGTAAGTTCTAGAAATAGAAAAGCCTAGAATTTAAAATTCTATGGATGTTTTTGTTTTCTAAAATTTGCCTTTTTTGAAAAGGGAGATCCATTGATTTTATCATACCTCTGGAACGGGTTGTCCGATTTTGTTGGAGAAAACAGCATATAATAAAAAAAAAATAAATGTAAGGCGCGATAACCTCCGAAGAGATCTAAGGCCGAGCTTCTCTTCCAATTTGCGTCGTGCTCCTCTTGATTTTTCCCTACAAATTGGCCGGACGGGACCTACATGTTTTATGCCGACTCCGAACGGCATCTGCAAGGCAGATAAGTTTTCACTGAGAGCTTTTCATGGCAGAAATACAATAGGAGCGCTTGCCAGACACTGCCGAGGGGCGACCCCGCTTAGAAAAATTTTCTTCTAATTGAAAAATCTTATTTCTAAAATTTTGATGTTGCTTTGCCCGGGAGTTGAACCCAGGGCATACGGTGTGATAGGCGGAGCACGCTACCATCACACCACGGTGGCCGCCATAATATAATAGCAAATAAAATTACCTTAAAAACCTTTTTTTTAAATACTTATTGGTTTCAGAGTTATTTGCATCGTATTATGAAAAATCGGTTTTTTGTATTAAAAATTTCCATTTTTTTTTCTTCTTTAATTCGTAAAATATCGAAAGAGACAAAAACTTACAACTTTTATTAGATGATCGTAAAACTGTGAACATTCTAAATTAGGCAAGCTCTATTTCATGAAAATCCATAGATAAACGGTAATATTGTTAACAATTATGTGAATGAAGGGAAAATATGTATTTTTAGTATTTTTGTTTTTTTTAGCTATTTAAGATACCTTTATTAAAGAAATTCTACAAAATTTAATAATTGAAATATTTAAAAATAGTTTCTGCTTTTTACTTGTCTACTGTAATTTTCTGAATTTGATTCTCGTATAAGAAACCAATTATAATCCCCCATCATATGTTCGTTCCAGAATCCTTGTTAACGCTCCTCCATTGAATTAAGTTGTTGGTGAAATCGTTCTCGATGCTCGTCACTGACATAACCAAGATTTGAAGGGAAAAAATCCAAATGGGAGTGTAAGAAATGCATTTTTAGAGACATGTTTGCACCTGAAATTATATGTTAATGTAATTTAAAGGTTACAATTATGATGAATATACAAAAATCATATCATATTCCTACTTACCGATTTTCGAATAGTTGGTTAGTAAATCAGAAATGATTTCCTTATAATTTGGACCCCGATTATTTCCTAAAAAATTTGAAACAATCAGCCTAAACGAGTTCCAAGCAGCCTTTTCATCGGGTGATAGTAACGTCTCGAATGTTGAGTTCTGTAGTAGTTTTCGGATTTGTGGACCATCAAAAACACCTTCAGAAGTTTTTGAAGCGGATATTTTTGGAAATATTGTTTGAATATAATCGAATGCTTTTTCATTTCTGTTTAGCGCCTTAACAAAATTCTTGACTAATCCAAGCTTGATGTGTAATGGCGGAAAAATCACATTCTCCTTTTTTATTAGAGCAGCATATTTTATATTGTGTGTGCCTACTTCGTGACTGGTTCTTGCTGGCCAGTCCTTCCTTACATAATGTGCGCTTCGATCTCGGCTATCCCAAAGGCAAAGAAAACAACAATGTCTTGTGTAACCACCTTGTAGTCCAGTTAGTAAAGCTACCACTTTCAAGTCGCAACATATTGCCCAATCGTGTTTTTCATAATGAATATATTTTAAAAGTTTGGACATGGTTTCATAAGTCACCTTCATATTTACGGCGTGTGTGATGGGTATTGATGGCTTCTTATTGCCATTGTGTAATAAAACTGCTTTAAGGCTTTCTTTGTTATTATCAATAAATAATCTCCATTCACTTGCGTCATATGTTTGGCCAAGCTATCCAAATAGTCCAGTTATATCAAAGCAAAAACATATATTGTTTTTATTTCTATAAAAACAAGCATATGGCCTATGTCGCTCACGATAGGTAGTTATCGTAACCTGTTTTTCTAATAAATGTTTTTCTTTTAGACGGGATGCAAGTAGCTCTGATTTATCTCTTGGAAGCTCTAGGTCTCTTATAAGATCGTTTAACAAGGGCTGTGTCGGAGACTTTGGGCAAAATCCATCTGATACGCTGGAGATTTTTGAAGACGAAGAAATAGGCGATGGAGGAACTTCAGTATACGTATCATGTTGATTTTTACGACGTGGAACTCCATCTGAATCTAGCACGGGAAGAGTAAACCACCAGCTGAAATCGTGGGATAAGACCAAATCATATGTTTTCCAAATCCTTTTTTTTTTACTTAAACAAAAGTAACAGTTAGCATCATGATCACATGTTTCTCTCCACATCATAGGTTTTTCAATTTGCATGTTTTCTCTATGAAAAATGAGTATCATAAATATTTTTAATTAATAAATGTAATTGTTACTTACTGAGGGTAGGATTTCCATTTCTTTAAAATATATATACAGCTATCACAAATTGAATTTGGCGTCCAATATTGGCTCAAATTCTCAACATCTATTTTAAAATAATCCTTATATGAATTTTGTAGTGAAATAGTGAAATTTCTCCGCCCTTTTGCTGTAGTGCAAAGACCACATACATAACAAAATATATTCGGCTCATTTTTGCAGACAAATTTATTACTGTTATTATTAATTTTTTTAAAATTCACTAACCAATTAATAGTTTTTTACTGTTGTTGACAACTTGACTTTTCGCGATCAGGAATGCTAGTTAAATAACATTGAATGAACTAAATGAATTACTTTAAATAGTCGCAGGCCGCTTCGATTTTCAAAAGTATGTATCTTTTTTTTTTCGTTAAGTTTGTCACACTCGACGACAATATACCATACAGGGCAGGCATTTAATGAGTCTGTAAATTTTTTAGCCACTACCTGCGAAAGGGTTTGAAAAAAAGGGTTTTCAAAAAAACTTCATATGCTATGGGAAATTTCCTGTGCAGGCTGGGCTGTTCAGTAGGTAGTTTCTATGACGGAGTGATAATTAAATTTTTTTGTTTTTATGATTTAAGTATTCTAAAAACATCGCAAGAAATGCCTCAAGGAAAAAGTTGTATTTATTTGATAACAAATACATATGACCATACTTCTTTCTTACGAAAACCCGCGTTGGCAACTTAAATTTTCCATACAGTATGACGCATTTTTTCTTATGATCTGCGTTTTGCCTTAAGAAAAATTGACGGGGAAAAATTTCTTGAGTGTCATTATGGAGTTTTCTCATTTCTGGCGATGCCCGTAGTAAGTTTTAAAAAGGCAAAGTTGCGCAAAATATCATACCTAAATAATTTGTTTTTAAAAAACTATAATAGGCTTGATATGCAAAATTTTCGCTAAATTTGGTATTTTCATTTTATTGTCAATAAAACCAACATTTATTCATGTATTTTTACGAAATAAGGTTTTAATTATTTATAATGTTTACAGTTTTAAGACCGTGAAATAAAATTGGTAAGTTTTAAAAACCTTCGATTTTTTATGAATTTTTGAAAAATAAAACAAAGTTCGATTTTGCAAAAAAAAAAATTTTTTTTATATTTTTATGTGAATAACTCCACAACCGTCGATCATATAAAAAAATGTTCTTATCAAGACTTGAAGAAAATTTTGCGGTGAATCCACTGGTGTTTCCCTCAACGAGTTTAGATAAGTAATTTCCAAGATATGATAAAATAAATGGAAAGACCTCTGTGAAAATTCGTGATTTTAGAAAAAGAAAAAAAAAAAAAAATCGTATCCATAGAATTTTAAACTTTGGGTGTTTTTGTACTAAGGGGGCCATGATACATCGAAATTAAATAGTTAGACTTCAAAGTAATTTCTCTTGTTGACTAGTGTAATCAAAGCTATATGCCCACAATATGGGAGTGCTGCACACGACTCAGGGGTGGGGCTCAAAAGAGAGATTGTTAATGGAGCGCCAATACAACAGTGGGAATAGAAACTCGTAGCTATTGGCTGATTCGGGATACCCTCTTGAACCATGGCTAAGGACCCCGTACCGGTTACGAGAAGATGAGCCAGACGAAAGCAAACGCTTTTTTAATGATACTCATAGCAAAGCTAGGAGCATTGTTGAAAGAACTATTGGCGTTTACAAAGGTTAGTTTATTAATTAAGTCTATTTTAAATATATTAATTTTAATTGCATCGTCCCATTTAGGCCGCTGGAGGATATTATCAGACGACAGAAAACCACGATATAGCCCAACATTTGTTGCGAAAATTGCAAACGTGTGTGCCGTTCTTCATAATGTGTGCATTAGCCGAAATATTCCTTTTCGTATCAATAATGAAGCTATAACCCCAAGGCAAGAGGAGGTGATAGAACCAACCCCGCCGGACACAGGCAACCGAGAAGCAGATAGAATAAGAAATAGAATAAAAGACCATCTTTTCCATTCAGCTATGTAAGAATTTCATTTTAATTGGTAGCAAATAAAGTAAAATTGTCTGTAAATAAGATAAAATTGCACTTTATTCCCGTAAAAGTTCTCTCATAGGACGAATTAATTAAATAACAACTAAGGAAGGCTAAGTTCGGGTGTAACCGAACATAACATACTCAGTTGAGAGCTATGGAGACAAAATAAGGAAAATCAATCTGGGGTAACCCTGGAATGTGGTTGTATAACAGGTGTATCAAATGAAAGGTATTAAAGAGTATTTTAAGAGAGAGTAGGCCATAGTTCTATGGATGAACGCCATTTAGGGATATCGCCATAAAGGTAGACCAGGGCTGACTCTAGAATTTGTTTGTACGATATGGGTATCAAATGAAAGGTGTTACTGAGCATTTTAAGAGGGAGTGGGCCTTAGGTCTATCGGTGGACGCCTTTTCGAGATGTCCCCATTAAGGTGGACCAGGGGTGATTCTATAATGTGTTTGTACGATATGGGTATCAAATGAAAGCTGTTAATGAGTATTTTGAAAAGGAGTGATCCTTAGTTCCATAGGTGGACGCCGTTTCGAGATATCGCCATAAAGGTGGACCAGGGGTGTCTGTAGAATGTGTTTGTACGATATGGGAATCAAATGAAAGGTGTTACTGAGTATTTTAAGAGGGAGTGGGCATTAGGTCTATAGGTGGACGCCTTTTCGAGATATCGCCATTAGGGTGGGCCAGGGGTGACTCTAGAATGTTTGTACGGTATGGGTATCAAACGAAAGGTGTTACTGAGCATTTTAAGAGGGAGTGGGCATGAGGTCTATAGGTGGACGCCTTTTCGAGATATCGTCATTAGGGTGGGCCAGGGTGACTCTAGAATGTGTTTGTACGATATGTGCAGCAAACGAAAGGTGTTACTGAGCATTTTAAGAGGGAGTGGGCATTAGGTCTATAGGTGGACGCCCTTTCGAGATATCGCCATTAGGGTGGGCCAGGGGTGACTCTAGAATGTTTGTACGATATGGGTATCAAACGAAAGGTGTTACTGAGCATTTTAAGAGGGAGTGGGCATTAGGTCTATAGGTGGACGCCTTTTCGAGATATCGCCATTAGGGTGGGCCAGGGGTGACTCTAGAATGTGTTTGTACGATATGGGTATCAAATGAAAGGTGGTAAGGAGTATTTTAAAAGGGAGTAATCCTTAGTTCTATAGGTGGACGCCTTTTCGAGATATCGCCATAAAGGTGGACCAAGGGTGACTCTAGAATGTTTGTACGATATGGGTATCAAACGAAAGGTGTTACTGAGCATTTTAAGAGGGAGTGGGCATTAGGTCTATAGGTGGACGCCTTTTCGAGATATCGCCATTAGGGTGGGCCAGGGTGACTCTAGAATGTGTTTGTACGATATGGGTATCAAATGAAAGGTGGTAATGAGTATTTTAAAAGGGAGTAATCCTTAGTTCTATAGGTGGACGCCTTTTCGAGATATCGCCATAAAGCTGGACCAAGGGTGACTCTAGAATGTTTGTACGGTATGGGTATCAAACGAAAGGTGTTACTGAGCATTGTAAAAGGGAGTGGGCATTAGGTCTATAGGTGGACGCCTTTTCGAGATATCGCCATTAGGGTGGGCCAGGGTGACTCTAGAATGTGTTTGTACGATATGGGTATCAAATGAAAGGTGGTAATGAGTATTTTAAAAGGGAGTAATCCTTAGTTCTATAGGTGGACGCCTTTTCGAGATATCGCCATTAGGGTGGGCCAGGTGTGACTCTAGAATGTTTGTCCGATATGGGTATCAAACAAAAGGTGTTACTGAGCATTTTAAGAGGGAGTGGGCATTAGGTCTATAGGTGGACGCCTTTTCGAGATATCGCCATTAGGGTGGGACAGGGGTGACTCTAGAATGTTTGTACGATATGGGTATCAAACGAAAGGTGTTACTGAGCATTTTAAGAGGGAGTGGACATTAGGTCTATAGGTGGACGCCTTTTCGAGATATCGCCATTAGGGTGGGCCAGGGGTGACTCTAGAATGTTTGTACGATATGGGTATCAAACGAAAGGTGTTACTGAGCATTTTAAGAGGGAGTGGACATTAGGTCTATAGGTGGACGCCTTTTCGAGATATCGCCATTAGGGTGGGCCAGGGTGACTCTAGAATGTGTTTGTACGATATGGGTATCAAATGAAAGGTGGTAATGAGTATTTTAAAAGGGAGTAATCCTTAGTTCTATAGGTGGACGCCTTTTCGAAATATCGCCATTAGGGTGGGCCAGGTGTGACTCTAGAATGTTTGTACGATATGGGTATCAAACGAAAGCTGTTACTGAGCATTTTAAGAGGGAGTGGGCATTAGGTCTATAGGTGGACGCCTTTTCGAGATATCGCCATTAGGGTGGGCCAGGGGTGACTCTAGAATGTTTGTACGATATGGGTATCAAACGAAAGGTGTTACTGAGCATTTTAAGAGGGAGTGGACACTAGGTCTATAGGTGGACGCCTTTTCGAGGTATCGCCATTAGGGTGGGCCAGGGGTGACTCTAGAATGTTTGTACGATATGGGTATCAAACGAAAGGTGTTACTGAGCATTTTAAGAGGGAGGGGGCATTAGGTCTATAGGTGGACGCCTTTTCGAGATATCGCCATTAGGGTGGGACAGGGGTGACTCTGGTATGTTTTTGTACGATATGGATATCAAATTAAAGGTATTAATGAGGGTTTTAAAAGCGAGTGGCCCTTAGATGTATATGTGAAGGCGTTCTCGCGATATCGACCAAAATGTGGACCAGGTGATCCAGAAAATCATCTGTCGGGTACTGCTAATTTATTTATATATGCAATACCACTAACAGTATTCCTGCCAAGATTCCAAGGGCTGTTGATTTCGCCTTGTAGAACTTTTTCACTTTCTTCTACTTAATATGGTAGGTGTCACACCCATTTTACAAAGGTTTTTCCAAAGTTATATTTTGCGTCAATAAACCAATCCAGTTACCATGTTTCATCCCTTTTTTCGTGTTTGGTATAGAATTATGGCATTTTTTTCATTTTTCGTAATTTTCGATATCGATAAAGTGGGCGTGGTTATGGTCAGATTTCGCCCATTTTTTATACCAAGAAAAAGTGAGCTCAGGTAAGTACGTGGGCTAAGTTTAGTAAAGATATATCGGATTTTGCTCAAGTTATTGTGTTAATGGCCGAGCGGAAGGACAGACGGTGGACTGTGTATAAAAACTGGGCGTGGCTTCCACCGATTTCGCCCATTTTCACAGAGAACAGTTACCGTCATAGAATCTATGCTCCTACCAAATTTGAGAAGGATTGGTAAATTTTTGTTCGACTTATGGCAATAAAAGTATTCTAGACAAACTAAATGAAAATGGGCGGAGCCACGCCCATTTTGAAATTTTCTTTTATTTTTGTATTTTGTTGCATCATATCATTACTGGAGTTGAATTTTGACTTAATTTACTTATATACAGTAAAGATATTAAATTTTTTGTTAAAATTTGAATTTTAAAAAATTTTTTTTTAAAAAGTGGGCGTGTTCTTCATCCAATTTTGCTAATTTTTACTTAGCACATATAGAGTAATAGTAGTAACGTTCCTGCCAAATTTCATCATGATATCTTCAACGACTGCCAAATTACAGCTTGCAAAACTTTTAAATTACCTTCTTGTAAAAGTGGGCGGTGCCACGCCCATTGTCCAAAATCTTACTAATTTTCTATTCTGCGTCATAAGTTCAACCCATCTACCAAGTTTCGTCGCTTTATCTGTCTTTTGTAATGAGTTATCGCACTTTTTCGGTTTTTCGAAATTTTCGATATCGAAAAAGTGGGCGTGGTTATAGTCCGATATCGTTCATTTTAAATAGCGATCTGAGATGAGTGCTCAGGAACCTACATACCAAATTTCATTAAGATACCTCAAAATTTACTCAAGTTATCGTGTTAACGGACGGACGGACGGACGGACGGACGGACGGACGGACATGGCTCAATCAAATTTTTTTTCGATCCTGATTATTTTGATATATGGAAGTCTATATCTATCTCGATTCCTTTATATATGTACAACCAACCGTTATCCAATCAAACTTAATATACTCTGTGAGCTCTGCTCAACTGAGTATAAAAAAAATAGATAAACATTGTATTTATTTAACACATACATATACATAGGTAGCTTCATTTCTTATTATGTTTTTGTTTCAGCAAAGAGTTTAAATTTTACTTTTTCCAAATCCGCCTCCATTACTTGCACTTTAATTTTCTTATACTGAATTTCAACTTTCAATTTGGTTTTCCATTAGCTGCAGCTTCTTTTGTCCAATTTCGTTGCTTTCTTTTAAGAGCCTTAACATTTCAGTTTGAAATTTTTCTTGATTATCTATTTCTTTTTCAATAATTTTCATTTTTGGATCTGTAAGTTTTCTTTCTCTGGGGGTTTGTGGTGGCTCGTCGTCGCTTTCTGATCCTGAACTTATATTTTCTCTTGGCGAATCACTTGGCGCTTTATTCTCGTCGTTGCTAGAGGAACTATATGCGCTCCAAATTGCTGTGAAGCAGTCGTTTATGAATACTTCATCCGACTGCTTAGAAGAGCAAGGACGGTCTGTATTGCTTCCATGTGACGTAGCGCCTGGAACTCCTAACAAATGTTCATTTATTTTTGCTACAGCAATTATACGTTCTTCCGTGTCGTTTAAAGAAATAGCATCATATGGACCACCGCCCGGTCTTTTCAAACTGTTCATGCGTTGTGTTAGTTTGCGTTTCGTGTTATATTTGTAGTCAGTCCATACCTAGAAGAAATAAAAGTATGTTGTTACTACAAACAATACATTTTCAAAGAGAATTTGTATAATTTCTGCGTCACCTTTACAGGCGGAGGACCGTTACTATTTAGCAGGTCCGTTAATTTGCTCCTTAGCTGTTTTTTCTTCGCGCGGCCGTTATTAGTATTTTGTAAGCTATTTTTAGCTAACGCATTATGCTTTTCCATAAATTCAACTAGTAGCTTCAGTTGAGCAGCGTTTGTTGTTGGCTCCTATGTAAATAAATATCAAATATTTTAAAACACAAAAATATTAAAAAGTTTTAACTACATTTTGATGCGGTTAAAAGCTGCGAAAAAGAAAAACGATAGCAAAAGTGGTGTTGAGCTGTTTATATTGAACTTTCGATACAACGCGACGATATTTTTTGTTAGAGAAAGCAAAAACGATACTTCGATACTTGTTTCTGCTCGATATCGAATTACGGAAAGCCACCCCAGATGAGCTCGCGTACTAAATTTGGTGAAGATATTTCACTTGTTGCTCAAGTTATCGTGTCTGTTTCAGGCCAATCAGTCTCTCGTCGTTTCTTCTTAAGACGTTTGAGCGGTTGATTGACCTGTACCTACGGGAAAGGATACCTCGGGGGTTACTGTCGGCTTCACAACATGCGTACTGCAAGGGCAGATCGACGGAAACGGCTCTCCATTCGATTGTAAAGCAAATAGAGGGGTCCCTAGAACACAAAGAGTATGCTCTGGGTGCCTTTCTAGACATCGAGGGAGCTTTTAACAATGTCTTACCGGGGTCAATCGAAAGAGCTCTGGTGGGTTTAGGAGTCGAGGCGGCTCTGGTTGAATTTATTAGCAAACTTCTATGCGGCAGAATTGTCGCAGCGGAGTGGGGAGGGGCCATAATTAAGAGGAAGGTGTGCAGGGGCACGCCACAGGGGGGTGTCCTATCTCCTCTCCTCTGGGTTGTGGTAGTCAACGAGCTTCTTGTGGATCTGGAAGCCAGTGGTTGTCGGGTGGTTGCCTATGCAGATGACCTCGCTATCCTAGTCAGAGGCAAATTTCTGGGCGCCCTGCGTGATGTTCTTCAGGGCTACCTGGATACTGTGGCTAGGTGGGCTGAATCATGTGGATTGGCGGTCAACCCGGGAAAAACGGAATTGGTCCTTTTCACAAGAAGATATAAGGTGCCCGATTTCAGAACTCCCTCGATTGGAGGGGTACCTTTGGTACTTTCTGATAGGGTTAAATATTTGGGGATTGTTTTGGACAAGAAACTGTCCTGGAGACCCAATGTGGAAGATCGGGCCAGGAAGGCCGCCATTGCCTTGTACTGCTGCAGAGGAGCTATCGGAAAGAGATGGGGACTCTCGCCAAGAATAGTACACTGGCTTTATGAGATGGTGGTCAAACCGATTCTGCTATATGGGGTGCTGGTCTGGTGGAAAGCACTGGACACGGCGAGCACCTCCAAAATGTTAGTGTCAGTGCAACGGACGGCGCTGATCGGTATCAGTGGCGCTCTCAGAACAACGCCTACCTTGGCACTGAACGTCATGCTGAACATATACCCAGTAGATATTGCGGGAAAGGCGGCCGCGGCAAGGTCGTTGGTCAGGCTTCGTGATATGGGATATAGACTTTCTGACCGCGGACACTCTAGCCTTCTTACCAGTTTCGACTTCATCCCGGACAGAACGGACTACTGTATGCCGATAACAGCTCCCTATACAACCTTCACCCCAGTTATTCCAGAGAGAGAGGATTGGGGAAGAGGAATTATCTGGGGCATGGGACCGGTTAACTTGTTCACGGATGGGTCAAAGCTGGATGGAAAGGTTGGTGGGGGGGTCTTTTGTCAAGAGCTAAATTTAAGCCGCAAGTTTAAGTTGGCTGATCACTGCAGTGTATTCCAAGCGGAAATTGCTGCGATTAAGGATGCGGTGGATGGAATGCTATCCAGTGCTACCACGGTTAGGGAATTTAACATCTACTCTGATAGCCAATCGGCTATCAAGGCCTTGAGCTCAACTACAGTGCGATCGAGGGTGGTCTGGGAGTGCCTGACCTCGCTTGCGATTGCATCGAATTATTTTACAATTAAGATTATCTGGGTCCCGGGCCATAGTGATATCCCGGGTAACTGTCAAGCGGATCTCTTAGCCCGCATCGGTACAACTGAACCGGATGAAGATGGCTGTAGGGACTTCGGGATCCCGCTGGCCACCTGTGGATTGCTCCTCCATAGCTGGGCCTCGAATCAGCTCAGCAAACGTTGGGCGGATATCACGTCTTGCAGGGTAGCAAGATCTTTCTGGCCGAAAGTGGATGGCAGGAGGTCTGCTGAAATAATTGGGTTCACTAAGGCTCACCTATCAATGGTTATTGGGGTTTTGACAGGGCACTGTCCCATGGGTATCCATGCGGTACGTCTCAATATACTGGAAACTCCATCCTGCTGCAGCTGTATGGAGGATGATGAGGTGGAATCACCAAATCACTTTATGCTTGATTGTCCAGCTTTTGCCAGAATTAGGCGAAAGTACTTCGGTCGCGACTCACTTGGATCTCCCGAGGATATATCCAAAGTTGAGATCGGTATCATTCGGAGCTTTATCGTTGCTACCCAACGATTCTCTAAGTAGCTGGATCTAGGTCACCGTTATTTTTGGTGTATGTGGTATCACAACGGACCTTCGTGTTGTCCAAGTGAGCTATCCTTATCAGGGCAGCTGCCACCTAACCTATCCTATCCTATCGTGTCTCTTTTTCGATGCTGATAACTTTGATATAAGGAAGTCCATCGTGGTGTGATGGTAGAGTGCTCCGCCTACCACACCGTATGCCCTGGGTTCGCACCCCGGGCAAAGCAACATCAAAATTTTAGAAATAAGGTTTTTAAATTTGAAGACAATTTTTTTAAGCGGGGTCGCCCCTCGGCAGTGTTTGGCAAGCGCTCCGGGTGTATTTCTGCCATGAAAAGCTCTCAGTGAAAACTCATCTGCCTTGCAGATGCCGTTCGGAGTCGGCATAAAACATGTAGGTCCCGTCCGGCCAATTTGTAGGGAAAATCAAGAGGAGCACGACGCAAATTGGAAGAGAAGCTCGGCCTTAGATCTCTTCGGAGGTTATCGCGCCTTACACACACACACACAAGGAAGTCCATATCTATATCGATTCCTTTAAGCCATTACAAACAACCGTAAAGCCGGAGTCATTAGTGCCGTATGTCGTATCGCTGTATCCGTATCCCTAACGTAATCAGCTGTTTATCGTTACGACGGTAAACCAAAACCCAATTGGTTGGCTACGATACGGTTACGACCTTAGCGGCACCAATAATCGATTGCATTGATTCTCATAAGGTTGGTCGAATCAGCTGTTAAAAGGTTACCGATACGGTTACCGATAAAGCACCAATGTCTCCAGCTTAATATTATCTTGTATACAAGTATACGCTGGGTATAAAAATATTCGTACATAGCATGATGTGGAAGGAATTTATGATTTTATAGCCGTAGTAACGCTTACTAATTCACACTAATAAATATGAATTAATATTTCGTGAATCATATATTTTGACGCCTTTGTATGTCATTTAAAAACAAAAATTAAATAAAAAAATTTTAGGGGATTTTTTGATATGCGACTAAAGCCTCAAGTAAATTTATTTTGAAACTCGCCCCTATGTTCAGGTAGAATGGGTCACAACAGTTCTGGTAAAATTATAACAATTCGGATTTCGTAGTACTGGCGTTACAGCAAAATTATGGGGCCACGAAATGTCAGAAGTACGGAGAACCATTTCTCATTGCGCGCTTTTCCTACACCGTCACTTAAAAATATAAATCGAGCCAGTAGTAAGGGGCTCTAAAAAACAAACCCGAAGGAAGTTATGTTATTTTTTTGTATGGAGCAATATAAAGATGGTTCCTGGTGAATACACCCACTACAGAGCTTAAAAAGCACCGCGTGGGGTCGCAATCGAGCGCTTCACGCTACTACACAGTCTTAGCGAACATTGGAGAAGGTGGCCACCGTGGAGAACTTGCCAACTACACCAAAGGTCAAAATCTAAATCCTTAAAAAGGTGTTTCTATGCGGGAACGCCTATTGGCAGTAGTTTGGTAAACACTCTGAGCGTATTACTACCATCAAAAGCTTCCCAGCGAAATTCCTCTGCCTCTGCCTTCGGACTCTGCAAAAATCACTGAGGTCCCGTTTGGTCAATTTGTAGGATAAATTAAAAAGTAAAACGAGGCAAATTGGAATGGCAGGTTAGATTAGGTTGAACTGGCCGGTCAATAAAGACCTCACATTGACTGAATATGTCCACAGTGTAACCAAAATTAGTTTGACAACTAAACGAAAGCACCTCAAATAGATATCAGGACTTGTGTAATAAAATAACTCCGTCCTCTTGTCAAAAACAAGCAGTTTTCTAGGACCTAACTTTATTGAAAAGAAAAAAACGAATGAGTTAGCTAAAGAGGGCGCATCCCCGAAACTTGCTCCGTAGACATTCCAATTAGATTGTGCGAGATTAAGAGAAAGGGAGAGTTGCGCATGATCGACCAAGCCGAAAAGGCGTGAACTCATGTGCGGGCTGTAAAGTGTCGAAGATCATGTATAGACATCTTACAACATTAGACTAACAAAGTTACTCCTATCATTACAAAGAAATGGCTGTATACTCTTGGCGGTTATTCTGACTGGACACTGCCTTCGGGCGCCACATGCCTTTAAATTAAGCTAGATCAGTGATAGCAGATGTGGAAAGTGCGGGTTGAAGTAAGAAATGGTCGCCAAGTTTTGTGCTCGTGCCCTGTGCTTGCTAGGCTAAGTTTGCAGCTATAAGAAGTGATACAGCTGTCAGATCTGGACGCAGCATAGGTCCTAGAAAGCGTCTACTATTTGCCAAGAGGACGTAGTTATTTTATAACAAAGGTCTTGGTTTTTTATAGGGGTTTTCAGTTTGGTTGTTAAACAAACTTCTGGTAACACTACGCACTCGTTCAATCTATGTGAGGTCAGTACAACCTAACCTAGCCTAGCTTTATCTTTGCCTCGAGATCTGACAATACTATCGCCCCAAGTAGCTAGAGCTTTGACCTCGCGAGCGCATGATATGAACACAAACGTTCTCAACCATTTCTTCCTGCAACTCATACTTCCCACATTTGCTGGTAAAGCATCCTTTTGATTTGTTCCAAGCGGATTGGGACGTCTAACGTGGATTAAGCGAGTGCTGCATCCTGCATTGCCAACTCATCTACTTTTGGAAAAGCAGCTCGTACTAAATCTTCTCGGTGGTTTTTGTAGTAAACCAAGCTTTCATTAGTGTATATGAAATCATAATTGGCGAGGACTTCTCAATAATCCAAGGCAAAACAAGTTTATCTTAATATATAAAAAACACGTGTCACACAATTGTAGCCAATGGACTCCTAAACTACTGAACCGATTTTGAATTTGTTTTGCACCCCATGTGTAGTTTGATCTAACTTGAAATATAGGATAGGTGACTGGGTGACTAGGGTCTCGAGATATAAGCCAAAACGTGGACCCGGGTACCCCTAGAGTGTGTTTATAGAATATGGATATCAAATGAAAGCTGTTGATGAGTGCTTTAGTAGAGGGTAATTTTCATACCCGTGGGTGACTAGGGTCTCGAGATATAGGCCAAAACGTGGACCCGGGTACCCCTAGAGTGTGTTTATAGAATATGGATATCAAATGAAAGCTGTTGATGACTGCTTTAGTAGAGGGTCATTTTCATACCCCTGGGTGACTAGGGTAGGCCAAAACGTGGGCCAGTGAATGCCTAGACAGTGTTTATACAATATGGATATCAAATGAAAGCTGTTGATGAGTGCTTTAGTACAGAGTAATATATTATCCAGAGACGGACTGGAACTGGGATTAGGACTAGGACTGGGACTGAGACTCGGAGTGGGACTGGGACGGGGACTGGAATAAAATACATACCACCTTCTGGGACAGGCAATAAGGGACGCAGAATAATGAGAAGAAATTGAGAGAAGAGAAAAGAGAGAAGGAGATTGAGAAAGAGATCGAATAACACGAAGATGGAGATAGATGCAGCGATAAAGACGGAGGGAGGAGTGAATAAAAGGATTAGGAAAAAGTGAAGAGGGGGGAGGGCAGAGTCAGACGGAAAAAGCTAATTAAAATGTATGCAGATTGGCCAAATTTAGGGCAGGACAACGTCTGCCGGGTCTTCTAGTGGGTTATAAAATGGAAAGATTTTAGAATTAATTTCAAGCCAACCAGCGTTTAAAGAACTTAAAAAAAAGGCAACTGAAATTCATAGACCCGCAGGATCGAGTGGCCAAAAAAATTGGTCCAGGAACAGTCAAGCTAGTGCCAGGAGGTGCTGGTACCAGAGGTGATAGTATCAGAACATCCCAGATTTTATACGGCGATGGACTGCTGCTATACGTCATAATCCCTAAGCCTTCGAGAAGTGATCTTCCGGCTAAAATAACAACTACAACTGCAAGAATCGTACAGAACATTTGGTTGTTCAATCATTTTACTTCTAACCGCAGAAGTCCTTTTTGATTAGTGCGCCGACTACGAACTCGAAATGTTTTTGTCTGTATGAATTGTATAACAATTTATGGCCTTTGAGAATTTACTTGAAAAAATGAAAGTGTGTGTTAAAATTATGTGAGGATTATGATAACATTTTAAATTTAGGGTTTTTTGACGTACCTACATTATATTTTTTAGCCATAATAATTGTAACAAAAATTCCATTATGGCGTCATTGAATTTCCTAAACCATTTACAAATCAACCCGTCATAATCCCATATAGCAAATAGAACGTTAGTGTTTTGTGACAGCAATAAACTGTAACTGTTTTTGTTACATTTAAGCAACGTGTCGTTTGAGTTGATGGTGGGGATTTTCAGTGAAACTTCCAACGAACCGAGCTCCATAATGCTAGTAGGTATTTGCAGAGCTTATATTGTATGTCGGGTATTTGGGGTTTGTTGTCGTTTCGAGTGGCATTTGCGTTGCTCAAGTAAAAAATATGAGTCTCAAGTGTATGTATCTCTCTGTACGTATATATATATTAGGGCGGTCCTTATTTTCCAAAGTATTCCTAATTTCGATCTCACCCTCAGTAATATTGAAATACCCTTCAAATTTGTATATGCAAGGTTTAGGCCAATCAAAAAAGATTACAAGGTTGTGTGACCCTGCATTATTTATTATGCGCAGAATTGTCTCTCATTTGCTATCGATAACCTCTACAGATTTTACCTTAAAACGCATTTGAAATTGCAATAAATTGGTAAAATAATATAAAAGTTTTAAATAGATGAGGCGCCAAGATTTCAATTGCGCAGCAAATTTTCAACTTTTCATTATGAATTAGAATTTTTTCGAGCACATATTTTTATAGCTCATTCAATTTGATGTGATAGACATGCATTCTAGCATACCCTTGCATGCATACAATCCAGAGAAGGCTTTCTTCGACGTGCAAATTTCAAAACGCTTTCGACTATATAATTTTGAGAATTTTTTCCGTGACGGATGTTGGTCATTTTCTTCTATACAATGAATAAAGAAAAATTGTTTTCATTTATACTATATTTTAATCTGTACGAGGGTTGCTATTTATATTTTGAGCCTAATAATGAAAGGCAGTAATTTACTATCGAAAATGGCTTTATTGTTTTTCGAAGTATTCTCCATGATAAACAATCCTCGTCGAAAGTGTAAAAAATCATCGCACGAAAATTTTCACGAGTTAATTCCATTTTTTCGCTGTGATACAATTTTTAAGTTACTGTTAACAACACAAGTTGTGCTCAAATGTCAAAATTTTCTGAAGAAGGTTATGCTTAAAAACGTCAAATTTTCAATTGAAAACGTCAGATGGCGCCGGCAAACAATTAGTGTTGCCAAGGCTCAAAATATAAATAGCTACCACATACCAGGATTAACGGACAACAAAACATTGTATAGCATCACACGCAACAACAATATAAAATTTGCGCATAAACCAAATCGAACTTTGAACACAATCTTTACACAAACAAAAGACAAAATCGACAAAAAAACAACATAATGTGGTATACGAAATAAAATGTAATGGAAGCGCAAGAGAAACTTGCAATCAAATATACATTGGAACGACGAAGCGATCGCTAAGTGTACGAATAAACGAACATAGACTAGACGCCAAAAACAGAAAAACAACAACAGCACTATGCGAACATTTGACCAACAAAGGACACACAGCGGACTTCGAAAATGTGAAAATATTAGACGTTGAGGGGAAAGAACGAACACGAATGACGCTGGAAGCTCTACGAATACAACAAAAAATCAATACTGCAATGAATTTCAAAGAAGACGTCAACAATATAAACTGCGATTATATGACGGCATTATCAGCCAATGGACGAAGCAGGAAACATGAATGGAGGCAGTAAATTAAATGTAAGGTTTTGTTTATTTATGTGTTAGATATTGGAAGTTTCAATGTTATACATTGAATGTAAGTATTATGTTAACAACAGAGTGATGTAAATTGTGTAATTCTAACTAATGTGTTAATGTTTGTTTTGTTTTATATCATATTTTATGATAAATATACAGTCTCCCTGATGAAGATGAAAAAATTTCATCGAAACGCGTAGGAAGAAAAGAGAAACCTTGTGTGTTTGTCTTTATTTTATCGGCCGAAAAGCTCCAAATAATTACAATTGTAACAAAAAATTGGCCCAAAATAAATATATTATAAATAGCTACCCTCGTAGCTCTGTTATTAATGGACGAATTTCTTAGCTTGTAATCATTTTAAAAAAGCAAGAAATTAAACACATAAACAATGATTTAAAAGGTTTAAACTTTTTAAAGCACTAGGAGACCCGGCAGATGTTTTCTGCGATAACTTTGAGCTATTTGCATAAGTTTTAAAAAGTTTTTACGTCTTAATCTCCTTCCCACTTTTTATTGTCCTTTTATTCAGTCCTCTCTCTGCCTTTCTCTTTCTATGCGCCTCTTTCTCATTCTTTGTCTAATCCGTCACTTCTTTTTTGCTCTATCTTCGTCTAACTCTATCTCTTTCTCAGTATCTTTCTCCTTCATTTTTTCTCTTCTCTCTAGTTCTTATTATTCTTCACCCCTTGTTCCCAATCCCAGTTCCAGTTACAGTTCCAGCCCAAAGGTCCCAGTTCCAGTTTCTCTTCTAGTCGCAGTCGGTCAATGGTCCATTTTCCGGAAAAAAGTTTCGCAAAGGCCTACCTATATACAAAATTTCAGCCAAATCGAACCATTAATATAATTTTTTCGAATAGATTGGTTCCTGGTTCACTTCCCGGATACAAAGTCTTGTAAATACTAATAAAGACAAAAGGCTACCTATATACCAAATTTCAGGCAAACTGCACAATGAACAAAACAGAATATCACAATAAAAATTACTTTTCTTTAAAGCTCTCGTCAACGGCTTTCATTTGATACACATAGTGTATAAACACATTCTTGGGGTACTCGGGTCCACACTTTGGCTTATATCTCGAGAACCTTGTCATCCAAGGGTACGAATACCCCATATTAAAGTACTCATCAACAGCTTTCAGTTGATACACATATTGTACAAACACATCTTGAGGTTACCCGGGTCCATGTTTTGGTCTATATCTCAAGACCCTAGCCATCCATCGAGATAAAAGTATGCGTAGAAACTTCCGTGGGGGAAACTACATAAGCATGGGCATTTTTGCATTAGCTGTGTTTTTTTTTTACTTCTATATACGTTTACGCTTAAACTTTATATAAACTGCTAAGCGACAAACTTTAAATACACCTCTGAAATTGCTGCGCATAAAATTTGTCCTACTAAATTTCAATACGCATTATACTCAGATGTAACTGAAATATACGTCTATGTTACACCCTCTACACTAATGCTATGTATTCTATATGTGTCCACAATTCATCGCAACTGATTCAGCTATATGTTATACCCTCTGGCCATCAGAGGGTTGTGTCTCCGCTTTTCGGTGCACCCTGTGCTGTAACTAGTTTTTTAACCACCGCCGCTAGATGGGTCTCCTAAGCATTATCTAAGCGAGGATAAGCGTTTTTTTTACGTGCAAACGTAAACGTATACGCGTGTGAACAAAACACGGCTATTATTACATACAGACATTCGACTCTATATAGTATAAAGGAATATGACTTCTTGCGCAACCTATAATTCTTAATAGATTTCCATAAGACTTTATATATGCTGTAACGATCTGTAGTTATGTTTTTATGCTAGCCAGAAGCGTGTGTGTGTCTGAGTAACAACTTCTGCTCTTAGCTGCCGGCTACATATATATATATATATGCGAAATAATCTGTACTTCAAGCTGCTGGTTATGTTTATGGAATATTCTTCGTTGCCTTCTTCATAAGTGTGGCTGCTTGCTTTAATGTGTACATGTACATAAGTGTGGCTGCTTGCTGGTTTTGTTGTTGTGATTATTTACTAACATCATAGTAATGCTAATATTCGCCACAATATATTCGTTTTTTCGCTATTCGCATTTGTCTAGGGGGTGATATCTAAAACTTCCATACACTTTTTTCTGCATACAGCGAAGGGTCAGCCTAATGTGCATATTTAAGTACATAGTGGGACCTTGGTTTATACAGTAGGTAGTCCCTACCGCCTTGTCATCGCTAATGAGCTGGCACTTTATAACTTCTGTTATGACGCAAAGTGAATATGACAATATAATGAATGTGCCTATGTGTGTGTATTAAGTAAATGGATTCATTATTTCATTTTTATATTCTCATACAATATTACTTTTTTATAGATTTATTGTCGTTGTCATTGTTTGCTTTAACTGTTCTTTTCACATGTACCCGCATTTCTATTTTGTTGGCTTTATTTTGCTCAACGCGGTATTTGTTTTGTTTTTAATAATTTTTTATCACAACCATCTTTGTTTTATTTTTTCAAAATGGACTCCGCCGATAACGTTAACGTTAGCTATAGCTTTGATATTGTAAGCATTTATTTTATGATATCTTTTTTTTATTGAAGTACTAGACTGGTACTTGCCACTATATAGCATATAAATACATACATATACACTTATATACTTATACATATGTACATGCATCTATGATTATTAAAGCTTTTTAGTTATTAATAACACTGGGTCACAAATTCCAACTTTTTTTCTGCACCAGAGACGCCATTATGAAATTCCTATGTAAAATCACCCCCTGATTCCGAAAATCAAGGTTATTTTTAATTCTATTGTAACATTTTTGAGATATTTACGAATTACCGTTTTTCAAAAAAAAAAAAAAAAAAAAATTGGGTCCACTTAATTATATATATCTCAAGAACGAATTCCAAAACGGTTTCAAGCCTTTAAAAGGTAATAAAATTTGCTTTAAACTGTGCATACAACACTTTTTGCTGGGCCCTGCAGATTCAAAGATAACGAACAATCATTACGGATTTTTTGCAGATTTTTTTTTCTTTCTAAGCTCTGTTTATTACAAAAAAAAAAATAAGCTTTCATTCAACAAAATCGATGGACTAATACAAAAGTTATAAGCATTCAAGTAAATACATCCATTTAATACTTAAGTACCGTACCGGGTTAGTATTCGTATATCAGTTAGTTAGCGAATACTAACACATATGTACCAGTAGGGTACTTAAGTATTAAATGGATATATTCCATCCATTTTGTTGAATGAAAGCTTATTTTTTTTTGTAATAGAACAGAGCTTAGAGAAAAAAAATCTGCAAAAAAATAAAAAGTTTTCGAGATTCTTCCTCGCAAAATACAATTTTTTTTATATTTTTACAAAAAAAAAATTGAAAAAATTAATGATTGTTCGTTATCTTTGAATCTGCAGGGCCTAGCGAAAAATGTTGTATGCACAGTTTATAGCAAATTTTATTAACTTTTAGAAGTTTCAAACCGTTTTGGAATTGCTCTATTCGCTCTTGAGATATATATGATTAAGTGGACCCAATTTTTTTTGAAAAACGGTAATTCGTAAATATCTCAAAAACGTTACAATAGAATTAAAAATAACCTTGATTTTCGAAATCAGGGGGTGATTTTACATAGGAATTTCATAATGGCGTCTCTGGTGCATTTTGGCTGTGAACCAGTGTAATTATATTATTTCAATATATTGCTTAGGCACATACAAAATTAAGATTTTTGTTGTATCGCCAAGATATTTGGAGTATTTATTTATTTTTTATAAAAAAAAATATATCAAAATTATCAGAATAGTAAAAGATTTTGAATATGGCGTATCCGCTCGTCT
Source organism: Eurosta solidaginis (assembly GCF_040869045.1). Lineage (NCBI taxonomy): Eukaryota > Metazoa > Arthropoda > Insecta > Diptera > Tephritidae > Eurosta > Eurosta solidaginis. Next base: position 68,884,688 of record NC_090319.1, on the reverse strand, counting down.
GTCCGTTATTACGATAACTTGAGCAAAAATTTAGACCTTTTTACGAAACCACTAGCTTATATGCACCCAGAATATATTGGTATTGAAAATGGGAGCAATCGAAAGACAACAATTTGCTATCGAAAATTTCGAAAATATATATAAAACAAATTAAGAAGAAGACGATTTAAAAGTTTTTCAAGCCGTAAATCAAAAGTCGTTGAAGATATCATATTTAAGTTTGGCATGAAGATTGTTGTTGTTAATTTATACATATACAGTTTGTGTAAGATAAAATGAATTTAGGCCGAGCATCTCTTCTAACTTGCGTCGTGCTCTTTTAAATTTTTCCTACAATTTGTAGGGACGGGACCTACCTACATGTTTTATGCCAACAACGATTTTTGAAGAATACAGATGTTGCATGCCCGAATTTCGGTGGAAAGCAGCGGAGCTTCACAAAGTTCTATTAGGTTACTACCACCACACCACAAACTTTAAACACAAGTTTTAACATAATTTAAGCACACAAAATACACTGATTGGAGTTTTTGAGAGTAAAAATTAAATTTCTGAACAAATTAGCTGAATAAAAAGTATCCAAATAATTGTTAAATAACAAATACAGGCAGTGGTAGTTTACACATTGTGCTGTGGTGAGTGGTGAATGGACCTACTAGAATTTTTGTGCGCCCGGAAGGTTTCTGGGGGCCCTGTAAGGCAAAGCAGTATTGACAGTACTCTAACTAGGATTTCATAGATACATATGTACATATTTTGTTGCTACAAACAATTGTTTTAAAATTGAAAATTTTTTACGTTCTACTATGAGGCAAAATCGCTTGACAAGCCTTGGAACATTGGCGTTGGAGTCCAGCCTTGCTCGCAGCATTAGTTTTGAATCGGTAATTTCCATATTTGCAGACCAAAAAGCACGGAAGGTTAGCCTTGGCTGATTCAAGCTCTTAAAATGTACATATTTAGAAAAAGTTATTTGTAAGCAAATCAAACAATGAAATCTAACATTTTATTTATGTAAGTGCTCCAGTAAATCTTAATTTATATGAAATAAAACTGACAATGTGAATTGAAAAAATTATGTATGTTATGTTTTTTTTTTTACTGGATTGAGTTTATTTTTTTAGGGGGGGGGGGGGCGTAAACACGAATTCTCCCAGGGGTCCGGCTCGGCCCCAATGGAGTATTTTATATTATAAGGAATTTACAATATAGATATAAATAGTTCATGAACTGATCTGATCCTACCGAAGAGGTAGCCATCTCATCTGTACTCCCCTTTTTATACTCAGTTGAGCAGAGCTCACAGAGTATATTAGGTTTGATTGCATAGCGGTTGGCAGGAACGTTACTCCTATTACCATATGTACGTTTAATAAAAATTAGCAAAACCGGAGAAGGACCACACCCACTTTAAAAAAAAAATTTTTTTTTAAAGTAAAATTTTAACAAAAAATTTAATATCTTTACAGTATATAAGTAAATTATGTCAACATTCAACTCCAGTAATGATATGGTGCAACAAAATACAAAAATAAAATAAAATTTCAAAATGGGCGTGGCTGCGCCCTTTTTCATTTAATTTGTCTAGGATACTTTTAATGCCATAAGTTGAACAAAAATTTACCAATCCTTTTGAAATTTGGTAGGGGCATACATTTTATGACGTTAACTGTTTTCTGTGAAAATGGGCGAAATTGATTGAAGCCACGCCCAGTTTTTATACACGGTCGTCCGTCTGTCCTTCCGCATGGCCGTTAACACGATAACTACAGCAAAAATCGACATATCTTTACTGAACTTAGTTCACGTACTTATCTAAACTCACTTTATCTTGGTATAAAAAATGAACGAAATCCGACTATGACCACGCCCACTTTTTCGATATCGAAAATTACGACAAATGAAAAAAATGCCATAAGTCTATACCAAATACGAAAAAAGGGATGAAACATGGTAATTGGATAGGTTTATTGACGCGAAATATAACTTTGGAAAGAACTTTGTAAAATGGTTGTGTCACCTACTATATTAAGTAGAAGAAAATGAAAAAGTTCTGCAGGGCGAAATAAAAAACCCTTGAAATCTTTGCAGGTATTACATATATAAATAAATTTGCGGTATCCAACAGATGATGTTCTGTGTCACCCTGATCCACATTTTGTTCGATATCTGGAAAACGCCTTCACATATACAACTACCGCCACTCCCTTTTAAAACTCTCATTAATACCTTTAATTTGATACCAATATCGTACAAACACATTCTAGAGTCACCCCTAGTCCATCTTTATGGCGATATTTCGAAACGCGGTCCACCTATAGAACTAAGGCCCAATCCCTTTTAAAATACTCATTAACACCTTTCGCTTGATACCCATATTGTACAAACAAATTCTAGGTTCACCCCTGGTCCACCTTTATGGCGATATCTCGAAAAGGCGTTCACCTATGGAAATAAGGATCACTCCCTTTTAAAATACTCATTAACACCTTTCATTTGATACCCATATCGTACAAACAAATTCTAGAGTCAACCCTGATCCACCTTTATGGCGATATCACTAAATGGCGTCCACCTATAGAACTATGGCCCACTCCCTCATAAAATACTCTTTAATACCTTTCATTTGATACACATGTCATACAAACACATTCCAGGGTTTCCCTCGGTTCATTTTCCTACATGGTTATTTTCCCTTATGTTGTCACCATAGCTCTCAACTGAGTATGTAATGTTCGGTTACACCCGAACTTAACCTTCCTTACTTGTTAATTTTTTATTGGTTTTATGAACTGCAGTTTACTTTTCAGGCATGAAAAAAGTGGCCCATACTCAGTCTGTTTATTATGTGGGAGAACCATATAACCAAATAACCTGATAACCATGCGCACTTCGATTAAAAATAGTCGATCTTTCTCACTCGAAAATCTTGCGAAAAGGCAATACCCGTAAAAACTGCATTATCAAGACCCAGTATTATTTTCACGAAAACGGCAAAACATTGCTTTAGTTTATATACTTTAACTTCACAATGTAGTTGAAATCTGGTACCCATTTCTTAACTTAATTTTTATTAGCTTCGCTTATGTTTGTACGCGAATCTGTGTGACGACCTATTTTAGAGTAACTTCCCGGGTAGCTAGAGTCTTGACACTTTGAATACATGTCAGAACCCGTTGATGGAAAATTATTTTCTCTAGTTGGCGAAGGAGCCGTGATCTTTAAAAAATGTCCGAATTTAGGAGTTATGCTTTCGAGCTTTAAGTAACTTTCCGATAATTTAAGTACCTGAAACTTTAAGCATAGTTTTGGACTTTTAAATTTGTATTAAGATTCCAATTTTTGCTAGGAGGGGGCAGGTATTGAGGTTTTTAGAAAATTCATTTAGAATATGTGAAAAGTTAATATGAATTAATACGAACTTTGGAAGCTTTCGTTCGATTTTGATGTAACGTCCCGAAAAACTAGATGATTAAAAATTTAAACGTATTTCATAGGCGAAAGCGAGTGGAATACATGTTACAAAAACCTACCCTAGTGGGTGTACACATCGATGTATTAAGAAAATCGTACGTAGGGGGAATATTCCGATCAATTTTCAAGAGCTAGACACCTCAAACTTGACACATTGTTAATAGCGGAGAAATAAAGCGAAAGTAAAAAAAGAGAAACACTTTTTTAGACACTTTATTAATTGATCCATTTGTGTAGAGGATTATTTAACGATTTTTTCATTTAATTTTTATTAATAGTTATTTCTGTTTTTTCAGTCGAAAAAGTACGCGACAAAGATTGTCCTAGGTGAAAAATGTTGAAGATATCTCAATTGTATTCTCATGACGAATCGTGAACATTTTTATATCTTTCATGAATATGAAATGGTATATTAACTTTTGTCCGATGTTTGTAACGTTGAGAAATATAGAAGATAGACTCACCATTAAGTATACCGAAATGATCAGGGCGACGGAATGAGTTGATATAGTCATGCCCGTCTGTCCGTTCGTCCGCACTCAAAAAAAAAAAATGTATCACTATCAGTTTAATACCGGTTGTGTTAAAATTACATTTTTAGCAGTATCATTTTTTTAGTATCAATTTAAAGATGAATCATATAAAAATGATAGTGAAGTATTCTATATCTTAGTTATTGAATTGCTGAGGAAAAATATTAATTTTACACCTCAAAAATGTCAAATTGAGACCAGTGTAATATCTTCAGTATTAATATAGCAGCATAAATCATCAAATTTATCCTCAAAGATATTGGATTACAACTAAGCTTATTATTTTGATAACTAATTAATGTGATTTTATCCTCAACAGTGTCAAATTGATATTCACCTAATTATTTTAACTAGTATCGCCTGTGGTCGAAAATCGACCAACGTGTATTTTTTTCAACTCAGTCTATGCATCAATTGTTGGAAATATAGCAGACTGGTCTAACTTACTTAACTTTTCCTGTAAAATTTTGAATTTTATCTAAGACTTTGTACTTTTTGATTGTATTTTCTTAAATTTTCTACAAACTTTTCACATGTAATTATAACGTTTTGGTATGGAGCTCCTTAAACAAAAATATAAAAATTATGTAAAATCAAATAAAATTGACATAGAATTATGGTGAAATTACTTGAAATTAAGTGAAGTGAACAAACAGTTCCATATAAAAACGCAATAAGTGCACTTAGACTTTTTTCCGGGTTTTAATGTGATCATTGTGGAAATATGAAGATTCTAATCTTCGGATAGAGCACTTACATAATTTGTCCAAAGATGGCGCGCTTTTGTCCAAGAAAGTAAATATCCATATTTGGAGAGATTGTTGGATTTATAAAAAACTTTTTCTTGTGTCTTAGAGCACTTACATAATTTGTCCAAAGATGGCGCGCGTTTGTGCAAGAAAGTAAATATCCAAATGTGGAGAGATTGTTGGATTTCAAAAAAAACGTTTTCTATTACTTACAGACAAATAGAGTAATACTTGTTAACAAAAATAGGCCTATGCACTGCGGCTGATCTATACGAATCGATTAATATCACTTTTATATGATTTTACGTATGCTAACTATGCGAAACGGCCTGTCAATTGTTTGTATGGAAATTTTGTTAACGTATTAATATATAGATAAGCAATAGTAGCAGATTGAAACTGTAAGCGCATCACAGACTGTTCGAAAAGTCGAACTTCGCTGTTTACGTGACTCGATAGTTGTTCGGGGGTAATTATTCGTCGTTTGTTGCCTTGAATAGTGTTGTCGTGATCGGTTGGTGCAAAAATTAAAAATTAAAAATTGCCTGCAGGAATAGCAACAAAACAGAAAAGGTGAGTAATATTAAGTTTTGTTGCAAATAAAAAGTGATGTACAAGTGCATAGATATGTATGTATGTATATATCTTTGTTGTGAAACTTAGTTCATATGCATGTACGCTGCAACAATTGTTAAGCAATTTAAATTCAGGCATAAGAAAATAATTTATGACTTTTTTTTCGTGGAGACTAGTGTAAATGTTTGTGATAATTTCATTTTTGTTAAAAATTAGAATCAACACAATACTAACTCACATATGTACATATTTTTACAGATTGAAGAAGATTTTAAAGAACTTTACCCTGAACAAGTAAGGAAGGCTAAGTTCGGGTGTAACCGAACATTACATACTCAGTTGAGAGCTGTGGAGACAAAGTAAGGGAAAATCACCATGTTGTAAAAAGACCCTAGGGTAACCCTGGAATGTGTTTGTATGACATGTGTATCAAATGGAAGGTATTAAAGAGTATTTTAAGAGGGAGTGGGCCATAGTTCTATAGGTGTACACCTTTTCGAGATATCGCCATAAAGGTGGACCAGGGGTGACTCTAGAATTCGTTTGTACGATATGGGTATCAAATAAAAGGTGTTAATGAGTATTTTAAAAGGGAGTGGGCCCTTAGTTCTATAGGTGGACGCCTTTTCGAAATATCGCCATAAAGGTGGACCAGGGGTGACCCTATAATTTGTTTGTACGATATGGGTATCAAATGAAAGGTGTTAATGAGTATTTTAAAAAGGAGTTGGCCTTAGTTCTATACGTGGACGCCTTTTCGAAATATCGCATTAAGGTGGACCAGGGGTGACCCTAGAATTTGTTTGTACGATATGGGTATCAAATAAAAGGTGTTAATGAGTATTTTAAAAGGGAGTGGGCCCTTAGTTCTATAGGTGGACGCCTTTTCGAAATATCGCCATAAAGGTGGACCAGTGGTGACCCTAGAATTTGTTTGTACGATATGGGTATCAAATGAAAGGTGTTAATGAGTATTTTAAAAAGGAGTTGGCCTTAGTTCTATACGTGGACGCCTTTTCGAAATATCGCCATAAAGGTGGACCAGGGGTGACCCTAGAATTTGTTTGTACGATATGGGTATCAAATGAAAGGTGTTAATGAGTATTTTAAAAGGGAGTGGCCTTAGTTCTATAGGTGGATGCTTTTTAGAGATATCGCCATAAAGGTGGACCAGGGGTGACTCTAGAATGCGTTTGTACGATATGGGTATCAAATGAAAGGTGTTAATGAGTATTTTAAAAAGGAGTGGGCCTTAGTTCTATATGTGGACGCCTTTTCGAGATATCGCCATAAACGTGGAACAGGGGTGACTCTAGAATGTGTTTGTACGATATGGGTATCAAATTAAAGGCATTAATGAGGGTTTTAAAACGGAGTGGCCCTTAGTTGTATATGTGAAGGCCTTTTCGAGATATCGAACAAAATGTGGACCATGGTGATCCAAAACATCATCTGTCGGGTACCGCTAATTTATTTATATATGTAATACCACGAACAGTATTCCTTCCAAGATTCCAAGGGCTTTTGATTTCGCCCTGCAAAACTTTTTCATTTTCTTCTACTTAATATGGTAGGTGTCACAGCCATTTTACCAAGTTTTTTTCTAAAGTTATATTTTGCGTCAATAGACCAATACAATTACCATGTTTCACCCCTTTTGTCGTATTTGGTATATAATTATGGCATTTTTTTTATTTTTTCGTAATTTTCGATATCGAAAAAGTGGGCGTGGTCATAGTCGGATTTCGGCCATTTTTTACACCAATACAAAGTGAGTTCAGATAAGTACGTGAACTGAGTTTAGTAAAGATATATCGATTTTTGCTCAAGTTATCGTGTTAACGGCCGAGCGGAACAGAAAACAGTTATCGTCCTAGAATCTAAGCCTCTACCAAATTTCACAAGGATTGGTAAATTTTTGTTCGACTTATGGCATTAAAAGTATCCTAGACAAATTAAATGAAAAAGGGCGGAGCCACGCCCATTTTGAAGTTTTCCTTTATTTTTGTATTTTTTTTTGCACCATATCATTACTGGAGTTGAATGTTGACATAATTTACTTATATACTGTAAAGATATTAACTTTTCTTTTAAAATTTGAATTAAAATCATTTTTTTTTAAAAGTGGGCGTGGTTATTCTCCGATTTTGCTAATTTTTATTGAGCAGACATATAGTAATAGCAATAACGTTCCTGCCAAATTTCATCATGATATCTTCAGCGACTGCCAAATTACAGCTTGCAAAACTTTTAAATTACCTTATTTTAAAAGTGGGCGGTGTCACGCCCATTGTCCAAAATTTTACTAATTTTCTATTCTGCATCATAAGTTCAACTCACCTACCAAGTTTCATCGCTTTATCCGTCTTTGGTAATGAATTATCGCACTTTTTCGATTTTTCGAAATTTTCGATATCGAAAAAGTGGGCGTGGTTATTGTCCGATATCGTTCATTTTAAATAGCGATCTGAGATGAGTGCCCAGGAACTTACGTACCAAATTTCATCAAGATACCTCAAAATTTACTCAAGTTATCGTGTTAACGGATAGACGGACGGACGGACATGGCTCAATCGAATTTTTTTTCGATATTGATGATTTTGATATATGGAAGTCTATATCTATCTCGATTCCTTTCTACCTGTACAACCAACCGTTATCCAATCAAAGTTAATATACTCTGTAAGCTCTGCTCAACTGAGTATTAAAACAATTCATATTAACGTCGAAATGGTCTGAAGCATTACCTTTGAGCACAACATAAAGGACAAATATTACAGGAATCTATTGACATCTACAAAAGGCGAGATCGACATTAGTGAGTCCCATAATCTCCTATTTATAATGAAGTATTCGTCTAAATTAATCTTTACTTTAGATTCAAGAGACTCCATTTATTTTATGCTACTTCACACTATTTTAAAACCAACACACCGGTATATAGTAAAAGAAAGAGATTTGAAAGTGCATCGTAAAGCAACAATACAAAACTCCGTGAATAGTTCCATTTTACATATAGCAACGAAAATTGATTTAGAATTGCTTACTAAAAATTCCACAGAGTCGAAATCGCCAATACAGCCATTTATAATTGTAGTGGTTCTTGATCTTTTGAATTTAACATATTTTTACGTGAGCTTTGGTTATCACAAATTTAAATTTACCTCGTTTGTAGTTTCACTGGACATTGCTTTTAAAATTTATCATATATTTTCCTTGAAATACCCAGATGAATCCCATCAAGTATGGTGTTTTTTACTACATTTTTATTGCGATATTTCGACTTCTTATGATGTAAAAAACCATGTGTAACTAACCTTGTTTGTAATTTAATTTTTATTGATATTCGGCCTAAACACCCGCGCTGTTAGTTCTGCTTACTCCTAGCTGGAAAAAGAAGCGGTAAAGATGGGTTTGATGGTGAATGAGGACAAAACAAAGTACCTGCTGTCATCGAGTAAAGAGTCAGCGCATATGCGCCTTTGCAACCACGCTACTGTTGGAAGCCATAATTTCGAAATAGTAAAAGGCTTCGTTTATTTGGGAACCAGCATCAACACAAGCAACAACATCAGCACTGAAATCCAGCGAAGAATCAATCTTGCCAGTAAATGCTACTTTGGACTAGGTAGGCAATTGAAAAGTAAAGTCCTCTCTCGGCGAACGAAAATCATACTCTACAAGTCACTTATCGTACCCGTCCTGCTATATGGGGCAGAAGCATGGACCATGACAACAGCAGATGAAGCGGCTTTGGGAGTGTTCGAGAGAAAAGTTCTTCGAAAGATTTATGGACCTCTACGCGTTGGCGATGGCGAGTACCGAAGAAGATTTAATGATGAGCTGTACGAGCTATACACAGACATCAACATAGTCCAGCGAATTAAAACGCAGCGGCTGCGCTGGCTAGGCCACGTTATGCGAATGAAAGATGATGCTCCGGCCAAGAAAGTGTTTCTATCGGAACCCGCCTATGGAAGCAGAGGTAGAGGGCGGCCCCCACTCCGTTGGAAGGACCAGGTGGAAAACGATTTAAACTCCCTTGGTGTGACCAATTGGCGCCGGTTGGCGGAGCGAAGGAGCGACTGGCGCGCCTTGTTGGACGGCCATAACCGTTTAGACGGTTAAACGCCAATTAAGTAAGTAAGTAATATATGTAAATGCAGTAACATTGTTCAGTTTATTTGGACAAAAATGGTTTGTTTTAAATACCATAAAGGTTTTGTAAATTTGAGAGATTTATACTCACATTTCAATTTACATTATGGGTTAAATGAAATAAATATTTACAAATGTACTCACAATAATTGTAATCAAGAATATACAAGTTTAAAAAGATTTAAAGTACACATAAAAAGGCACATGAATTTAAAAGTATTCAAAAATACTAAAATTGTAAGCAATACTGAGCTATTGAAAACTAATATTGACACCAATGTAACACATAAATATTCGAATAATAATTTTGAAAGAAAAATGTATTCCTGTAATGAGTCAGTAATCTGTTTGCAGACCACAACTAATAGTAGTGAAGATGATAATGATATCACTATATGTAAAGATGAAGTATTTTCAAAGTTTGAAAGTCTCATCACACAAGCTTGTCAAGATATTTTAATGAAATGTTACGCAAAAGATAATTTTGTAGAAAAGATGTCTTGTTTATACATGAAAATGTAAAAGGAATTTTCTTTTTGGGAAATGGTGGAACTTATGGAAGTATAAACATGGTACTAAAACTGGTATCAGTTTTATAAAAAGTAAGTATCATATTAGAGCGCAAAAACTATCAATTTAATAAAAAAATAATTTCAAACTGATACCAAAAAGGTATAAATTGGATAAAAAAAAAATTATCAAATAGATGCTATGTTATGGCAGAAATAATAGGAGAGAGTATCAAGTTGATAACACACATACAAAATATCAAATTGATACTTGTTAGTATAAAATCATAAAGTTCGAAAATATCAAATTGCCAACTTCGAAAATATCAATTGCTTAACACGGTTGATGAAGCATAATTCATACTAGAAAGTTGCATATTGATGACTATTTACCAGCTTTTTTTTGAGTGCGTCTGTCTGTTTGAACGCAAACTAGTCCCTCAAATTTTGAGATATCTCACTTAAATTTGGCACAAGGATGTATTTTTGTATTATATTAAAACATTTGTCGGATCCGGTAGGATCGGACCACGATAGCATATATCTCCCATACAACAGATCGTTCAGATAAGACGATTTTGGTCATTACTGCCGCAATTTAGAGAGTATAAACGTGAAACTCGGCGATATATATTTTAATATATCATAGACGATTTTGTGAAAAAATCACTTTGATCGGAGCTATATATAGTATATATCCCATACAACCGATCGTTCAGACAGAAAGATTTTTGGCAATTTCTCCCTTAGTTTTCAATATAAAAACGTGAAACTTGGTGATATATATTCTAATATATCATAGAAGATTTCCTGTAAATATCATTTCGATCGTATAATGACCACTGCAGAAGCTGCAAAGATCCAAATGCCAAGGAGACAGTAGAACACTTTATGTGTAAATGCCCGGCTCTAGCTAGAGCCCGGCTAAGGTTCCTTGGAACCCCGCTTCTAGAAGACCTCAGAGGGTTATCTGTGATAGCGGGCGGTGCCACGCCCGTTTTTTAAAGTTTGAAGTTTTTCTATTTATTGTTTTAAATTTACTTGGGAAATGAAATACCATTGATATAAAGCCCTTTTTTGCAAAGATATAGTTTATTTTATTTGTCCACGACCCTTTTAAAAATCTTTTATATAAAAGTGGGCGTAGTCCTTAACCAATTTCGTTCATTTTTCGTCAAAGTATTCCTTATAGTAAAGGCAACCTCTCTGATGAATTTTGTTACGATAGGTTTAACGATTTTTGATTTATGATTAATAATATTTGTAAACTTGATTTTATCACAAGTGGGCGGTGCCACGCCCATTTAAAATGTTCTTTTTTTTTAATTTTTATCAAAAGTTATTTTTTTTGTGTTTTCCAAAATGTTATATATATAAAAAGTGGGCGTGCTTATCATCCGATTTCGCTCAATTTCAATACCAATCCATTCTGAGTCCAAATAAGCTCGCGTACCAAATTTGGTGAAGATATCTCAATATTTACTCAAGTTATAGTATTAACGGGCGGACGGACGGACCTGGCTCAAACAAATTTTTTTTCGGTACTGATGATTTTGATATATGGAAGCCTATATATATCTCGATTCCTTTATACCTGTACAACCAACCGTTATCCAATCAAAGTTATAATACCCTGTGTATAAGTACAGTGGTTATAAAAACATATAGTAAACATGATATGTACAAAAAAATGTGTAACAGGAATGCAGGAATAGCAATAAAAAGGCAATACTTTGATAGAATTTACAAAACGTGCAGCGGGATGGTCATTATCTGAGTGGATAACGGCATCTGCCTTAACACCAGTATGAAGTATGAATGTTGGAGATTTCGAATTCAATACTCAGCTCCAAAACGGCTAGCTGATGGAGACGTGGAATTCAGAAACATATCCTAGTAACCATAGCCGTGTGTAAATTTTGTAATTTTTCATCATTTATCGTATTTTTCGTCTGTTACAAAGTTGTAGTAGACCATGACGTTCTCTACATTCTTGTCTGAAAATTGACTTAGGTATAGTTAACGATTTTCATGTTTTGCTGAAGTCCAAACATTGAGTAAATTTATTTTATTTATTTTATTTATTACTAGCCGGACCCCTGTGCATCTTGCGCAACAAATATAAAAGCCTCATATCAAATATCAACAGAAATCAGCTGCTCTATCAATCAGCCATCTGTAAACCTACATGCGCTTACGCTTCCATCTGCCGAATGCTGGCAACTGCTGGTAATGCAGTGTTAGTTCTAATCAAATATTCATAATTATTCCATATTATGAATCGATTTCTTTGTGTGCTCAAAATCGTTTATTTTTAACAAATGATTTTTATAAAATATAGCTAAACAAAAACACTACGACCAATAATGCCCAAAGCTCGTTAATAGCACGAATTCCCCATCTTTACAACCAAAACTTTCTTTATAGATATGGATTCCAAACAAGAATGAAAAAGGGTGTGCAGGTCCCAGTAATTAGAAATAATATATAAGATTGATCTTAGAAAATACAAAATATGTTTAAGAGTAGATGATTTCCACGCCGTGTTGTTCCCTTGAGATGGAACCAAAGGTTAGGACTTGAAAAGTGAGATATATATTTGAGGGAAACAGATTTTGTGAGTGTTCTGAGTGCTCTTCAAAGGAAATGGATACTTACCTCGATAAATGTTTCAGTTCCACAAGTTAAGGAAGAAAAATAAATAGTACATCACCTAGTTGAAAATGCAAGATATAATAGCGAGTACGCCCCAATACAGAAAGTCTAATATATCGGCTCGTAATCATAGTCGCTGACTAAAATACTCTTTAGTTAAAATCTTGCCTAAATTAAAAATGGGATTTAAAATTTTGGTCTGTCATAGTCATATTAAACACAGTTTTCAGCTAAAATAAGCATGGACAGGGTACACTCAGAGAAAAAATCGTTCTAAAACGAACGAAACAAGTTCAAAATTAAGAACATTCGTTGACAAAAGGCTGTTAAGTACGTTTTTTCTTAACTTGTGACCGATGGGCTTGTTTTAAGAACAGTTTTTCCAAGCACACCGTTCGTATTTTATGACCACTTTGGTATTGATGTGTGAACCTTCTGTGCTCATTTCAAGCACTACTTGGGCTTGATTTAGGATTTTTCGTTCTCACGCTTCGAGAACGATTTGGGGCCGATTTAACATTTTTCGGTCTCAATTTAAGAACGGTTCGTGCTTGATCTTTGGTGGGAGGGAAAGTATTTTTTTAAATATATTTATTTAATTTTTATTAATAATAATATTTTTGTCATAAATAAAGAATATTTACAACAAAAAAATTGTTATTAAAATTCAAAAGTTTAAGAAAAAATGCATAATAAGAATTTTCTCATACATTTCTCTTATTGAGAAATTATTCTTATTTAAAGATGTAATCTGCATATATACTTAAAACATTTCATAACAAGTTTGAGAATTACCTGTGGATATGTGAATGGAACTGAACGAAAAATAAGAGTTAAAAAAATAGAACAAAAAAAAAATGTTTTAAAAAATTCAGAGTTTGGCGGTGATCGAACTCGCACAACACGATCGCAAGCGCAACATCATAGCAGCTGGGCCACTACAACTGCTTGATAGCTAGTGCCAAATGGTATATTTAACATTGTAGTGCACACAAATTGTACCGTTTTTTTTTCTTGGGCTTGATTTAAGAACATCGTTCTCACTAATAGAACATTTGTTCATATTTTAAGACCGGCCGTTCGTTTTTCAAGAAAATGGTGTCAGTTCAAGAACAAGGTTGTTGTTTTAAGAACAGGTCGTTCGTTTTTCAAGAACAAAAAAGTAAGCACATGAAAAGCTTGAGTTGAGTCCGGTGGTGCTGGATTTTAGAACGGCGTTTTTCTCTGAGTGTATCCGCATGAAAAAAAAGGTATTGATTCGCGCTGCGAAGAAATTTTTTAGAAATTCAAAAGTTCAACCTGTTCCTTACAACCGTGGTTACTTGACTCCACGTATAAAAAATGGTAAATTTTTACTTGACAAAAACTCTTACAATACCACAAAAATTGTCAAAGGAGTAACTGAAAACGTGTTTGGATCATAATCCGGTGGCGGATAATTATCATTCAATTCTTTTAAAAGGTATAAGATAACGTTTTGTAAAAATTCGCAGTTTTTTATCAGCCGTCAATTTAAATTGAGTGTATAATCTATTAATTGAACATTAACATACTTATTTAAAGAAAATTTACTTAATTTCATTCTTAAAAAATTATTTAAATCTCGCAACATAAACGAATAAGTAGTTAAAGCGGATTTGGGCTCCTTGAAGCAAAGGAAGCAACAAGGCTATCCACTCATACAGTCGTATTCATGTTGAATAGTTTATATAGTTTGTAGGAATGTTGTAAAGAAAATTTGTTTGCATTAAGACAGATGTGACGGCCAAAATGATGCAAACCTTAAATGTTAGGTGACCCTAACCGTTAAAGCCGTTTAACTTAATAGACCCGATACCGAATAGGGATATAACTAACCTCGATACTAATAAGTATGCAGGACGTTCAATGATAATCAGGTTAAATCAAATTTAGGTTTAAGAATTCATGAGCTTAACACCGGCTTATAATAATTGAATTTCAATTATTATGTTTTCTAAGAGAAACTGAAAAGAATGAAACATTTACTGGCATATTGCTATGGAACCATTTCGAAAACCGCCAACGTAATCATCATCAGGCAATTTTGTAATGTTGTCAAAGGTTTCACCGGGATTCGAACCGTGAATCACATGGCGAAACTGTAGTAGCCTTTAACCACTAGGCCATCCTGCTGGTATTTGTTTTCATGCTTAATTCAGTTTTTCTCATTTCTACACTAACAACACAATTGAGACATTTTGTCTCTATATTAATTTGTGTGCCATGTAGATTTGTTAATGAATTCTTAAATATAAGTATAAACTGAACACATCATTAAACAAAACATACAAATTTAGGTTTGTCTTCGCAAAGTCAGCATAAACAAAGGGAGTTTAGTATAGTTTTCCATAGGAAAGAAGTGACCTAGAATGTTGAGTCATTGTGCATGGACCTGCAAAGTGTAAGTCCCGTTTACATCAGAAAATCATTGAACTCAAGTCTATCATGACATAGACTAAGAGGGAGATGAAGGGGGGAAGTAGTTTAGCAGCGCCCGTACCAAGCAGTTCTTACAATTTTTGTTGCTAATTCTTGTTGTATTCCGTGTTTTATTTCACGCTTTCTTTTAAGAGGAATTGTCAAATGTAAAGGGGAATAGAAGACACAAAAGGAAATGCCAGCAGAATTGAATTCAAGAATTATGTAATGTAATTCAATAATTAGAAGTCGGAAATAAGAAATTGTTCTTTTATTAATAGATATTCACAAAAAACCGAATTACCCTCAAACGGCTGCGAAACTGGTCAAAATTGTATCAGCGCAGAACGCCTTTTTAGTTAATTCTTTTCTGTGTAAACAATATCACCAAAATTACATCAACCACATCAAAGTCTTGGAACTTTTTTTTGCAAAAATATCTTGACAAAGTGCCGCCTTCGGATTATTGCTTCCGAGATTAAAATGCGTCACCTCTTCCGAAATTTTTTGACATGTATTAAAAATCGACGCCTGTGGTAAATAATTCCTTCCATTGAATATTTATTTCTAAATTTAATGCCAAAATCAGTATAGGATGCTACTTTTTGCTCAAAAGATAGTAAAATATCAAAACTCACAAATATCTATGAATGCGGAATAGTTTTAATTAAAGATTTCGCATATGTGGAGCCAAGTAACCATCGCACATTTTAAAATTGTGTAATTTTCGTCACAAACATATTAATTCGCATTCTAGGTATAATAAATTAGTTCCTGACGTATATGTCCTTGTCGGGGAAGCCTTTTTCACTTCCATTTAAGTTCATCGCGTTTAACGCCCCGATTCTAGTGTGGTAACAACATTCTTCATCATGTGGCAACTTTTACACCCTTTTGGTATTCTACCCGCGAAAGTAGCCGGATAATTTTTTACCCACAAAAGTAGGTGGTTACATCGAAATAACCACACAACAGCTGTTGTTTAGAAAAAGGCAAAACTGAAAAATAAAGTATGGTAAGCGCAAATAAGTAAAGATAATAGTAAAAAAGTGTTGCTTCTTGCTATATATTATATATTTGTTTACATTATGTACTTTCACAGAATAAATTACAATATATCTATGTAGAAACTTATCATGCATAATATGCATATACACATCGTCCCGTTTATTCGTTAACCTCGTATCTACAAGTGGGACATTTTCGGTAAAACAAACACGGTTGCCACACCATGTTTTTATTTGGGACTGAAATTCATCGAAAAAAAATGATCAAATTTTTGTTTTATTTTATTAGTATAAAATAAAAATTTTTAGGATGTTTCCATATCAAATTTTACTAAACATAGTGAAGACTTTCCTTTAATTCAAGCTGAACAAACAAATATATGTGCATGCAACCAAAAATGGTACTATATTTTGGCATAGGATAAGTCTATATCTTTCACCAACCAAACGTTGTGAACCTAGTTTTGGTCACAAAGCTCTTGGTTCTAGCATTATATTGTTGATTGCAATGAAATAAAATGTATAGTGCAGTTAGGTTTTAGTAAGAAACGGTTCAAAATTTGCGTTCTGGTGTTGCCGAACTATGTATGTGGAAAATTCAGTAAATCATAAATGAAACTAGGCAATTTTTTAGTGCTATTTTTATAGATGCTTACTTTTTCCCTTAACGTTTAAACTTCATATCAGAGCCTAGATTCAGTAATTGTGAGTTTTGATCCCAGGCTTCAGGGGTTCTGCTAGCACCTACGGGAATAATTTTATACAAAACATTTCTTCAGAAATCAAATCTCTTTTGCATTTGCTTCCTTCTGTTTTCGAGTTAAAATATTTCTTGTGCCAAGATATTTGGTTTTCAATTTCCTTGCGCGACTCAACACCACAATAGTCCTGGAATTCCTTGAACTCATTGAGCTGGGCGCCAAACGGGAAGTAATGCATATAATTTCTTTTTTTAAGTTTTGAAAGTGTTAGGCTCACGGCAGAGTGCTCGCTATAAGCTATGCTAGGCGAGAAGCAATTTTTATTTTCATATATTTTACATACAGCCCAATTCTAAATTAAAAATTCCGTGCGAGTTTTTTCCCTTCGCCCATTACTCGAATTCAAAATAAAAATTCCTCGTGAGTTTCTCACTTCTCCCTTTCCTTCTATTCTGAACAATGTTCGAAAAAGCGGAAACCGGTTATGGGAGAAAAGTAGGTAATATGAATGTTGGGGAGAGGGAGATTTCTTTGCCATTTCATAGGAGTTTTTTCACTTGTTAAATTAAAGGGAATGCATCAAAATAGTTAAAGGAAATTGGTTCTTTTACGAAGGAACACTTTTTTGTACAAATTTGTGCTAAAATATGTATGTACATTCTACCACAACAACAACAACAACCACAATATTCTTTATTTTAAGTAGAAAAGTATATCATAAGCAACGTAAGAGCTCTTTGTATATTTGATGCAGCCATCCAGAAATTGCGCAAGGATTTTTAAGAAGGCTTAAATAGATTTCGGCATATGGCGAAAGGCGAACTCAACTCGACTTGGCCGCCAGAAAATTGCTTTGCTGAATGAGAGCATGCAACCCCAGCGGATTTGTGTTATCCCGCTGTCTTCTTCTTCTTATGCTCCTTTGTTGATGTTGCTGTGGCACAAATTCATTACTCATTGCAGTGAATAACACATGAAATGCAATACTGTGCATTGCCTATACTTTATTCCTTAGTTTCAAACAAATTTGCAAAAATAATTAAACTTTTAAATTTTTTAAACGAAATAAGAAATGCGCAACGAAATTTCAATTCGCAAAACAGCTGACTTCGAAAATTTGAAATTCCTATTCCCCAATTATTCTTCTCCCTAGGAGAAAAGAATTGGAGGATTTTTCCGCGGGAATAAAAAAATCCGCGAGAACAAAATTCCGCGAGAATATTTAGAATTGGTCTGATAGTGTTTGACAACCGATGGAAATATCTAGCCGTTTAGTCGGGTATTTCATCATCAATTAACGTGTTTTCTTTTTAATACCGGGCATAAATTATATCCTGGGTGAAATATTATTGTTCTGGTACATTTTATTGACTGAGCAATTTTTTATGGTGAGAGTTCCATTGAAGTAAAATCAAAATTATATGGGGGCTAACGAAAATGTGGCGAATTTTTGGGCAATATTGTGAAGTTTTACCCGAGTGAAAAAGAAAGAAAAGTACCAATCGTGGCAACTGCCTAAAAGGGACCAAAATTGAACAAAAGGGACCATTTTTGGTCCAAATGGGCCAAAGTGGCAACCGTGAAAGCGAAGAAAACTACCTTCAAATTTCTCCACAGACACTGGTGAGTTTTTCGGTGATGACAGCGTTACCACTTGGGCCAGAATCGCGGATTAAAGAACTGGTAACGATATTCGGTTACATAATGTTCTGGGTACTATTTTACCGGTAACGCTCAGAATCGGAGCGTAAATAGCAAATTGTTTAATTTCTCGCAACTTTTGACAGCAGACCACTAATATAAAACCTATTTTAAAAGATTAAAATCGCGCTCATGTCATTTTAAATTTAAAATACTTTTTTAGAGATAAAAAAGTGTTTAAGTGGACTATGACAGACTTAAAATGATATTTAATTTGGAACCATGCTTAAACCAATAAAACTCTATTTTATTTCAACTATGATTACGGGCCATCACATTTAATGAAGTTGTAAAACTTTTAAACGACTAACAAAAATGAGCACAATTATTTTATTGTCTGTACTTGCAGTCATTTTATTCAGCACATACTAACGAACTAGATTGATAAATTTTTTTTGCATATGTGTGTGTGTGTTTGTACACTTTTATTTAGCATTTTTTATTCGTTTATTTGATTTGTATTTTATTCATTTATAGAGCATTTGAACGTCGTATCCAAATATGGCCGTAAATTTTATTGTCACAATTGCACGTTTATATGTACAAATGTACATATGAGGTTTATATGTCGGAACATATTTACACACAACTTTTATTAGAAAATTGCCTGCTTAGCAAAGAATTTATGAGCGGCTCATAATGAGCCAAACAAACACGTAACTGTCACTATTTGTTAAACAATTTCATTATTTTTTTTTAGATTAATTTAGTGACATTTTTTGTATGATTTTGCAATAACGGTATGTATGTATGTATGTAGGTGCTTGCAATACTTGAAAATGAAACAAAACTACTATCAATCGGATTTGTGTTTTTTTTTTAGAAAATACTTTTTTCAACACTCTTAATGCAATTCCTACACTTTCTCAACTAAAAACTCAACTGCATGATATCTGAAATTTTAATGAAAATTTCTGCGTTTCTGGCTTTAAAAAAAATTTTCATAGATAAATAAAATAATCTACAAGTTAAAGAACACAACGCATGATAATGCTTATAAATAAGATAATATGTTTGATAAAGTTATTTACCACAATTTCTGCTCGAGTTTTCTCACAAATCGTAACTACCGCATATACAAAATGATATCTATATATATATACATACATATAGAATCAGTCCTATCTAGGTTGGTACATTCATAGATATAAAATAAGGAAGCAGATAGCAAAAAGATAATAATGTAAAAGTGCAAGTGTTAAATTCAGCTGGCTATTACACAGTTTACATTCATTAATACAAAACTACGACCATTTTATATAAGGGGAAATTTAATTAATTCAATTTATCCCTGTCACTGCAGGCAAGCTGAAAAGGTTATCAATTATCTGCACGTTAAGTTGTGAAGCTGTGTTAAATGTCCAAATTTACATGAACTCTTTACAATGCTTTTAACTGCTTATCTTCAATTCAAATGCTTAGTAATATCCTTAAATTTTGTCCTTTCATGTCCTTCGATTAATATCATTTGCCGTAGTCTACTTTTGCTCATTCATTCGTTGCATGCGTACACATCAGTACGAAAAGTGTATTTTTCAAAACAGTGGCGGATCCACGGGAGTGGGGCATCTCTCAAAGCCAAAGTAACTCCAAAAAGCTGTGACAAGCGCCCGAATTCCAACAATCGCTAACCAGTGTTGCCATTTTAGCTTTTTGCAGGATATATTTAGATTTTTTTCTCGGTTTAGCTTGAAAAGTTGCGATTTAGCTTTAACCTTTTTTTCAGCTTTTTTTTAGAAGTTTCTCTAGCTCTTTTTAGAAAATTTTAGAAAATCCAGATAAACAGTTTGGTGTAGATTCACTTTTAAGAACACTGAATGAATTTGGGCCAGATTTAGAAAAATTGAGGGGATAAGGAACAGATAGTGCTGGCATTATGGTGCCAGAAGTCGAGACGCAGTAACTTTATTAAGGCAACATCAACCTAATATCATTTTCATTCCGTGTGTCTGCCACTCGATTCTATTGGCTGTTTTATTTGCTTCGAAACTGCTTCCGAGCTAAATTGAATTTTTGATTTCGGAAGCATTTATCAAAATCATCAGTATCGAAAAAAAATTTGATTGAGCCATGTCCGTCCGTCCGTCTGTCCGTTAACACGATAACTTGAGTAAATATTGGGATATCTTCAACAAATTTGGTACACGAGCTTATCTGGACCCAGAATAGATTGGTATTGAAAATGAGCGAAATCCAATGATAACCACGCCCACTTTTTATATTGTGACGAATATGAGTGACACTAAGAGATACTCACATCCCTAGTCTGATGCTAAGTAAATGAAGTCACAACAACAATAAAGCAGACAGTCACTCGTATCTACATAAACCAATAAATCATTATGTCTACACATATGTACGTACACGCAGCAGAGAAGAGATGCACAAACAAATGCAGATATCTGAGATGCTCCCAAAAGTATGCAATTGTAATTGTGGAAGTGTCGCTCACAAATACAAGCATATGAGAAGCTATATACGTGCATCTGTAGTTATAATTATATGGCGGTGACTAAGTAAATTCTGGAAGCGCCTAGAAGATGCCACGAGGAAATCACAGAGTATAAAAGCACCAGCGGTAGAGGCGCTCTGAGCAGTTTTCAGTTAATCACGCTATCTATCGAGCAATAGATCAGTTTCATTTAAGCTGTCAGTCAGTTTGGTTATTAAGCAAGCTATTCGTTGCAAAGTATAAGCGTTATTGTGAAGTACTTTAATAAAGGCCATTATTCAATATTGGAGTTATTTATTCAACAGTTTAGCGATAGAACGTTAGCAGAAGAATGCAAATAAGGGGAATTGCGGTAAATTCGTTACAATATATGGGTTATTCCATCCCATTTCGACCAATTTTGAACCCGACCCCTTTAGAATTGGCTGAAAGTTTTTCTTCTTTTTCTAGCTTACGAAAGACGTTTTTCAGAAATTTTTAAAATTTTTTCATCCAGCTCAAAAAAAAGTTATGAATTTTTAAAAAAACACCGTTTTTGTTTTCAAATGCTATAACTTTTTCAAAAATTGACCGTTTGGGATATTTTTTTTGTTTTAAATGTGTTTTTAAATGTACTTTTCGGAAAAAATTCAAAAAAATTTTTATATTTTTTTTGTAATTTTTCAGTTTTTCGAGATTTTTCGAAATTCGCCCTTTTTTTCTCATAAAAAACTTCAATCAATTCTGCAATCATCCCCACTAATCCCGGAGTGGGCGGAGAATTTGTTGTTTTTTTTTTTTATTTAATTGAAAAAAAAACTTTAAATTTGTTTTTGTATTTTTTCCGAAAACACATTTAAAAACATATTAAAAAAAAAAAAAAAATGATCCCAAACGGTCAATTTTTAAAAAAGTTATAGCATTTTGAAAAAAAACACCATTTTTTTCAAAATATTTAAAACTTATTTTAATTTGGAAAACGGTGTTTTTTTCAAAATGCTATAACTTTTTCAATAATTGACCGTTTGGGATATTTTTTTTTTTAAATATGTTTTTAAATGTACTTTTCGGAAAAAATATAAAAAAAATTGTATAGTTTTTTTTCAATTAAATAAATAAAAAAAAAAATTCTCGGCCCACTCCGAGATTAGTGGGTATGATTGCAGAATTGATTGAAGTTTTTTATGAGAAAAAAAGGGCGAAATTCGAAAAATCTCGAAAAACTGAAAAATTACAAAAAAAATATAAAAATTTTTTTGAATTTTTTCCGAAAAGTACATTTAAAAACACATTTAAAACAAAAAAAATATCCCAAACGGTCAATTTTTGAAAAAGTTATAGCATTTGAAAACAAAAACGGTGTTTTTTTTTTTTAAATTCATAACTTTTTTTCAGTTGGATGAAAAAATTTGAAAAACTTCTGAAAAATGTCTTTCGTAAGCTAGAACAAGTAAGGAAGGTTAAGTTCGGGTGTAACCGAACATTACATACTCAGTTGAGAGCTATGGTGACAACATAAGGGAAAATAACCATGTAGGAAAATGAACCGAGGGAAACCCTGGAATATGTTTGTATGACATTTGTATCAAATGAAAGGCATTAAAGAGTATTTTATGAGGGAGTGGGCCATAGTTCTATAGGTGGACGCCATTTAGGGATATAGCCATAAAGGTGGATCAGGGTTGACTCTAGAATGCGTTTGTACGATAAGGGTATCAAATGAAAGGTATTAATGAGTATTTTAAAAGGGCGTGGACCTAAGTTCTATAGATGGACGCCTTTTCGAGATATCGCCGTAAAGATGGACCAGGGGTAACTCTAGAATGCGTTTGTACGATATGGGTATCAAATGAAAGGTGTTAATGAGCATTTTAAAAGGGAGTAATCCTTAGTTCCATAGGTGGATGCCGTTTCGAGATATCGCCATAAAGGTGGACCTGGGGTGACCCTAGAATTTGTTTGCACAATATGGGCATCAAACGAAAGGTGTTAATGAGTATTTTAAAAGGGAGTGGACCTTAGTTCTATAGGTGGACGCCGTTTCGAGATATCGCCATAAAGGTGGGCCAGGGGTAACTCTAGAATTCGTTTGTGGAATATGGGTATCAAACGAAAGGAGTTAATGAGTATTTTAAGAGGGAGTGGGCCTTAGTTCTATAGGTGGACGCATTTTCGAGGTATCGCAATAAAGGTGGACCAGGGGTGACTCTAGACTTTGTTTGTACGATATGGGTATCAAATGAAAGGTGTTAATGAGTATTTTTAAAAGGGAGTGGGCCTTCGTTTTATAGGTGTTCGCCTTTTCGAGATATCGCCATAAAGGTGGACCAGGGGTGACTCTAGAATTCGTTTGTGCAATATGGGTATCAAACGAAAGTAGTTAATGAGTATTTTAAGAGGGAGTGGGCCATAGTTCTATAGGTGGACGCCTTTTCGAGATATCGCCATAAAGATTGACCAGGTGTGACTCTAGAATGCGTTTGTACGATATGGGTATCAAATGAAAGGTGTTAATGATTATTTTAAAAGGGAGTAATCCTTAGTTCCATAGGTGGACGCCGTTTCGAGATATCGCCATAAAGGTGGACCAGTGGTGACCCTAGAATTCGTTTGTGCAATATGGGTATCAAACGAAAGGAATTAATGAGTATTTTAAGAGGCAGTGGGCCTTTCTGGAGGGTGACTCTAGACTTTGTTTGTACGATATGGGTATCAAATTAAAGGTATTAATGAGAGTTTTAAAAGGGAGTGGTGGTAGTTGTATATGTGAAGGCGTTTTCCAGATATCGACCAAAATGTGGACCAGGGTGACCCAGAACATCATCTGTTGGATACCGCTAATTTATTTATATATGTAATACCTGCCAAGATTTTAAGGGTTTTTTATTTCGCCCTGCAGAACTTTTCATTTTCTTCTACTTAATATGGTACGTGTCACAACCATTTTATAAAGTTTTTTCTAAAGTTATATTTCGCGTCAATAAAACAATCCAATTACCTTACCATATTTCATCCCTTTTTTCGTATTTGGTATAGAATTATGGCATTTTTTTCATTTTTCGTAATTTTCGATATCGAAAAAGTGGGCGTGGTTACGGTGCGATTTCGTTAATTTTAAACAGCGATCTGAGGTGAGTACCCAGGAACCTACGTACCAAATTTCATCAAGATATCTCAAAATTTACTCAAGTTATCGTGTTAACGGCCATGCGGAAGGACAGACGGAAGACTGTGTATAAAAACTGGGCGTGGCTTCAACCGATTTCGCCCATTTTCACAGAAAACAGTTAACGTCATAATATCTATGCCCCTACCAAATTTCAAAAGGATTGGTTAATTTTTGTTCGACTTATGGCGTTAAAAGTATCCTAGACAAATTAAATGAAAAAGGGCGGAGCCACGCCCATTTTTAAATTTTCTTTTATTTTTGTATTTTGTTGCAACATATCATTACTGGAGTTGAATCTTGACATAATTTACTTATATACTGTAAAGATATTAAATTTTTTGTTAAAATTTTACTTTTAAAAAAAATTTTTTTTTAAAAGTGGGCGTGGTTGTTCTCCGATTTTGCTAATTATTAAGCTTACATATAGTAATAAGAGTAACGTTCCTGCCAAATTTCATCATGATATCTTCAACGACTGCCAAATTACAGCTTGCAAAAATTTTAAATTACCTTCTTTTAAAAGTGGGCGGTGCCACGCCCATTGTCCAAAATTTTACTAATTTTCTATTTTGCGTCATAAGTTCAACTCATCTACCAAGTTATCGCACTTTTTCGGTTTTTCGAAATTTTCGATATCGAAAAAGTGGGCGTGGTTATAGTCCGATATCGTTCATTTTAAATAGCGATCTGAGATGCGTGCTCAGGAACATACATACCAAATTTCATCAAGATACCTCAAAATTTACTCAAGTTATCGTGTTAACGGACGGACGGACGGACGGACATGGCTCAATCAAATTTTTTTCGATCCTGATTATTTTGATATATGGAAGTCTATATCTATCTCGATTCCTTTATATATGTACAACCAACCGTTATCCAATCAAACTTAATAAACTCTGTGAGCTCTGCTCAACTGAGTATAAAAAGAAGAAAAACTTTCAGCCAATTCTAAAGGGGTCGGGTTCAAAATTATTCGAAATGGGATGGAATACCCCATATATAACATTTTGGAAAACACAAAAAACCTGATTATTTAGTAAATAATACATCTAGAATTCTGAAATTTGACATGTGGACTAATATTGAGACCCTTGATGAAAATTTGAAAAAAAAAAAAATTTAAAATGAGCGTGGCACCGCCCACTTGTGATAAAATTTAACTTTACAAATATTATTAATCATAAATCAAAAATCGTTAAACCTATCGTAACAAAATTCGGCATAGAGGTTGCTTTTACTATAAGGAATGCTTTGAAGAAAAACTAACGAAATCCGTTAGGGACCACGCCCACTTTTATATAAAAGATTTTTAAAAGGGTCGTGGACGAATGAAATAAGCTATATCTTTGCAAAAAAGAGCTCTGTATCAATGGTATATAATTTTCCAAGTGGATTTATAACAATAAATAGGAAATACTTCAAATTTAAAAAAATGGACGTGATACCGCCCCTTTTATGACTAAGCAATTTTCTATGTTTCGGGAGTCATAACTCGAAGAAAAATTAACGGATCTTAATAAAATTGGGTACACAAATTTTCCCTATAGCAAGAAATATTTCTAAAAAAAATTGACGGGATCGGTTAAAGACCACGCCAACTTAGATATAAAACAAGTTTAAAAGATTTAAAAAGGTCGTAGACTAGGATAATAACGTATAACTTAGCAAAAAATAGTTTTGAAGCAATGACATTTCACTTATTAAGTTTTATTTTAAGAGGAAATGGGGAGACATTTTTTTTAAACGGGCGGTTCCACGTGTTATGTAGAAAAGTTATTTATCTGAAATGAAATGTGCAATTGAAGCTCACGCTGAGTATATAATGTTCAGCTACACCCGAACTTAGACACCTTTACTTGTTTTTTGCTGTACTTAAGTATGTCAAGAGGCATAATTTGAAAGATACCGTTGTGTGTAAGGCTTATAGCCCATATAAAGTAGAAATTTCGTAAGGAATTATTAAGCTCGTTGCTAATTTTGCTCTTCGAGTCCGACGCATTGCGTCATGCGCTTTTGTCTGCTTTTGTTTATGACGCTATTCTCCCTCTCCCTCCTTGTTATCAATACAAGGTATTGGGAAGAAGAGCCACGAAGTACGGCGTGGATGGAATGATCTAAAGCTCTCAGAGACATTGTCGGGTGCAATGGAGTTTGGTTAAACCATCCCATCATAGACAAAACTCATATCCAGAGCTAGAGGCTTTCTCTAAGCTAGTAGTAACAACTGCTGAAAAAATCAAGTTTCGTCAGATTTAAGTCAAAAATATGATGCAATTTTCCATACATTTTATATAGTGTCCACAAATGTAGACTACCAGCTAAGAGATGGTGCTTTTTTTACAAGGGACTGGAGTTCAAAAAATGGCCAAGTTTTTTTACATGCATCAACATTTGCAAGTAAAAAACGCTTACCATCACTTAGATAATGTTTAGGAAACCCATCTAGTGGCAATTATTGAAGACTCGAAGCAGTGGTTAAATAACTCGCTTTAATACAGGCGTCGGTGCGCCATACCTCAATTGAGCCAAACTTGCTTCACACATATTCTTAAAGCCCTGGCAAAGTTGACGAATCTATATCTATATAAAACAGCAGATCCAACCAACCTTATGGAAATCAATGTAATTGGTCAATGGTGCCATACCGTAACGGCCTAGCCATAACCATACTATAGCCAACCAATTGGTGTTTAGTTTTTCGCCATATCCATAACCTAAAAATATTTGAATTGGTGAATTTATTAACTTTTTTAGATTTTATTTATTGTTTTGGATACGCTTTGACTAAGAGACTTATTATTTGTGGCAAATGTTTGTAATTTTTTTCGTTTTCTTCAATTTAATGAAAATTTCACGATTTTTAGGTTAAGGCACCAATAACTGATGCCAATTGATATGGATAAGTAAAAAATATGGTTATAGGGCGAATTAATGGTGACTTCTAACCATAAAGCCATAACCAGATAAAACGGCTGATTAAACCTACCTTATGGAAATCAATTTAATAGATTAATGGTGCCATACCATAACGCTAACTCGATTACATTGATTTCCATAAGGTAGGTGTGATCAGCTGTTTTATCTGGTTATGGCTTTATGGTTAGAAGTCACCATTAATTCGCCCTTATGACTATGGCGTTTTGACTATGTCAACTTTGTCAGACTCTTTGCCAGACCCTTTACGCGCCATCGTTCAGTCGTTAGCGAGACAGCAGCGAATAAACACTACTGACGGCTGTCGCACACATGTTAAGATTCCCTGTGAGATATATTATGATGGGGAAACGCAACTGTTTAGCGGCCTTTCCGTAATTAGCTCATGTTCTAAACATGTTATGAGTTTTTCTTTTAAGTTATTTTAACAAAAGCTTCAGCAGTTACTTAAGGAACTTGAGAATATTTAAAACTATTTTTGGATCAAAATCAAATTTTCAAAAATGTGTTTTTAGTACACGCACTTTGCCAACATTTTCTTTTTCTTGTTGGGATGCTTTCGCTCTCTAATACACTTCCATTTTAATTTTTGCCGACCACTGCCAAAAAACGGCTTGTGCTTATTAACTGAGACACGGACCACTGTTGGTCATATTGTATAACATATACCTAGCTTAATCGGTTGCGATGAATCGTGGATGTACACACATCATAGCAAAAAACCATATAAGGATGACTCTTCGGACGAAAAGGCTGGCGGATGGACCGATGAATAGATAAGTAATGTCAATTTATTTTTCGGTTAACTTAACAACTTCCCTGTCCAATGAGTCATATGTGACTCACAAGCGGGTATTGAAATAAGTTTATGAGTCACATGTGACTCATTTCTTTATATAACTTAATATATTTGTGAATTCTATGTGGGCCTATATCAAAAGACCTAAACTTTAGGAAAAATAAAGAAAATTTCGAAATTTTTTTTCTGATACTTTTTTCTCTTTTTTTTCAATTGTGTATATACTTCTAACTTCAATTAAACAAAAAAGCACAATAATACACGCTTTTGTCCTATATGTTCACATATGACTCATTGAACGTGGTAAACAAAATTGTTTTTGCTACGTTCAGGAGTCACATTTGACTCACAAAATAAAATAGCCAAAATAAGGTAAATATATGTCAAATTATTTATAAAAATAATATTTTTTAATATATATTCATATTATTCAATTAAGCAATACAAAAAAATAATGGGCGTGGGGCATTCTCAAAGCGCTTTGTATGGGGACAGGGAAGTTGTTAAACTGAATTGCTGGACGCTACCACCCGACCAAGTTGGTAGAGGCTACCAAAAAGCCTTGCAAGGCTAAGACTTCAGCTATTAGGAGTGCTACAGTTGTCAGATCTAGAAGCAGCAAGTGGCATAGCTCCTTGAAAGTTTCTAGTATTTGCCAAAGGAGGGAGCTATTTTATAACTTAGGTCCTGGTTTTTGATAGGTTTTTTCAGTTTGGTCGGTAAATAAACTTCTGGCAGCACTACGGACTCATTCAGTCTATGTGAGGTTGTCATGGACCGGCCAGTTCAACCTAACCTAACCCAAACCCTTTCTCCCAAAATAAATCTCTGGATCCGCCCCTGCTTCAAAATTGTTTTTAAATTTTATTTGGTCTTCACCCCTCTCTTCACAATTCTGTTTCCATTAAAAAATATTTTGTGTGCATTTTCTGCGTATTTTTTCAAAGAAGGTACCTAATCATTTTATTCCTACATTTTTCCTTATCTAAAATGCCTGTTGTTGTTTGACTTATTTTGCTTTTTTTTATATTTATTTTCAGATAACGCAATGAGTTCCTAAGTAAACGCGCAATGTTTGGTAATTTTGTTTTCATTCTTTTAAATGTACACATACATATTTACATAAATGTATTTGTGCTGTTTAGGACAAATATATCATTGGTGAAAGTGCAAAACAGCTTATTAGACAACTGAAAAAACTATTATATGGGCATTTTTGTCAAAATAAATTTTAAAGTCTTTGGTATGTGATAACTGGTACCATTGGAAGCATCAAGTCTTTCTCCAGCTATTTCGTACGAATCCCCACTGCAAAGTTCGTGTGACGATTGGATTGCATTCCCGGGCGCAGCCTTTTCATCAGAGATGTGAAAAATGCATTCTTTTGTGAATAATTATTAACTTGATTTATCGTAAAATGGTTGCAGCCATTTTTTGAATTCTTTGACTGGGACTCCAAAAATGAAGTCACCATTCAGACATTTTGTGACTTCGAATTCTGTTTTCATAAATTTTTTGGTTATTCATGTATTGCATTCATTGAATAAAAAGTCTCACTGAAGTCAATTGAAGTCAGTAGGAGTCATATGGAATCATTTGAAGTCAATTTACCTGTGGTATACGAGACAGGCAAAGGAGTTTAGTGATCCTTACGTTACAAAAACCCTTTTTACATCATTGGTGAGGCCGATATTAGAATATGGATCGATAATTTGGAATCCGCGTTATTAAGTTCATGTGGATAGACAGTTTTTACTTTTCGCCTTGAGAAATCTTCCTCCTTACACTAAACGTCCAAAACTAATAAATCTTCCTACACTTGCAAGTCGTAGAGAAATGCTAGGTGTACTATTTATGGCTAGACTTTTAAATGGATCGATTTTAAGCCCATTTCTTTTGAACGAAGTAAACTTGAATGTTCCATGCCGAGTTTCAAGGCATTATAAACCTATCATTCTTAAACAATGCAGAAGCAATTTCCAACTACACGAACCTTTTCTATGTTTGTGTGAAGATTATAACTCTGATTCGAGAATAATTGATGTTTCGAACTCGCTCTTTGCCATAAAAAAGACGGTTCTATCTTCTCTTAATAATTAAAAAATTATATTTATACTTTTAATCTATTGTATTTTGTGAATCTATATTTCTCAGCTGATGAGTTTCTCTGTAGCTGAGCGGTTTTGGATCTCGGCGCTTAAGAAGCCACTGGCTCTCAAAGACTCGGTAACAAAAAAATTATAAATAACACATAAATAAGAATAAGGATACAAAAAAAAAGTATATATGAATTAAAAAAAAAAAAAAAACAAAAACAGGATTAGCCTGGTTTCATCGGGCCACTTGAGGGCAGTGCGCTGCCACAACGTCCGAGAAAAAAACAAAAAAAAATAAAAAATGATCGCAAACTATTTTTACTCAAACAATACTTATTAAACTGTAAAATAGTATGTGAGAAAGTAGTGAGAAAAGTAGGTATTAGTAGTAGTTTGTTTTTACAAAGTTGATTACAATATAAAATTTTATTTTATAACTAAACTTTGGCGTAGAGCCGTCAGTTTATAAGTACTTGTAGTAGGTTTTTCTGTACATTATATAATAAAATATTTCTTAAATATAAGTTTCAAAATTCCTCTTCTATAATTTGCTTACTATGTTTTAACGCTGATTTAACGTACTGATTCAATGTGATCCAGTTTTTACTAATTAGGTATTCATTAATCTCTTGGTTTGTTAATACACTTTTTTTTTAAATAATATTCTATATTCAACAAGTACGGGACAACTACCCTGAAAGTGTAAAACGTTTTCTTCGTTTCCCGAGTTGCAAATTGGACAGTGATTATCAGCGATTATCAAGATGAGGTTCGTGATTTAGTTTCAATAGTTCTCCTCTTACGCGAAACAAATTGCTGATCGCATATATGCTAAATTCATCTCTAAAATAATTAAGCTCACAAAGATTATGTTCGAGGACGGGGTAAGTTCGTCTTACTTCGCTAGCTTGAGCTTTTAACAGAAAATCTTCCCTTTTCACTGCATCTATTTTAGTCAATATACAATTCTGGGAGTCCAGTTTCGAGATGAATCATATAGTTCGGGGCGTTACGCGGTAATCTGAACTGCCTTTTAATAAAGTACCTCAGCAACTTTTCTACTTCTTCGTAATATTCAATTCCCCACACTTCTGATGCATAGCCCAATACTGTTCGTACAGCTGCTTCAAATAGTTTGTACTTATGACTATGAGGAATGTATTTTTTAGACAAAAAAGATCTCCAGGTGCTGTTTATAGTGTATTTTGCTGATTTAAGCTTACTTGACAAATGTTTATGGTACGATGCATTGTACGTTATAACTACTCCTAGATACTTGTATTCCTTAACCTTATCCAACTCGTGTCCACACAAATGCCACTTTTCATCTCTACAATATCTACCTTTTGAGCCCCTGAATATAAGTACTTTTGTCTTATTCGTATTTATTCTAAGCCCCCAGTTACTACAGTACTCCTCTAGTTTGCTGATCATTTTCTGTAATTGTTTTGGGGTTTCTGCTAAGATAACTACATCATCGGCATCTTTATGTGGATGCTGCCAAACGTAATACCCTTTGGCAAGTGATTCACCAAATCGTCCAGGAAAAGCGCAAACAGTAATGGGCTAAGTAGGCAACCTTGTTTAACAACCGTTTCTGTTGGAAACCATTCTGAGGCAGTGTTACCATCCCACACCCCTGCAACGTTATTTTTGTAGAGACTGCTTATTATTTCTAGCATTTTCGCTGAAAGACCTAAATTACTTAATTTGAAGAAAAAAGCATTTCGTCAAAAGCGGCCTTAAAGTTCACGAACAAAGCATACAGTTTTCTCTTCTTTGAAATGTAATCCGGAGATATGCTAGATAAACTAAAAATATGGTCGATTGTAGAGTATCCCTTTCTAAATCCCGCCTGGAACTCACTTAAAAGCGAATTATTTTTGCAATGACATTCTGAAAGGAAATTCCTTTGTAATTATTTGGGTCATTTATGTCTCCTTTTTTAAAAAGTGGGAATATAATAGCTTTCTGAAACTGCGAAGAGACCGAACCAGAGTTGTACATACTATTAAAGCAGGCTGTAAGCTGCTCTATAAAGTTAGGAGGGGCATGTTTAAAGAATTCCGCGGGTATGCCGTCATTATTATGGATCTTGTTAGTACTCTTTGTGAAAAGTTAACACGTGTCATATATCCGAATTATAATGCTAAATCTGTTACGATTTTCTTTTCTCCGGATTAATACGACCCTGCATAATATATAATGTGTTATACTTATTTATTTTTCTCTTCTAACTTTACAAAAAAGCATTTTCTAATTGAGTACTACGAGGGTTGGCGTTTATATTTTTCGCCTAATTACGAAATTAAAATGCCTTAATATATTCCAGTAATTGGCAAAAATTTTAAAATACGGCTCATCAAAGAGAGAAGTTCCTAGGCGTAAAATATAAAGTGCAACCCTCATAAATCATTGCACAATGCGTATTGCTATGCAGTTACCGATTGGAGTTATGAATGATCATTCGGCGCTCTGCTTTATTGACTTGAACATAAATATTATTTATTATCAAATATACTTCGAGCACTAGGCTCTCATGGTATACACTCAGAGAAAAAATCGTTCTAAAACGAACGAAACAAGTTCAAAATTAAGAACATTCGTTGACAAAAGTCTGTTAAGTACGTTTTTTCTTAACTTGTGACCAATGGGCTTGTTTTAAGAACAGTTTTTCCAAGCACACCGTTCGTATTTTATGACCACTTTGGTATTGATGTGTGAACCTTCTGTGCTCATTTCAAGCACTACTTGGGCTTGATTTAGGATTTTTCGTTCTCACGCTTCGAGAACGATTTGGGGCCGATTTAACATTTTTCGGTCTCAATTTAAGAACGGTTCGTGCTTGATCTTTGGTGGGAGGGAAAGTATTTTTTTTAATATATTTATTTAATTTTTATTAATAATAATATTTTTGTCATAAATAAAGAATATTTACAACAAAAAAATTGTTATTAAAATTCAAAAGTTTAAGAAAAAATGTATAATAAGCATTTTCTCATACATTTCTCTTATTGAGAAATTATTCTTATTTGAAGATGTAATCTGCATATATACTTAAAACATTTCATAACAAGTTTGAGAATTACCTGTGGATATGTGAATGGAACTGAATAAAAAATAAGAGTTAAAAAAATAGAACAAAAAAAAATTGTTTTAAAAAATTCAGAGTTTGGTGGTGATCGAACTCGCGCAACACGATCGCAAGCGCAACATCATAGCCGCTGGGCCACTACAACTGCATGATAGGTGCTGCCAAATGGTGTATTTAACATTGTATTGCACACGAATTGTACCGTTTTTTTTTTCTTGGGCTTGATTTAAGAACATCGTTCTCATTAATAGAACATTTGTTCATATTTTAAGACCGGCCGTTCGTTTTTCAAGAAAATGGTGTCAGTTCAAGAACAAGGTTGTTGTTTTAAGAACAGGTCGTTCGTTTTTCAAGAACAAAAAAGTAAGAACATGAAAAGCTTGAGTTGAGTCCGGTGGTGCTGGATTTTAGAACGGCGTTTTTCTCTGAGTGTAAGCCCCGCATCCCCGCATCGTTTGCCTCCTTACTTAATGCACCACGTCGAGGACGTCTATCAGATGACTCATTCGAAAAGCTGTTGCTTTTAAAAGTTAATAATTCACTATAAGTTCCCTTTGTTTCTATTTTGTTAATAATGCATATTGTTTTATAATAAAGTTGTTATTATAGATCATTATAAGTAGTTTGTATAAATTTTGTTGCAAATAGTTAATGACTTCACTCAAAAAATGAAGTCAGTAAGTGACTTCTCCAAATGACTTCAAAATCGTGACTTCAAAAAGACTTCAGACTTTATTTTTTCATTCTTTCGTCAAAAAGCTAGTCAATGAGTGCATTCTAAATTGGAGTCATTGAATTCGACTTCAACTGACTGCATTCGCATGTGAATGCATTCTTTTACAACCCTGCTTTTCATTCACTCCTACACTATATTCATTTTTGCATTGCGTAAAGCTCGTCATCAAAACTCCTTAATAACACGACGCTGACATCACAAGGACAAGACCAAAGATCTTTCGTAAAACTTTTCTGTCGAATACTTCAAAACGCATCCCACATATAGGGACTGCCAACCATTGCCTCAGGTAGATAAGGAGAGAGACGTATGTATGTATAGAGCGTGGAGGATAGTTGGGCACAGTACACTATATTGTAACGAATTTACTTGCAAATCCTCTTATTTGCCCTTTTGCTAAGTTCGTATCACTAAATTGTTGAATAAATAACTCCAGTATTGAATAATGGAAAATGGCCTTTATTAAAGTACTTCACAATAACACTTATACTTTGCAATTAGCTGGCTTAATAACCAAACTGATAGCTTAAATGAAACTGACTTTCAAAATAATACTGCTGTTGCTCGCTAGATATCGTCGTAATCGAAACTCAAATCAAACTGAATTCCAGCGCCTCTACAATTGCCGCCTTTTATACTCTTTGATTTCAACCTTCGCATCTTCTAGGCGCTTCCAGAATCTACTAGTCCAGCAGCTCTCAAATTTCTCAGCTGTAACTACAATTGCACAATTTTATAGTTTTTCTCATTGCATACTTATAGGAGTATCTCAGATATATGCATGTGTTTGTGTATTGACTCTCCGCTGCTCGTATACGTACATGGTACATATGTGTAGATGCAATTATTGTTTCGTTTATGTAGATACATAATGGTTGATCTATGGATGTGAATTCACGTCACTGCTTAGCATCGGCTTAGAGATAGCAGCACCCCTTAGTTTTGCTAATATTCGTAACAATATTTTCAATATCACTATCACTAAATGTTTAGTGTTGCCCAATTATGCCCGGCAGATGCCGTTCTTGAGTTGAAATAAAACAAGTAGGTCTTTTGGTCAATTGTATCATCGAGGTTTACATCAGCTGCTTCAAAAGTATTTAAAGCATCAGAGGTTTGTACGAAGCCCCGTTTGGCTTAGAATGATTCGGAGAGGTCCATCCTATTCAAATAATTTGGTAAGGCTTTCACGCTTTTCAGGCAGGTGAACTGAACTGAAGTTATTAATAGGGCATGTTGATGATCTTAGTATGGGTTTTATCCAGATTTTGAAGTCTCACACAAAAAACGTATTGGTGTCAAGCTCGTAATTTGTGGTGTTCTTCTTTATAAAGGTTAGGTTAAACTGGCCAGTCAATAAAGACCGCACATAGACTGAATGTGTCCATAGTGTTACCAGAATTTGTTTGACGATCAAACGGAAGAACCCCAATGGGTGTCAGGTGCCAGGACATATGTTATAGAATAACTCCGTCCTCTTGGCAAATACTAGCAGTTTTCTAGGACCCAGCTTAATTGCTGCCTCGAGATCTGGCAACACTACTGCCGCTAATAGCTGAAGCCTTGACCTGGCGAGCGCAGGACATGAACACAGAACGTGCTCAACCGTTTCTTCCTGCTGAGGCCTAACTTATAGGCATGTGACGCCTGAAAGCAGTCAGTATGCCCATCGTGAGCCTTAAGTCTTCTCTCTTCAGAGATATGAGCCACTTTGTGAGTCTAATATCGTAGGCTTTGCACATGATATTTAGACGTTGCTTCGGTCGTGCCTTGAACCCTGCAAGTTCGGTGTGAAAGGCGGATCACGGTACCATCATAGCACTACGGCTTGCTGTTCACATCTGCCATTACTCAATACAACGAGCAACAGCGTTGACTCCAAAATAATTTTTGATATTACTCCAAAAAGTGTTAACAATGCACCAAACTTTTTTGTGTGCAAGAAAATCAGGCCTATTGAAGGTCTATCCGTCAGTTATCGCGCTGCTGTTATCATTCCATCAAACTTTTTTTTGCCAGCCTTAAAACCTTCCATTATGCGTTGAATTTTCGTACTTTATTTCTCATCAGACAGCATCTGTAGCTCCATGCAACCAGACTAATGCTTCTTCCTTCTAACTAGATATGTACCTATATTTCCTCTTCGCTTTAGAATAACGGTCATACACACTCCCTATTACTGAAGCCGTAACCATCATAGCCCCGTAGCTAGCATTCTTCAGCGATGCATTCCCTATCGTACCAGTTTTTGCGGGCTCGCTAGTAATTTATATTTTCCAAAACGGTGATATATAGTCGGTAAGAGTTATGGCTCTCTTGCGACTTCTTTTTCTAGGTGAAGGTTGCGCCGATGAATGATGTAAATAAATCAATAGCTGTCCGTTACGTGTGCCTATGCAAGTGTTATTTGTAGAACACTGTCCTTGATGCGGATCGCTGCGAGATGTTAGTGCACATCCGAAGTTTCTTTTATAAAACAAAATAGGTCTGCACTTACATCATCCGCTTTCGTTTTCCTGGCACTGTGGTAAATGTCGCAACGCCCGATTGCAATAGTCGCCTAGTTATTTTGAGGTACCAGCGAGATATGTATATCCATGAAAACTGACCTTTTTATTTTTTTTTTTGCATGAGAAAATCCACTTGATCAGCATGGATGCAATAATCTCCGACTACGTACTCCAGGATTTAGACTTCCTTATAACAGAACTTGACTATATAGAGATTGATTCTCCGAAAAGTACAACAAATTTGTTCAGTACATCAACAGGAAATAAAAGGAACAAATGTGCATATACATACATCATCGGATAAATGGTTAAAGGTCATGCTAGTACAGTAAAAGTGGTATTTCCTCTGAAGTTCTTCTTTTGCCTTTTAGGCAATTTAAAAAAAAAGGGAGTGAGTTATAAGTACTCATAAAGTTCTATTGGTAAACACACAGGGTAAGTCAAATTAACTACAAATCGCCCAGGTGTTGAAGTTAAATCTAAACAGAGGTTAATTTACCAGCATCAAATAATTTCTTTTTTTTTAAATTATTTCTTTGAGAAGGGTTTCGTCGACTTCTTCTAGGCAAGTTATATTTTTAATATCGGCTAATTATCGACTCGTCGTTTTGTAATCGACGAGTTACAGAAATGTTATCGATTTTTTAGTGAAGTTTTATCAGTATCTGTTCATAACAAACTGAGATGTCGTCGAGAACAAATCGATAATACGCCGATAACAAATTGGTAACACTCCGATAGTAAATTGATGTTTTTCGATAACAAACCTTAAACTTTTTGATAGAAAATGTATAAATCTTCAATAAAAAATCGATAACTCGTTGGTAATAAATTAAAAACACTCGATAGCAAATCGAAAACTTTTCGGTAAAAAATCGATCTCTTTGCGATAACTCGATAACAAATCGTTAGCACGCTGATAAAAAATGGATAACTTTTTGTGAATATATCGATAGCTTTTCAATAAAAAATCGACAACTATTTGATAAAAAAGCGATGCCAAACCGATAACTACTCGATAAAAAATTGGCAACTCGGACATAACCTTTGTTATCAGTAGCAAGTTTATACAATTTCGATAACAAATCGATAGCTCGACGATTGCACACTGAAAACCAACCGATAGTTCGGCGATAAGTAAAGGATAGCACAAAATTTCTTTTCTTTTTATTCCAAAAGCGTAACATAACCGAAAGAAAACAGAAACCGGAAATCGTTATTAAATAATTTTCAACTTTTAGCGACATGTTTCGTGGCAATTGTTTATGGTTATTAGTAGCACTTCTTAGAACAATTAATTAATATATCTATAAAACAACCACTTCAGATCACGCATTTGATTAACTTTCTGATTATTTTTTACGATCTGCCAGCTTTTATAATTTTTTCTTCTTCTGCTTCCGAAATACAAAATTTGTTTATTTCATTCTTATTTAAAATAGATCATAGAACGCAATAAAACTTTAATATATACTCGCATTTTGCTTCCTGTTTTTTTGTGTGTGTGTTAAAATCACCACTCACATTCACGAACTGTGATTCGATACAATAGCGAAATGGGTGCAAAGTTAAAAAGGAGCAAATGAAAAATTCAAATTCAAATTATTATCGCTTATTATCTCGGTACATTATCAGTTCAAACATACCAAACCTGATACTGATACCGGGATATTGTGGTATACAGATACCCACTGATATCCTAACAACAACTATATAAATGGGAACGGTAACAAAATTGATATCAAATCTTCATTATCTTATAAATATTGCTAAAAAGTGAAGATTAGATACTTTTATCTAGCTGGGTCAGTTGGACATGTAGTCTACCGAAACCGTAAAGGTGAATTTCTACAGTAGGACTTATGTACATCTGCATATGTATATATGTATATGCAGCATATGTATGTATTTTCGTCAATACGAAATGTTTGTGTGCAACGCAATAACTTTTGTTATCAAGGCTGGGAGAATACATAAGAAACATAACCAAGGAACTTCGCCCTCGATGTAAACTCATCTTCAATCATAAAACGTTATCAAATATGTAAATAGGGATGACAACGCGCACATACATATGTATGTACTGGAAAAAGTCTGCATAAGTATCCCTGCAAAAAATGCGATTAGTCTAGGATGAGTCGCAAAGGAGTATGGGACCAATACCAGTTTTGATCTCTTTGTATGAGTTGAACTGTTCCCTTTTGTTTGAGCAAATGCTATGAAGACACTAATTGTACCCATTTATACGCGAAAGGGATCGATAGGACCATTCCCCTTTGTATCCATAAGGGAACATATTAAGACTAGTCCCTTTTCGGTCAATAAGGACTCAAATTGGGAGCAGTGGCATTTTTCATGGCAGAAACACAATCGAAGGGTTTGCCAAGCCACCAAATCTATTTTATGTAAATTGTTTGCCCGCTTTTCAAAAAGTAATAAAAAATATTCTCCGAAAATTCCGAAAATTCGTTAAGTCCTAGTAATTTAGGTTCGATATAGGGCTCCGCATTCAATCACCTTTAATCTTTTCTATTTGACTAATTTCGTTGCCGTGTTTTTTTTTAATTTCTTAAAATGAGCTACATAGATTGCAAATTGACTAATCCCAACTGTACCCGAAAGGGACTAAAGGGGACCAATGATGCCCAAATGTATACAAAAGAGCTCAATCGGAGACCAATCTATTTAGGGACTAATCGCACAATTTTTTGCAGGGATATTGGAGCACCAGGCGTAGCTCGGGATGATCATACGCTCATACAACACTGACAATTACGACTGTAAAAAATATTCCACTTATACTAAAATGAGGTTCCATCTTGCATATTGTAAGAAAGACTGAATCTCAAAACCGACGAACTGCCTGGATCTTATCAGCGCAGCTTCAGTCGTTGTAAATTTCCAGCTGCAATATCTGAATTTAAGTGCCTTTCAAAGCTTTTGCCTTGAGCAACACCATCTACTCTGTAAGGGTTGGCAAGGACTTTGCCTGCTTTTCGCAACCAAATAAGGATACATACACAATGACTTCCATCGTGCGATTTCTTTAAGCAACTTATAAGTTGTTGTTTTATTTAAAAATCGAATAGCTTACTTGCATCGTAAAATGTAAGGTCTTTTTAATCTCAATAGTGAACTTCAAAACAAATAGCCTGTACCAGTATTTTAGAATTAGCTTTTACAAAAAGGACTAATATTTGCCATCAAATTTTATTCTTTTATTTATTGTTTTAGTTGTATGCATCCTCCCGAGAGAGGAATGGGGAAGAAGACTCTTCTGGGATAGGGGACCAGTTAACTTGTTCACGGATGGGTCGAAGTTGGATGGAAAGGTTGGAGGGGCTGATGTGTTTTGCCAAAAACCAAATGTAAGCCGCAAGTTTAAGTTGGCTGATAACTGCAGCGGCGTCTAAGCAGAAGTTGCTGCGATTAAGGATGCGTTGAATGAAATGCTGTCCAGTGCTACTACAGTTAGGGAATTGAATAGCTACTCTGACAACCAAGCGGTTATCATGGCCTTGAGTTCAACTATAGTGCGGTCGAGGGTGATCTGGGAGTGCTTGACCTCGCTTGCGAATGCAGTGAACTATTTTATGTTTAAGACTATCTGGGTTTCGTGCCATAGTGATATCCAGAACAACAGTCAAGCGTATATTTTAGCCCGCATCGTTACAATTGAACCGAATGAAGATGGCTGTAGAGATTTCGGGATACCGCTGGCCGCCTGTGGTCTGCTCCTGCATAGATGGGCCTCAATTCAGCTCAGCAAACGTTGGGCGAAATCAACCTCTTGCAGGTGAGCAAGATCCTTCTGGCCGAATGTGGATGGCAGGAAGTCTGCTGAAATGATTGGGTTCACTAGGGCTCATCTATCAATGGTTATTGGGGTTTTGACAGGACACTGCTCAAGGGGAATCCTTGTGGTACATCTCAATATACTGTAATTTTCATTCTACTGCAGTTGTATGGAGAATGATTAGGTGGATTCATCGGGTCACTTTTAGCTTGATTACCCAGCTTTTGCCAGAACTAGGCGAAGGTATTTCGGCATTCAAGGTTGAAATCGATCTTGTATGCACGGTTAAAAATTTTGGTCCAAAATGTGATCCTGTTATCGGATTATGAAATTTATAGGTTTACAAACGAAAATTTATCGATTTATTTATAGAAAATATATTGGTAAAATATAAAAAACAAAAAATATGTAAAACAATTACTCGATTTGCTATCAAAAATGCATTGTAATGTCATCGCTCAGTTATCACTTCATTAACGATTATTTATCAAAAATTAATCGGATTGTTTTTAAACAAAGTTATCGATGTGCTACCGAAAAGTAATAGATTTGTTACTGAAAATATTTAAATTTTTTATTGGACTGTTACCAATTTGTTTTCGGTGTGTTGTTCATTTGTCAACGGCGTCTGATCAGGTTTGCATAAAGCAGATACCGATAAAACTTCAATATAAAATGGATTACACATCTCGAGTCCATCGACAACAAGCCGGTTAGAAAGCACAAGAGCGATAATAAGCCGAAAATAAAACAATTAATTGTTGGTATCGGTCGTTACCGATAAGAAGATAAGTCTCCATGTTAAGCTGCAGAATGATCGCGTCGCAATGGGTTCTGTGCGAGGCAACAAAACCTGTAAACAGAGAAACGCTGCTGGGTGGGGTTTCATCACCAATGCTGTGAACGCTGGTTATAAACCCACAGCTTAGGCGGTTCGACGGAGGACCTGTCAAACTTACGGCACATGCGGATGGATATCAAAAAAAGATAATAATTATAGCCTTAACATATCGTATATTTGATATATTTATGAATCTTATTCCTCTGTTAAAAGTTCGGACGATATGTGAACCGCGGTTCACAGGCATTTTTATACTCAGCGGAGCAGAGCTCACAGTGCATATCAATTTTGTTCGCTTAACGGTACCCCGTAACGGCATACTCTAATCAAGATAGATATAGACTTCAATAAATGATCTGGGCAAAAAAAGAAATTCATTTAGCCATGCCCGTCCGTACATCCCTCCCGAAACACGATAACTTGAGTAAATTTTGAGGTATCTTAAGGAAATTTGGTATGTAAGTTCCTGGGAACTCATCTCAGATCGCTATTTCAAATCAACCAAATCGGACTATACCCACGCCCACTTTTTCGAGAACAGAAAAAGTGCGATAATTTATTTCCAAAGACGGATAAAGCGATGAAACTTGGTAGTGGGTTGACCTTATGACACAGAATAGAAAATTACTAAAATTTTGAGCAATGGGCGTGGCACCACCCACTATTAAAAGAAGGTAATTTAAAAGTTTTGCAAGTTGTAATTTGGCAGATGAGTATGTAATGTTCGCTTACACCCGAACTTAGCCTCCCTTACTTGTTATACCTTTCATGAACATGAAATGGTATATTAACTTTGGTCCGATGTAACGTTGTAACGTTGACAAATATAGAAGATAGACTCACCATTAAGTATACCGAATTCATCAGGGCGACGAACTGACCGTCTGTCCGTCGGTCTGTCTGTTTGAACGCAAGCTAGTCCATCAAATTTTGAGATATATCAATGAAATCTGGTGCAAGGATGTATTTTTGTATTATATTAGATATTTATCGGATACGGTAGGATCGGACTACTAAAACATATATCTCCCATTCAACCGATCGTTCAGATAAGACGATTTTGGTCATTCCTGCCGCAGTTTAGAAAGTATAAACGTGAAACTCGGCGATATATATTCTAATATATTATAGATTTTCTGAAAAAATCACTTTGATCGGAGCTATATATAGTATATATCCCATACAACCGATTGTTCAGATAAGGGGTTTTGCCATTTTTTTATATTTATCTTAAAATCGTTTAGGTATGTACATCTGTTCACTATATATTTCTTATCTTATACCGCGCATTATTTTGGAGATTACGAATGGGATAAGATTATTGTTCAGCCCTATTCATGAAAGTTATGAAGTCCCGTCCTTACTTGTTTCTTTTTAATTTCGATCTTTTTTAGATAGACCTCTTTGGCTTCCTATCGATTAGGTTGACTTGAACCGTCCGCTCAATTTCACCTCACATAGACTGAATGTCTCCTTAATGTTACCAGAATTTGTTTGACGACCAACGGGAAGAACCCAAATCAGGTGCAAAAGACTTATGTTATAGAAAAACTCCGTTTTCTAGGACCTAGCTTAATAGTTGCCTCAAGATCTGACAACTCTACCCATCTTTATAGCTGTAGACTTGACTTGGCGAGCGCAGGATACGAACACAGAAGGTGCTCAGCCATTTTTTGCTGCAGCTTGCACTTCCTACATCAGCTGTTGCTGACGAAGCCTAACGCATGTGACGCCAGAAAGCAGTGTCCAGTCAGTATGCCCATCGTGAGCCTTAAGTCGTCTGTCTTCAGAGATATGAGCCACTTTGTGAGTCTTATATCGTAGGCTTTGCACATGATTTTATAAATTTTGCAGCCCCAAATCTCTTTTATTATTTTACAAAAAACTGGGAACTGTCTTTGAAAATAATGTCCTCTTTTTCTCCAGCTTAGATTTTACCTAACTTTTTAACCAATACATGCACACATGCATTCATAAACATAAGCTAATGCTTAAGCTGTTCAAATCCTGTTTGAACGATCAGCTAATTGTTAAAAAAACAATATATATATTTACGAAAGGGGTCGGTGTTTATTTGAAGCTAAAATCTCTAAAATGATACGTTAACTTATCTAATGCCATTATCTATTTTGAGATATTCTGAAATAACGATAGGAAAAATCAGTTTGTTGATAGGAAATACATATATCAGCTTGAAAGTTTCATACAAAACTTAGTATTATTCGTACACTTGTATGAACATTGAATATATTTTGTTAAAATTTGTTGAAAAATTACATTTATAAACATAATCAGTGCAATATTCGAAAGTGAAATGACAAAACCACAAAGTGTTAGAACAGTGTTAAGAGCAGCAATGCAAGCTCCCGAAAGAGCTGTCTCCATTACACAGTTTTGTGAGTGAAATTTGTGAAATAACTAAATTACAAAATTTCTTCAAGTTTATACACTTATTTACAAGTTTTCATAAAATGTGTTTAGAGCTATCATCAAGAAATTTTAAATATTAATATAAACACACTTATTTGCATTTTTGACATGTTCGAGTACACATTCGAAAGATCTCGTACCGCGCCATAACGATCCCAATCACGCAAATATTTCAAGTGAATTGACGTGTGACAATGAAACACAAAATGGCTGCCACTCCGTTGTGACATTGTAAATTTAATTAATTTATAAGCACATTCAACTAAAATTATACCTTAATATATAAAAAACACGTGTCACACAATTGAGGCCAATGGAGTCCTATACTACTGAACCGATTTTGCATTTGTTTTGCACCCCGTGTCTAGTTTGATCTAACTTGAAATATAGGATGGGTGTCTGGGTGATTAGGGTCTCGAGAAATAGGCCAAAACGTGGACCCAGGTACCCCTAGAGTGTGTTTATAGAATATGGATATCAATGAAAGCTGTTTATGGGTGCTTTAGTACAGAGTAATATATTATCCAGAGACGGACTGGGACTGGGATTAGGACTAGGACTGGGACTGAGACTCGGAGTGGGACTGGGACTGGGACTGGAATAAAATACATACCACCTTCTGGGACATGCAATAAGGGATGCAGAAGATTGAGAAGAAATTGAGAGAAGAGAAAAGAGAGAATGGGATTGAGAAAGAGATAGAATGAAACGAAGATGGAGATAGATGAAGCGAAAAAGACAGAGGGAGGAGTGAATAAAAGGATTAGGAAAAAGTGAAGAGGGGGAGGGCAGGGTCAGATGGAAAAAGCTTATTAAAATGTATGCAGATTGGCCA
The DNA here is from genome assembly GCF_040869045.1 of Eurosta solidaginis. Taxonomy (NCBI): domain Eukaryota; kingdom Metazoa; phylum Arthropoda; class Insecta; order Diptera; family Tephritidae; genus Eurosta; species Eurosta solidaginis. Next base: position 68,840,512 of record NC_090319.1, on the reverse strand, counting down.
AATTTAGGGCAGGACAACGTCTGCCGGGTCTTCTAGTTATATTATATAATTATATTTTAAAGTTATTTTTCATTTTTTTTAATGATTGGCGTACCTAAGAGTTTATGTTTTTTATAACTAAAAATTTGGTAAGCAGTTTCCATATATACATATGTATGTAAGTATGCAGAGTCAGATCATCCACAGGTACCTAAATCAGATAAATATATATGGGCGCATATCAAATAGGGGCCCGCGTCACAGAAAGAAAGAACATAAGCGAGAAATTTGAGACCATAGAAATCGGGAAAACGGCTTCTCGCGAGATTCTCGTATCTCGCAATACTCGTAGTGCTTGCGAGCTTCTTGACAGCCAGTTTAGTCGCTTCATTGGCAGAATTCTATGAATTTCGGTGTATTTTACTTGTGGTATTGTGGAATATTCGCTTGTGCCCCAGAAGATATCATAAGCTCTGCATATATGAAACAGCCAATTCATCAATTAAAATGAATGTCAAGAAGCTCACGAGCTTTACGAACATTTAGAGATTGGAGAATCTCGCGAGAAGCAGATACTCGCGAGAGATCTCTTCTCGAATAAGCTCGAGAAATCGTCAGCTCTAAAAAAAATGTAAAAGTAAAAAAACATTTTGAAAATATGTTAGTATTTAATAAGTATGTTAATATCTTTTCAAAATCACTTATCGAAATTCGCAAAACCGCTTAAGTACAAAAAATGGTAAGACCGAAATTAGTTTATCACATGCTCTGACGTGCACAATTTTAAGAAAAGATTCGAAACGCCTCCGAATTCCCTGCTTGCGGAACTTATTATATATATTTGGATATGAAGTGAATTCTTTTCGGCTACATAGAACTAACTTTGAGGGGTCATGTTCACAATTTGAAGCTCTGTTCTACCCTCTCTCTTTTCCATCCACTACTACTCCAACTTACACATCTACACCAAATCCAACTCCAACATTCATTACCACCCCCTCTCACACTCTCAAACCTCAGTACTAAGTCTTCTACCAGAGATATGCAGTATTAGTAGGGAATCAGAGGAAGCCCCGACCTGAAACCATTTTTCCTTAAAGTTCACAGAATATCAAAACCATTAACTGAAACATGAAATCCCCACATCACTTTGTTTATAAAGCTTGTGACTTTAATTAATGTTATTAAAAAATATTTTCCGCAAACTTTTCCAACTGAAATGACTTTCCTTCTAAAATGGGTCAAACTTGACCTGAAGACCCTACAAAGGTTAATGTTCAAATTATGCGCCAATAGAAAGCATGAAACCCAGGTAACTTGAAATCGTTGGCTTGTCTTGCTTTTTCCTGCCTTACAAATTGTGTTGGTAGGCTTAAACAAGGCAGTAGAATGGATAATTTTAGAAGGAGTGCATGAGGTCAACGGCCATAACGTCAATTCCAATTGTCAAATGGTCACAAAGTAATTTTAAAATGTTTTAAATGTCAAAATTATGACCATCCGAATTTTTCGAAATGGTCTTACAGTCGACTCTTTTTTTCTCAAGATCAATTATTTTGTTTCGTACCGCCACTATCAAAGTGTTAAGAGCTATTGTATTTCAGTTACGTTTTATTACCCGCAGAGAATGGCACTAGGACGGTTTATTAATTATGTTGGCAGCGCTGTATAGCAATATGGTATAAATGTTTTTGTTTAACAGCAGTAACACTCCTTGAAGGTTTTGTGAAAAGCTACCGGCATTAAAGTTATTAACCGGATATAAATCCGGTACGCATCAATACTGGTACCTCAGGATATTACCCTAACTATCGTAGGTGCGATTCGCTTACTCTGATCTCCAAATTATACTTTGTAATTAACCACATAAACTAAAGTTTATGAGAAGCAGGAGATTGATAATGAGAAGTGAGAGACAACATTTCGTGGCGAATATTAGCATTTCGGTTCGTCACTATGCTGCTACTAAATGAATTCACAACAATAATAAAGCAAGCAGACACACATATGTATATTCAAACATCAAAGCAAGCAGCCACACACATACCTTTAAACAGCGTGTGAGAATATTTCACGTACATACATGTAGGCTGCAGCTAAGAGCAGAATTTATTACTCACACATACAGATACATACAGAAGAAATAAATAAGAAACTGTTCGCGAAAAGTCTAGACCCCTGAAGAAGTATGCGAACGAGGCAACAGAGAGTATAAAATCAGCGCAAGCTGAGGAATAGTCAGTCAGTTTTGATTTTAACACGCTTTTAGTGAAGTACGCGAGTATTGTAGTTGTGAAGTACAACTAATACAGTAGAATTGTAAATAAAGGAGATATTGCTATACTGAATATTACAATATCCTTAGGTCAGCCAATCGCTATCTATCATTGCGTTAAATAAAGAATATAGTTACACGCAAACGGGCGGCCCTCTGAGACTTCTCAATGTACTCAGTTGGCCCGAAGGCCAAATGCAGCCGTGTGTAAATTGCGTCATAAACGATTACGGGTATTTTAATTATTTTTGGCGAAGTAATGATTAGAGTATATGGAGGTATCAAATCGATCGTGTGATGGAATTTTTTTTATAAATGTGACAAATGCGTAATAAAGAATATAACCCAACAAACATTCGAATTTTTTATAGTTTTCGAACGTATGACTTGATTTAGCATTTTCCAGTAATATGAAACTTTTTTCAAATGAAATTAAACTTTTTTCTAATCAAAAGAATTGTTCGGATATTCCGACATCGGTCCACCTTAGAGGTGTTTCGGCCAACTCAATTTCGGAAGCGGCTGACTTATTCGCTGAATTATTTTCCTCGAATTTCGTTACGGATAATAGTAGTGGGGTGTCGTCTGAATATCTGCAAATTGTAGATACTTCCATCAATTTCGGGAAGCTATGCTTGACAGACTTGGACATAGCTAATGGTATTGAACAGCTAAAGATGTCAACCACAACTGACGTAGATGGCCTCTCGGCTGTCCTGTTGAACAGTTGTTCAACTTTGATTGTTCATTTAAGGCACATATTTAATATGTCACTATCTGCCGGAGTTTTTATTGATGCATGGAAATCGACTTTTATTAGGTGGTAACAAAAATGATATAGAAAATTATAGGCCGATATCCAAACTTACCACTGTTTCAAAGCTATTTGAGTGCATAGTTAAGGAACATCTACTATGTCCTCAGCAGCACGGTTTCGTTGAGGGTACGTCTACCATAACTAATCTGGCTGTTTTTACAGAAGACTGTTTGGATTCCTTTCAAAAGGGCTACCAAATCGACGCGATCTATACTGATTTCTCTAAGGCTTTCGATAGGGTATCGCATCGAATACTACTGGCAAAACTTGAATGCGTGATGCATGGGCTTATCATCTTGCTTTTCAAGGTGTAAGTTTCTTCTTTATGCTGATGACTTAAAAATGAAATCAAGTGCTTGGATGATTCTTTAATCTTAGAAAATGAGCTTAGAAACGTATACCATTGGTGTGTCCGTAATCTTCTATTCCTAAATATTGTTAAGTGTAATTTTACCACTTATGCTAAAGATTCTGGTTTAGTTCCTACATCGTATAGTATCTCAGACGTTCAATTAAAAAAGTCAACTGAAGTTAAAGATTTGGGTGTGTATTTTGATACCAATCTGACTTTTATCACTCACATAAGTTATATAGTTTCTAAAGTGTACGCGATGTTGGCTTTTATACGCCGTAACTGCTCATCATTTTCAGATCCTTATACTCTCAAACTATTGCACACATCTTTAGTTAGATCGAGGTTGGAGTATGCGGTATTTGTTTGGAGACCTTTTCATGCAGTTTATATCAAGAGGTTGGAGTCTGTTCAGAGAGCTTTTATGCGCTATGCATTGCGGTCGATGAACTTTGTAGACCCTGTACGATCATATCACTCTCGCCGTTTATTGATAAATCTTATGTCACTAGACTCCAGGCGAACTCTGTTGTCAATGTGCGTTGTATTTGATATCGTTTCGGGCTCAATTGACTGTTCTTACCTCCTCATGAAAATTCGTTCTAATGTACCCTGTCGTATCCTTCGTTGTAACGATTTGTTTTATATGGGTATTGCTAGAACGATTTATGCAATGAATGGTCCCCTTAGGAGGACACTTTCTCAATTTAATGCTTATTTCTATTCCTTGGCGTTTGATTTTAGTTGTAGTAAATTTACATTTAAGAACCTGATAATCAGATACTTGTCATAAAGTTAACTATACTTTTTTATATAAGCGATGTAAACTTGAAGTTTTGTACATTAACAGTCTATAAACACCTTGTTTGTTGATTAAATAAATATAAATATAAATATTAGGCCGGGTCGATTTGTGGGGAGGCAAAAAAAATCGCCCAGTACTCTGTGAAAATTATACTCTAGGGATCAAAATAAGAAACTTTGCCGAAGGAACCATACCTCTAAAACGAATTCTGATGTCCCCCCCCTTTGGGTCGTAGGGGCAAATTTTGAAAAATCCCACTTTGAAATGCCTATGTTTTTTTTGGAGTTTATTTTTCTCTTTAGAAATTTATTTAGTCAGAACATATGTAATTGAAAAAATGAATTTAACTTAGTAATAGAAAAGAAATTAAAAAAAATTATTAGAAATTAGCGTTTTTACAACCCCTTTTTAAAACCAAGGCATCACTGTGACACAATTGCAGATCGTAAAATTGCTTGTGTTGTTTTTTTTAAGCCACCACAAGACACAGCAGGTATAATTGTAATTGCCCCTACCCAAAAGTTCGACCCAAAGGGGGGACATCAGAATTCATTTTAGAGGTATGGTTCCTTCGGCAAAGTTTCTTATTTTGATTCCTAGAATACGATTTTCATAGAGCAATGGGCGATTTTTAAATCGACCCCCTTTAATAAATATAAATATAAATAAAACTTTTTTCAATTGAACTGAAACTATTTCTGGCTTTGTATGGTGTTTTAAAACTTCCATAAGCTAATACTATGTTTAAACAGAGAAATAAATTGAGGCAATTTCGATTTAAATTGAGTGGTGTTCATACTATCTCTACAACAACACCATACCTTTGTTCAGACTGTCAAAATGTGCGTGTTGGTATTAGGCGAATGGAATGGAATGATAACATAAAACTTTGAAATTTTTGTTTGTTGTCAGCAAATGTGTTCAATGTTTTGGTTTTATTTTGAGTTTGCCATGTTCTTTTGACAATGCCGGCTTCAGTGAAATGAAAAATATAAAATCAGCCGATGAGATGAGCCAACCATATAGTTGAGCCATGCGTAACTGACGTTTGAATCTACTCAATAAACACACTTTACAAGGTTGCATTTGCGGTTTGAAACAATTTATTACGCAACTTTTTTTAAATTGGCAATTTATTATTACAATTTGTTGTATGATAAATTAAGAAATAAATTCCCCAATTGTACAAATTGCCAACTTGATGTGTGTTTGTACATAGTATTAAGCCCTTTTTCAACCTTTTTTGACCTAAATTGAAAAGCTCTCCACTTAACTCTAAGTTTTTTAATAGCTGAAAATCAAGGAATGTAAAAATTATATTTCTAAAACAAGTTGATTCATTTCAAGAAGCTGCGGCATATTTACCTCTAATACAGACAACCAATTTTCTGTTTGGAGCACGAATTATATGGGAACCAGATTTGGACTCAGCTTGCCACAATACAAGTCTTTAGGTCAATCTGGTGACTTATTTAACTTTTTTGCGCCCCAGTATATGGGTCTGGTCAAATATACAAAACACCTTTTTGTTTTGTTTGTGAGAGTGATCGTTCAGAAATTTACACGCACTGATATTATACCGACTAGGAAATCGTTTCCGGCCGCCATGCTGCAAAGGTAGTATGATGGACTGACTAACTAAAGGATCTCGGGAGCTAAATACATATGCTGTAGCAGATGTCGCTCGAAATGAAACATTTATAGAAAAAATGGAGAATCAGTATCCCGAAATTTGTGAAGTCAAGAGAAGCTCTTGCCACATCGGAGGTAGACTGTGCCAAAATTATGTTATCATACATATGTTAAATGGCTTTAAATTTTTATTTTTTTTTTTTTTTTGAAGGACCTCTAAGATTTCGTTTTCCTTGCTTGCACCTAAATTGCGGCTTTATTAAATTTCCAATGTATGCTGGGTAGGTAGGGTCCACTTTCGACGAACAAAAATCACGCTCTACGAGCCGCTCATCATATTTGTCAGGATATTTGACTCTAAATCATGGACGTTGTCGAGAGAAGAGATATGGCTCTTGGCGCGTTTGAGTGATAAGTGCTACGGAAAATGTATGGTGCTGCCAGTGATACAGACGGCGTGTATCGATGGAGTTATAACGATAAGCTGAAGAGCTTTACGCAGATATGAGGATAGTGCAGCTCTTTATTCGCTCGGGAGCTGACAGAGACGGGCGTCAGTTATTGCAAAACAGGGACAGCCCACGGGACTTGTTACGAAACGGAAAATATCGCATAGGCTGTTAAGCAAGCGCCAATTAATGATGATGATTATATTTGCTGGGTAGAAGAAATTATATGTGGAAAAAATGGGCTTTCCAGTGAGGGAGATTCATACATACATATGTACTCACTTACCAATCGGTTACAGAGCACTCTTTTACCGTTAATCGAGTACTCTACTCTAAACCGCATACTGCCTGAATTAGAATAGCACATTTTGCATGTATATTAGGCCGGGTCGATTTGTGGGGAGGCAAAAAAATCGCCCATTGCTCTGTGAAAATCATATTCTAGGGATCAAAATAAGAAAATTTGCCGAAGGAACCATACCTCTAAAACGAATTCTGATGTCCCCCCTTTGGGTCGTAGGGGCAAATTTTGAAAAATCCATGCCTAGGTTTTTTCTTTTTGGAGTTTATTTTTCTCTTTAGAAATTTATTTAGTCAGAACATATGTAAATGAAAAAAATGAATTTAACTTAGTAATAGAAACGAAATTAAAAAAATTATTAGAAATTAGCGTTTTTACAACCCCCTTTTAAAACCAAGGCATCACTGTGATGCATTTGCATGTCGTAAACATAGTTGTATGGGTTTTTTATTCAACCGTTTTAAAAAATGAAGGTATCACTGTGACACAATTGCAGATCGTAAAATTGCTTGTGTTGTTTTTTTAAGCCACAACAAGACACAGCAGGTATAATTGAAATTGCCCCTACCCAACAGTTCGAGCCAAAGGGGGGGGGGGGGGGGGGGGGGACATCAGAATTCGTTTTAGAGGTATGGTTCCTTCGGCAAAGTTTCTTATTTTGATCCCTAGAATATGATTTGCACAGAGCAATGGGCGATTTTTAAATCGACCCGCCCTAATGTATATACTTTATGTAGACGTATTTTCTTATCCAAAAAATTTAATTAATATAACTTGGAATTTAATTTGTACTTTTTCTTTATTAATTATAGGAGTGGGTATTTACTTAAATCGTCGGCTAGTTTGAAACTGACTTGTCCGATTTATCATTTGTTGGTGTCAATGAATTTTTATCAAATATCTACAACTAAGTAGACTCATGACAGGTTTTCTGACTGGACATTGCCTTCTGGCGGCACATGCCTTTAAATTAGGCTTGGTCAGTGATAGCAGATGTAGGAAGCGCGTGTTGGAGGAGGAAACGATGGAGCACGTTTTTTGCCCTTGCCCTGCGCTTGCCAGGATAAGACTCCAGCTATTAGGAGTGATACAGCTGTCAGATCTAGAAGCAGCAAGTGGCTTAAGTCCTAGAAAGCTTCTACAATTTGCAAAAGGACGGCGTTATTTATAACATATATCCTGTTTTTGATATCGTTTTTTAGTTTGGTCGTTAAATAAACTTTTGGTATCACTACGGACTCATTCAGTCTATGTGACGTCCTCATGGACCGACCAGTTTAACCTAACCTACAACTCAGGGGAATTTCATGTTACAGGTGCGGTCAGTGCTGGTATTTCTTCGGTTTCAACTCAGAAATGCCACAAAAGCAACCATAGTAGTTGTAAATTCAAGTGGTGGTACAATAGAGGCTCGGCAGATGGCACTAACCTATATTTCACAAAGAAACGCCTCACATTACACATAGTAATGAAACCAAACCACAAAAGTATCGGTACCTGTACTTGCAAGTAGCACCGAAAAAAAAGTATTGATGAAGATACGTAGAGTGTCGGACCAAAAATCTCGACATTTGCGTTATAAGCGTTCATAGAAAGTGTATTTCTTCTCATCGTCCTTTTCATCAGTCGGTGGATGGGCGTAGAATAATGATATATTAAATTATTGCTGCTTTAATTCGGATAGCTGCGAGACATTCGTCCACAGGCATGAACGTCAGTACTTGGCGGCAAAGTATCTCCCATCAAGAATCGACACCAAAACTACGCTTATTTGTATGGCCGCTAGATGTCACAGTTTTTAGTATTTTTCCTTCCTAACAACATCTAGCAGGCCGGAAGTGCATCGCAGGAAGTTTGTCGAAATTATTGTGTTCACTAAGGCTCACCTATCAATGGTCATTGGCGTTTTGACGTGACACTATACAATGCGAATCAATGCGGTTCGTCTGAATTTACTATATACTTATATCCTTCTGCGTCTGTAAGGAGGATTATAAGGTGGAATCATCGAGCCACTTTATGCTCGGTTGTCCATCTTTTGCCAGAACTAGGCTAAAATATTGCGGTCGTGACTCACTTGGATCTCCGGAGGATGGTTTCATTCGAAACGATATCGTTGGTACGCAAAGACTTTGCCCATCGCATTTTTTGGATAACGTTGATATCGTCTTTTGCTTACAAGAGTACATCAATCAGCCGGGCATCTGCACCAGTAAAGGAACGGGCATTCCAGGATCTTGTCTGCAAATCATAATCCTTCGAACGTTTGCAGAGTCGTCACAAGTAATCCGCTCAGCGTGTATGAAAGTTTTACTTGCACATTTATATAGCTATCCGCTTGATCCAAGACAGACGCATGTTTCATTCAATCATTTATACACAAATATGCTTTCTTCGTTTCATTACAAAACCACTGTGCGTACCTACACTACTCAATTAACCTCGATATTTTCGAACATGGCTACCAGTTTACATTTACTCTTTCATCGTACTCAACCCATTAGTAAATATTGTTTTAGACAATAAACTTCATATGCGTACAGAGGTATATATATATATATATATATGTATGTATGAAAAAAACTAATAAATAATCGAAAGGTGAACAATTATGGCCGAACTCCATTTGCTCTTACAAAAAAATTATTGATTTTGTAGTTCGTGCTCATTTCTTTTTTTTTTTGAATAACATTTTTCCTAACTTTGGTGTCGTAGGCCATGATGGTGGCTGATTTCTATTAATGATGAATATTTTTAGGTACATTTACCATTGGAAATGCTATTATGCACAACAAAAATCAAAAATTCCAATATAAAATAAAAATGCAATAAAGTAATAACGTTATATGTACATATGTATCTACCATACAAATATGTTTGTAGAAACCCACCCTGAGTTTCTAACAAAAGGAGGGGTTTCGGTATGAAATAAAGCGGACAAAAAAATGTGTTCGATGGGGTGAAGGCGAAAGGTAAGTGTCTAGTATTCTTATGGTTATGTCAGGGTGTGGTAAGCAAAGTTAAATTAAAATGGGTGCGCTGCTGTGATCCATGTTATATATGCGTTATCGCTAACTGCATTTTTCACTCACAATGACTTTCTGATATAGACTACATATTTTAACCAATTTCTGATAATTATGCACCTTCTGTTAATGTTCGAATCGCTGAACTGTCAAATAAATAACTCCAATATTCAGTATTGCAAAATGGTCTTTATTTAGATTACTTTGGGAGTAGTACAATTACCAGCGGGTAAGGGGGTCAGAATATACCCGCGGTAGGTATGCCTGTCGTAAGAGGCGACTAAAATACCAGATTTAAGGGGTGTGTAGCGCAACCCTTCAGGTTGCCAGCGCAATATATAGCTTCTCCAAACCCAATTGTCAACCTCACCTATCCGCGGCGAATCCTGTTTCACTAACAGACGAGGCTCTGGCGACCCCAAGCTCCTCATGGAACTTGGGGTGGGGAGGGAGGGGATGGCCTGAAGATTTAATGTGGCCACATAAATCGTTCCCGAGATGGTCGGGCTAGTACCTTAATGGTGCTGTGGTACCGGAGCGTACCGGATCTGTATCCGGCAAAGGACCATCACATCGATAACACTCCCCAAAGCCTTCGGGGAGCAACCTTATCGCTACAACAACAACAACAGTAGTACAATTATAATTCAATATCACCTACTTCACAAAAGCGTGTTAAAATCAAACTGATTGGTTATTCCTTAGCTTGCGCTGCTTTTATACTCTCTGTTGCCTCGTACGCATATTTCTCCTAAGGTCTAGACTTTTCACGAACATGGAACAGTTGTGTCGCACACTTGGTTATTTAGCTATATGAGTGTGTATGTGTGAGTAACAACTTCTGCTCTTAGCTGATGACTATATGTATGTATGTGAGATATCTCTTCACTTCGAGCTGTTGGTTATGTGTGTGGAATATTTTTCGTTGCCTTGTACATAAGCATGACTGCTTGCTTTAGTGTGTACTTGTACATAAGTGTGGCTGCTTGTTGTTTTGTTTGTTGTGACTATTTACTAACAGCATAGTGATGCCAACATTCGCTACAATATGGAGTCAGTGACCTGCGGCATGCGAAAAACAAGTTCTAATAATAAGAGTAGGACTTTCCATGACACGCATCTAGTGGTATCTCCCAAGAAATTGTATTATGTCGAGGCATTTAACATGGCGAAGCCTAAGCTTCGTTAAAACGACTTCAAAATTAATCGTTCGCTAGCTTAAGTGGTTATATTCCCCAAGCAGTTTTAATAATGATTTAGTCATAGTATAAGCTTAATGTGAGGCCCAAAGCCACAAATATTGCACTTAACTAAAACTGAAACTAAACATAAATAAAACTATATATATGACAATAACAAGGAGGAATATCAATGAGGGGGATATAGCCGAGCTAAAAATAAATGATGAAATCATACAAAGAGTTAACAGTATAAAATACTTAGGAATAATAATTGATAATAAACTCAAATTTGAAGATCATATAAATTATACAATTAAAAAAGTTGCTAATAAAATAGGAGTGATGCAGAGAACAACTAAATTCATTCAGAAAAAGTACAAAATAATCTTATATAAATCAGTTATAGAACCGCACTTCATGTACTGCCCGTCCATTCTATTCATAATATCGGATAAAGAAGTAGACAAGCTCCAAAAGCTTCAAAATAGATGCATGAGATTTATTCTTCAGAAACCTAGAGATACACGAACGGCTGACATGTTGAAGACTTTAGACTGGTTAAGAGTGAAACAAAAGATTTTTTTCCACTCCATGAAATTCATATTTAATATCAAACATGGAAATGTACCTGAGCATTTAAATAAAAATATAGCATTAGTTCAGCAAACTCACAACATAAATACGAGGAGAAAACATAATTTCAAATTGCCGTTTTTTAGAACTGAAATTGATCAACAGAACATTTTCTACAAGGGTCTGAAAAGTTACAATGATCTGCCTATGGATATAAAAAGTTGCAACCAAATAACAGTATTTAAAACAAAACTATATGAATATTGTAAAACCTTAGCTATAAGATAAAAAACTGTAATATTTTCAAATTTACGAATTAGGCTTCTGGCCGTAATAAATAAATAATCCAATCTAATCTAATCTAAATACGCCGCATTAGCAATACGGTATGGAGCAGCGTTCGAAAGCATCAGAAACTAAATGTGAGCAGAATATAATGGTCAGCTACAAGGCTTATTACAGAGGAGCTTCCTTTCACATTAAAAAAACACTCTGGAAGTGGACCGTACTTTCTTCCAAAAGACCTGTACTTGTTGTTGTTGTTGTAGTAATAAGGACACTACCCGAAGGTTTTGGGGAGTGTTATCTATGTTGATGGTCCTTATTATTCCTGTGGAAAAAGGGCGAATTTTCGGAACATCCTTACGTATTGACCATGCCAATCAACTATTTGTAATTGGGATTTAAGGGGTTGATAAGCGCAATACAAAGCTGTATAGCTTCAAAGCTTCCGCGACCCAATTGTCAACCTCACCTACGCGAGGGGAATACTGTTACAAATATGAATGCATCATACACATATTTAGGAGACGAGGCTCTGGCGACCCCCAATTCCTCATGGAACTAGGGGATGAGGGCGGGATGGCTTCGAGGATTTAATGTGGTCATTTTAATCGTTCCCGAGATGGTCGGGCTAGCACCTGAATGGTGCTTGTTACCAGAATGTGCCGGATCTGCATCCGGAAAAGGACCATCAACATCGATAACACTCCAAAAGAACCTTCGAGGACAGTCCCTGTTTATCGTTAATACAACAACAACAGCAACCATTTATATTGTTAATACAGCAAACTAGAGTATATAAAAAGAAATAAAATAGATGACAGCAATGGATTGCCCATATCAGTATTTACCTTAATTACTCAATAAAAAGTAAGGCAAAGAGGGGAAGTGAATAAATACTTGCGTATGGAATGAATATTGAATGTAGCGTAAGCACACATTTCAAATATTGACGACTTTATTTTTTAGGCTGATCGAAGTTTTTCGATATCACGAAGCATATGAAGTATTTGATAAGGTTTCTTTTCATTTGCGATTGTTTAATTTCCAAAAAAAAAAAAAACAAATAACAATTGAAAATAAAAACTTAAATTTTTTTATACTTGCATATATGTATACAAATATGTACAATAATATGACGTTATAAAATGATTTTGCACTTGTGCATAGGCGGTGCTACAAAAATATACACTCCTGCACATATTAAGGAACAAAAGTATCTTTCATTTGAAATTTAGCGAAATCTTCAGGAAATACTTCAGTTTTAAACAAAAATGGAAGATCTTACACATCATAGCTTCGTGATTTCATTAAGAGTAACTTTCATATACATTTTCGCGATGATATTTGAAATATTGTGCCACTTAGCCAGAAACTTTCCATAGTAGAAATCCCCATCCAGATCACTTTGGTTTGTACGTTCTATTTTTAGAAATAAAATAATTTAAAAAATATTTTAAGTAAATTTCTAAAAATGTGAGGCGTAGCATAACCTGATTAAGGTTCAGTTGGTCTTACGTTTGACTCAATAGTAATTTGACGCGTCCAACACTTTTATTTTAGATTGATGAGGAATGTGATTACTAGTACCTAAAATAAAAAAAATAAATGTAAGGCGCGATAACCTCCGAAGAGATCTAAGGCCGAGCTTCTCTTCCAATTTGCGTCGTGCTCCTCTTGATTTTTCCCTACAAATTGGCCGGACGGGACCTACATGTTTTATGCCGACTCCGAACGGCATCTGCAAGGCAGATGAGCTTTCACTGAGAGCTTTTCATGGCAGAAATACAATCGGAGCGCTTGCCAGACACTGCCGAGGGGCGACCCCGCTTAGAAAAATTTTCTTCTAATTGAAAAATCTTATTTCTAAAATTTTGATGTTGCTTTGCCCGGGAGTTGAACCCAGGGCATACGGAGTGATAGGCGGAGCACGCTACCATCACACCACGGTGGCCGCGGTAGTACCTAGGACCTCCCTAATTATTTTCTACACTCAAAAAAAAATTTCCTAAAACTGAGGAAAATAGCTATCAAACTGAGAAAAAACAGGTATGATTTTGCGCCATTGAAAAGTTCTCCTCAATCAAGGTAAGTAATTTTCTTAAAAATGAAGATATTTTTTTTCCACGGTTTTAGGAAAATTATCTAAGAAAAGAAAAAATGTGTTAATAAAATAAGGAAATAACTGTATAGAATTTATGAAAGAATTTTCCTTAAAATTAATAATAAATTGGTTGAAAATAGGAAAAAAGTATTTGTTTTATTGAAAAGCATTTCTTCAAAAGGAATAGGGATTATCGTAAGAAAGAGAAGAGGCTTTCTTACAATATGAAAATATTTGTATTGAATTTTTAGAAGATTTTTCTTTAAAATGACTAATATTTTACTCAAGAATACTAAAAATTGCTCAGTTTCGAGAAAAAAATCCTAAGGATGAGTTCTATTTCTCCGGTATTTGGAGAAAATATTTTTCAAAATGAGTAATACTCTACTTGAAAGTAGTAAAAATTTCTTACTTTCGAGAAAAAAATCCTAAAAATTGGTTAAATTTTTCCAGCCTTTGGAGAAAATATATCTTTAAATCTGGGGTACATTAAAAAACAAAATATTTCCTCGGGTTTTCTTTAATTAGTTTTGTTATTTTTATTTCAGGAATTAAAAAAGACAGTAAAAAATTACATAACTATGACACATATGATATATTTCAATTTTATTCATGTACTAATCATATGTGTGTATATAAGCATGTCCGTTATATAAATACCAAGTTCATTTCTTCTTTAACGCCTTTTTACATTTAAACCGGAACTGTTTAATATCTTTTGCACTTAATGCTTTTTTAATATAATACTAGGGTGCAATTTACAAAAAACGGGTTTCCAGGAGAAATCATTATTTAAATTGCCTTGGATATAACGGACAGCCCAAACAATCCATTTACATCCATAATTAATATTATACATAATAATATACATAGTAATAATAACAGAAGTAAAAATTAATTTGTCAATATATGTATATCGATATTAAAAGAACTGCTTTGGCCTCAAAAACATTCGATTTTGAACTGCATGAAGATGAATTGGTATTTTTTAAGTTATCTGCGTTAAAAAGCTTAAATTCTGACGATTTCCCACCAACCCCGTACGATAAAAAATGTGCATTATATGTTAGAATACTAATTTTTTCACAAAACATGAAAGTTTTATTATCCTTTATGAAAATCTCAAGTATTTGATAAGCGGAAAAATTGGGATCATAAAAAAATATAATAAAATTCCGTTTATACAATGTATTATACCTTTTGAAACTTAAATAACATACACACCCTTCCAGTGTTTCATTATTAAACATACTCTGTAAATGCGTCCAATACAAAGAACATTATAGCAAACCTATTTTTTTACCAAGTAAAATTTCAATATTTTCGAAATTAGTTACATTTTCCGAAAATACTATTGCAAACTTAATGGCTAAAGACAATGTTAAATTTTTTCTTGATGTAATATTTTTAGCATATTCTTTCAACTGTCTATGCTTTGATTCAAAAGGTAGTGTTCAAGGGACCCGAATGTTCAAGCACTCTACAGTAGTGGATGAGAAGATGATGCTTTGGTTTCAAAGTATCTTAAAAAATGATTGGGTAATCCCTGTTATGAGTTTGTATATGAGATTTTCAATTTATCATATCTAAGCTCGTGTACTCAGACAATAATAACAAGTCCAATAGCTCTATAAGATTCAAAACAAATTTCCATACGATATCATCTCTTTCTACTACGTCTCCAATAATCAAAGTAAAAAAATTAGCAAATGTTAGCATTTCTCGACCAGAAAGCTTTAAGTTAAATGATTTTATATGATGCAACTGCAGAGAAGGTGATTTGTTCCCATTTTCAGTTTCGCCATAGCCAAAATTTTGTTTCCGAAGATTAAGAAATTCCAAATCAAAAGTTTTCTGATTGATATAATATAGGATAATATTACAAAAACCATATTTCAATACGCCCTCTAGGATATCATGTAATATATCAACATAATAGTTTTCAGTAACATGAAAGTTATGTATTTTATTAAAAATAGAATTTTCAGTAATCCCTGTGTTTCCAAAATCATTTTGTACAATATCCTGCTCATAATTAAGTTTATTTCGCAACTTGCCAAATTCTTCTATAAATGCTGACTTAGTTTCTATTTTATTAGCTTTACAAAATCTGCAAAAATAGTTTGAGGAAAATGATCTAGAAAAACCGAGAATATTATTTAATGCTAAGTTGTCTCCTGCTACTAAACCCAAGCAAGGAAAAATTGTCTTAGTCCCATTTGAACTTTTTATATCTATACCATTTTCTTCCAAGTCATTAAGGACTTCTATTAATTTAAAAAATGTTTTGGCATTACCAAAACTTTTAACATCTTGCGATTTGAATAGAGCTTATTTATTATGCTTTATTTACTTACAAATGCTTTATTTGCGACGATTTGTACGTGGATTTCAATTTTCACGCTATTTTATCGGCAAAGAAACAGAACATACATTCATACATACGTATGTATGCACATACAAAGAAGTTAGAAAGCCCGACTAAAAAATTTAGATGAACGAATATGTAGAAATGTAGCAATAATTAATATATGCATTTATACTTACAAACGATTTATTTATGACAAATTTTACGAGAATTGCAATCTTGAAGGCTTATATATTAGGTCAAAAAAGTGAGGAATATTACAATTTCATTTAATTTCGACACGCCAGGAAATAATGATGGAGAACTAGTGATGGAAATATCGATAGTACGGGCAGTTTTTTATTACTGTAACAATCGGGTTTCATTCAAAAGCTATCGATGCTATGATTAGAATGAAAATATTTTTGGTTTTGTTACCTATGATGACCTATCTGAATCAAACATATTGGAAAAAATAGCCAAACTGGAAAACGCTTCAAAAATGCATTTGGCTCTTATTGCTTGTTGCATCAGATGTACTGCTAAAGGGCTTGTTAATGGTGACTTAACCTTAATCATAAAAAACAGCTGATCGAACCAACTATATGAAACACAAATCACATACCCAGATTGAGCATTCACGAGTTCAAAATTGCTCCGTTCTGCGCCTCTACGTCACAGTTGACTGTTTGAGCGAATAAAAGAAAGAGAGAAAAAAAGAAGAGCTAAGGGAAAATGACGTAAGAATTGCCCATAAAAATTAGCTGATCCAATGTTTACGTGCGCAATGCGCAATCTTCTTGTGTGATTTGTGTTTATGAAAATCAATGAAATCGATTAATGGTGATATACCATAACGCTAACGCCTAAAGCTGGAGACATTGGTGCTTTATCGGTAACCGTATCGGTAACCTTATAACAGCTGATTCGACCAACCTTAGGAGAATCAATGCAATCGATTATTGGTGCCGCTAAGATCGTTACCGTATCGTAGCCAACTAATTCGGTTTTGGTTTATCGTCGTAACGATAAACAGCTGATTACGTTAGGGATACGGATACAGCGATACGATATACGGCACCAATGACTCCAGCTTTAACCATACCCTAGCCAACGAATTGGTTTTTGGTTTTCTGCCATATCCATAAACACCTGATTGCCATTTTTGTGTTATTGAAAATTTTTGTGTTTGCTTGTATTTAGTTTTTCGAAATTAAAATTATATTTTTCGTGAAAAAAGCGGAAAATAAAATATTTATGTCTCTCAAGAGATATTTGCAAAAAACGCGAAATGAGGCGTCGTTTAAGGCGATGTCTAATAAAACTTTTGTGGCGCGTTGCGTGACATTTAATTTTGGCAGCTAAGATAAATGCTGGTAATTAAACGCAACATAAGTGGGCGAAATGCGGTCGTGCTTTTATTACGCGCATATGCGTTTGCGCCTAAATTTTGTATGAAGAGATAAGCGCTCAAATCTCTCCATGCGAAATTTAAGCGCAAACGCATATGCGTAAAAAACACGACCAAAGCAGGGATGCACCTTAACGTTAAGCTAATCGTTTATCAAAAAATTTCCACCGTTTCCGTTGAAACACTTCGAAATATTATCGATAAAGAAATTATCAAGATAAATTGTATCTCGTTTTTAACCGTAACGAAAAGCTTTCGTTAACGTTAAAAACGTTAACAAAAACGTGATACCTTATGTTTGAATTGTGCTGGCAATGCTATAGCCATGGTGAAGCCGTAAGGTGGTAACAGCGAGCGGACATACAAACAAACTCCATGTAATTTGTTTGTGCAATTCGTTGGTGGTAATGTCAAAAATACTCTGAGAAATATTCGTACTGTCAAAATTCATGAGAAAAGTTGCAATCAGCTTGGCTAATGCTTTTACCTTTAATGACTCCGCCATCAATCAGCTTTGCCAGCATAGTTTGAAATTAACAATCAACATAAACGATTTGATTTCGTTTTGATATGGCAGAAAACGAAACAAAATCATTTCGTTAATTTGACGTTCTTAACGTTAATAAACGAAACGAAATCACTTTGTTTCGTTTATTAACGTTAATTATCGTAACGAAATGATATCGGTTCGTTGGTTAATCATGCCTGGACCAAAGTTCATTAACATATTTAGAAAGGGTGGCAGCATTATATTCCGGTTTTCAGAAACAAAGATAAATCTCTCCTCAAATTAATGGCACTTTTTATACAGAAATAGAAAAATTTTACTCAATTCATAGAATATTTATTCAATCTATGGAAATTTTTTTTAGGAAGTGAATTCCTCATTTTGGGTAAGTGCTTTTTTCTGAGTGTAGCTTTTCGTATTGTTATTATTTATTTAAGTATTGTTTTCAATAAAACCGTTTAACTTAAAAATTTTTTTTTAATTATTTTATTTTCAAGTTTTTAATCTTTATTTGTTGCCTATTATTGCTCATTCTATTTAGTTCATTTAGTGACTCATTATTACAAGGACTCTTTCCTGACAATTTGTTCCAACCTAAGTCCTCAATATGTAATCCTTCCAAGGACTTTACTCGACTCTGCGCCACATATGCTTGTCCCTCCTCCAACTCCAAAATATTTTGATGTCACTTCTACCGGACTGTATGCAATATTTGTTCCAAATATGGACCAAATCGGACCACAAATACGATTTTTGTGAATATCTAGATCCTGGCGCCACCTAGCGGCGATTTTTTCTTATTATTGTATTGTCATCGGGTTCTGAACTATATTCCAAGTTTCAAGCTTGTAGCTTATCGGGAAGTTACTTAAATTTCAATTACAAAATTCGTTCACAACAGCCGTGCATGCGGCCATGCACAAAGAAGTTAGAAAGCCCGACTAAAAAATTTAGATGAACGAATATGTAGAAATGTAGCAATAATTAATATATGCATTTATACTTACAAACGATTTATTTATGACAAATTTTACGAGAATTGCAATCTTGAAGGCTTATATATTAGGTCAAAAAAGACAGGAATATTACAATTTCATTTAATTTCGACACGCCAGGAAATAATGATGGAGAACTAGTGATGGAAATATCGATAGTACGGGCAGTTTTTTATTACTGTAACAATCGGGTTTCATTCAAAAGCTATCGATGCTATGATTAGAATGAAAATATTTTTGGTTTTGTTACCTATGATGACCTATCTGAATCAAACATATTGGAAAAAATAGCCAAACTGGAAAACGCTTCAAAAATGCATTTGGCTCTTATTGCCTGTCAAGTCAAGCTAAATAAAACCGTTTAAAAACACTTAAGTTTAAGAGCACCAAGGGAGGTCAAGTCTTCCGCTACCTGCCTCTCCCTACTCAGTGGAGCCTTACCTTAAATTTTTAATTTTGGTTCTAAATTGTGGTGTCGATTGAATACTTTCATGGCCGGAGCGTTTTCGCCCATTCACATAACATGATCTATCCAGTCGAACTTTAAGATTTTTTTCTTTCTTTAAGGGTTTTAAGCCATTCTAAAATATTTTTCTTATAGTGATCCATTAGATACCTATACAAATCAAAATTACTTTCCTTTAAATGCTGTAAGGAAACGGAAGAGTAATAACGAAGAGAAAATTTCTGAATAGATATAGAACCGACATTCACAAACTTATAACAGTGTGCACCGTTCATTGGGCGCGCATGCGGAAAAGATGGCCATAGAGCCTCTATGACCATTACATGACCAATAGCCTCTAGCTAGAACTCATCTGAGATCCTCCAGGAGTCCACTTTTGGAGATTCTAGGTGCAAGAACGGGTGTCTAAGTATCCCTGATTTTACTGAAATTCTGACTTCAAAACATGGGTCTCCAAAAATTTAACAAGATTGCCCTTTCGCATACGCAATGAGGGCACAATTGTGCTATGGAATGCAAACTCCTGCTTCAAAACGTTAGAGGCTTAAATACTAAATTAACTGACTTATATTTGAAAACCATTCACTGTAACTGTAATATTATTGCTTTTACCGAAACATGGCTGAAACCCAATGTTGTTGACGACATATCTAAATTTTCTATAAATCGGTGTGAACCTCTTGTTTTGTCAGAAGACGTTTACCATCCTTCTCTTGAGATAACTTTCGAAATCATAAGAAACGAAGTCGGCTGCACTAACAAAACACGTGTCTCTAGCAGATGCTTTGATTTTTCCAAAACTAATTTCAACAATTTAAATAAAGTGCTTTCTGGGATAACGTGGCCTCGATATAAAAAGGATGTAGAGGAAAACGTTTTACATTTTAATAAAACCATTTATACTTTATTTGAAAAACATGTGCCCAAACGCACATGCTCGTACATTGAACCAGTGCAAGCCTGGTTTACTAAAGATTTAAAAGCTTTAAAAAATAAGAAATCACGTTTATTCAAATTATATAAGAGAACCGGTTTACATTCTCATTATGCACAGTACGCTGTTTTCCGTCATAAGTATTTTGAACTTAATAAAAAGTGTTATAAAGCTTACATATGTGTGTAAAATTAAAAGAAACATTATTTGCAACCCGAAGTCTTTTTATGATTTCGTAAATTCTAAACGCAGAACTAACGGGTTTCCTTCTGCCATGAAGTTTAGAAATAGCATTTCCAGCGACGATCAGGAGATTGCAAACTTTTTCGCTCAATTATTTCACTCTAATTACTCTGCTGTGGTTGATTCATCACCTACAAATTATCCGTATGAGCTCCGTTCTGTTCTGTTCTCCTCGATGTTCTACTACATCTAAAGACCCTAAAAGAATCCTTCAAATACGGTCCCGATTTGATCCCAACATGTTTTCTTAAAAAATGTGCGGAATACATTTACCAGCCCCTTACTGATCTGTTTAACCTCTCTTTAAAAAATGGCAATTTCCCGACGGCTTGGAAGGAATCTGTTCTTATCCCACTCCATAAAAAAGGAAGCAAGTGGTCTATTGAAAACTATCGTGGAATAGCAAAGCTCTCCACTATCCCTAAGCTTTTCGAAGCAATCGTTACTAATCGCCTTACATCTACATTGATAGATAGTTCTCAGCATGGCTTTTGTAGAGCCAAATCAACCACAACCAATAATGGGTTTAGAAACGATCATCATACCGACGTTATATACACTGATTTCAGCAAAGCATTCGACAAAGTACGCCACTCATTACTTGTTTATAAACTCGAATTGCTTGGTTTTCAACCTGGCCTAACTCGCTGGATCTCCTCCTATCTTTGCGGTAGAACTCAAAGAGTTATTTTTAAAAACATTTGTTCGAATGTCATCGATGTTCCCTCCGGTATGCCTCAGGGCAACCATCTCGGTCCTATTCTGTTTTTGATCTTTATAAACAATGTTTCCACAACTATAAAATATTCTAAAATTTTAATGTATGCCGACGACGTAAACATTTTTAAGTCATACGCATCGGTTGAAGAACGTTCTGTACTCCAGGCGAATTTAAATCGTTTAGTTACTTGGTGTAATGCTGCCTCTCAACTCAAAAAAATGTAAATCCATGTGTTTTTCACGTGGGAACATACAGCCAGCTTCCTACACAATTAATGACCAAACTCTGGAAAGAGCTGATGTTTTTGTCGACTTGGAAGTTACAATGAATTGCAAACTTAGTTTCAACCCTCATATTAATGCCACAGTCAATAAAGCGAGAGGAGTTTTAGCATTTGTGAATAGTTGGGCAAAGGAGTTTAGTGATCCTTACGTTACAAAAACCCTTTTTACATCATTGGGGAGGCCGATATTAGAATATGGATCGATAATTTGGAATCCGCGTTATCAAGTTCATGTGGATAGGCTAGAATCAATTCAAAAACAGTTTTACTTTTCGCCTTGAGAATTCTTCAATGGGACTCTCCGTATAATCTTCCTCCTTACACTATTCGATTAAAACTAATAAATCTTCCTACACTTGCAAGTCGTAGAGAAATGCTAGGTGTACTATTTATGGCTAGACTTTTAAATGGATCGATTTCAAGCCCATTTATTTTGAACGAAGTAAACTTGAATGTTCCATGCCGAGTTCTTAAATAATGTAGAATCAATTTCCAACTACACGAACCTTTGTATGAATTAAAAAAACAAAAACAGGATTAGCCTGGTTTCATCGGGCCACTTGAGGGCAGTGCGCTGCCACAACGTCCGAGAAAAAAAAAAAACGACTTTTAAATTGCTACTCCTACCAACCGAGTTAATCCATATTGTAGAAAGCAATTGAAGAGCTTCCCGATCAATACCAGGCACGTTTTTGGCATATAAAAATCTACAAAATTTTCATTTATTGAGACATAAAGTAGGGTAAATATTAAATTTTTGTTTGATTTTTAGAGTGAGCTTGACATCTTGGCAACAACGTCGCTGGTTTTTGTTATTATTGCCAAATACGAAAGACTTCGTTAATTTGCGTACCAGCTTTAACACAAACAAAAACACCAGCCTAGATATCCATGTAATAATCACTTTTTCTAACAAATACTACTTTAGAGCGAGTGGGTAATTAAAAGTGCTCTCTCGGCAAAGGAAGACATGTTCTGGATGAAAGTCACCGTAACCGATTTGCTATATGGTGCAGAAGCACTGAGTTAGACAACATAAGATGCAGCGGGTCTAGAAGTGTCGAGTGTCGATAGATTCCTTATGAAAAATTAATTTAATAATTTCGATAACGACACTCGCCGCAGGTTTTGGGGAGTGATATCAGTGTTGATGATACTTTGCCCGATATAGATCCGGTACGTTCCGGTAACAAGCACCATTAAGGTACTAGCCCAACCATCTTAGGAACGATTTACATATATGACCAAATTAAACCTTCTATGCCATCCCCCTACTATGGGGGTTTCATGGGTAGTGTAAGAACCTCCGAAGCTATAAAGCTTTTTATTACGCTTATCAACACCTTAAATTCCGGATCATCCTCGTCTTATTAGTTTATTATCGTTCCTATCTGTTCTAATTTCTAATCGGCGTGTAATCGATTTATTAATGACGACTCATCGGCCGATATCAAAAAAGCCAATATCGGTTTAATCGATTGCAAATGGAAAAATATACGAACGATAAGAAACCAATAAGACGTCCCGGGATTGAAGGGGTGGATAAGCGCAATCCTAAACAAATCGATAACACACCGATAAGAAGCTGGCACAATTCGATTTGAAATTTATAACTTTTTCTTAACAAATCGATACATTTTCGATATCAAATCAATTACCTTCAGTAACAAATCGATAACATGCCGAAAATAAATTAGTAATAATCTGATAACAAATCGACAATTTTTCGGTAGTAAATGGACACATCATTTATAACATATCGAAAAGTATTCGATCAATAATCGATAACACGCCGATAACAAATTGGTATTAGTCCGATAACGAATCGATAACAGATTGTTCCCAAATTTTGCTACAACGTAGTGACTACACTTACGCTTACATAATGTCAGCAAAGATACAAAGACACATAAAACACGCACGGCTCTCAGATGAGAATAGCGAAATTATGAGGATGAGAACAGCGAAATTAAAAAATAGTTTGCGAGAAAATAAAACGCATTACAGTCTAAGACCTGAGACTTACATCTCTCCCATACTATGCTAACGGCTTACATGTTTTTGCACGAATTAACTAGATTATCACTTCACTACCGTTTAAGATTTTGCGTGAAAGATTATTCAAAGGAGTAGGAAAATTTATTCTGGTTTGAGGAAGCGTTAAAGTAATTTTGCTACCGTTTTAAGTATTAACATCTTTTTGATGAATATTTATAAGACATGAAATGTGATAGCATACATACTTACCCTGCAGGGAAAAAATAACTATTTGGGAATGATACTGGTTTATTACTAAAGTTTTCTGAGTAACGGTCAGACTGGTACTCATAGCATCATTTAGAACCAATATAAATTGGATCGGGTGGACAAATTTTGACATATAAAAATGTTTGTAGACAAAAAGGAAGAGAGTAGTTGCCTTCCCCAAGCGGGTTAGGGGGCCTAGAATATACCCACGGCAGCTTTGTCTGTCACAAGAGGCAATTTAAAAACCAAATTAATTCAAGGGGTTGCCAGCGCAATTTATAGCTTCTCCAACCCAATTGTCAACCTCACCTACCCGTGGCGAATCCTGATTCTTTAGCTGCGGAGGCAGTTATTTCCTCGTGAATTTAGAGGGTGGGAGGGCGGTATGGCCTAGAAGGTTTCATGTGGTCATACTAAATCGTATCCGAGATGGTCGGGCTAGTACCTTAATGGTACTTGTTACCGGAACGTACCAGATCTGCATCCGGCAAAGGACCATCAATATCGATAACACACCCCAAAACCTTCGGGGAGTGGACTGCGATTGATCTCTTAGTGTCTACAATGGGGTATAATTGATCCCCTCTAGCCATTTTTGGGTACAGTTGGGATTATTTTATAACTGAAATTTTTGTAGCCAATTTCAAGAAACAATAAAAAATCGGCAACGAAATGGGTAAACTAAACTGAACTGAAAGGAATTACTCAAAAAAATTTGCAGAGTCGCATACCGGGCCCAAAAATTAGTACCCTATGTTCCATTATTTTCGAATTTAGGTTTGTTTTATTTTTCTACAAAACTTATACAAAAACAAGTAAAGAGGGCTAAGTTCGGGTGTAACCGAACATTACGTACTCAGCTGAAAGCTTTGGAGACAACATAAGGGAAAATAACCATGTAGGAAAATGAACCGAGGGTAACCCTGGAATGTGTTTGTATGACATGGGTATCAAATGAAAAGTGTTAATGAGTATTTTAAAAGGGAGTGGTGGTAGTTGTATATGTGAAGGCGTTTTCGAGATATTGACCAAAATGTGGACCAGGGTGACCCAGAACTTTCGATATCGACAAAGTGGGCGTGGTCATAGTCGGATTTTGGCCATTTTTTACATCAATACAAAGTGAGTTCAGATAAGTACGTGAACTGAGTTGAGTAAATATATATCGATTTTTGCTCAAGTTATCATGTTAACGGCCGAGCGGAAAGACAGACGGTCGACTGTGTATAAAAACTAGGCGTGGCTTAAACCGATTTCGCCCTTTTTCACAGAAAACAGTCATCGTCCTAGAATCTAAGCCCTTACAAAATGTCACAAAGATTGGTAAATTTTTATTCGACTTATGGCATTAAAAGTATCCTAAACAAATTAGATGAAGAAGGGCGGAGCCACGACCAGTTTGAAATTTTCTTTTATTTTTGTATTTTATTGCACCATATCATTACTGGAGTGGAATTTTTTTTTTAAAGTGGGCGTGGTCGTTCTCCGATTTTTCTAATTTTTATTAAGCAGACATATAGTAATAGGAGTAACGTTCCTGCCAAATTTCATCATGATATCTTCAACGACTGCCAAATTACAGCTTGCAAAACTTTTAAATTACCTTATTTTAAAAGTGGGCGGTGTCACGCCCATTGTCCAAAATTTTACTAATTTTCTATTCTGCGCCATAAGTTCAACTCACCTACCAAGTTTCATCGCTTTATCCGTCTTTGGTAATGAATTATCGCACTCTTTCGGTTCTTCGGATGAGTGCGCAGGAACCTACATACCAAATTTCATCAAGATATCTCAAAATTTACTCAAGTTATCGTGTTAACGGACAGACAGACGGACGGACATGGCTCAATCAAATTTTTTTTCGATACTGATGATTTTGATATATGGAAGTCCATATCTATATCGATTCCTTTATACCTGTACAACCAACCGTTATCCAATCAAAGTTAATATACTCTGTGAGCTCTGCTCAACTGAGTACAAAAATAAAGTTATGTATTGTATTAGAGTTTGAAAAAGTTATAAAATTGGTAAGAATTCCCTCCCGTAGGCGAAGAAAAAACACATGTCTGACAATATCGGTAGGAATACAATGAAGAAATAATGAACAGTACACACAAAGGCAACAGGCATAAACACGTACAATTGATCCTTCTGTAGGACATGCTCAAACAAAAGAAATCACTCCAAGTTTAAGTTCTCGCACAACATAGAAGATGACCTCCAGACCTGGTGTCGGAATTAGCAAGATTAAGCTAAAAAGTTCTTAAATATCCATATTAGTTCGGTCCTAAATGGACCCAAGCTTAGTATGGCGCAACTTGAGTATATGAACGGATGGTCTACAGAAACCGCCCTCCATGAGCTCATGGGTACCAAAGAATTGACTCGGGCTGCCTTTTTAGATATAGAGGGAGCCTTAAACAATATAAAAGTCAGTGCGGCTACCAACGCCCTAGGCAGGGCTGGTGTAAACAGCCTTACCTGCCAATGGACGAACTAAATGCTGGAGAATAGATTACCCAAGCCAACATGGGTTCGGTTACAACTACCCGCCATGTGAGCAGGGTCACCGGCCAGGGAGGAGTTCCCTCACCGCTTCTGCGGGTGGTCGCGCTGAATGAGATTCTACTGGAGCTCAATAAAAATGGAGTGGACGTAGTCGCATATGCAGGCGATATCGTAATTGCTGTATCAAGTGCGTTCCCCTCTATTTAAAGTGAAATAATAGAAGGGGCGCTTCGAAGGCTTTACGTTTGGGCAGTCAATAGCGGTCTTAATGTAAACCCTAGTAAAACCTTTCTAAAACTGTTTACTAACAAGAACAAAATACCACAGTTTCGTCTGCCCTCTCTAAATGGTACTGCTCTCACCCTGTCTACGAGAGTCAAGTATCTCGGCTTCGAAATAGACAGCATGCTAAGCTGGAAATCGAATACCAAGCGTTGGGTCGAAAAAGCTTACATATACTTCTATTCGTGTAAGAAAATCGTAAGCAGAAACTGGGGTCTAAAACCCAAACTCGTGTTGTGGCTATATAAAGCTTTACTTACTTACTTACTTAATTGGCGATTAACCGTCTAAACGGTTATGGCCGTCCAACAAGGCGCGCCAGTCGCTCCTTCGCTCCGACAACCGGCGCCAATTGGTCACACCAAGGGAGTTTAAATCGTTTTCCACCTGGTCCTTCCAACGGAGTGGGGGCCGCGCTCTACCTCTGCTTCCATAGGCGGGTTCCGATAGAAACACTTTCTTGGCCGGAGCATCATCTTTCATTCGCATAACATGGCCTAGCCAACGCAGCCGCTGCGTTTTAATTCGCTGGACTATGTTGATGTCTGCGTATAGCTCGTACAGCTCATCATTAAATCTTCTTCGGTACTCGCCATCGCCAACGCGTAGAGGTCCATAAATCTTTCGAAGAACTTTTCTCTCGAACACTCCCAAAGCCGCTTCATCTGCTGTTGTCATGGTCCATGCTTCTGCCCCATATAGCAGGACGGGTACGATAAGTGACTTGTAGAGTATGATTTTCGTTCGCCGAGAGAGGACTTTACTTTTCAATTGCCTACCTAGTCCAAAGTAGCATTTATTGGCAAGATTGATTCTTCGCTGGATTTCAGTGCTGATGATGTTGCTTGTGTTGATGCTGGTTCCCAAATAAACGAAGCCTTTTACTATTTCGAAATTATGGCTGCCAACAGTAGCGTGGTTGCAAAGGCGCATATGCGCTGACTCTTTGCTCGATGACAGCAGGTACTTTGTTTTGTCCTCATTCACCATCAAACCCATCTTTACCGCTTCTTTTTCCAGCTTGGAGTAAGCAGAACTAACAGCGCGGGTGTTTAGACCGATGATATCAATGTCATCAGCATATGCCAGTAATTGCACGCTTTTATAGTATATTGTTCCAGTGCGGTTAAGTTCTGCAGCTAGTATAATTTTCTCCAGCATCAAATTAAAGAAATCGCACGATAAGGGGTCACCCTGTCTGAAATCTCGTTTAGTTTCGAACGGCTCGGAGAGGTCCTTCCCAATTCTGACTGAGCTGATGGTGTTGCTCAACGTCATTTTGCACAGCCGTATAAGTTTTGCGGGGAAACCAAATTCAGACATAGCGGCATATAGGCAGCTCCTTTTCGTGCTGTCGAAGGCGGCTTTAAAGTCGACGAAGAGGTGATGTGTGTCGATTCTCTTTTCACGGGTTTTTTCCAAGATTTG
The DNA here is from genome assembly GCF_040869045.1 of Eurosta solidaginis. Lineage (NCBI taxonomy): Eukaryota > Metazoa > Arthropoda > Insecta > Diptera > Tephritidae > Eurosta > Eurosta solidaginis. The sequence goes on along the minus strand of NC_090319.1, from coordinate 68,812,360 downwards.
GCGCATTGTGAAAATCTGGTCGATGGTAGATTTACCAGGTCTGAAGCCGCACTGATAAGGTCTAATCAGCCGGTTCACGGTGGGCTTCAATCTTTCGCACAATACACTTGAAAGGACCTTATATGCGATATTAAGAAGGCTGATTCCACGATAGTTGGTGCATTTTGCAGTATCCCCCTTCTTGTGGACTGGGCAAAGAACACTTAGATTCCAACCGTCGGGCATGCTTTCGTCCGCCCATATTTTGCTAAGAAGCTGCTGCATGCGCCTTACCAACTCCTCGCCGCCGAACTTGAATAGCTCCGCAGGCAATCCATCAGCGCCCACGGCCTTGTTGTTTTTCAATCTGGTTATTGCTATTCTAACTTCGTCATAATCGGGCGGGGGGACATATATTCCATCATCATCGATTGCGGGATCGGGTTCTTCATCTCTGCGCGGTGAATTGCTGCCTCCATTTAGGAGAGCAGAGAAGTGTTCCCTCCATAATCTAAGCACTCTCTGAACATCAGTTACAAGGTCGCCGTTTTCATTCCTACAGGAGTTTGCCCCGGTCTTAAAACCTTCCGTCTGTCGCCGTATTTTTTGGTAGAATTTTCGGGCGTTATTCCTGGTGGCTAGCAGCTCAAGCTCCTCGCACTCACGCCTTTCTGCTTCTGCTTTTTTCTTCCTGAAAAGGCGTCTCGCTTCCCTTTTCAACTCACGATAGCGTTCACACACTCCTCTTGTCGCGCTCGCTTTTAACGTAGCCCTGTAGGCAGCGTCTTTTCTTTCGGTTGCAACGCGGCATTCTTCATCATACCAGTTGTTTTTTCGTGGCCGCCGGTAACCAATTTTTTCCTCGGCGGCAGTATGAAGTGCTTTGGAGATATGCTCCCACTGCTCCTGTATTCCTTCAGGATGAGTTGTGCCCTCAGAGAGCAGGTGTGAGAGTCGAGTTGCGAAATCATTGGCAGTCTGTTGTGATTGAAGCTTTTCGACGTCTAGCTTTCCTTGTGTTTTTTGTTCCTTGTTTTTAGCCGCGCTTTACTCTGTAACAAATATCAGCAGGTTCAGCGTCTGCTTCACATGGTTTCAACGGAGTATCGACTAGCCATACGAAATCAGCAGCAATTGGATCCAAGAAAAATCTGCATCAAAATGGTGCCCCATGCGCTACTTGTGCTCTGATCTTTTGTATCCGGGCGGCACAGCAACCAACCAATCAAACTAATCAGCTCATCTGTACCTTTTTTCAATACTGAACCAACAGTATTTTTTATTTGAATATCTGGCCATTTTGTATAGCATTCAACTTTGGCTTTTTTGAACTAGTTTGATTGCAGCCTTTTCTGACTGGTATCGTGTTCCATTACCTTCTTCAGAATATTTATATCCTTTTTTGTTTAAATCGTATGAGCTTCCAGAAGTACTCATGTGAATATATAAGTAGCTTTGTAAAGTAAGCGTTTATTTGGCGATAAACTTAATTGCTCATTATGGCCAGGCATAAATCATTGCGCTCCCCAGTACAAAGCTTCACCAAATACTGGTGCCACCATTAGTAACCAACACCGAAACTAAAAAAAAAAATTTACACTAATAGTAAAGACCGCCTTTGAAAGGCAACTGCAACTACATTTCCAAATTAAATTTTATTACTGAGATTGCGGAAATGACAAAACGAATGACTTGATGCATTTAGTATGTGGAGGGAAAGGTAGGCACCATCAAAAAAAGTGTACTTTATATATGACTTATTTTATTTGAACAAAAGGTTTGTATAAGATGAGAACTGGATATTTTTGGAACCTCTCTGTGTGACACAATTTAATGTTCAAGGGTACTTAGACGACAAGAGGACGTCGTGGTGGAAACAGGAGTTATCATTGGAAGCAATGCCAATTTCCATTAAGGTGAGGTGAGTGATTTTGTGCTTTTATTAAAAACGAGGGTTTATGAGTAGTCACGTCCAAACAAAATTTTATTTAGGAATCCCTAATGAACTAACTGAGATTTGTATAGTTGCAAGCTGAATGACTTCCGACTCGAGCACCTGCGGTGGCAGAAGTGGGAATAAGTATATATCCGTCGTGGACGGAGTCGCAGTTTGCGGCTACTCAATAACGTTAAGAGGATTAAACTACCATCGGACTGTTAGCTGCACAAGGTGGGGTAGGGTATTTTTATGACATTTGAAGTGTCAAACGGGACTCCTAAACAAGGTTCTACAAAAACGTGTAAGAGTGTGACGAGTCCGTGAGGCTCAGGAAGATCCCTTCGAGGGATCCTGCTCCATTGGGGCACCTGAGAGATGTGAATGGAAGCTGGGCGATGAGCGATGAAATCCAGCTACGTAGAAATCCGCTTAACTGGCGGCGATTGAAGGCTAAGAGCAAGCCATCCATTCCCCTTGAGGAAAGCCGACTTGTGTGAGCCATTCACCTTTTTAAACCGTACATGTCTCTTTCGCAACGTCAGAGTCCTTTGAAGGTTTCTTGTAGCTGTATGACTCACATTTACGCCAACTATCTGCGTTTGGGCCATGTTACCAAGTCTTGCGATATGGTCAAAATCTGCTCCATTCCAAGAAATAGCTCATTAATCGGTTGTCAAACTGATAAGATAATCCTTTGAACAAAAAATGTGTGCTAAGTGCCATTCTTGTCATAAAAGTAGGCTTCAACAACGTCCTACCAGTGAAAATTGAACGAGCCCTTTTAGCAAGGGGAGGTGATCGGCTCAGCTGGAACTCATTAGTAGATTGTTGAGTGGCAGAACTGTAGCGGCGGAGTTGAGGAGCAACGGCTCCGATAAGGGTAAACTTTGCGCCATACTACAGCACCTTGAGGGTACGGTCTATCAATTGAAATTACGGCGGAGTAACAAGATTGCGGACTGCCCTCTATAGGAGGAGTGCCGCTGATTCGGTCTGACTGGATTAAGTACCTCGAGATGATTCTTGAATTTATGCTGTCATGTAAGCTGGAATGTAGAAGATAGGGGTAGGAAAGTTTCGTTTGCTTTATACTGCTGTCGAGGGGCAAATAGTAAATGCTTGGGGGTTATCTCCAGGAATAGTACATTAGGTGTTCGATATGGTGGTTAAACAGATTCTCTTCTATGGCATTCTGATACGGTGAAGAGCACTAAACGCTTCTTCCACGGTCAAAAGATTGATAGCAACGATGGTTGGAATAAGCGGGGCTCATAGTACGACACCTACACTGGCACTAAACCAATGCTGAATCTTAACCCAGTTGGGATCGTGCGCCAAAATGGCCACTGCCCGGGCTGAAGTACGACTTCGTCACTCCATAAGTCATATAAGCTTGTGAACTACGGGCATTTCGGCATTCCCACCAAGTTCGACTTCATCCCTGGTAGAACAAACTACTGTTTGCAGGCTTTCACTTCTATTGCCACATTCACCTCTCTTATTCTCTCAAGGAAGAAATTAATATGCGACAGGAATCGGGAGGATCTGTTGACAGATGGATTCAGGTTTGATGGGAGATTGGAGTGTTCTGCCATGAGCTCGGTGTTAATCTGAAATTTAAGTTTTCCGTTCGTTAAAGCTTCTTATATTTTTGATATAATGAAGTCTATATCTTCTTGATTCCTGTATGCCATTATGTACATCCGTGGCTTTATGACAATTTCAGAAGAGCATAATGATTAAAATGGTAATATTGTTGAGATTGTAGCCATTTAAATCTGACGTTGTTGACCTGTTATTGTGGACAATTGGACCATTTGAAGTGGTCATGAGTTCAATTGACGTTAAGACCGTTGACATTATGTCACCTCCGACCATAATACATAGCCATAACTTGCATTGACCTTGTGAGCAATTGAAGTGATCATAAAGTCAATTGGTGTTGTGACCGTTGACCTTTTGTGACCACAACAAAATAAATTTGTTAAAAGGTTTAGCGCACATCGCATTCCTTATTTTCTCTAAGCGCTTATACTATTTTTTGCTGGATATATCCATTCAAAAAAGCAACAAAAATCTACACAATAAATGCTGCAAAATTATCGTTGCCAAAGTGTATTTATTATGCTGACTGACTGACGTTGCATTGGAACGCTGCATGGAATCCGCTTTGGCGCTCCGCATCAAAGCACACAGCAATCGAAATTTTCTATTAGACAATCGCTTTGTTTTGTTCATGTCAAACCGAGGATCGCTTGTAGTCATCCTGGAAGCTAATCTATCTAAGCACATTTGTGGTATTTGAGATATTGAAAGAGTCTGGAAGGAACTTAGCTGCAAATGCGCTGCAACTAACAATAAAAAATAAAATAAAATTAACTAAGTAAAAAGTTATTGCAATCAATTTTCTTTAAATCAAGCGCACGTTTCGCGTTTCCAACGCTGCCCATTCTTCGCCCATCTTGCATGTGCGAGCAGGTATGACGTTATTTGCTTGAGCCGCTTAAGCGACTCGCTGTTCTTTGTGGCGTAGCGCATCATCAGTCATATGTGTCTGCCATAATGGCTGAGCTCATCAATTATTACCAAAACGCCATGGCCTGTTTGCCATTGTGCTTTCCATTCTCTATACTTTTGTATGTCCACCAGCCAACCCTCTTTTATTCGGCACAAGTACCTTTTGCATTTGCGTTTAAGCTGTGCGCTTCTGATTGCAATTTTGACATTTTACAAATGGCGGAACATGATTTCAACATTACTAATGCGTATTAAAGTGATTTCAAACAAATAAAATTAAAAACAGCAAAAAGTTAACCAAAGTCAATGACAGCCCATTGTGTAGTTAGTTGGGTCGGTCTGTACATGTGGCGCTTAAAATTTTGTATTTATTTTTTGAATGCCACAAAAGCCCCAGTGTGATTCATGTCCATTCATTTTGATGAATGCATGACTAAACATTTTGAATCACCATGTACTTTGACATAAGAGAACAATTTATCCTTGTGATTTGGTTAATTATTAAAAGAATATTGATAATGTTCTGGACTCTTGGCCACATTTTTTTTTAACATTTATTTTAAGTATTTGATGAATCGGAGCTCGTTGGAGCTGGTGCCACGGTTTTTTTTTAAAGAGTACTTAATATATTATTACAAGGCCTTTTCTTTTGCCCACAGGTTGCGTAAAAGTGTCTTCTTTGAAAAAAGGTAAAGGCAAGCCAACTACAATTACGAATAAAATAATTTAAAAAAATTTTAAGTTAAGCGGTTTTACTGAAAAGTATACTTACAATAAGTAATAATAACACTAAAAGCTAAAAAATAAATAGGAAGATCCTAGATACTAGTCATCACACTCCTCATCAATCTAGAGCGTTGATCAGACAAATAAATAAAAGCGTGGGTCGCCTCAAGTTTCTAAAAATGTGAGGCGTAGCATAACCTGATTAAGATTCAATTGGTCTTACTTATAACTATCAATAGAAATTTGAAGCGTCCAACGCTTTTATTTTAGATTGATGAGGAGTGTGATGACTAGTACCTAGACCTTCTTAATTATTTCCTAGCTTTTATTATTATTTTTACGTAATGTAAGTATTCTTTTTAGTGAAACCGTTTAACTTATAATTTTTTTTAGTTATTTTATTTTAAAGTTTTTAGTTTTTATTTAATTGCCTATTATATCTCATTCCATTTAGTTAATTTAGTGCCTCATTATTACAAGGACTCTTTCCTGACCATTTGTTACAATCTAAGTCCTCAATACATAATCCTTCCAAAGACTTTACTCAACTCGGCGCCACGTATGCTTGTACCTCCTCGAACTCCAAAGTATTTTGATGTCATTTCTACAGGACTGTATGTAATATTTGTTCCAAATATGAGCCAAATCGGACCACAAATACGAGTTTCTTGAATATCTCGATCCGTGCGGCACCTAGCGACAATTTTCTTCATAAAGCGATTTATATTTCTGTATGTAGGTAATATTTGTTCAAAATATGAGCCCAATTGGACCAAAAATACGATTTTTTGAAATATATCGATCCATGCTCTACCCAGCGGAGTTTTTTAAGCTATTGCATAGATTTTATCGCGGGCTTGGCGACTAAATATAAAAAACCGTAACGAATATTTGTCAAAAAAGGTTCGAAAAAGGTTCGGTGTTAGCAACAGGCCAAATACATAAAATTGGATCTCTATCATAAAGTTAAAGTGAAAATTAAAGTTAAAGTTAAAGTGAAAGTTGAAGTTAAAGTTGAAGTGAAAATTAAAGTTAAACTTAAAGTGAAAGTTTTTTTTTTTTTTTTTTTTGTGTTTCGTGGAAGGAGGAAATGCTTTATGCACTGACCGGGATATTTAAGCCTCACTTCGAGACTCTCCGAGTGTAGGACTCCCTTCTTCCATGAAGGCCTACCCACTAAAACCTAACCTCCCACGGCCCGCGCAAATCCCCGTACCTGGGACCGCGTTTAGCATTACTTCGGGTACGGGTGCGCGCTACGTGAGCTCTATGGCTACTCTCACGCTAATGGGCTAGGCATCCGTCTTCTCGTTTACTGGTAAGTATATGCCTCACATATGTGCTGACCGTATCCCATCTGTCTCTTCGACAGGTCATGTTATTAATGACACTGCCCGGGGATAGGTCGCCAAGTACCTCTTCTACCCTCCTTCGCTGATGGGAGAAGTGCCTGCATTCGAAGAAGGTGTGGCGTACGTCGTCTATTTCCCCACAGTACAGACAGCTCGGGCTATCAACCTTACCCATTCTGTGTAGGTATTTGCGGAAGTAACCATGTCCCGTTAGAAACTGGGTCAGGTAAAAGTCTACCTCTCCGTGCGGTCGCTTCAACCATGGATCAAGTTCAGGGATTAGTTCCCTAGTCCACTTTCCTACGATGCTGTTGCTCCACTGGTCTTGCCAACGTCGGATCGATTCTTCTCGCGCCTGCATGGCAACAGCAGCTCTACTTGCTTGCGATCCGTTGTCATATATTGTTTTTCTTTCCTCAACGAGAAGATATATCGGTATGGTTCCCGCAACGACCAGGACAGCTTCAGCTGATACCGTGCGGTAAGCCGAAGATATTCGCAGCGCCCCTCTGCGTTGGACCGAGGTGAGGGCGACTCGGTTCTTCCGGTATTTCATTGCGTCCGCCCAGATTTCTGCACCATATAAGAGTATAGAATCCGAGGCTGATGCAAGCAACTTCCTTGTGCATGGCTTTGGGCCACCTGTGTTTGCCATTAATCTACTCAACTGCGCTATTATGCGCGCAGCTCTTTCGCAGGTCCCTCGTATGTGATCCGAGAAGTTGAGTTTGCTGTCTAACCTCACTCCCAGATATTTCGTTGAAGCGAGTGTTTCTATTGGCTGGTCCCCAACCATCATGTTCCTGGTAGTGGGAATACGTCTCTTTGTGAGGATGACGATCTCCGTTTTGGCTGTTGCTAACTGGAGACCGTGCTCAGCCATCCACCTATTTACATTACGCATGACCTGGTTTAATTTTAGCTGTGCCAGCTCGCAGCTTGGTGCTGTTATCACAGCTGCCACGTCGTCTGCAAATGCAACGAGGAAGGTGCTTTCTGGCATGTCTAATCGAAGAAGACTGTCGTAAGTTATATTCCAGAGATCGGGACCTAGTACCGAACCCTGGGCTGCTCCACCTGTTATTTTTACCCTTTTTTGACCGTGAGTACTTTCATATATTAGATACCTCTCTCTTAGGTAGTCCCTTAAAATTTCTAACAAATATTGCGGTACTTTGAAAGTGCTTTCTAGTGCCTCAAGCATGTCCTCCCACCTAGCTGAGTTAAAAGCGTTTTTGACGTCCAGCGTGACCAGCAACACTATAGGTCTTGCTCTGTGGCACGCTGTCTCGGCTTTCTTGACTGCGTCTATAACTTCTGCTATGGCACCTATTGTAGAGTGCCCCCTCCGAAAACCATGCTGTCTGGGCGACAGTCCTCCGGCGTCCTGTAACGCTCTGGTGAGGCGTTGCTTCAGGAGACTCTCCATCAATTTCCCTGCTGTGTCCAACATACATAGGGGACGGTAGGATGATGGAGAGTTGGGATCTCCTTTCCCTTTTGGAATGAGAACCAGTCGTGCTGTCTTCCATATGGTGGGGAATATTCTTTCTTCGAGACATTTGTTGTACATGTGCAACATAAGTTCTGGGCAGTCGTTTGCAGCTAGTCTAATTGCCTCCGCGGGTATTCCGTCGGGCCCAGATGCTTTCCTAGGTTTCATAGTTCGCACGGCAGTTTTAAGCTCTTCTTCTTGGAATGGTTCCACGTTGCGATCTTCATGGGTAACGTACCCGCCCTCCCTAGGCAGTTGGGTGGGAAACAGGCCATCCACAATGTTCCTTATTTGGTTCTCGTCCATCAGCTGGTTTGGCGGACGGAACTTCTTCATTACTATCTTATATCCCTGCCCCCATGGGTCTCGATCCACTTCCTCGCAAAGCGCTTTCCAGCACTTAAGCTTGCTTTGCTTAATGGCAGCACTAAGAGCTTTCTTCGCTCCTTTGTACGCTTCCGACTTTTCTAGAGCCTCAGGCCTGCCGCGCGCGCGAGTTGCTAGCCTTCGCATCCTGTGGCATATTTTCCGCAGCTCCGCGATTTCGCTATTCCACCAGTATACCTGCTTTTTACCCCTCCACACTCCCCTCCGTGGCATAGAGAGGTTGCAAGCGTGGCGAAGACAGCTCGTTGTCTTTTCAACCGTCTCTTCCGTCGGACTGGAGTTGTTGATTATCCGTCGGGCATCCCCCAGTACTGATGCGGAGAACGTGGCAGAGTCGACCTTGGATGCGTCCCATGCTTTTGTTCTGCGTGGCCCGTTCGGAATCTGCCTCTGACCGGGATCGTTTAGGTGGAAAGTGATGTAGTTGTGATCGCTGCCAGTCAGATCCTCTATGACTCTCCATCCAGCAGCGGTCAGGAGCAGGCTTTCTGACACTAGTGTTACATCGGGGATCGAGTATCCAAAGCCTGGCCGTCGGTATGTAGGGGTCGTACCAGTGTTAAGCACGTTCAAACCGAGCCTGGCTGCCATCTCAAGGACTAACCTTCCACGGGTGTTAGTCTGCGGCATTCCCCATTCGACGGCTCTTGCGTTAAAGTCTCCCGCCACAACCAGGTTACTAGTTAAGTCCCTCAGGTCGTCTTCAATAAGTTCAAGCTTCTCCCTGAACGTTTGAATGGGATCATTCGGGGACAAGTAGCAGCTTACTATTGTGGTATTATTCGTAGTTAGGCGGACGTAGCCTTGTCCGGCAACACGGTTCACAATATTGGCGTTTGCATCTGTCATCCAGATTGCGGCGGTGCCGGTGTTGTCTATATGCCAATCATTTCGGGCTCTATAGGGTTCGCTGATGATAACGCTGTTAGCTTTATGGTCTAAGACCAACTGTTGTAGTAGCTCATCAGCAAGTCTGCTCCGGTTTAGGTTGCCTTGGATAAAACTAATCACTATTGAATTGAGACTTTGGCCTTTGCAACAGCGAGTGCCGCTCTGAAGATGCTGCATGCTCCAGATCCAGGGACATGATCGAGCTTCTGTGTATTACACAGGTAACATTTTGGAGCTGCGGTACAGGCCGAAGCTTTGTGGCCGCTTTGCCCACACTTCCAGCAGGCGTTACTCCTGTCTGGACCCTTGCATTCTGCCTTCCGGTGTCCGTAGCCGAGACACCTAAAGCAGCGTTGTACTTCTGCTCGCTGTCTGATTCGGCACTGTATCCATCCGATCGGAATTTTACCTTTTTTGAGTAGGGCGTTGCCAATATTCTCGTCCACTTCGACGACCGCCATTTTCTGTTCTCTTTGGTTTGCTGCGAACACAGAGACCCGGAGAGGTCTAGTGATTTCTTCTTTTCCGACCTCCCTCCTTATTGCGTCTTGGATTTCTGTTTCGGTTGTGAGACAGTCCATGCCAAGTACTTCCAACTTCATCCGCTTGGAGAGCTGTTGTGCTTCACCGACCTCTCCTACTGCACTACCTATAGCTGCTCTGAAGGCCGTCTGGTCACTGCAGCGCGCCGTTTCAATCAGTACGTTACCAGATTTGGTTTTTCGTACTGACCGTACCACCGTACCTGTGTCATTAGGGCGGAGCTGGCCGCGTATGGCCCCTAGTACCTGGGCATAGCTTTTGCCTTCCACAGGTTTTACCACAAAAGTTGCTGCTTGTCTCCTCTTTCTCGCCCGTTTTTGAGCTTTAGGAGCTTGGACGGGGGTTGCCTGCTTGGCTGGCTGGGCCCGCTGTTTCAGCCTCCGGCGCGCTACATTGGACCAAGACTCACCTTGTGAAAGCGTATTTGTTCTTTCATCTCGTTTCTTTTTGGCTTCCAAGTCCTCCGAGCGGGAATCTGAGCTCGTTCGTGCCCTCTTGCTTTTTCGGCCCGATTCTCTGTTCTCATCTACCTTTTGGGCCCTTAACGATCCCATGCAGCTTAACGCTTCCTCGAGAAGAGCCATACCGGTTTTTATGTCCTTGGACACGGTCTTCTGCTTGAGAGCGGTTTCCTGCATCTCGCGCAGCACTGATACCGCATACTCCAGCAGTTCGTCTTGGCTCTTCCCTTCGAGGCTTGTGTATGAGAGTGAGCCTCTTGGCGGAGTCGCACGTTTCTCCTTCCCAACAGCGCGCTGTGCAACGACATTGGGTGAGCTGACCGACGCTTTTTCCCTTGCAGTAGCAGGTGTGGACTGGCTGGGGTTATTACGCAGCTGTGCTTTCGCTGCCTTTGTCTTTTCCGCCGATTCGGTGCCTTGTGTGGGCATTACCGACAAGGTCGCTCTAGCGGGGGTTGTTAAAACCGGCGATCTCAGCACTTTAGTGCTCTTCTTGAACACCGCTTCATCGCCCCTTTCTTTCTCGCTTTCTCTACTTTTATCTTCCTTTCTTGTTTTTATTTTGTTGCTCATTTGTTCTATTGGGTCTCCGCTTCAAGCCGCTATCTCCGCACGATGTGCAGTCGCCGTCTTCAATTCCCGTGGTTATCTTTGCAGAAGCAGGGAGGCCACGCGTGGGTTGACACAGGTCCTTATGGGAGTCTGTGTTCAGAGCCAGAATACAGCGTTAGTCAGGAGTCGTCTCAACTGAGCCTGCACCACCAACTTAATGGCGACGTGCTTCGAACGTACTTGAAGACCTGCCAAGGTTTTAACGAGACGGAGACGATGCCGATATTAACCTACCAGCCGTTTCGGCAAGGTGTCACCCTTGCTTATTAAGGTAGTAGCCTATCGTCATCGCCAGCTCGTAGCAATCAGTTCATAATCATATTTCCAGTTTTGGTCAACAGGATCTTACTGGTCTCGATCCTGTGGATGCTTGATGGGGTATTTTAGGGCGGCATCCTATCGCCCTTCCACCGGAACTTTGGGATGTGTTGCCCTTAGAGCAACACATTCCCATTTTTCCACTGGATTGCTCGTTTTGGTTCGCCCTGAGTACTTAATTCACTCAGTACCTCCCGTCTTGTGGGAAGCGTTCCTCTATCCACCACCTGAGGAGGCGCCCGGTAGGGGACCGATACCCCCGCGGGTAAAGTGAAAGTTAAAGTTAAAGTTAAAGTTGAAGTTAAAGTTGAAGTTGAAGTTAAAGTTGAAGTTAAAGTTAAAGTTAAAGTTAAAGTTAAAGTTAAAGTTAAAGTTAAAGTTAAAGTTAAAGTTAAAGTTGAAGTTAAAGTTGAAGTTAAAGTTGAAGTTAAAGTTAAAGTTGAAGTTAAAGTTGAAGTTAAAGTTGAAGTTAAAGTTAAAGTTAAAGTTGAAGTTGAAGTTGAAGTTAAAGTTAAAGTTAAAGTTGAAGTTAAAGTTGAAGTTAAAGTTAAAGTTAAAAATAAAGTTAAAGTTAAAGCTAAAGTTAAAGTAAATGTTAAAGTTAAAGTTAAAGTTAAATTTAAAGTTAAAGTTAAAGTTAAAGTTAAATTTAAATTTAAAGTTGAAGTTAAAGTTAAAGTTGAAGTTAAAGTTAAAGTTAAAGTTAAAGTTAAAGTTGAAGTTAAAGTTGAAGTTGAAGTTAAAGTTAAAGTTAAAGTTAAAGTTAAAGTTAAAGTTAAAGTTAAAGTTAAAGTTAAAGTTAAAGTTAAAGTCAAAGTTAAAGTTAAAGTTAAAGTTAAAGTTAAAGTTAAAGTTAAAGTTAAAGTTAAAGTTAAAGTTGAAGTTAAAGTTAAAGTTAAATTTAAAGTTGAAGTTAAATTTAAAGTTGAAGTTAAAGTTAAAGTTAAAGTTGAAGTTAAAGTTAAAGTTAAATTTAAAGTTGAAGTTAAATTTAAAGTTAAAGTTAAAGTTAAAGTTAAATTTAAATTTAAAGTTAAAGTTATAGTTAAAGTTGAAGTTAAAGTTGAAGTTAAAGTTAAAGTTAAAGTTAAAGTTAAAGTTAAAGTGAAAGTTAAAGTTAAAGTTGAAGTTAAAGTTAAAGTTAAAGTTGAAGTTAAAGTTAAAGTTAATTTTAAAGTTGAAGTTAAAGTTAAAGTTGAAGTTAAAGTTAAAATTAAAGTTGAAGTTAAAGTTAAAGTTAAATTTAAAGTTGAAGTTAAAGTTAAAGTTGAAGTTAAAGTTAAAGTTAAAGTTAAAGTTAAAGTTGAAGTTAAAGTTGAAGTTAAAGTTAAAGTTAAAGTTAAAGTTAAAGTTGAAGTTGAAGTTGAAGTTGAAGTTAAAGTTAAAGTTAAAGTTAAAGTGAAAGTTAAAGTTAAAGTTGAAGTTAAAGTTGAAGTTAAAGATAAAGTTAAAGTTAAAGTTAAAGTGAAAATTAAAGTTAAAGTTAAAGTGAAAGTTAAAGTTAAAGTTAAAGTTAAAGTTGAAGTTAAAGTTGAAGTTAAAGTTAAAGTTAAATTCAAAGTTAAAGTTAAAGTTAAATTTATAGTTAAGTTAAAGTGGAAGTTAAAGTTGAAGTTAAAGTTAAAGTGAAAGTTAAAGTTAAAATTAAAAATAAAGTTAAAGTTAAAGCTAAAGTTAAAGTGAATGTTAAAGTTAAAGTTAAAGTTAAATTTAAAGTTAAAGTTAAAGTTAAATTTAAAGTTAAAGTTAAATTTAAATTTAAAGTTAAAGTTAAAGTGGAAGTTAAAGTTAAAGTTGAAGTTAAAGTGAAAGTTAAAGTTAAAGTTAAAGTTAAAAATAAAGTTAAAGTTAAAACTAAAGTTAAAGTGAATGTTAAAGTTAAAGTTAAAGTTAAATTTAAAGTTAAAGTTAAATTTAAATTTAAAGTTAAAGTTAAAGTGGAAGTTAAAGTTAAAGTTAAAGTTAAAGTGAATGTTAAAGTTGAAGTTAAAGTGAAAGTTAAAGTTAAAGTTAAAAATAAAGTTAAAGTTAAAGCTAAAGTTAAAGTAAATGTTAAAGTTAAAGTTAAATTTAAAGTTAAAGCTAAAGTTAAATTTATAGTTAAAGTTAAATTTAAAGTTAAAAGTTAAAGTGGAAGTTAAAGTTAAAGTTAAAGTTAAAGTTAAAGTGAAAGTTAAAGTTAAAGTTAAAGTTAAAGATAAAGTTTTTTTTTTTTTTTTTTTTTTTTTTTGTGTTTCGTGGAAGGAGGAAATGCTTTATGCACTGACCGGGGTATTTAAGCCTCACTGCGAGACTCTCCGAGTGTAGGACTCCCTTCTGCCATGAAGGCCTACCCACTAAAACCTAACCTCCCACGGCCCGCGCAAATCAACGTACCTGGGACCGCGTTTAGCATTACTTCGGGTACGGGTGCGCGCTACGTGAGCTCTATGGCTACTCTCACGCTAATGGGCTAGGCATCCGTCTTCTCGTTTACTGATAAGTATATGCCTCACATATGTGCTGACCGTATCCCATCTGTCTCTTCGACAGGTCATGTTATTAATGACACTGCCCGGGGATAGGTCGCCAAGTACCTCTTCTACCCTCCTTCGCTGATGGGAGAAGTGCCTGCATTCGAAGAAGGTGTGGCGTACATCGTCTATTTCCCCACAGTACAGACAGCTCGGGCTATCAACCTTACCCATTCTGTGTAGGTATTTGCGGAAGTAACCATGTCCCGTTAGAAACTGGGTCAGGTAAAAGTCTACCTCTCCGTGCGGTCGCTTCAACCATGGATCAAGTTCAGGGATTAGTTCCCTAGTCCACTTTCCTACGATGCTGTTGCTCCACTGATCTTGCCAACGTCGGATCGATTCTTCTCGCGCCTGCATGGCAACAGCAGCTCTACTTGCTTGCGATCCGTTGTCATATATTGTTTTTCTTTCCTCAACGAGAAGATATATCGGTATGGTTCCCGCAACGACCAGGACAGCTTCAGCTGGTACCGTGCGGTAAGCCGAAGATATTCGCAGCGCCCCTCTGCGTTGGACCGAGGTGAGGGCGACTCGGTTCTTCCGGTATTTCATTGCGTCCGCCCAGATTTCTGCACCATATAAGAGTATAGAATCCGAGGCTGATGCAAGCAACTTCCTTGTGCATGGCTTTGGGCCACCTGTGTTTGCCATTAATCTACTCAACTGCGCTATTATGCGCGCAGCTCTTTCGCAGGTCCCTCGTATGTGATCCGAGAAGTTGAGTTTGCTGTCTAACCTCACTCCCAGATATTTCGCTGAAGCGAGTGTTTCTATTGGCTGGTCCCCAACCATCATGTTCCTGGTAGTGGGAATACGTCTCTTTGTGAGGATGACGATCTCCGTTTTGGCTGTTGCTAACTGGAGACCGTGCTCAGCCATCCACCTATTTACATTACGCATGACCTGGTTTAATTTTAGCTGTGCCAGCTCGCAGCTTGGTGCTGTTATCACAGCTGCCACGTCGTCTGCAAATGCAACGAGGAAGGTGCTTTCTGGCATGTCTAATCGAAGAAGACTGTCGTAAGTTATATTCCAGAGATCGGGACCTAGTACCGAACCCTGGGCTGCTCCACCTGTTATTTTTACCTTTTTTTGACCGTGAGTACTTTCATATATTAGATACCTCTCTCTTAGGTAGTCCCTTAAAATTTCTAACAAATATTGCGGTACTTTGAAAGTGCTTTCTAGTGCCTCAAGCATGTCCTCCCACCTAGCTGAGTTAAAAGCGTTTTTGACGTCCAGCGTGACCAGCAACACTATAGGTCTTGCTCTGTGGCACGCTGTCTCGGCTTTCTTGACTGCGTCTATAACTTCTGCTATGGCATCCATTGTAGAGTGCCCCCTCCGAAAACCATGCTGTCTGGGCGACAGTCCTCCGGCGTCCTGTAACGCTCTGGTGAGGCGTTGCTTCAGGAGACTCTCCATCAATTTCCCTGCTGTGTCCAACATACATAGGGGACGGTAGGATGATGGAGAGTTGGGATCTCCTTTCCCTTTTGGAATGAGAACCAGTCGTGCTGTCTTCCATATGGTGGGGAAAATTCTTTCTTCGAGACATTTGTTGTACATGTGCAACATAAGTTCTGGGCAGTCGTTTGCAGCTAGTCTAATTGCCTCCGCGGGTATTCCGTCGGGCCCAGATGCTTTCCTAGGTTTCATAGTTCGCACGGCAGTTTTAAGATCTTCTTCTTGGAATGGTTCCACGTTGCGATCTTCATGGGAAACGTACCCGCCCTCCCTAGGCAGTTGGGTGGGAAACAGGCCATCCACAATGTTCCTTATTTGGTTCTCGTCCATCAGCTGGTTTGGCGGACGGAACTTCTTCATTACTATCTTATATCCCTGCCCCCATGGGTCTCGATCCACTTCCTCGCAAAGCGCTTTCCAGCACTTAAGCTTGCTTTGCTTAATGGCAGCACTAAGAGCTTTCTTCGCTCCTTTGTACGCTTCCGACTTTTCTAGAGCCTCAGGCCTGCCGCGCGCGCGAGTTGCTAGCCTTCGCATCCTGTGGCATATTTTCCGCAGCTCCGCGATTTCGCTATTCCACCAGTATACCTGATTTTTACCCCTCCACACTCCCCTCCGTGGCATAGAGAGGTTGCAAGCGTGGCGAAGACAGCTCATTGTCTTTTCAACCGTCTCTTCCGTCGGACTGGAGTTGTTGATTATCCGTCGGGCATCCCCCAGTACTGATGCGGAGAACGTGGCAGAGTCGACCTTGGATGCGTCCCATGCTTTTGTTCTCCGTGGCCCGTTCGGAATCTGCCTCTGACCGGGATCGTTTAGGTGGAAAGTGATGTAGTTGTGATCGCTGCCAGTCAGATCCTCTATGACTCTCCATCCAGCAGCGGTCAGCAGCAGGCTTTCTGACACTAGTGTTACATCGGGGATCGAGTATCCAAAGCCTGGCCGTCGGTATGTAGGGGTCGTACCAGTGTTAAGCACGTTCAAACCGAGCCGAGTTAAAATTAAAAATAAAGTTAAAGTTAAAGCTAAAGTTAAAGTTAAAGTTAAATTTAAAGTTAAAGTTAAATTTAAAGTTAAAGTTAAAGTGGAAGTTAAAGTTAAAGCTAATGTTAAAGTAAATGTTAAAGTTAAAGTTAAAGTTAAAGTTAAATTTAAAGTTAAAGTTAAAGTTAAATTTAAAGTTAAAGTTAAATTTAAATTTAAAGTTAAAGTTAAAGTGGAAGTTAAAGTTAAAGTTAAAGTGAATGTTAAAGTTAAAGTGAAAGTTAAAGTTAAATTTAAAGTTAAAGTTAAAGTTAAAGTGGAAGTTAAAGTTAAAGTTAAAGTGAAAGTTAAAGTTAAAGTAAATTTAAATTTAAAGTTAAAGTTAAAGTTAAATTTAAAGTTAAAGTTAAAATTAAAGTGGAAGTTAAAGTTAAAGTTAAATTTAAATTTAAAGTTAAAGTGGAAGTTAAAGTTAAAATTAAAGTTAAAGTGAATGTTAAAGTTAAAGTGAAAGTTAAAGTTAAAGTTTAAGGTAAAGTTAAAGTTAAATTTAAAGTTAAAGTTAAAGTGGAAGTGTAAGTTAAAGTTAAAGTTAAAGTTAAAGTGAATGTTAAAGTTAAAGTTAAAGTTAAAAATAAAGTTAAAGTTAAAGTTAAAGTAAATGTTAAAGTTAAAGTGAAAGTTAAAGTTTCTTATCGGTCACCACGCTTAAAAAGTGTAACTTGAATTAATATCAAAGAAAACAAAATGTTGCATAAATATTATAATTGCATAAGTTGATAATATGCAATAGCTTTACCGCGACAGTCCTCGAGTGCCACACGTCCTTTTTCTTGTTATTGCATTGTCATCGGGTTCTGAATTATATTTTAAGTTTCAAGCTTGTAGCTTATAGGGAAGTTACTTAAATTTCAATTAAAAAATACGTAAACATCGCTCGCTACTCATATTCAAGCTAAATAAAACCGTTTAAAATAAAATATTGACCTTTTAACGCCGAGTTGCCGGTTTCTTTTCGGATTTTTATCAACGAGTTACGGACGTGTAGTCGATTTTATATTGAAGGTTTATCGGTATCTGTTGTTTAACAAACCGATAAGTCGTAAAAAAAAATTGATAACACTCCGATGAGAAATCGATTACTTTTCATTGTCAATCAGCGTCAAATAAATTGATAAGTAATCGATAAGTTTCGATATAAAATCGATAGATTTTTGATAACAAAACCGTAACACGCCGATAAGAAATTGATAATATTCTGATAGCAAAACGATGTATTTTTGATAACATATCGATAGATAATCAATATCTTTTCAATAACATAATGAATTGTTGATTGATTGATTTCCGTGTTATTTTGGGATTATTTCTGTATGTATTAGGGACTTTTCTGAGATCATTTCGGGTTTGTTTTCGGACTGTTTCCGGATTATTTTGAATCAATTTCATAATAGGTTCGGAATATTTTCGTGATAATTTGAGTTTATTTAAGGGTAGTTTTTCAAATTTTTTCTTGATGATTTCTTGGTTGTTTTCGGAGTAGTGTATGAACTTTTTCCTAATTATTACGTGATTATTTCAAAACATTTTTGAGATTACTTGGGACTGTTTCATACTTTTTTCGGGAATATTTCCGGATAATTGTGGATGCAGTACAGAATAAATTTAATTTTTTTTTGGTTTTAAGTTTAAATTATTTAGGGATCTGGTCTGTTCGAGGGTAAGTTTGGAATAAATTGCAGAAACATATGGGAACTGATTGGGGCTTTTTCTTTGGAATTTTCTCTGGACGATTTCGTGATTGTTTTTGGAACAGAACCGTGACTATTTCGGCATAATTTCGATTTTAGGTCGCTTTAAATTTATATTCGGAATACTTTCGAGACATTTTTGAGATCATTTCGGACTGATTTTGGGACTTATTTCGGATATTTGCGTTTCAGATCAAGTTTGAATTATTTTTGGTATCATTTCGAGTTCAGTTCATGATAATTTTAGAATTAATTTCGAGATTACATCGGTACTTATTGGGGACCTTTTTGAAATTTTTTCATATAGTATCGGGATTATTTCCAAATTATTTCGATATTATTTTCTGGATAATCCCAAGGGTGTTTCATGATAATATCCGAATCCTTTTCCTTTTTTGTGATATTTTGGATTTTTTTTCAGGAATGTTAGCGGGTTTAATTTCAAAATAACAATTATCTCTTTTGGATATTGGGTCTGTTTACGGTATAACTACGAGAATATCTTGATTGATTCGGTATTATTTTCTAGATCAATTTACGAGTATTTCGCAGCTATTTCGGGTTAATTTTCGGATTGTATTATATATTGGTATTATTTTCGGAATCGATTTCTAAGTATTTCGGTAAAGTTTCGGCCCTATTTCGGGATAATTTTAGGACTGTTCTAGGATCATATCGTGGAATTTTAGGCAACATTTTATTATGTTTTTGTCTGTATATATTGATTTCAAGCCGTATCAGTTGCACGTTGTCTTTGTCTCTGTATTTGTTTCAATGGGGTTGGCTTCGCTTCGTTTGGATCGTACTCCTTCTCTTGTTTTTATCAATTTATTTTTGATTCAATTAAATATTTACTTATCTTAGCAGACGTTTCAAAAATGTCTTATATCAGAAAACTACTGAAAAATGCACTATTTCAAAATTTGTTTCAAAAACGCCCTATCTGAGCGTAAATTCAATTCTTACATGAGATAGGGCACTTTGGAAACAAATCCTGAAATGAATATTCAGGTGTTCTCATCCCGTTGACGTTTTCCCTTATTCTGACAAATTCGGCATGCAGTTTTAAGATGGTTGTCTGTCATACAGAGCTGCCTTTGCGTTCTACTTATTACGATCGGAGTAGATTTTACTATACGTTTGGAAATATTAGTTGTGTCTTTTTACATCTATAGACGTTTACGTTTAAACTTTATATGGATTGCTAAGCGTCAAACTTTAAATACACTTTTGAAATTGCTGCGCATAAAATTTGTTCTAAATTTGAATACGCATTATACTCAGATTCAACTGAAATGTGTGTCTATGTTTCACCTCAACACTAATTCTATATAATAAATAAAATAAATAAATGTAAGGCGCGATAACCTCCGAAGAGATCTAAGGCGAGCTTCTCTCCCAATTTGCGTCGTGCTCCTCTTGATTTTTCCCTACAAATTGGCCGGACGGGACCTACATGTTTTATGCCGACTCCGAACGGCATCTGCAAGGCAGATGAGTTTTCACTGAGAGCTTTTCATGGCAGAAATACAATCGGAGCGCTTGCCAGACACTGCCGAGGGGCGACCCCGCTTAGAAAAATTTTCTTCTAATTGAAAAATCTTATTTCTAAAATTTTGATGTTGCTTTGCCCGGGAGTTGAACCCAGGGCATACGGTGTGATAGGCGGAGCACGCTACCATCACACCACGGTGGCCGCCATTCTATATATTACCTCTAAAAATGGTGTGTACTCACTATTCATCGCAACCGATTCAGCTATATGTGATACACTATGGCCACCAGAGGTTTGTGTCTCCGACTTTAGGTGCACCCTGTTTTGTAGCTAGTTATTTAACCACTGCCGCTAGATGGATCTCCTAAGCATTATCTAAGCGAGGATAAGCGTTTTTTTACGCGTGAACGTAAAAAAAAAACACGGCTATTATAAATATATAATCCGCTACTAGAATTGTTTAGCCAAAGAGATTAACGTAACTTTGTGTTCCCCAAAAGAATATAGAAAAAATTTTGCAGAAAACAAATTTTTTGGGGAATTTTGTATGAAAATTAAGTGATACAAGTAAATACTGGAAAAAATAGCTACCGAAAAAGTGAGGTTATGTTGTTGACATCACCTTTATTATTACATCATAATGCGTGCCTATGTTTTTGAAAAATATACTTAGATAGGGTGATAGTCGATGTATTGAACTATTTTTAATAATGTTTTTTTTATTTTCTGTTTTTTGTTTTTTTTTTTTTTTGTTTCTTATTTTTTGCTTCTTTTTCTTGCTTGCCCAGTATTGACGATTAGGGTCAAGTATTTTCTTCCACAACAAACAACAAGATCTAACATATTTCAGTTCTTTAAGAACATTTTTATCAACATTTGTTGCATAATTTCTTTTATTGAAGTTTATTTATTTAACTATTTTTCTTCTTTGCAGATAAATATGCTTTGAGTGGAGCATGTAACTACACAATTAGACTCAAACAGGTCAAAAATACTTGTGGAATAGAAAATCAACAACAATTATGATAACAAAAGAGCAACGTTTTTACAAAAGTAACACATTTTTTATTTCTTTTTTTCAAATATTGTGCATACATAGTATGAGCATATAAACAACAAAAAAAATTAAAAAAAAAAACAAACGCAGTACAAGTATAAACCAACAAACTGAATGCGCAAGCGCAAGACACAATCCTCATCTATACGCCTCAATCTACATTGCATGAATATGACATATTTGTATGTAAGTACATATGTATGTAATCAAAGAATATGTGTGTGTTTGTGCTTTGGTATTACACCTATGCTTATCGCAGATACGACAACGACAACGTTTACCAACAACAACCAAAAATGTTATCGGCGGTTGCGGTGATGACGGCGACGGCAACGATAAGATAAGGAACTCACACATGCACACGCTAACTCACCTGGAGTGGTCGCAAATAAATCAAATTTCTTATATGTATTTAAAAAAGATACACACACATATTTATGGAGCACTAACACAAGCTCATTGTAGTACATATGCTTGTATTTGTGCAATTGTTGACAACTTTAACTAGAGTAAGAAGTAAGGCCGTAATTCACAAACAGTTTCCTCAAGTCTCCAAAATGGCAACAATCTAGCACAATCTTTGTCATGGCAGCAGGGCGATTTGCTGGGAAGCCCACGAATGTGGCGACCGTTGTTAGAAGAAAATTTCGTTCTAAAACTTTTATATGTGCCACGCCTTAGCATTCGAACCCGGTATTTATGGCATGCCAATTCAAGCGCAAGACAAACATACCTGACATGCATATCTCTGCGCGCGTGTAAATAATAAATATGCATGTATGACTGTGATTTACAAGGGAAACGAGGGATGCGGTTAAACGCAACTTAACCGCACCTTCAGCACCCTCGCAACATGTCCGGTGGTTCTTGAAGGTAAATATTTAGGCAAATACCGAAAATGTATGAGTATTTGTGCGAACTCGAGTAGTTAGTGTATGCATGTATTTGTAAGTATCTTCCATGGTGAAGTAGGTCTAGTAGGTTTAGGTGTTGCTCGACTAATTTAATTTGAACGAAAAGGTGTTAAACGCGCATTGGGTCGGGTTGTCACTAAGCATAGATTTAACCGCCCGAAGAAATCTTAATATTCAGAAAAATAGCACACCAATTTATTATACAGAACTAAAATTTGCAGCACTAATAACAAAAAATTGAATAAAACCAGACGATCCCAAAGACGATCGCAGCAGAGTGTCTGTGTAAAACGTGCGTCATTAAAACCGATTGCGCTTAAGTGTCTAAAGTGAAAGTGATTTATTTGCTCAATTCTATCCAAATTGTGCTAAAAAATAAAAACGCATATCGAATTTACGTTTAAGTGTAAATATTTTTATTTATTTTTTTTTTTAAGTATCTACCGTTTAGCATAAGTTAGCCTCTTAACCGAAAAATGCAACTCAAGGTATGTAGTAGGCGTGAGCATAACGTGATCTCATTATAAATATTTACCTGCAATCACTATCTTGACGATACTTTTGTTTTTTTATCAGACCAATGTGTATTGGGCGGGAAAAATTATCTATGTTTGGACCTGATAGCACTGAATGTATACCAAAACTGATAGGGAGTTCTCAAACAAGAATCTGCCCCTCTTTCTATGTTTACAAAATGCTGCAGCAAAGATACTAGATCAATGAACGATTAGCAGTAGACCACTGTTTTAAAATTTGTTTTATTTGTATCTTTAGATAGCTAAGTGTGACTTTTTAATTCGCAAATAACTATACATTTTTCAAATCTCAACTTAATATCAACTTCACACAGAAACTTAATCAAAACACAATTTCATTTAATGGATTAATTTAGTTCTCCTTTTCACACCGCGCCATTTGCTTCATTAAGCGAACATCTATCGACAGCCCCAAAAAAATAATACACTTTTAAAAAAATATGTTTAAATAGATAGCAGCCGAAATAGATAGCAAATTACTCAAAATCATGATACAAAAAATGGAGTTGTTCCATTTAATGTGACGTTAGCCACTTGACTTTTACGGGGACTATAGCTGTGTTTTTTAACACGCGTATATCCGTTTACGCTTAAACTTTATATTGACTGCTAAGCGACAAACTATAAATACACCTCTGAAATTGCTGCGCATAAATTTTGTCCTACTAAATTTCAATACGCATTATACTCAGATGTAACTGAAATATGTGTCTTTGTTTCACCCTCTACACTAATTCTATATATTCTATGTGTGTCCACAATTCATCGCAACTGATTCAGCTATATGTTATACCCTATGGCCATCAGAGCGTTGCGTCTCCGCTTTTCGGTACACCCTGTTGCTGTAGCTAGTTGTTTTACCACAGCCGCTAGATGGGTCTCCTAAGCACTATCTAAGCGAGGATATGCGTTTTTTTACACGCGCAAACGAAACGTATACGGCGCGTGTTATAAAACACGGCTAATGACAACTTCATCAAAAGAAGCTACCACATTAAAAAATGTTATGAATTTTTCTAATTTTGATGGATTTAATATTACCGGATAGAACTCAATTTCTTTCATAGTTATTTTAAATAAAAAAATGAGCCGCATGCATTGAAAATGTTTTAATATGAAATATCAGCCTAGAAAAGAAGGTATTCAATAAGTTTTTCGTGCTCCCGGAAACTGCTGTGGTGGAAGAAATATGGATCGAAGTGTGCAAATCAGCCAAGGGAACACCGCCGTAGGGTCCGTAGGGTCCGTAGGTTTGCTCACAACATTTTGACAAAACATTTACGTTTGTCAATTTATTGACCAAAGGAAGTCTTTATAAACCAACACCGCGTTTTCTAAAGAGTTTAGCATACTTAAATGCAATTTTTATGAATTTAGATGGTGATAAATTGGCTACAAGTCCACATTTTTTCCTTTTTATATATCGGATAATTCAAGTATAGCGCTGGAAGAAGGAATTCTTAAGCCATTTTTTAGAGAACATTTCCCTGTAGTTCTGCAGGTTAGCCACTGGATGTGAGCTTTCTTATGCCCTTTGTAACAGGAGTCACCTTGGGGCAAGCCCCGGCGATACATATTCTGTGCCTTTGTAGCATTGGCAAGGAAGTAGAGTTCGACAAACGTAACGCACTAAATACCTACCACACATTGCAGACTTTGGAGTAACACTTTTTCTCAACATGCCTTGAGAAATATCCACTAAAGAGGCATGGTAATAGGGTCATGCTCCTGTATTTTTTCTACTTGGTGTCAAGCTGCCATATGAGTCATTAACCAATGTAGTTATCATCCACTATTTTTCAATAAAATTGCATGTTTCACTATGTCTCAATCGATATATGTATAAATCGATATATGTATATAGATCGTGCCAAAGCATGTTATTATTTTCTCAGATGACCATTGCGTTTTCAACCTGAAAGAAATGCCCATCCCGAAAAACCACAATTTCGCCTTAAACAGTAACGGTATGGCAAGGCTTCTAGCAAAACAAAAACATTATGAAACTTCAAAAGTCCACAAATACGTCAACATTTTTTGACTAGAACTAACTTCTTTTTTATACCATGCTGAAAATAATTTATTTTTGATTGTCATTTGCTACATTGCCAATAAAATCCGAAACACCAAACAAAACCGACTAGATTTTTCACTCCATTCGGCATTCAATAAAACAATCATGAGAAATTTAAGAATTTGTATTTTGTATGCAAGATTGATTTCAATAAGTGCTTTAATGTAGAAAACTTAATTAATTCTTTCATTAAGCCTCTGTGTGAAATTGGCATAAAACTTATATTGAACCAGTAAAGCTTTTTGCATGAGAAGCAAGTCAAAATACTAATCGCTTTTTGGGATGACCCTACTGTCCGTGTTTTACTAAAATTTTAATACTAATGATATTAGAAGTTATTACCAATTTCAATTAGGTAAATTAAATAATTAGTGAACTCTTCTATATTAAAACCCTTATGGAATTCAATCTTCTGTACAAAATACAAATTCTTGATTATATCATTGGAAAAAAGCATTGTCAAATATCGTAACGCTTTTGAGGTAGCTCGATTTCTTTAATCACCATATTTCTGCATATTTTCATTGACATTTTTTCTCAACGGTAACAAATTGAAATTTCGCAAAAATATATTTTTTTCGTTGTGATTTGGAATTAACGTGAAATTTAAGACTTTGAGTTGTTTCCATGGTTTCTAATAAAAATTTGTATTAAATCCAAAGCGAATTCAAGCTATTTACCGAACAGAAGTATGTCACGTCAAAAAAAAAAAATGTTTCATTGATTTCGATTAACTGACATATTGTTGTACCAAGGCGTTGTATGGAATATAATCAAGAAGAAGCAGCCAGTTGTTGGGATAACAACACCTGGGCATTGTAAATTTTACCAAGTAGCGCAACTAACAGCTGATCGGTGAAAATTCGCACATTCACACGCACAGTTCTCGACCCAGTTTCAAAAAAAAAACTTTAGATTATTTAATTCAAATTTTAAGGTAAGATAATCCTTACAAATTTATGTATACAGAATATATATGGCGTTTTTGTTGTTATTAAAACAATAGTTTTATTTATATTAAAGCTTTTATAATTTTTTTTTTTAACTTTGAAAAATCTCCGAACACCATTCCTTCATTATATGACATTCGACTGCCTAGTCCACTGCCTTCCACTCTATTCGCAACATAACCTCTACTTAAGCTGCCAAACTATATAGTAAACAATGCACCTGGGTCTGGGGCCCTATTCAGTAACTGTGAGTTTTAAAATATACACTTTTTCTTCATATAATTTGTATGAAAGTAAAATGTACATTTCAAAACTCATAGTTACTGAATAGGGCCCCTGGATTCTCTAACTAAAAAATGCACACTGATTGTAAACTCATTTGCACACAAAATTTACACTTTAAATGTTCATGCGGTTATGTTAGGAAGTATGCACATTATTTTGTTGAAAGAGCGCTGAATGTAAAAGTCATATGTCAGTGCGAAAATGTTTATTAAACGCCATGAAAACAAAAAAAATCAATATGCAATGCTGCGCATGAGTTTAGAATGTCACAATAGTGTACACTGGCTGTCAAGAAAACTCACGGAGTTTTTATCAGTGAGTTTTCTTGTTCAAAGTTTTGCTTTACAGAATCAGGATTTCAAAGTTTACACAATTTCCAGTGTACACTTTCACTAATAACAGCTATCGCATACAGTCCCAAACCATAGCACATACGGCGAATAGGAGACTTTTTGAAATGGCTTGATATATTTTGTTATACAAATGTGATACGTCAATGGGTAAGGCGCACGATCAGTGCACGCACTTTACCACTTTATTGGTAGATCACGAACTTTTTGACCCATTTTCATTTTCTACCACCAAAGCCCAAAAATCTACCAACATTTCAATATATGCGCATTGAAACCAAATACAGCGATCCTTAGGTAAACGTATTTAATTGCCGAGCACACCCAAATAACATTTAAAGGTGACACTGACCAAACTAACCAATTTTGAAAAACTTGTGCACAAATTCAAACAAGAAATAAATTTGTTTATGAAATAAATGTAGTAAATGAGCACGCAAATATTTTCCTGCGCTATTTTCATCAGTTTTTTGTGAATAATTTTCAAAGAAAATAAAAAAATTTTTAAGTAAACGTTAACATGCCAAAGTCGGTTATTTTGTGGCAGTATTTTTGGTACATTGGAAAATTTTTGTTATAATTAGACGTTTTGGTAAATTTTCCTTAGTATTTCAAGCTCGAAATGCAGGAAAAAGGCAAGTATCATATAGGCAAATTTACATGTATTTTTTTGCTTTGTTTACATGTTTTTTTGAAGTGTTATTTCCGTGAAATGTGCTGTATTTGTTTTACAGTAAATTATGAACTGTTTTGTACAAATATAAACTGTAGCTATTGTTTTCTTGAAAAAAAAAAATGTACCAACTTTTACCACTGTTTTCATTTTTCGTCTCCCAAAATTCTCTTTTTAAGAGTCCGCGCACTGCGCACGACCCTGATCCGATTCGAAACCTTCCGATAGACCGCAAATTTGATTTCCTTAAATTTCTTCTATAACGACAAGTGTATACTTCTCGGATGCCTCTGCCTAAATCTCGAATAAAACTCTTTTTTTTTTTTTTTGGGGCCCAGTCATTATGGGCAGTGGTTTGTCAAGCGTCGAAATCTAAAACTGCTCAGCTACAGAAGAAATATCATCAGCTGAGGGTAAAACTAGCGAAAATATACAGCATTAACGATCAAGAGAGATAAGGACAGTCTTTTTTATAGAAAAAAGGGAGTCCGACATATCAAATGTGTTTGAGTGAGTTATAATCCTGGCACAAACACCGGAAAGGTTCGTTAAGTTCGAAATTCGTTCTACATTGTTTTAAAAGAGGACAAGGGAATACTAAAGTTCACTTCGTTCAGAAGAAATGGGCTTGAAATCGATCCATTCAGTAGTTTTATCATAGATATTACGCCAAGCATTTCTCTACGACTAACAAGAGTTGGAAGATTGATAAGTTTTAATCCATTAGTATAAGGTTGAAGATTAAATGAAGAGTCCCATTGAAAATTCTTTAAGGCAAAGAGTAAAAACTGTTTTTGTATTGATTCGAGCCTGTCAGTATGGACTTGAAAACGCGGAATCCAGACTATTGAGCCATACTCTAATATCGGTCTAACCAATGTTGTGAAGAGATGTTTTGTAACGTAGGGGTCGCTAAATTCTTTGGACAACCTTTTCACAAATGCTAAGACACCTTTAGCTCTATTGACAGTGACACTTATATGAATGTTGAAGCTAAGTTTGCAGTTCATTGTAACTCCCAAGTCTACAAAAACATTAACACTTTCAAGATGTTGGTTGTTAATTTTGTAAAAAGCTGGTTGTAAACTCCTGCGCGAAAAACACATAAATTTACATTTCTGAAGATTGAGATTAAGTGGTTCACAATGCACCAAGCAGCTAAGCAATTCAAATCCTTCTGAAGTAAAGAACGCTCTTCAATCGACGCGTAAGCCTTAAAAAGTTTTACATCATCAGCATACATCAAGCTTTTAGATTATTTTATAGTTGTCGAGATATCGTTTATAAATAGCAAAAACAGAATCGGACCAAGATGGCTGCCCTGAGGAACACCAGAGGTGACACTAATGATGCTCGAAAACATATTTTTAAAGATTACTCTTTGTGTTCTGCCACATAGATAGGAGGAAATCCAACGAGTGAGATTAGGTTGAAACCCAAGCATGTCAAGTTTATATACAAGTAACGAGTGGCATACTTTATCGAATGCTTTACTAAAATCGGGGTATATAACGTAGAAATAAGGTTTTTTTTTTTACAAAATGTAGACTTACAAGGAAAAGAGCGAAAAAACATGATTCAATCGCAAGACCTTTGCTCGGCTAACAAAATTTTTGACAATTGCAGCCATTTTGCTCCCAAATAAAATTGACATCCATTAACTGTGTTGTGTTTGAGCCGCGCGAGCTTACCAGTCGTCCGATCTTCATACTGAGATCACATTCTCCCTCGCCTAAAGGCTTCCGCAATCAAATGGGGTCGAATTTCCGGATTTCAGCCAGCGGGTACGAAGCGAGCCCATGTCGAATTGATCATATTGTACACTGAAAGAAAAAGGCTGGTAAAATCAACCGAAATACGCGTCAATTCAACCGAAATTTCTATTAATTTTTATCCATCGCAACAAGACGTTGAACCAACTGATTCGTAATTGACCGTTTTAGTAGTCAAATGAACAAAAAAAGTTGTTGCGACAGCTTTGTACGAAAGTACCTACATATGTTGCCATATAAATAAATAAATGTAAGGCGCGATAACCTTCGAAGAGATTTAAGGCCGAGCTTCTCTTCCAATTTGCGTCGTGCTCCTCTTGATTTTCTCTACAAATTGGCCGGACGGGACCTACATGTTTTATGCCGACTGCGAACGGAATCTGCGAGGCAGATGAGTTTTCACTGAGAGCTTTTCATGGCAGAAATACACTTGCGGCGCTTGCCAAACACTGCCGAGGGGCGACCCCGCTTAGAAAAATTGTCTTCTAATTGAAAAACCTTATTTCTAAAATTTTGATGTTGCTTTGCCGGGGTGCGAACTTCGCTTTGCAAATAGAAATGAAAATAGTAGTCAAAAAACTGTTTCTCAATTCCTTCGGTTGCAGCTCAGCTCATTCTCTCTCTCGCATGTAGTTGCTACACTTGATTGTTTCGAACAAAACTTGTATAAATGTTTGACATAACATTTTAAATAGAGAACTTGTAAGTTATAGAAAAGTAAAGAATAAAATCGCTAGAAGGTAATTCACCACTGGAATAACTTTACATGTAATTCTGCAAGTTCAATTTTCGTAACACTTTAAGTTGAAACGATTCCAAAACAACTCAAACTTTTATGTTGTCGGAAACATCAACATTAAAAAAGGATGGTTTTTATTATCTTATTAGATTCGTTCGCGTGAGTGAAAATTCGTAAAAACTTGAACAAAATGTTACTAACTTTGGAAAAATCCTGTTCGTTCAAAAAAAGCTTTTGTAACAAGAGGGCGCAATAGATAGGTGTCCCGGTATCTCATAATTTTTGCACAGTACATTCAAAAAAAAATTTTTTTATTTTGTATTGATAACTGAAAAACTAGTTTCTTGTTGTTTTCCCATTTTGTGTGTTTTTTCGATTTGGTGGTTTTCTTATTTTGGTATTTTTTTTAAACAAGTGGCACCATCGTCATAAGTACAAAGTAGAGAGCGCAGTGAGCGTAAAATTCTCTTTGAAATTTGCTCATGTATTGACTGTTGATCGCTGTAGAAATGACCAGTGGGATCAGTTGTGTTAACAGAAAAATCAGTTAGATTGATTAGGAATCCGTCAATTTTACGGAATTCTGTTAACTTAAGAGCTACAATTTCTCTTCTGTTGAAATGACTAAACTTATTTGTTCGTTTGACTCGGTCGAATTAACCGTAATTCGATCAATTTCACCGAATCTCCGTTAAGTCAACAAGAACAGAACCGATGTGTTGATTTTACTAGTACCATTTCTTCCAGCGTAATACTCTCGTTGTGTTCTACAAATGGAGAATAGAGCTAGTACAGGCTTTCCAGTAAACACTAACATATGCAAACCAAAATAAACCAAAAAGAATTAAAAGCAATAAAAAATATTCTGAAAATTAATGCTCATTAATACTTGAAATTAAGAGTATACTAAGTAATTAAATGATTTTATTTATTTAATAAAACAAACCGGAACGTTCGACTATAAATTTTCCATAAAATTTTAATATACTAAATGAGTGCATTTCAAATACACAAACGTCACTGGTTATGTCTGCATAACACTACATAAGCAATTGTCTATGTACTAAAAATATCAACAACCAAATGTGCACAAACTCAAAACAAACTTGGTTTGAAGTCATTTAATATAATTTTTATTACCTCTAATAGCGCTAAAGTAAACTAAAAAATGTAACATATTATAGGTAATAAAAATATACACACGAGTTGTGCTTAAGTTTACGCTTGCACCCTGTATTGCGCAATAACAAAGTGCCTGACAGTTACATTAATGTAGCGGGCGCCAATGTCATTGCCTTATCAAAACTCTATACTTAATAACTTCATTGTAGACAAACATGAACACACACATACTAGAATATCCTTGAGTAAAATTGAATATCCTTATCCTTTCTTAGCTACTCTATGACTTTAAGCGCACGCGTATCTAATTCATGTGATGGAGATCAAAACTACGGTCAACTGTTTAATTGCTTGAATGCGATTGGTTGAATTTGTTCGGGTGCAGCACTTCCTGCCTATAAATGTCACATACAAACGACACAAGTTAAATTCATTCATTACAAAACTAATTCATGTACAAAAGCACATACATACACAAACATCGCTGCAGATAACTTCGTCCTTAGACCTTTGCACTCATCTCATCGACATCGCTGAGCGTTACATTTGGTCTATTATCCTGCGATACGATCGCATGTTATCCTTTTTCACTTCTCACCGTTTCAAGGTGATAACGTTGACATAATATTCCCATTCCACCAAGTAAATGCTGCATGTGTGTGGGTGTTTGTGTGTACATTGTGCATCCTTTCTTTCACTTTGGCGTCGGTCGATTTATGAATGAATTGCGTCGGCGCTCAATGAAATTGAACAATTTATGTGATATTTACCTGAAATTAAAATGTGAAATAACGAAATAAAAATTTGTTGAGTGCTATGTTGTTTTTATTTTAAAATGTAATTATGTGCTTGTTGGTAGGTTTTTTGGTTCACTTTTGTCTTTTAGGCAACATCCTCAATAGGTTTATTTTGTGAATCTGATGTGGAAAGGAATTTTGACGCCAGCGGCACAGTTTAATTGCTCATAAAGATATTGATCTTTCCACTTTTTTAATGTGTCGCACCGCTGTTTAACGGAGGAAACGAAAGAAAAAAGTGTTACATTTTTTACTTAATATTTCTTTTGTCTGTTTTTTATTAGACCGCCTCAGTGAGAGCCATTGTAGTTGGATGGCGCCTGGCAGTTGGTGACTAATGCGAAGCTTTACATGGAAGGAAAAATGGTTTGCGGGGTACAGTCACTACACTCAGATAAAAAATCGTTCTAAAACGAGCGATACAAGTTCAAATTAAGAACATTCGTTGACAAAAGTCTGTTAAGTACGTTTTTCCTTAATTCGTGACCGATGGGCTTGTTATAAGAACAGTTTTTCCAAGCACACCGTTCGTATTTTATGACCACTTTGGTATTGATGTGTGAACCTTCTGTGCTCATTTCAAGCACTACTTGGGCTTGATTTAAGATTTTTCGTTCCCACGCTTCGAAAACGATTTGTGGTCGATTTAACATTTTTCGGTATCAATTCAAGAAAGGTTTTTGATCTTTGGAGGAAGTGGCGAAGGTAATTTTTTCAAGTAGTAGCCCTTTATTATTATAATAACAAAAAAATTATTACTAAAATTCCAAAGGAGTTGAAAAAATGCATAATATAAATTTTTTCATATATTTCTCTTTTTGAAAAATTCTTCTTATTCGATGATGCAATCTGAATATATATTTATAACATTGCATAACAAGATTGAGAATCGCCTGTGCATATGTGAATGGAACTCAACGAAAAATAAGAGTTAAATAAATAGAATATAAAAAAATTGTTTAAAAAAACTTCAGAGTTTGACGGTGATCGAACTCGCGGCACCCGATCGCAACCGCTACATCATAGCCGCTGGGCCACTACAACTTCTTGGCAGCTTGTGCCAAATGTTGTATTTAACATTGTAGTGCACACGAATTGTACCGTTTCTTTTTCTTGAACGTAATTTAAGAACATTGTTCTTAATTGAAGAACATTGTTCTCATTAATAGAACATTAGTTCATATTTTAAGACCAGCCGTTCTCTTTTCAAGAAATGCTTGTCAGTTCAAGAACAAAAAAGTGAGAACATGAAAAGCTTGAATTGAGTCCGGTGGTGCTGGATTTTAGAACGAAAACATTATACAAATATTCAAAAATATAATATTTTCCATCTTTACGATAGTGTATACTTTTTAACAAACGTACTTTTACTTTCTAAATTGGAACTATATCAGCTTTCTCCTGAAAGTTACTAAATCTCAATATCTAGGCCCCGAAGTTTTTCAAGAATTCTAAAAGCATACATCGGTAGAGTACGAAGTGAAATATTGTTTCCTATATATATTTACTACCAGACCCGACAGACGTTGCTCTGCCCAAAATTGGTCTATCTGCATACATTTTAATAAGCTTTTTCCGTCTAACTCTGCCCTCGCCCCTCTACACTTCTTCCTAATCTTTGTATTCACTCCTCCCTCCGTATTTTTCGCTTCATCTATCTCCATCTTCGTTTCATTCTATCTCTTTCTCAGTCTCCTTCTCTCTTTTCTCTTCTCTTAAGTTTTTCTCATTTTTCTTCATATCTTATTGACAGTCCCAGAGGGTGGTATGTATTTTGTTCCAGTCCCATTTCGAGTCTCAATCCCAGCCCCACTCCGAGTCTCAGTCTCACTCTCACTCCCAGTCCTAGTCCTAATCCCAGTCCCAGTCCGTCTCTGGTCTACTTCCCGGAAAAAAGCTTCGTAAATACTAATATAGGCAAATTTATATAGAAAATTTCAGGCAAATAGTATAGGACGTATGTAAATAGGTATGTGGGTATTATTAATTCATGTCTTTATTTCGGCTTCGCATGCATATTTATCAGGTTTGGCAGGTTGATGCGACCAAACCGAATATCACAATGAAAATTACTTTAAAGCTCTCAGCAACAGCTTTCAATTCATATCCATAATACACAAATTCTAGGGGAATCCGGGTCCATGTTTTGGCCTATATCTGGAGACCCTAGTTACCCGCTGATACGAAAATTACTCTCTACTAAAGCACTCATCAACAGCTTTCATTTGTTATCCATATTGTGTAACCACATTCTAGGGATACCCGGGTCCACGTTTTGGCCTATATCTCGAGACCCTATTCACCAATATGTACGAAAACAACCCTGTACTAAAGAACTCATCAACAGCTTTCATTTGTTATCCATATTGTATAAACACCGTCTAGGGGTACACGGGCCCACGTTTTGGCCGAAATCCTAGTCACCCAGGGGTATGAAAATTACCCTCTACTAAAGCACTCATCAACAGCTTTCATTTGTATCCATATTGTACAAACATATCCCAGGATTACTCAGGTCCACGTTTTGATCTCAAGACCCTAGCTGGAACGGCATAAAAATTATCCTATGTCTGTCTCTTGGTTCTAAGCTACCTCTCCACCAATTTTCAGCGATATATGTTAATCCGTTCCCTCTTCTTCAATCACTCTTTATCTATTAAAAAAAAGCGTATCAAAATCCGTTGCATATTTTTAAAGGTTTAAGCATTAAAAGGTACATAGGGACAGAAAATGCGACTTTGTTTTATACTATGTATTGATGTACATCCATACATACCTATAAACTTACGCCCGAATTTAAATAACGCAGCGAATGCTATATATGTACGTATGTATGTATGTGTCGCATCATGCCTCACTACAAAGCAATTAGCGCGCACAGTCACAGCGAACAACCACACAAAAACATTTTTTGGTAAAAATGTTACTTTTGCTTAAACAATTTGGCTGATATAAGAAAGGAATCAAGATTTTTTTTTGATGCAGATCGAAGGTAAATATTTCAAAGCTTTACTGAATAGTTGAATTTTTTAAATCCATCAATCCGTTTATGAGTTATAGCTGCATAAAAAAAAATTTTATGATTTTTTACTACATTTTGGCAATTTGCCACGCCCCTATAATATATATCTTCAAATTATATTAACTGTACCATCTCATGTAGCTAAGCTTTCAAATGCAAAAAAATTGTTTTAAAATCGGAGTATTCTGTGTGAAGTTATGTGCATACATGGCATTTAGCGACTTTATTTTATAAGATTTATAGAATAGAAGATATAGAGCCAGCCTTCACCCTCCTCCGACTTCTTTCACGCGAAGAAAATAAAGCATTAAATTATTGCGATATAGCACCGATACGATCCTGAAAACAGATCCGAAAAAGTCAAATAATCTTGCAATAAATGTATGAAATAGTCCGGAGCATGACACACTAAAACCAGAGAGATGGAGTCATTTATACAACATGGAGTCGCATTTGACAATACTCGCCATCATAACTCGAAGTGTTGCTTCTTGACATATCTGCAGCATTGACATTTTAAGTATCATAAAGAATTACTACATTGATACCTTTGTGAAATATACAGTAACGGTTAATTTCCTTTTTCTGAGTGGAAATGGAAATGTTCTAGTCAACGCAACTGAATAGCTGGATCTTATCACTATAACAACAACAGCTGGATCTTTAGAGTTTCCCATTGTCCACAGCTAAGGAATATGGAAACAGACTTTTGACGTCGAGATGATTGATGACCTAGAACAATGTCAATAAATTGCGAAAGAGTATCTGCGAGGCTTGTAATACGAAAGCTAGAGATCGGCGGTACACGGTCCCGATACCCAACATTTATCTATGCTATGTAAATGAAGCGTTAATAGGTAGGCTCATTAAGCAGAAAATGGTGGTTGGCTTAAAAATGTAAAGCGGCAGAGGTTTTGCGGCAACGATGCTCCAAAAAATGAGAGCTTATAAAAATTTATTGATTTCAAAAAAGAAATATGTGCCCTCTCAAAAGCTTTATTTTAAAAAGTCCTGGCTAACACTGGAAACGTTTAAACAAACATGAATTCGATGTATGATCAAACCCGACAGATATGGTTCTGACTTTTTCTATCTATCCACCTGCCTCTCCTCTGGCTAACCCTTTTAATCCTCTGTTATTTCCTCTCCACTCCGCATTTTCTAGTTAACCTTAATCAGCCCATTAAACGTCCCTATTCCTTTCATATTTCCGTAAATCTTCCCGTTTTCCCGCTACTCTTCCTGCTCTTGGTCTTATGCAAGTCTAACTATCACATTACTTTTAATCTTATCCGTATATTATTCTTACTCTTGCTGTGAACCTCTTTTTACTAATTTCTCTCAAACCGTTACCATTATTCTTACTTTTACTCTCATTTCGCACTTCCCTCCAGTTTCCTCTACATCTTCTTCTTATTGCCTCTGTTTCTCATCTCTTTTCTGTTATTTTCCCGTTTCGAATGTGTGAGAGTTTGACTATTTTCTTCTTTTTTTTTTTAAGTACTGAAATAGTTCCAAAATAGTGCCAAAAATTTTCCCTTCCTGCTACTTTAAAAGGTATGACCGAATTAAGAAGGCTGTCAAATTTTTGTTGTTGTACTACTAAGTTTATTGCGTCATGGTTCAGAAAAGAACCAGAAATTATCCATATAAGTAAATATAGTTCCGAATTGATCTCAAAATGATACGAATTCAGAAAACAATTTCAAAAATAACGGGCAGTATTCCTAAAAATCATCCCGAAATAGCCCGGAAAAGACTCTATAAGTTCGCAATAGTTCTAAATCAATACCAAACATGTCCCGAAATGATCCAGAATAGCAACGAAATAAAGCGCCCGAAAAAATCTCCTGAAAAGATCTAGTCATTGTGCATAAATCGTCCCGAAATGATGCCGAATATAGTCCCGAAATTACAATCCCCTTAACTGCCAGCTTTTCGGAAAAATCTTTAATATAAAAATGAGTCGCTGAATGTGTTGCTAAGCGCAATCCTTGAGAACGGTTGGACCGCTTCGCTAGTTCTTTTTTTAGAATATTCCATGAAGTACGAGGATGGTTCTTACGGAAAGAAAAATTCTTTCCAGGACGTGAGCCAGGGACCAATCTATTCAAACAAATTATATTCATGGTTCGATTTGCCTGAAATTTGCTTTATGGGTAGCCATTTGCCTAGATTATTATATACGAAACTTTTATTTCCAGGAAATGGACCAGGGACCGACTGGGACTGGAACTAGAACTAGAACTGAACCTGGAACTGGAATTGGGAACGGGACTGGAACTGGAATAGATAACGGGACTCGGACTGAGACTGGGACTGGGATTGGGAATAAGGGATGGAGAAGAAAAAGAAGAACTAAAAGAAG
Source organism: Eurosta solidaginis (assembly GCF_040869045.1). NCBI lineage: Eukaryota > Metazoa > Arthropoda > Insecta > Diptera > Tephritidae > Eurosta > Eurosta solidaginis. Next base: position 68,776,268 of record NC_090319.1, on the reverse strand, counting down.
AGAAAAGAGGGAAGGAGAAAGAGGATGAAAAAGGGAAAGAGTTAGACGAAAGTAGGAAGATATGGATAGATGGAGCGGAAAAAAAGTGAATAAAATGATAAAGAAAAGGGGAATTAGAGTTGAACTGAGTTGAGTGTACGAGATAAAAACTTCTTAAAAGTTATGCAGATAGACCAAAGTTAGGGCAGAACAAGCTCCGCCTGTTGTTTCCACTAGCGTACAAACAAATGGTTAAAGCGAAATACTTTTCTCTATAAAAATATTATAATACAAAAGTTTTTTTACATTTAAGCAGTATATCTTTATTTATTTCTATTTAAAAAGCTCAAGTAAAATAAAATTTGCTGTCACTTATGAAAATGTTCATGGTTCATTTTGTAAATGTAGCTAGTTGATCCCAAAGAAACACACATTTCGATTTGCCGACGGCAAACACCAGAACCAAAATTATTTGCTTTATACACATATACATACAAACTTCATTAATAAAGATTTTGCGTGGGTTACTATATATAATAAATTAATACGATAGATAGTAATATCTCATACGTTCAACTGATACCACCAAAGTTATTTATAAACCTTTATAGACCTATTTTGCTAACTTTTATCTCTATCATTATGCAGATAAGTTTGTAGCTCCTATATCCTCACATATCGCACACCCAGATCAAAACAGCTATAAACTCAAAAAATCTCAATGTTCAGAAAACGCGAAAAACTTACTTACGTAATTACAAAGCCATTTCTCGCTGATTGTTTGACATATTAATAGAGAATTCCTGAAAACTGTCAAGTTATGTAATTCCCTTCACAACCGGCGAGCTTCTGAGGTTATTTCATCATCAAATGAAATGAAACAAGCAAGGAAGGCTAAGTTCGGGTGCAGCCGAACATTACATACTCAGCTGCAAGCTTTGGAGATAAAATAAGGGAAAATCACCATGTAGGAAAATTAACCTAGGGTAACCCTGGAATGTGTTTGTATGACATGAGTGTCAAATGGAAGGTATTAAAGAGTATTTTAAAAGAGAGTGGGCCATAGTTCTATAGGTGGACGCCATTTCGAGATATCGCCATCAAGGTGGACCAGGGGTGACTCTAGAAAGTGCTTGTATGATATGGGAATCAAATGAAAGGCGTTAATGAGTATTTTAAAAGGGAGTGGCCCTTAGTTGTATATGTGAAGGCGTTTTCGAGATATCGGCCAAAATGTGGACCAGGGTGACCCAGAACATCATCTGTCGGGTACCGCTAATTTATTTATATATGTAATACCATGAATAGTATTCCTGCCAAGATTCAAAGGGCTTTTGATATCGCCCTGCAGAACTTTTTCATTTTATTCTACTTAATATGGAAGGTGTCACACTCATTTTGCAAAGTTTTTTCTAAAGTTATATTTTGCGTCAATAAACCAATTCAATTACCATGTTTCATCCCTTTTTTCCTATTTGGTATAGAATTATGGCATTTTTTTTTCATTTTTCGTAATTTTCGATATCGAAAAAGTGGGCGTGGTCATAGTCGGATTTCGGCCATTTTTTACACCAAGATAAAGTGAGTTCAGATAAGTACGTGAACTAAGTTTAGTAAAGATATATCCATTTTTGCTCAAGTTATCGAGTTAACGGCCGAGCGGAAGGACAGACGGTCGACTGTGTATAAAAACTGCGCGGGGCTTCAACCGATTTCGCCCATTTTCACAGAAAACAGTTATTGTCATAGAATCTATGCCTCTACCAAATTTCACAAGGATTGGTTAATTTTTGTTCGACTAATGGCATTAAAAGTATTCTAGACAAATTAAATGAAAAAGAGCGGAGCCACGCCCATTTTGAAATTTTCTTTTATTTTTGTATTTTGTTGCACCATATCATTACTGGAGTTGAATGTTGCCATAATTTACTTATATACTGTAAAGATATTAAATTTTTTGTTATAATTTGACTTAAAAATTTTTTTTTTTTAAAGTGGTCGTGTTCGTCGTCCTATTTTGCAAATTTTTATTTAGCACACATATAGGAATAAGAGTAACGCTCTTGCCAAATATCATCATGACATCTTCAACGAATGTCAAATTACGGCTTGCAAAACTTTCAAATAACCTTCTTTCAAAAGTGGGAGGTGCCACGCCCCTTGTCCAAAATTTTACTAATTTTCTATTCTAAATCATAAGGTCAACCTACCTACCAAGTTTCATCGCTCTATCCGTCTTTGGCAATGGATTATCGCACTTTTTGTGTTTTTCGAAATTTTCGATATCGAAAAAGTGTGCGTGGTTATAGTACGATTTCGTTCCTTTTAAATAGCGATCTGAGATGAGTGCCCAGGAACCTATATACCAAATTTCATCAAGATACCTCAAAATTTACTCAAGCTATCGTGTTTACGGACGGACGGACGGACATGGCTAAATAAATTTCTTTTTTCGCCAAGATCATTTTGATATATAGAAGTCTAAGTATATCTATCTCGATTAATTTATGCCGTTACGGATTACCGTTATGCGAACAAAGTTAATATACTCTGTGAGCTCTGCTCAGCTAAGTATAAAAAGCGAGTTTGATATTTGTAAAAAAAAAATAAAATAAAAAAAAAATAAAAATTTTAATGGAAATTTAATAATTTATTTTACGTATTGGTGTATATCTAGTTCGCACCGAACTAGTTCTTTACTTGGTTTGTAGTTCTACTTAGTTCTGCAGCAGACAATTTTATTACTTGGTATTTCCTTTGTATTACCATTGAACTGATAGTTTAGAAGTGATCGGTATCTTATCATTATTTAGATATAGATTTGTGCCATATGCAACATACATACCTAATAATCTTTGTGTAATACTGTTATTCTGGCAACAGGTGCAAAAAATAATGTTTGGCACGCGACTTAAAATTTCTGAAAAAAAAAATACAAATATCTTTATGTACTTTGCATACATTTTTACTACTAATGCTTATATGTAGGTATATGTTTTTAGATAAAAACTTTATTTAAAAATCAATCGATAAGTCTTGCTAATGTGCACGTTCTTATTTATGATAATCATTTTAATACGAATTTCACACAGACACTTAATGAAATATTAGTCAAGTTTTCTACATTAAAGCGCTAACTGAATTCGATCTTCCATACAAAATACAAATTCTTAATTATCTAATTATTGCTTCACTGAAAGAAAAAGACTGGTAAAATCAACCGAAATACGGGTCAATTCAACCGAAATTTCTGTAAATTTTTATCCATCGCAACAAGATGTTGAATGAACTGCGCACAAATCGTTGATTCGTAATTGACCGTTTTTGTAGTCAAATAAACAAAAAAAGATGTTTCATTATACTTTCACCATAGTTTTGTTAAATTAACAATTATTACTGTCGCTCTAGGAATACCAATGAAAACTGTTAATATGAAAGGGGTTTCTGTTCTTTTGAAATTACCAGTGCAAACTGTTAAATTAACAGAGTTTATTGTCGAAATGGCACTACCAGTGAAATCTATTGACATAACAGATATTTCCGTCTTTTTCTAGATTAATAGCGTAAACTTTTACATCAACAGAGTTTTCTGTTCGTATGACATTAATAACTGTGGAAAAAATAAAAGCCGGATAAATATACATATATTTAAACTTACGTAGTTTTTTGTATAAATTACACATAAGTACATTTCATTTCTAATGATTTTATTGCTATATTTAATAATATTAATTAAAATAATAATAACTTAAATCTGAATTCAAATAAACAAAACTTGTTCCGAATTACCATCGACTGCTTTGAACGAAAGTATGTTACCATATATCAGGCATCGGCATTTAGTGGCACAATTGTGCACACTCAGATCACATGTATTCTTATTCTCTTTAGTTTAGTAGTCACTGAGCATTTGGCGCAGCAACATCGATTGTATGCGTCGCTCGCAATGTTATTAGCAAGCAATAAGCAAAGATCGTTTGTTAATTTTTTCAGTGCGCACAAGCGAAAAATATTTAATGTTGACCAACCCTTTTGCGCAAATACAATCTATTTAATTGTATAAACCTTTTGCTTTCCATTGTGCGCATTAAAAATATAATAACAAATGATCTTGTCATGTTGCTTGCTAATAAGCGAATGAACTAAGCCAACAGATGCATCACGTGATGTACGCGATTATCGCGCTCTCACTAACACATCTGTATTTCCAATTCGCCGACGCTTGCCATATATATACGTAAATATGTGAATACATAAATACGCATGTTTGCTACATACATATTCACACACGCGTTAGTACATGCTCTGGCGAACCACATTGGTTTCAAGAACTTTATTTCAAATTTTTCTTCAAAGATGTTCACTATATTGTTATATTATAATTATAGTTATATTTGTGTACGCATATTTGATATAAAATGTTTCCATTTTCTTTGAATTTAAAACAAAAATCGGACAAATAAGTACATATGTACATATGTACTTACTAACCGAACTTCAATTGGGCTTACATCAAATATGCTGGCGCACATTAAACATTATACACTTTTATTAAAAGCACTTTCACCAAATTTTATTTTTTATAATTTATTTAATTTATAGTTTTGGACTTCGCAAATAGAAATGAAAATAGTAGTAACAAAACTGATTCTCAATTCTTTCAGTTGCAGCTCATTCTCAATTTCTTCTCTCGCATGTAGAGTTGCCACACTTGATTGTTTCGAACAAAACTTGAAGTATAAATGTACGACATACCATTTTAAATAGAGAACTTGTAAGTTATAGAAAAGTAAAGAATCAAATCGCGGGAAGGTTATTCACCACTGGAGTAACTTTACATGTAATTCGGCAAGTTCAATTCTCGTAACACTTTATTTTGAAACAATTCCAAAACAACTTAAACTTTTATGCTGTCGGAAACTTCGCCATTAAAGAAGAATGTTTTTATTATCTTATTAGATTCGTTCGCGTGATTGAAAATTCGTAAAAACTCAAACAAAATGTTACTAACTTTGGAAAAATCCTCTTCGTTCAAACAAAACGTTTGCAACAAGAGGGCGCAATTTTGCATTTCGCTTGAAGGAGAAGTTGCAAAATTGTACCCGATAAATAGGTGTCCCGGTATCGCATAATTTTTTGCAGTGTTATGCACAGTAAATTCAAAAAAGGATTTTTTTGTTTTGTATTGATAACTGAAAAACTATTTTTTTGTATTTTACCAATTTGTGTGTTTTTGTGATTTGGTAGTATTATTATTTTGGTGTTTTTTTTTAACAAATGGCACTATCGTCTTAAGTACAAAGTAGAGAGCGCAATGAGCGTAAAATTCGCTTTGAAATTTGCTCATGCATTGACTGTTGTTCCCTGTTGAAATGACCAGTGAGATCAGTTGTGTTAACAGAAAAATCAGTTAGATTGATTACGAATTTGTCATTTTTACAGAATTTGGTTAACTTAATAGGGACAATTTCTCTTCTATTTAAATGCCTGAGCTAATTTGTTCGCTTGACAGAGAACTCGGTTGAATTAACCATAATTCGATAAATTTCACCGAATCTCCGTTAAGTCAAGAACAACAGAACCGATTTGTTGATTTTACAAGCACCATTTCTTTCAGTGTTTATTGAATGCATAATCGAGTGAAAAATTTAGTCGGCTTTGCTTGGTGCTTCGATTTTTATTGTCAATGTAACAAATGATAATCAAAAATAAATTATTTTCAATAATTTACGAAAAATAGAAAAACAAGAAAAAATATAAAATTTTATTTTTGCTGCAAAAGATAATAATATGGCTTTTTCGAAAATAGGTACATATTTGGTTAGGTGTAACATCTATGGGTAGTTGCGCAAGCATTTTATTTTGAATGTATTTATAGTTGAGAACGAAACAGCTGCTTTCCATTTTAACTATTTTTTGTAAAAACTACATATTTTTTGGGGCCGCTGACAAATGTTCACTAAATGAAGCAAAAGGCCCTGTATGAAAAGGGAAACTTAATTATTTCATTAAATAAAATTGTGATTCGATTAAGTTTCTGTGTGAAACGCTATAACGAATGTATCTAATAGGCAAATACATATTTGAACTACCAGCAATAAGATAGGGATAGTACAGCGCTTCGAAACTTACGATTGATTGAGGCTTCCGATTCCGTTTTCGGTTCCGACTGTTGCATCGGATGTATGTATAACGAAAGTCGATCTGTAGAAAGGTTGAATAGGAAAACATATAGAGCCTATGCAATTGTATACAAAAATTTTGGCTCACAAAAATCCAAAAGATTTCTACCAAATTTTTTTCATTACGATTTTCAACTCAAGGAGAAAAAGCACCGAAATACTTTCGCCTAATTTTGGCAAAAGGTGGGAAGTCAAGCACGAAAGGCGTCGATGATTGCCAGATCACACGTATTGCGCTCGTGCCCCGCACTTGCCACGCTAAGACTCCAGCTATTGGGGGTGATACAGCTGTCACATCTAGAAACAGCAATTGGCATAGGTCCTAGAATGCTTCTAGTATTTGCCAAGAGGACCGAGATACTTTATAACATAGATCCTGGTTTTTAATAAAGTTTTTCAGATTGGTCGTCAAATATACTTTTGGTTAAGCTTTGCATTTAATGCCAAGGTAGATGTGGTTCTAAGACCACCGCTGATACCAACCAGCGCAGGACAATGTACTGACATATAGTATAGACATTTTAATTCCGTCCCACCATACCATTACCCCATAGAGATAGATCAGATTGACAATTAATTCATAAAGCCAGAGAAAGACTGGAGATATATGTATGTATTAATAGAAACACTTTTCGTTCACTGAAAGAAAATGACTGGTAAAATCAACCGAAATACGGGTCAATTCAACCGAAATGTCTGTCAATTTTTATCCATCGCTACAAGATGTTACGCACAACTTGTTGATTCGTAATTGACCGTTTTAGTAGTCATATGAACAAAAAAAGTTGTTGCGACAGCTTTGAACGAAAGTACCTATGTTGCGGCATTTGCAAGGCAGGAGAGTTTTCACTGAGATCTTTTCATGGCAGAAATACACTCGGAGTGCTTGCCGAAAAGTGCCGAGGGGCGGCCCCGCTTAGGTAAATTTCTGAAATTTCAGAATCTGTCAATTTTACAGAATTTTGTTAACTTAAGAACGACAATTTCTCTTCTGATGGAATGACTATAAACTAATTTGTTCGCTTGACAAAGAACTCGGTCGAATTGACCATAATTCGATCAATTTCACAGAATCTCCGTTAAGTCAAGAACAACAGAACCGATTTGTTGATTTTACTAGCACCATTTCTTTCAGTGTTCGGGTATTGATGATGCATTTCCCACGGCAGCCGGTTCTATGTATCGAAGCGACTCGCAATTTTTTTTCCCGACCAAGGGCTGTCATTTCAGTGTAACTCCTTGAGGCAAAGCTCTGTTAACACAACAACAACAACGGGTGATGCACTTTGGGGGGAATTGCATTTAAAAAAAGCCCCATTTCTTCGATTTTGTAATTTATCGGAATAGTGCTTCCCAAGCACTACCAACTCGTCTTCAAAAAGAAAATCGGATGTGAAAGCTCGTCACAGTAAGGATTAATTCAGGACCACCTGTGAGGAACTATTTTCGCATTTTAAGATCATTTGAGGACTGTGTGGATATAATTTCGGGATAATTCGTAGACGTTTTAGTAGTCATTTGGAATAATTCAGGGAATATTTTAATAATATTTCAGCATTACTTTGTTTTGTAAAGTAATTAAATAACAAACAATTAAAACAAAAATGTATTCCAATTGTTTTTTCACTTCAACGTTTCACAGAACAAAAATTCCCCATCGAGCTTTGACGTTTCCTAATGAAAGATTTTGAATATGAATAAATGCGTGTACATTACATTGGTATATGTGAAAATGCTTGTATGTATGTAAGCCAGGTCGAAACCATTATTGGCAAACTCAGCGGCAAACTACCAAAAGTATGAGCTGGCTGTAAAAAAATTCAATTTGTCACCTACAATAAAAATCATGTTTGCTTGTTGTTGTCATATTGTCTGTAGTACCAACATCTATAAGAAATGGCAATTGTCATCATTGTTGAGCAACTGATGATGATTGTTGCAACGTTATTGGTATTGATATATTTTTTTGTCAACGACATTTTTCACTTTTCATTTTTTAGAGCAAGTAAAGGAAATCGTTAAGAATTTAAAGCTCGAATTCCAATGTTCCACATGTGCATGCGATTGCTTGTACATTAGGGTGCAACTATTATTTGAGAATTTTTGAATTTTCCGAATCAAATAAGCGGATTGGTAAAAAAAACTTAAAACTTCACCTCGTCTTTCAGCCGTTCCATTTACACAGCTGTTAAGCGAGGTATATTTCTTGCATGTTCTGCTTTTTGCAGCTTTTTGACATAATTTTCTATGTGATATCTGTCAAAAAAGTTGCAACTAAATTTAAATCTGTCAAAAAAGCTGGAACTAAATTTAAAACCTATTTTACTTTGACTATGACTATGCGCCAACGTGTATTTAGCTTAAACCCGATGGCAATGCAATAATAAAAAAAAACTCCGATATGTGGCGCATGGATCCCCATGAAAAAAAAATCTTCGCTAGGTGGCGCAAGGATTGAAATGTTGAAAAATCGTATTTGTGGTCCGATTTGGCTCATATTTGGAACAAATATTACATACAGTCCGGTAAAAGTGACATCAAAATACTTTGGGGTTCGAGGAGGGACTAGCACCCCAGCGGGTTAGGGGGTCAGATTATTCCCGCGGTAGGTATGCCTGTCGTAAGAGGCGACTAAAATACCAGATTCATGGGGCTGTGTAGCGCACCCCTTCAGATTGCCAGCGCAATATATAGCTTCTCGAAAGCCAATTGTCAACCTCACCTATCCGCGGCGAATCCTGTTTGACTAACAGACGAGGCTCTGGCGACTCCAAGCTCCTCATGGAACTTGGGGGTGGGGAGGGAGGGGATGGCCTGAAGGTTTAATGTGGCCACATAAATCGTTCCCGAGATGGTCGGGCTAGCACCTAATGGTGCTGTGGTACCGGAGCGTACCGGATCTGTATCCGGCAAAGGACCATTACATCGATAACACTCCCCAAAGCCTTCGGGGAGCAACCTTATCGCTACAACAACAACAACAACAGGAGGGACAAGCATACGTGGCGCTGAGTCGAGTAAAGTCTTCGGAAGGATTATGTATTGAGGACTTATATTGAAAAAAACTGTCAGGAAAGATTCCTTGTAATAATGAGTCACTAAGTGAACCAAATAGAATGAGAATAATAGGCAATTAAATAAAGACTAAAAACTTGAAAATAAAATAACTAAACAAATTTTTTTAAGTTAAACGGTTTTATTGAAAATAATACTTACATGAAGTAATAATAATACTAAAATAATACAAGGACTCTTTCCTGACAATTTATTACAATCTAAGTCCTCAATACATAATCCTTCCAAAACTTTACTCGACTCTGCGCCACGTATGCTTGTCCCTCCTCCAACTCCAAAATAATTTGATGTCACTTCTACCGGACTCTATGTAACATTTGGTCCAAATATGAGCCAAATCGGACATCATAGGTCGCTTTCTATTCATGTATGTATTATGTGTTTCAAATATGGACCAAATCGGACCAAAAATACGATTTTTTTGAATATCTCGATCTTTGCGCCGCTTAACGGCGATTTGTTCATAGGTCGCTTCCTATTCTTGTATGTATTATGTGTTCCAAATCGGGCCACAAATACGATTTTTGTGAATATCTCGATCCTTGCGCCACCTAGCGGCGATTTTTTTCCGATTATTATCATCGGGTTCTGAACTATATTCCAAGCTTCAAGCTTGTAGCTTATCGAGAAGTTACTTAAATTTCAATTACAAAAATCGTGCCAACCAGCCAACGAGCCAGCCTCTCAACTCAAGCTAAATAAAACCGCTTAATTAATAAAAGCGTTGGACGCGTCAAATTTCTATTGATAGTCATAAGTAAGACCAATTGAACCTTAATCAGGTTATGCTACGCCTCACGGTTTTAGAAATTTCACGCGTCCAACGCTTTTATTTAATTTTCTGGTCAACATCCTAGATTGATGAGGAGTGTGATGACTAGTACCTAGGACCGATCTAATTATTTTATAGCTTTAAATATTATTATTGTTTAACGTAGGTATTGTTTTCAATAAAACCGTTTAAATTAAATTTTTTTTAAATTATTTTATTAATAAACAACGTAACCTGAAGAAATATGTTGATAGAGATGGACCAACTTTTAGGTATAATTTATAATTAATTTAATCACTGAGTATAACCAACTTTATATGATTGTGGCAAAGCACCCTGTATACAATGTCTCACTATACTTAAAAAAGAGAATAACCCTAATGCACATCCACATACATATGTATATAGATACTTGCAAAAGTTGTACTTTGAAAAGTGCGCTCAACTCCCAATGAGTGTACTCATTGTTTTTGTTGGCATAACATGAAACAAGAACAACATCATCAATGTCGAACGGAGTATTGGTAAGAAAAACATTGACACCAACCCACATAAACAACAACATGCCAAATATTTCATTTATTTTAGACATTGTTTTGGTGGTCGAGTCATCGATGTCGATCGGAAATCAAAGTTAACGATTTCACAGTTACGAAATAAAAGGTTAAAATACGCGGAAGAGCGTCGAAATAAATACCTATTAAGAAGGCGCTTCAAATATTAACATTGTGGCAAGAAAGTAGAATTCATAAGCACAAATATCGAAGGAGGTATATCCCGATTGAATGCTCAGTCCCTAACTATATGACGCGTCTGCCCTGAGCTTACAGATGTTAGGACAGACGCAGTCTTGAGATCTCGTAGCAACGTTCGTGGGGTCCTATTAGTCTTATAGGAGAGAGTTTTTTTAGTTTAGTCGTCAAACAAACTTCTGATAATATCTAGTATGGACACATTCAATCTATGTGGGAACCTTACGCACGAACCAGCCATTTCCTGACCTATGATTAAGTATGAGTTGAACGAGAATTTAGTTTAATTAAAATGTCTAGCAATATACGACATTCCATTCCATTCTGGTGGAGTTAGAAGGTCGAGGCTGGCGAGTATACGGATGGCCTGAAAATCATTGCCAGTGGTAAATTTCTGGACACCCTGTGTGAAAAGGTGAGCTACATAATGTAGAGTGGCTGGAAAAACAGAACTGGTCCTTTCTTCTTGATTGGAAGTATACCGTTGTTACTTTTTAATAGGGGTAAGTATTTAGGACAGGAAAGTGTTCAGTAGGGCCAATATGGAGAATAGGGCTAGAAAGATCTCTGTGGCCATGTACTGCTGTAGGGAAGCTATCGGTAAGATTTGGGGAGTCAAAGCTATAACTAAATTGAATAATTTAATCAAAATTTAAACACTTGTCTGAAAGGTTTCTGGTTAAACATTCTCCTACTACCTCGATAAAATGGGGTCGCAGCCCCCCCATAATTCCAACGTACCCCTTAAGCTTAGAGAGCATCTCAATAAATTTGTTTCCAGCCGTTTTAAAGAAAGAGGCCCAAACAATTTTTCTGATATAGAGGGCTAATGAATGATAACTTGAAATATAGGATAGGTGACTGGGTGACTAGGGTCTCGAGATATAGGCCAAAACGTGGACCCGGGTATCCCTAGAGTGTGTTCATAGAATATGGATATCAAATGAAAGCTGTTGATGAGTGCTTTAGTAGAGGGTAATTTTCATACCCCTGGGTGACTAGGGTCTCGAGATATAGGCCAAAACGTGGACGCGGGTACCCCTAGAGTGTGTTTATAGGATATGGATATCAAATGAAAGCTGTTGATGAGTGCTTTAGTAGAGGGAAATTTTCATACCCCTGGGTGACTAGGGTCTCGAGATATTGGCCAAAAAGTCGACCCGGGTACCCCTAGAATGTGTTTATAGAATGTGGATATCAAGTGAAGAGAAAAGAGAAAAGAGAGAAAGAGAACGAAATTGAGAAAGAGTTAGAATGAGACGAAGATGGAAATAGATGAAACGAAAAAGACGGAGGGAGGAGTGAATAAAAGGATTAGGAAAAAGTGAAGACGGGGGGAGGGCAGAGTCAGACGGAAAAAGCTTATTAAAATGTATGCAGATTGGCCAAATTTATGGCAGGACAACATCTGCCGGGTCTTCTAGTTAATTTATTTAATTTAACAAAAGTGGCTAAACCCAAAAATGTAGGGTTTTGTTCGTTTAGAGAGGCCTTTTTTGTGCTTGGTAATCGATTGTGATAAGTGATAAATCATTTTTTTAGTAAACTGTAAAATGCTATTTTTGCTGAGATCATATAATTATTATTGATAGGCCTGGAAGCATTACGACCTTTGTGTAGATCTATTGTGCATGTCCTTTCAGCCTAATTTTGTATGTGGAGGCTTATTACCTCTTCAGGCTTTTTACTCCATATCACATAGGGATTAAGATTCACACCAGAGAGTCTCTGCCTCGCCAGAGCGACGCATTCGCAGAGAATGTGACCCGGCGTTTCATCCTCCAGCTCACGAAAACGAAAAATTTGAGTATCGGATAGATTTAATTTACTTAGGTGATATCGTGGACCACAGTGTCCCATTTAGTACACAGTGAAAGTTCGCAGGTCCTCCCTGATTATATATCGGAATTACCAACAGTTTGGCCTTTCTTTTGCCCTGGGCAGCCAATCTAGTGACGTCTTAATTATTTTGTTTCCCAGTTACTTGTGGTTTCCCTAGTGTGTGCTTTTGTGAGTCCACAAAAGGGCTCTGGACCATAGAATGCTGCTGTAGCACCCTGCTTTGCTAAGTAATCTGCATGTTCACTACCTTCATGTCCCTGATGTCCGGGAACCCATCCTAACAAAACCTTGTTTTTGCCTCCCAGGTCATTAAGAATTTCATATAATGCTCAGACCTCATCACTTCAGAACTAGCATCACTCTAGCATATATTACTCACAGTTGGAGAAGGGCTAAATTTATATTCTTACTCAAAGCAGGCAGAAGAACACATGAATGCGCTAAAAGCTGCATACCTATACGACTTCCCTCCTTTTCAGTGTAACCCACTGCTACAACAACAACAACAAATTCACTCTTTATGCTAAAGGTTCTGAAAAGTCTTTTGTACATCCAAACAGGTCGCTTCTAAACGGACTCAAGCTTTCTTGGATCACTAAGCATATATGAGGAGCAGGTCTGAAGAAACTGCCCTCCATGATTTAGTAGGTAACATAGATAGATCCTTGCACGAAAAATAATATATTCTGACGGCTTTTTATTAGATATAAAAATTCTGGGTATAGAGGGGGCCTAACGCTACCGTCGGGGAACTCGGTGACATGGCGCGTGCTATGCATTCACTCAGGGAGCAAAGCAGCGCTAATTGCGCTTAACTCCATCAATTTGTCTCAGGCTCTCAGCAACTGCAGGTGCTCGCTTCAAGCGCCGAAGTAGCTCTTATTTTGGCTTCTGGTCAGAGGAACATTGAGGGCGACAAGGAGGCGGAGAACTTGCAAAGCCAGGGGCACTACTGGATGCTGAGGAAGCAGTTGCGATGCACCATCCACTAACATCAATCAAAAGTAGTATACATAGTAATTTCCAGGAGATAGCGGTATCCAGCTATTACTATCCGGACACTTATAAACAAGCCAACTTGACCATCTTACGACAGATGACCTGCTAAATAGGTTAAGAAAACAGTCTTAATGATCACTGCCACTGGTACGGGCACTGGTCGCTTAGCATGCATGCTGAGAGAATGGAAATCCTTTTAACAGCACTTACAGGAGCTGCGTTGAGTTGGGCAGCAATCAAGCAGTCACGCACTACCTGTGCGAATGTCTATCCCTAGAACACGCAGGGTTTCAAGAAGTTGCTAAATGCGACGTAAAGATAACAACAGTTTCATGGGCCGAAACAAATTGTTTGAATGAAGCACCTAATAGCCCAACTTAAACAGAAGCAATAAGGATCGGCTCCTATTAACTGGGAAGTACAACAACCAAAAATTATCATCAGTTGATGAGACATTGTTGGTTTTTTGGATCGACATCTAGATCTAAAATAGATAAATAAATAAAACCAATGCGCGATAACCTCCGAAGAGATTTTAAGCCGAGCTTCTCTTTCAATTTGCGTTGTACTCCTTTTAAATTTTCCTACTAATTTGCATGACGCGATCTACATGCTTTACGCCGACACCGAAGGGCATCTGCAAGGCAGATGAGCTTTCACTGTGAAGCTTTTAATGGCAGAAATACACTGGGAATGTTTTCCCAATCATTACCGAGGGGCGACCTCGCTTAGAAAACCCATTTTTAATTGAAAAAACTTGTTTGTAAACTTTTAATGTTGCTTTGCCCGGGGCGTGAACCAAGGATCTTCGGTGTGGTAGGCGGAGCACGCAACCACCACACCACAGCGGTCGCCACGTCCAGATCACCACCATTATTATGAATGTACTTCATAATAGGAACGTTATTAGCTTCCCTTTTTCTTTATTTTCCCTGTTAGATATATTCATGTTTATTATCTCCGCACGGTGGGTCTAGCCTTTAGACTAGGAATTGGACAACAATCAATAATCTCGAATTTGTATACCTTTCATGAACATGAAATGGTATATTAACTTTGGTCCGATGTTTGTAACGTTGAGAAATATAGAAGATAGACTCACCATTAAGTATACCGATTTGATTAGGGCGACGAAATGAGTTGATATAGCCATGTCCATCTGTCCGTCCGTCCGTCTGTCTGTTTGAACGCAAACTAGTCCCTCAAATTTTGAGGTATCTCAATGAAATTTGGCACAAGGATGTATTTTTGTATCATATTAGACATTTGTCGGATCCGGTAGTATCGGACCACTATAACATATATCTCCCATTCAACCGATCGTTCAGATAAGACGATTTTGGTCATTCCTGCCGCAATTTAGAAAGTATAAACGTGAAATTCGGTGATATATATTCTAATATATCATAGAAGATTTTCTGATAAAATCAGTTTGAGTGGAGCTATATATAGTATATATCACATACAACCGATCGTTCAGATAGAAAGATTTTTGGCAATTTCTCCCTTAATGTCCAATATAAAAACGTTAAGCTTGGTGATATTTTTTCTAATGTATCATAGAAGATTTCATGAAAAAATCATTTCGATCGGATCTATATATAATATATATCCAATACAACCGATCGTTCAGATAAGGGGGTTTTTTGCTATTTTTTATTTTATATTTATCTTAAAAATCGTTTAAGTATGTATATATATACATATTTTTTATCTTATACATCCGATTATTTGGAGATTACGAACGGGATAAGATTATTGTGCAGCCCCATTCATGAAAGGTATGAAGTCTTCGGCACAGCCGAAGACAGTCCCGTCCTTACTTGTTTTATTTTTGCAAAATATCATACTTCAACTTTTTCTAAGCATGTTCCAAACCTACTGCTTAAATAATCTAAAACTAAATTTAAAAAATTATGACTAAGTAGGCACTCATTTCAGCAAGTTTAACAATGAACTTGGGAAACCCAAATACTGTAGTCCAACGTAAACACACCGCACTAACACAGCTTTACGCGCTAGTTGAACGGAAACACATTTGTGCGTCAATATTTGAACCCTCGGCAACCCAGTTAAGCATTCAAGGTATTTAGCACTTGCTAATATGTTTTTTTTTTTCTACTTCTTCTTACCTTCCGCTTATTTGTTTATATTACAAGTTAACTGTTTTATGACCGGAACTTAGGTCACACTTTCGAATGTACTAAAGTAAACTTTGCAGTCAGTGACAGCAAAAAATTTAACAAGTAAGGACGGGATTGTCTTCGACTGTGCTGAAGACTTCATACCTTTCTTGAATGGGGGGAATAATCTTATCCCATTCGGAATCTCCAAATAATCGGGTGTATAAGATATGAAATATATAGTGAACAGATGTACAT
The DNA here is from genome assembly GCF_040869045.1 of Eurosta solidaginis. NCBI lineage: Eukaryota > Metazoa > Arthropoda > Insecta > Diptera > Tephritidae > Eurosta > Eurosta solidaginis. Next base: position 68,760,286 of record NC_090319.1, on the reverse strand, counting down.
ACCAAAGCGATTTTTAACCTAAAAATAAAATGAACAAGTAAGGAAGTCTAAGTTCGGGTGATACCGAACATTATATACCCAGCTGTACACTTGAAATGCTGTTGTTGTTTGTTTTGTGTGCTTAATAGTGTTACAAGGCTGCGCAATAATACATATATATATGGTGCTATTCTGAACTAATTTTTCTTCGAGTTATGGCTCCCGAAACATTGAAAATTGCGGGTCCACGCCCATTCTTTTTTTAATTTGAAGTTTTTCCTATTTATTGTTATAAATCCACTTGGAAATTTAAATACCATTTATATAAAGCTCTTTTTTGCAAAGATATAGCTTATTTTATTCGTCCACGACCCTTTTAAAAATCTTTTATATAAAAGTGGGCATGGTCCTTAACCGATTTCGTTAGTTTTTCTTCAAAGCATTCCTTAAACTAAGGGCAACCTCTATGCCGAATTTTGTTACGATAGGTTTAACGATTTTTAATTTATGATTAATAAGATTTGTAAAATTGATTTTATCACAAGTGGGCGGTGCCACGCCCATTTTGAAAAATGTTTCCCAATTTTTTATCAAGAGTCTCCATATCAGTCCGCACGTCAAATTTCAACATTTTAGGTGTATTATTTACTAGATAATCAAGTTTTTTTGTGTTTTCCAAAATGATATATATATAACAAATAAGGAAGGCTAAGTTAGGGTGCAACCGAACATTACATTCTCAGCTGAGAGCTATAGATACAAAATAAGGGAAAATCACCATGTAGGAAAATGAACCTAGGGTAACCCTGGAATGGGTTTGTATGACATGTGCATCAAATGGAAGGTATTAAAGAGTATTTTAAGAGGGAGTGGGCCATAGTTCTATAGGTGGACGCCATTTAGTGATATCGCCATAAAGGTGGATCAGGGCTGACTCTAGAATTTGTTTGTACGATATGGGTATCAAATGAAAGGTGTTAATGAGTATTTTAAAAGTTATCGTGTTAACGACCGAGCGGAAGGACAGACGGTCGACTGTGTATAAAAACTAGGAGTGGATTCAACCGATTTCGCCTTTTTTCACAGAAATAAGTTATCGTCCTAGAATCTAAGCCCCTACCAAATTTCACAAGGATCGGTAAATTTTTGTTCGACTTATGGCATTAAAAGTATCCTAGACAAATTAAATGAAAAAAGGCGGAGCCACGCCCATTTTGAAATTTTCTTCTATTTTTGTATTTTGTTGCATCATATCATTACTGGAGTTGAATTTTGACATAATTTACTTATATACTGTAAAGATATAATTTTTTTTGTTAAAATTTGACTTAAAAAATTTTTTTTTTTTAAAGTGGGCGTGGTTGTTCTCCGATTTTTCTAATTTTTATCAATCATACATATAGTAATAGGACTAACGTTTCTGCCAAATTTCATCATGATATCTTCAACGACTGCCAAATTACAGCTTGCAAAACTTTTAAATTACCTTCTTTTAAAAGTGGGCGGTGCCACGCCCGTTGTCCAAAATTTTACTAATTTTCTATTCTACGTCATAAGTTCAACTCACCTACCAAGTTTCATCGCGTTATCCGTCTTTGGTAATGAATTATCGCACTTTTTCGGTTTTTCGAAATTTTCGATATCGAAAAAGTGAGCGTGGTTATAGTCCGATATCGTTCATTTTAAATAGCGATCTGAGATGAGTGGCCAGAAATCTACATACCAAATTCCATTAAGATACCTCAAAATTTACTCAAGTTATCGTGTTAACGGACAGACGGACGGACGGACGGACATGGTGCAATAAAATTTTTTTTCGATGCTGATGATTTTGATATATACCTGTACAACCAACCGTTATCCAATCAAAGTTAATATACTCTGTGAGCTCTGCCCCGATTTCGCTCATTTTCAATACCAATCTATTCTGGGTCCAGATAAGCCCGTGTACCAAATTTGGTGAAAATATCTCAATATTTACTCAAGTTATTGGTGGGTCTATCTATTTTCCTTTGATGACTTACAATTTTAAGAACCGTGACAAACTTAATATACCATTTCATTTTCATGAAAGGTATGAAAAGACAAAAGTACTGTACAAACAACAAAATGAACAAATATATGAATGACGAACGAAATTGAGCAACAGCAACAACAACACACCCACTAAATAAAAAATATGTGACAGTTCTTCAGTACTTGTTAAAATGATCGTTCATCAATTCATTGTGATTTTGAACTTTGTTGCAGATGGAAGCGCAGGCGCAGGCGCAACAACAATTGCATCAACAACAGCTAGTTAAACAACAACAAGCGCAACAACAACAGCAACATTTGTTAGCGAATATTAAAACGGAAAAGAATAGTGTTGAGTCAAAAGTATCATCAGCTTCGTCTGCGCCAATACAACAACAGCAACAATCTAGTGCATCTTCGGCCGCTGAGGAACAACAGCAAGTTGCACAGGATTTACATCAAACACAACAACAACAAACACTTTCTAGTCAAACGGAAGCACTAACGTCTAACCAACAACAAGAACATCAACAGCAACAGCAACAACAACAACAGCAACAAAAGCAACAACATCCTCCAACAAGTGTGGCTACTTCGGTTGGTTCAATTACCGGCACTTCGCAACAACAATCCAGTGAGGACTATAGCATACCATTACCGCGTAGCACCCAACATCGCCGCATCTTGACCACAGCTGGCACATTGTGAGTAAAAATTTTGTTAATATATTTTTTTAGTTGGTGAAGGTGCAAAAGATTCAAGTATTAGCAAAAGTGCGTAAACCATTACTCGGCTTAATTCTACTCTTAGGGATGCCGCGCTTTATAAGTATTTACTTATTTTTATTAATTTCCAATTGAGATTGAATAAAAATCTTTATTGGGCTTCCATGGCGGGCACCACCAAAATATTAATGTCAGTACAACGGACGGCGCTGGTTGGTATCAGAAAAACGCCTACTTTGGCATTGACGGTCATGCTGAACATACATCCAGTAGATGTTGCGGGAAAGGCGGCCGCGGTCTGGTCGCTGGTCCGGTTTCGCGATATAGGCTATGTTCTTTCTGAGTACGGGCGGTCTAGCCTTCTCACCAGCTATGACCTTATCCCTGCCAGGACGGGCTATTTTGTGCCGATAACTACACCGTGTGCAACCTTCACCCCAGTCATTCTCCCGAGAGAGGAATGTGGAATGGGACTCAACTGGGGCAGAGCACCAGTTAACTTATTCACGGCTGAGTGAAAGTTGGACGGAAAGGTTGGTGAGAGGGAATTTTGTCAGGAGCTAAATATCAGGCAGTTAACATAGCGAAAAAGCGACTTGCGCGACTTGTTGGACGGCCTTAACCGTTTAAAGCGTTTAGCGTCAAATAAGTAAGTACGTGAATGTTAGTCGCAGGTTTAAGTTGGCCGAACACTGAAGCGTCTTCGAAGCGGAGGTTGCCGCATTAAGAATGCTGTGGATGAAATGCCAGCCAGTGGCACTACGGTTAAAGAATTTAACATCAACTCGGACAGCCAAGCGGTTATGAAAGCTTTGAGTTCATCTATAGCGTGATCGAGAGTGGCTTAGGGATGTCCGATCTTGCGGTTACATCGAACTATTTTATGATTAAGATTACCTGCGTCCCGGGCCATAGTTATATCCGACCTACTGTCGCTCTTAGCTCGCATCGGTACAACTGGAAGGGGTGATGATAGCTGTACGTATTTCGGGATTACGCTAGCGACCTCTGGTCTGCTCCTGCATATATGAGCCTCGAGTCAGCTCAGCTAGCGTTCGGCCGACACCACCTCTTGCAAGGCAGCAAGAAGTTTGCCGAAATAATTGGGTTAACTAAGACTCATCTATCAATGGTCATTGGCGTTTTGACCGGACACTGTCTAAAGCGAAACCATGCATATACTGGAAACTCCATCCTGCTGTGTCTGTATGGAGGATGATGAGGTGCTTCATTGCCCATCTCTTGCCAGGACCAGGCTAAAATATTTCGGTCGTGACTCACGACTCACGATATCGTTGCTACGCAAAAACTCTCTTACTAGCTATAGCTTAAGTCACTGTTATTTTATGGGGTATCACAACGGAACTTCATGCAGTCCAATTGAGCTTCCCCTACCAGGCCAGCTACCACCCAACGTAGCCTAGCCTTCCTTGCCGATTAGCACCATCGTGTTGTCTTCGTGTCGGCATTCGGTGTGACAACATTGTTCCTCTTAAGACTTCGCTGTTGTTTCTTGATTGTTTACTTCTCACTTCGCTCAGCTAAAGTGGAAAACTACATGGCCAGACTACAATGAAAAAAGGACAAGGAGTGGATTGGGTAGATCTAAGGCCGACACTCATCAAATTATAGTTCACCGGTCATTGGGCTTCAGGCACGCATGCAGTATAGGCGGTTATTCCGCATAATGATATCTGCAAAAGTTGTAAAGACGTAATTAGAAAAGAGATTGCTGAACAGTTTCTGTGTAAATGAGCGGCCCTAGCTAGAGCAGGTCTAGGATTCTTTGGAAATCTAGGATCCTTCAGAAGTATATGATCCTTCGAAATTAGCAAATCTGGGTAGAGTATCGGAAAGTGGGACTCCAAACTTTCCCAGGCTGCTGGTGGTACATATCCCATGTAGCTTTTAGTATGTGCCGACAAGTTTTATGGCAACAAAATGGCTTTTCATTAGCTACATGGGCGGCGTGAGTCGCAGCCATTATCTCTACCTACACCAAGAGTACAAGTATACATCTGCTCGCAGCTCCTCCCTCTTCAAATTCTTCGAATATAGCTTGTCCCAAGCATCTTGCCATGTTAATACCCGCCTTAAGTGTAGGCAGTTACGCCATATCTCTGCTATATCTTCTATCCATCAGTAAACGGTGATTTTAAGCTGTATAGTAGCTTTTACATGTTCTCCAGAGTGTCGATGGCATCAATTAGCGCTACGTTCCATCTGCGGGTACTTATAATTAAACGGTCTCCAAAAATTTCGCAAAGGCAATGAAAGCACAATTTTATTTTTTTGTGGAATGCAAATTCCAGTTTTAATGGCTGTAAAGTCTTCAAGCACTTTCCACTCTCATATGGCGAAAGAGATGATTTCAGATGCCGTAGTGATATCTGGTACAGTTTCTTCCCGGCATGTGCTCCTGAAGGTGAGCGTTGACTGTTAATTCCAGTCTAGCCGCCATGCCCAGTACTCGTCTTCCGCCTTGGTTAGTCGTCGCCACTAAACGGCTCTGGAGTTAAAGTCGGCTACGACGCACAGTGGTGCCTTTTGAGTTTTTTCTTTGCAAAAATCATAACTTTTGAACCAATGAAGATATTTTAAAATACATTCATAGATACAGGGTGCTTCACAAAAATTCGTTAAATTCGAAAATTTTCAGAAAAATGCAAAAACCAAATGTTTTTAGTAAAAAATAAAAAAAATGAAATGAGATTTGTCTTATAATCACGTATTTAAGCATTAAATAAGATAAACTAATGATTTTGATAAGAGAGCGTGGCACTGCCCACTTATGATAAAAAGTTTTATCTAAGTAATCACGTAATCAATAACTACCAAAATCGATAGACGTATTGTTTCTTTTAAATGGCAATTCTCTTATAAAACTCAAATGTCCGTTTTTGGTGCCACAATAACAAGTGGCTTCAAAATTCATCGTAAAATTGTACATGTTTTTTTTTTTTTTTAATTTACAAGCCAAATATGTATTTTATTAATAACTAAAAGTTATTGAAAGTGGTTCAATGAAATTTTGTTTGAGCTAAAGATTAAACAGCCAACGAATTTTGGAAAAAGCGAGTGGCACTGCCCATTTATGCTAAAAAGTTTGATCTTAATAACCGCTTTACCAATTTGTACCAAACTCGATAGACGTATTGATTTCTATAAAAATTTAATAATCGTTTGAAAGCGAAATGCCTAAGCTTTAAAATAAATTTCGTTTTGTCTAACTCGTGATACTTTGCAGGTGTTCATATGTCGATATCTTTTGTAGTCCTTGTTCTTAGATTCTTGAGCTTCTTCAGATAATTCTCCTAATGGTAAGCACTGGTAATCTATTAAATCTTTTCCATGTGCTAAAATTTTATGTACCGTTGGTGTAAGTTTCTTTTCAGGATACTTTTGATGCAGCAACTCTGTAGTTTTAGATGCAAATTTCTATCCATTAACTGGTTCATGGCAGTTTAAAATATTTAAAATTACTCCCAATCTGTTTACAATATATTTATCAACTCCTGTTATGCGAGCAGTCACTTCATCGTTTTCAAAAAACCTTCTTGAGGAGTTACCATCATTTGTAATTCCGTATCCATATTTTGGACAGTCAACTCTAAGGCCAATCTCCTTATAAAACGCATCCTGAATTATTTTTTTTTTTTTTCACCTGTTTTGTTTCTCCTTACATGTTGTATTGACGTCGAAAACTTCTCCTTGTTGTGGTAGTGTATAAGCCAGCTTCAAAACAAATTCCATACATCTTATCCTAGCATGCAAAGGAGATATTCCATACTCATAATTCAATTCGTCAGTTATTGAATCATCACGATTTTCTAAGTCCTTTGGCTCTTCTTACAAACTGGATCATTGTAGATGTCGTATTTGTTATTAAGTTCAAAACTTTTCTATCGACCATTGTTAGAAGAAAATCATGCTTTATTATAATGACATTCCCCTCTTCAATTTCAATTATTGTTGGTTCTAATTTGGCAATTTGATTTTTTATATCACTCACTGTAGCTTTTATGAGTTCCGAAGACTCCTTCTCGTATTTAAATAATATCGGGCGGCGCAATATAGTTGCTGACGGACGTCGATTTTTCCAATATTCTTTTAGTCGTAATAGAACAATAGAAGCCATAAACATATTACTATCTGTAATTGTTTCATCGTCTACATTTATTCGTTGTTTATATGCGCTTTGTCCTGATGATCCATCACAGCCCCACTTAGTTATCAATGCTAGCTCCTTTGGCAGTGATTTCAACTTTTCTTCAGTAAAACTTTGCAGGAGTCGTGTAGACGTATGATCCATTAGGTTTTGTAGCTCAATTTCAGCTGATACTTTGGTTATTTTGGGATTTAGAGGAGCTGCTTCTTTCTTGGCTTCAGTAACTTTTTTGTATCCAGGTAAAATATCGGCATTACGTTCCAGTAATGACTTACGCAATATGATATATTTTTTCTTCGTTAAACCGATATCTATAAACAGCGCCAAAGCTTTTTCGGGAGTGTATTTCCTAGGTAGCGCATTTGGTGGTGTGGGAATGCTGTTTTTGATCCTCGTCTGTCGCACTGGACTTGCTACCGCAACTGCTTCTGTTATATGAGACTTCACGTTTTCTTCGTCTTTTATATATTTAATAGCCAGTGCTTCTGAAAGATGAGTCATGACCATAGCTTTTGTGGTATCAGACAGCTACCTTTTCCTTGTGTAGGTACACTCAGAGAAAAACGCCGTTCTAAAATCCAGCACCACCGGACTCAACTCAAGCTTTTCATGTTCTTACTTTTTTGTTCTTGAAAAACGAATGACCTGTTCTTAAAACAACAACCTTGTTCTTGAACTGACACCATTTTCTTGAAAAGAGAACGGCTGCTCTTAAAATATGAACAAATGTTCTATTAATGAGAACGATGTTCATAAATCAAGCCCAAGAAAAAAAAACGGTACAATTCGTGTGCACTACAATGTTAAATATACCATTTGGCACTAGCTATCAAGCAGTTGTAGTGGCCCAGCTGCTATGATGTTGCGCTTGCGATCGTGTTGTGCGAGTTCGATCACCGCCAAACTCTGAATTTTTTAAAACAATTTTTTTTTGTTCTATTTTTTTAACTCTTATTTTTCGTTCAGTTCCATTCACATATCCACAGGTAATTCTCAAACTTGTTATGAAATGTTTTAAGTATATATGCAGATTACATCTTTAAATAAGAATAATTTATCAATAAGGGAAATGTATGAAAAAATGCTTATTATGCTTTTGAACTTTAATAAACATTTTTTGTTATAAATATTTTTTATTTATTATAAAAAAGTTATTATTAATAAAAAATAAATAAATATATTGAAAAAAATACTTTCCCTGCCCACCAAAGATCAAGCACGAACCGTTCTTGAATTGAGACCGAAAAATGTTAAATCGGCCCCAAATCGTTCTCGAAGCGTGAGAACGAAAAATCCTAAATCAAGCCCAAGTAGTGCTTGAAATGAGCACAGAAGGTTCACACATCAATACCAAAGTGGTCATAAAATACGAACGGTGTGCTTGGAAAAACTGTTCTTAAAACAAGCCCATCGGTCACAAGTTAAGGAAAAACGTACTTAACAGCCTTTTGTCAACGAATGTTCTTAATTTTGAACTTGTTTCGTTCGTTTTAGAACGATTTTTTCTCTGAGTGTATAACACTCTTCTATGGGTTTTGTTGGTCTCCCTCTAGTTGGATTGGTTGACGTGCTAAGCGTTTCTTCATCCAAAAAAGTTTTGTCAGCTAGCAACTTTTCATGCTTACTTAGAACATTTGAATTGTTACGATAGACGTCCTTCCATTTTCTTTCTATCATAATGTATTGTAAACCAATTTTTTCTTCCAGGCCTTCCTTTTCTTTAATGCTTGTTTCACTCGCTAATTCTCTCATAATAGCCTCAACGAAGCCCCGTCTTCACTTTGTAGATTTAAATACCGCAAATAGTTTCGAGTTTTCTAGATACATATTAGAATTGGCTTCGAGTGTATCTGACTAAATATTAATCTGTGAACTATATTTAAAAGTACTACTCACTTTATTTAAGTAAACATAATACTTAGTTCCTTAGTCTCCAAAAGACGAATGATAATGTGCATTGTATGATGGATAGCTTTATATACCTACTCAAATTATTAAAATGAATTTCAGGTATACAATTCGTAACTAAAAAAATGTATGTTGTTAACAATTTCCAATAACAAAAATGACCTTACGGCCGTACTGAATTATATATACCTGCTCAGGCGCGTATTTATGCCCAAGGTTGTTTAAAAGTGAAGTTGCAGCTGGACGCAGGTAGACTTTATGAATTTAGGTAACTGAATATTTCACAAATAACTACTCTTAATTTGACGGAGCATATATTTTAACATTTTTTTTTCCATCAAAATTTTAAAAAGGGTCTAAAAATAGGTATTTCGAAATACAGGTATATCCGCCAACTTTTAACAAAAAAAACAAAAATTTTTTTCATGGTTCAATCCTAAATTAAATTGTCTTTAATTGCTATACAAGAAAACGACAACCGTCAATGTTGAAAATTGGTCAAATTTGAGCGGCTCTACCTGGTAAACTATAATTTTGTGTGAAAAAACATTTGCATATTCTTGATCCCTGGAAAATTCTCTATTAGAAACATGTATTAGATTTAGCGAACGCTTTCATGATTTTTTTGATTTTTGACATGCTTTAACGGCAGACGCGCCACTGTGCGACGATTATCGCTCCATCAATTTATCGGGCCGTGTCCTTTATATCAAGCATGGCCGGTTACATTTCTCTTCCTTTTTGAAGAGACTTTGCTAACTCGTTGCCTGGGCACGTGCCTTGCGCGCCTCTGGTCCATAACTTCTCACCTTACTTTAGATGATGGAGTGTAGAACATTCAAGATTTATGTACATTTTTAACCATGAAATGCTCATTCGTTTGACAAATTTCTCTGGATAATGCTTATTGGTTCTTAGATATTCCGAAATTTCCGAATCTACTTTTGAGCTCCTACCATCTTTTTTTTAATATTCACCACTCATAACGATAACGTTTTGTCTTCTTCTTCTTCTGTTTATATATTCAAAATTATAGAGAAGTTAACGATGGCCGTGACAGTGATCAACCGGAAGCTCAGTCCGAATATCATCATCATCACTCTCCCGCCGATTATGTGGTAATGGCACCACGTAATGACGAACATCCACCACCAGGCACTGCCGTCTACACCTACACAACCACTGAAAATGGTCAACAGATTATTTGCACTGAAACTGGTGCAACCATCAAACTTGAGGATATCGAAAAAGAACATCAAACTAGCGCCGAGGCGCATCATCATCATCAGCAACAACAGCAACAACATCACCTGCAACAACATCATCAACAACTTTGTGCGCCAAATATCAGCGGTTATGGTGATACGATTGTTGTATCCGCGGCAGCATTACATCAACATCAAAATTCACATGGCGGTCATCCGGGAGGGCCATTACGTTTCGATCCTGATGGACGCTATAGCAGTGTGCTGCAGGATAATGGAAATGGACAGACGATTTATTATGACGCTACCGTAGTTGAAGCGACAACACATCCGAACGAAGCTAAAACATTTACTGATCTAGGTAATTCCGAATACTACACGGGACCCTCATCTTATGCGCTGCCACCACCTAATAATGGCATATACAGTGTTACCGGTCCAACGCAGCTAATTTGTAAAACAGACCCGAATTTGGGCACAATGCGACAGCCTGGGCAATTTCAATCGTTAATTGAGTCGGGTGTGCAGGAACAATCAATTTGGGCGCCCTCCAGTGTGGAGTTCTCTGGATATGTAAGTATGAAATCTGAATGCATTTTTGTTTAATTCTTGGCAAGATTTTGCGTTTGACAAAATTGGCACAACTCATTCTATACGTAAAAGGAGTATAAATTCAAAATTCTTTACCTTTTTTTCGATTTTCGCATAAATCGGCTATAAATTATAGAATACATATCATCATCAGGTAGTTGATGACTACGGCGCAAGTAATATGACTGCTACGCATTGGCCTGGTGCTGGTTCAATCGCCGCTTATGAAACATCGCTCGGTCCAACAATCTATGATACGCCTAAATGTGAAAACTGTGGTGCACCCTATATACGTAAAGGCAATGATTTTTATTGTTCTACGGGCTGTAATCAATTACGTGCAACGCATGTACGTCTGCCAGTACGTCAACCGAAGCCGAAAATACCCGCCAATGCCAATAATAGACGCACCGGTGTCACATGCGCTAATTGCAATACAAATACAACAACACTGTGGCGTCGTAACAACGAGGGCAATCCTGTGTGTAATGCATGCGGTTTATATTACAAGCTACATAATACAAATCGCCCACAATCGATGAAGAAGGACGGCATTCAGAAGCGCAAGCGTAAGCCAAAAAACAATGGCGGTATGACGACCATGAAACCATTACCATGTAAAAGCATACACATTCTGCTTTCATTATTTTTATATGAGCTGTCTGGTAGTACAGTGTACGTTTTTGGGCTCTTAAGGTCAGATTATGTATTAGACTTTGCGTCGCAGTCACTCACATTCCCATTCATCACTATCCATAAGTACCAAAAATTTCACAAAGGCACTCACTGAAGTGATTGAAATTCAATCAGTTTCAAACCACTTCTGTAATTTCAGACTTGTGTTGAATTACCCCAGCGGGTTAGGTGGCTAGAGTATACCTGCGGTAGGTATGACTGTCGTAAGAGGCGACTAAAATACCAAATAGATTCAAGGGGTTGTGTAGCGCAACTCTTTCAAGGGGTTGCCAGCGCAATATATACCTTCTCCAAACCCAATTGTCAACCTCACCTATCCGTGGCGAATCCTGTTTCATTAACATTCGAAGCACTGGCGACCCCGAAATCCTCATAGATCTAGGGGGTGGATCTTCCAGAAGTTTGATTAATTCGAAACATTGCACACGTATCAAGGATCGATGACAATGCAATAATTTGATGGTTGGGTGACATAAGCCCAAGGAACATAAAGTCAATTGACCTTATGACCACTTCAAATTGCCAGGAATTTGCGCACGTATCAGAAGCCGATGACAATGCAATAATTTGATGGTGCGGTGACATAAGGTTAACGGACATAAAGTCAATTGAGCTTATTTAGAATGACCATAAGTTTAATTAAAACCTTGCACACTTTTCAAGGACCGACGACAATGCTATAATTTGATGGGGGGGCATAAGCTCAAGGGCATAAAATCAAATTACCTTATGACTATTCCAAATTGCCAGGACTTTAATTGAAACTTTGCACACGTACCAAGGACCAAAGGGAATGCTATAATTTGATGGTGGAGTGGCATAAGCTCAAAGGTCATAAAGTCCACTTGACCTTATGACCACCAAATGGTCAAAAGTGCTTAATTAAAACTTTGCACACGGCTGACAATGCAATAATAAATGGTGGGGTGACATTAGGTCAACGGACGTGACCACCATTTCAAAGGGGCATAAGGTCCCTGTTGCAAAAAAAATTTTAGGATCAGTCTTCGGACGGATATGCAGACTGATGACTTATGGAGGGGTAGATGGATGAGCATTGCAAACTTCTAAAATTCTTTCGCTTGACGGTGCTTATTTTCTTCTGAAGCAACACATTTTTCCGGTTTGCATCGCACTATTTACTCATAAAAATTATCTTAGTGCCAGGGCATACTGATATAAGTGGCAAATGCCACGCTTATCGTCTCTTGCCAGGTGTCAATGTCTTTCTCTAATTTTTATTGAACACTTGTACAATTTTGTCAGTAAGATCAGTTCTGCTTTAGTTGACCTAATAGGAACGAAAGTACTGCTTCTTATTGAGGGTGCGTTGATTGCCTTTCTTGCAATAGTCGAATGGGCCTATTAAGCCATCAGGCCACAGTATAATGAAAATATCGTTAAATGATGCAGCTGTGATAGTCGTAGTCTTTAAATTATTTCAGATTGATCGGGCTCTTAGTCCGGATCGTTTAAAAATATCTTCAGTCTAAAACACTAAATCGAGATTCTCATCTATATATGTATAAAAGTTACACAATTTATAGCTGAAGTACGTATGAACCGATTTGGCTGAAAATTGGTGAAGAGGTAGCTTAGAACCAGGAGACGGACATAGGATACCCGTTTTGGGTAGGATCTTGAGATCAAATCGTGGACCTGGGTAAACCTGGGATGTGTTTGTACAATATGAGTATAAAATGGAAGCTGTTTATGAGAACTTTGATACGGGGTATTTTTTGTACCCCTGGGTGATTCGGGTCTCGAGATATAGGCCAAAACGTGAATAAGGGTAACACTATGACGTGTTTGTACATTATGGGTATCAAATTGAAGCTGTTGATGTGTGCTTTAGTACAGAGTAATTTTTATATCGCTGGGTGACTAGGGTCTCGAGATATAGGCCAAAACGTGGACCCGGATACCCCTAGAATGTGTGTGTAATATGGATATCAAATAAAAGCTGTTGCTTTAAAGCTTTAAAGTAATTTTCATTGTGATATTCGATTTAGTCGCATCGACCTGGCAAAACTGATAAATATGCATGCGAAGCCGATATAAAGACATGAATTAATAATACGCACATACCTATTTACATAGGGCATACTCGTTTTGCTTGAAATTTGAAATATATAAATTTGCCTATATTAGTATTTATGATCCTTCCGGGACTGGGATTAGGACTAGGACTGGGACTGAGACTCGGAGTGAGACTGGGACTGGAACAAAATACACACCACGCTCTGGGATCGGCAATAACGGATGATGAAGAATAAGAAGAACTTGAGAGAAGAGAAAAGAGGAAGGAGAAGGAGACTAAGAGAGATATAGAGAGACGAAGATAAAGATAGATGAAGCAAAAACACGAAGGGAGGAGTGAATAAAAGGATTAAGGAAAAGTGAAGAGGGGGGAGGGCAGAGTTAGACAGAAAAAGACCAAATTTAGGGCAGAACAACATCTGCCGGGTCCGCTAGTTACTTATAAAGTATTTCCAGATCACAATCCCAATTTATAAAAAAAAAAAAAAAACAAATGTTATTTAGCCTACCAACCTTTAAGCTCTAACGGGTCCAAAAACGAAAACTGTGCGACTTTTCTATTTATATACATACATAAAATATAAAGTCAATAATTTTTTCACTTTTATATAGCGCTTCCTGGTATGCCACAGAATATGACGCTAATGACACCCAACGGTACAATTTATCCCACACAAGTGTCCGCTTTGAGTTTGCCTATGAATGGAGGTGGTGGTAACGGAAATATTGGCGGTCCAACAGCAATGCAGGGTGAATTACATGATATGTCTATTAATGGCGCTGGTGGTGGTGGTGGTGGTGTTGCAGCTAGCGCGGGCGCTGGTACCATACCTAGTGGTAGCATAGGTGGCACTGTTGTGGTGGCTAGTGGAGCTGCTACTTCCTTAACAGCAACTGGACCGCGTAACAACGTATCGATTGTAAATCATGTTACGGGTGATAGTCACTCACCATATAGCAATCCACCATCGCAAAGTCAATCACCGCATTTATCAAACCCATCGCCACTCACGCGACAACAAATGACGCAAACGTAAGAAAATATGGAATTATTGCTAATATTTCTTGTTTTTCAAAAAATTTCTGTTTTTGGTGTTTTTTTTTTTTTCAGTGTACAACCGTTAGAAGCCACACGCCACACAAATAGTGAAATACCAACGAGTGTCATAACACGCACTGGATTACCAGAACGTTCCTCGAATAATTGAATTGAGTTGGCTTTTTGAAACCCTTCACTGATCATCAGCTACTAATCCTAACGCGTTAGCTTGCCCACAACTTAAAATTGAGCTGGTATTTAGTTAATTATCTTATTAAATAGTAATAATTAGTGTTTATAAAAAAGTGTTTGCATTTGCTTGCCTTTAGTTTTAAAAGACAATTAGTTGATTAATTAAGTTTTACCAAAGTTTTGTGTTTTCGTTAAATAAGCGCTAGAGAATTTGTGAAATGAGTCATTGTAAAACATGCACATGTGTATTTACAATTATGAATGTATATATATATATAGTGCATAGATAAACATATTAAGAAAAAATAGATATGTTTTTTAATTAGAACTGTCTGCAAAATCAATAACATTTTTATACTCAGAAGAGTGCTTTGCACACAGAGTATATTAACTTTGATTGGATAACGGTTGGTTGTACAGGTATAAAGGAATCGAGATAGATATAAACTTCTATATATCAAAATCATCATTATCGAACAAAACTTTTATTGAGCCATGACCGTCCGTCCGTCTGTCCGTTAACACGATAACTTCAGTAAATATTGAGATATCTTCAATCAAATTTGATACACCAGCTTTTCTGGACCCAGAATAGATTGGTATTGAAAATGAGCGAAATCGGATGATAACCACGCCCACTTTTTATATATATAACATTTTGGAAAATACAAAAAACCTGATTATTTAGTAAATAATACACATGGAATGTTGAAATTTGACGTCTAGACTGACCTTCAGACTCTTGACAAAATGGGCGTGGCACCGCCCACTTGTGATAAAATAATTTTTAAAAATATTATTAATCATAGATCAAAAATCGTTAAACCTATCATAACAAAATTCGGCAGAGAGGTTGCCTTTACTATAAGGAATGCTTTGAAGAAAAATTAACGAAATCGGTTAAGGACCACGCCCACTTTTATATAAAAGATTTTTAAAAGGGTCGTGGATGAATAAAATAAGGTATAACTTTGCAAAAAAGAGCTTTATAAAATGGTATTTCATTTCCCAAGTGGATTTATAACAATAAATAGGAAAAACTTAAAATTAAAAAAAATGGGCGTGGTACCGCCCCTTTTATGACTAAGCAATTTTCCCGAAACATAGCCATAACTCGAAGAAAAATTAACGGATCGTAATAAAATTTGGTACACAAATTTTCCCTATAGCAGGAAATATTCCTAGAAAAAATGGACGAGATCGGTTAAAGACCACGCCAACTTTTATATAAAAGATTTTTAATAGGGGCTTAGGTGAAAATAATTAGCTATATCTTAGCGAAAAGGAGCTTTGTATTAATAGAATTTTACTTTCTAAATTGGATAGTAACATTAAATTGGAAAATACTAAAATTTTTGAAAATGGGTGTGGCACCGCCCCTTTTATGACTACGCAATTTTCTATGTTTCGGGAGCCATAACTCGAAGAAAAATTAACATATCGTAATGAAATTGTGTACACATATTTTCCTTATAGTGGAAAATAGTTCTAGTAAAAATGGACGGGATCGGTTAAAGAAAACAAATTTAAAAGGATCGTAGACTTGAATAATAAGCTATAACTCAGCAAAAAATAGTTTTGAATCAATGATATTTCACTTATCAAGTTTTATTGTAAGAGGAAATGGGGAGATATTTTTTTTAAACGGGCGCACATAGAGGCATTTGAGCAATCTGGGCGGCGAAAAATCAATTTTTCAAAACGCGGCAAATAAAAAAAAAAATTATTTTTTTTAGGCCAATACTCTAGCGTATTAGAATCAATAACTATTTATACTCAAATGCCTAGTGTGGACATCCACTCAAAATTGGACCATTCGTGCGTATCAGATGGCAGTTTTTCACGTTCTTAGAGTATATACGGGGTATTCCAACCCATTTCGACCAATTTTGAACACGACCCCTTTAGAATTGGCTGAAAGTTTTTCTTCTTTTTCTAGCTTACGAAAGACGTTTTTCAGAAGTTTTTCAAATTTTTTCATCCAACTCAAAAAAAGTTATGAATTTTTAAAAAACACCACACCGTTTTTGTTTTCAAAATGCTTTACTTTTTCAAAAATTGACCGTTTGGGATCTTTTTTTAAAGTTTTTTTTTTTTTAATTTTTCAGTTTTTCGAGATTTTTCGAAATTCCCCCTTTTTTGTCTCATAAAAAACATCAATCAATTCTGCAATCATCCCCTCTAATTCCGGAGTCGGCCGAGAATTTTTTTTTATTTAATTGAAAAAAAAAACTTTAAAATTTTTTTTGTATTTTTTCCGAAAAGTACATTTAAAACAATATTTTAAAGAGAAAAAAAAATATCCCAAACGGTCAATTTTTGAAAAAGTTATAGCATTTAAAAAAAAACACCGTTTTCCAACTTAAAATAAGTTTTAAATATTTTGAAAAAAAAATTCTCGGCCGACTCCGGGATTAGAGGGGATGATTGCAGAATTGATTGAAGTTTTTTATGAGAAAAAAAGGGCGAATTTCGAAAAATCTCGAAAAACTGAAAAATTACAAAAAAAAAAACTTTAAAAAAAGATCCCAAACGGTCAATTTTTGAAAAAGTTATAGCATTTTGAAAACAAAACGGGTGTGGTGTTTTTTAAAAATTCATAACTTTTTTTGAGTTGGATGAAAAAATTTGAAAGACTTCTGAAAAACATCTTTCGTAAGCTAGAAAAAGAAGAAAAACGTTCAGCCAATTCTAAAGGGGTCGGGTTCAAAATTGGTCGAAATGGGATGGAATACCCCATACATTTTCAATTGATATTTTTACAGGTTTCAGTGAAGTTTATAAAAAAGAAGCCATGGATTCTTATGAAACAAGTAAGTGTGTATAATATTTATATATCTTAAGATTTATATAGTCCTTAACGCCTTCGTAATACAATTTTTAAAAGTGATGTATTGGGGCAAAATTGTTCCCAATTTTTTTTTCCAAAAGGTTTTTGTTTTAGCGCCCCTCTTTGCCCCGCATTGATTCAAATTTTTTTAGAAAGCCTGTGTTTTGTTAATTTAAATAGTGGAAAGATTGGCCCCGCTTATTCCCGCTTTTTGAAAAAATTTGGTAATTTTGAGCGTTGCACAGTGCCATCTCCATAGGGTGAGCAATAAAAAAATAGTAAATGTACTCCAATTTAGTTGAAATTCGGCGCGTGATCTTGTTGTAGCATAAAAATAATATATATGCAATATGGTGATGATTGGTACCGTGCCACGCCCCCTACTCTTGTGGGCGGTTATATCAAAAGATGTCTGAATTTAATGAAACTCAGTTTGAACGTTAATCTCACGTTTAGAAACGCAATTGTAGAATTTGATCTTGTTTGGTGAATCAATGCGCTGATACCGAATCCTAGATCTATTTGGCCAATGTACCCCAAAAAGCGTACTCGATGACTAACATTTTTTTTGTATGTTCTGTATATACTGTATTAAGATTTTTTTTAATTAAGGTTTCTCTGGTCGAGTACGTGGCTCGTAACGAATTATTCAATCACATGAAAGACCCAGATGCGGAAATTATTAACGAGAAATTAAACAATTTAGACAAATACCTTCTAATTTTCGGACCTTATTCAAAAAAAGATACCATTGAAACGCGAAAGAGACATACGTCGTTTGAAATCCAAGATGATGACCTGCCTGACATACCATCTGATGATGAGCCCTAAAGAATGATAACTAACCATGCGAGTGGACTTCTGTTACAAATAACAGTGTATCGGATTGGGATAAGAGTTTTAGCTTTAGTATTGATTATTTACTAGTCTGGTAATACCGCACACGTAAGCCATGTATAGAAGTTCACTATTTTTCCGCAGCCTTTAATTTTTTTGATAATTACTTAATAAATTGTGTTAGAATTCTCGATGCCAGGCATATAAAAATAAATGCCAAAAATCAGCGAAACGTGCGATCTGCTTGTAAGTTGTACATTATTATACTAGAAGGAATTATTATACTAGAATGTACGTAGACTTTTTTGGACCACTGTATATATAATAAAATAAAATAAATAGATAAATATAACTGAAATCACCATGAGTAACATAATTAAACTATTTAAAGCCAAAAAATAATTTTGGCCGCCAAGATTGCTCAAATACCTCTGTGTGGGGCGGTGCCACGTGTTATGTAGAAACGCAATTTATCTGAAATGAAATGTACAATTGAAGCTCATGTTGATTATATAATGTTCGGTTAGACACCTTTACTTGTTACTGATCAAAGTCGTACGGTTCACGCAGCTCACTTGATCGGGTCGTTTAAGGCCAATTATCCTCTGTACTGAGTAAATGTGAGCAGGCGACTACCTGACAAAGTACACTCCAACGTAATCGGTTTAAGTGATTGCTGGGTTACTTCCTCGGCCACTATAAGGTGTGGCTGCTCCCAGCTTCCCACTATTCAAACATGTATCGTTATATCTTCTACGCCGCTAGGTAAAACCCAACTCCAATAAAAAATAAGCCTCGTAAAGTTTAACAAGCCTGATGAGTCATCATGATGAGTGTTAGTATACGAACGCGTAGTGAGCACGAAAGCAAAATCAATTATCTATTTAGTTTGATTTCAGCGGCTGAGCACGTGTCACACACATTCTTTGGTACTCTGTTTTAGGCGCGCGAGTTACATACGAATATTCACTACCCACTTAAGCCACTTCTCTTTAAAATACTCTCTTTTACATACTCTCTTAATCCTAGCTTTAATGTTAGTAAGTAAGGATTTATATATGTATATAAACATTACTTTCAATAAAAAACCTTCTTCTTGGATGAAACCTCAAAAGAGTAAGTTCAAATCGGAGTTTTATTAAAAGTTCCAAGTGGATTCAAATCAACTAATGAAAGTGGCGCAGTCGAAGTGAACCGAAAAGAAATTAAATTTCAAAGGCTTCTTTTTATTAAATAAAGTTACACCTAATTTTAGTTTTTCTTCTAAAGAATATTTCATTAAATAATTAAATTATTAGTGACAACCTATAAAAAAATTAATAAACTGTGTTAAGTGCGGTTCTATTCTGTTTATCAGGAAACCTTTAACGAATACAGTTATTTTAACTGTTATGATGTATTTTTCTTGGACCTAAAAATAAATTCGGACTAAATCAAATAAAAACCTATGCATATGTTCAAATAATTGCATTGGCATTTATGAATACTTAAGTTAACAAATTTACAAAAATAAAAAACCGAAAAAGTGATATATATACATTATAAGCATATGTAAAAAAAAAAAAAAAAACAAATAAATGCGAGAGACATAAAAACGACAGCAAAAATAATTAGCCGAACATTAAGAAAACAAAAAAAAAAATTTATAAGTATCGTATGATGTGTATAGACATATTTATTTATATATATATAAATACGTTTGTACGTTAATAAACAAACGAACAAGCAACAATAAAAAAAGCGGTAATGCAAAAATTATGAGAGAAACAGTGATCGTGTTACTTTTACATAAAACTTTACCCTGAGGAAATGAGAGCCATAGCATAGTTAAATAGTGCAAGTAAAGAGAAACATAACTGCATAACTTGCTGTGTAAAAACCAAAATAAAAAAAAAAAAGCAGAACCAAAAAAAAAAAAAAAAAACAAAAAGGACAGCAACAAATAAACTTTTAAATGAAAAGTATTCAAATTGCGTTTGATAAAAACAGACAATTAGTGGAAATGGAACAACTTCAGTTAAAAATTGCTCAGTTGGAAGCGGTGCTACAACAACAATCTTTAGCCCTCCAACAAGCCGAAGCAGTGCAGCAACAACAACAACAAACTATAGAAATGCAGCAACAAAAGCAACAAGCTTATGAAGCACAACAGACTCAACAAGCTGTAACAACGCAACAACAACAAACTATAATGCAACAACAACTCCAAGCAAACCAATACCTGGTATTAAGCCCAAAAGATATTCTACAACAATTCCGATATATACGTCCCTTGGATGAGAGTCAGTATGTTGGTTCATTTATTAGGTCTGTAGAAAAAACGTTTGAGTTATGTCAAGGTAATGGAGAGCTGAAGGAGTTTGGACTCCAAATAACTAAAAATGAAAAAATTTTGGGTGATTCTGGCAGAAGTGTACGGGAACTTGGCGAAGATGCTGATTGGGAGCAAGTAAAATTAAATTTAAGGCAATATTTTAGGCCTCGTCATACTTATGGCGAAATATTTAATTATTGCAGAATGGTTAAAGTAGCTTCTCTGAGAGAATTATTTAATATATTTGAAAAGGCAAAATTTGATTTAAATGAGCTGTACGAATTTGATGGCAGGCAATCATCATTATATTCATCAGTGAATACTAATAGGAATTTAGTAGATATATTATTGGAAAAAATCGATGGTCCAGTTAGGGCACATATAACAGCAGATAGCACATTAAGTGAAGTTATTTTAAGATATTCGAATTTAAAACTTTTAGATGATTTTAGATGTATTGACTTTAAACACAGAAAAGAGCCAAACAGATTTAAAATTAACAATAGTAATTACAAAATTAATGCACAAAATGTTAATATTAGTAGTCCATCAAATTTTCCAAGAAATAATAATAAAAAAGAAACGCCAAATAATCATGTAGATAATAAAAGATCCTCTTATATACCCCAAAGTGGACATTTTAAAAATTATCATCCAAATAATAGCGTTACTCAGTCAAACATAAGGCGTAATACTTCTGCGCAATCGCGGAATACTTATACCAACAATAGTGAAGTTTTTCCTGATAATATGGTGGAGCCTCTGGATATTAGTAATATTGAACAGTCAGTAAATTTTCTCGAGGACTCGGCATCCAACGATTACCGGTAATAACTATTACTATAAAAAATGAGCGAATTAATTGTTTAAATATGCAAATACATTAAATAATTTTTCAATTAAGAAACTTGAAGAAACCTTATATTTTAGGACTCTAAATGGAATTAATCAAGTAACCGGGAAAATAATTACTCCATTTCCAAAAGAATTTAAATCTTATGGAACAATTTCTTGGAATGTTGTTGATTTGAAAAATCAAAATTATAATGCTATTATTGGACAAAATATCTTAAGACCTTTTAAAGCAAAGATAGATTTTGAAAACGATTGCATCGAAATTAATAAAAACAGAATATTTTTTCACAAATATCTATTTGATATTGACCATACTTCTACTTTGAATCCAGTTCCTAGCAACGTCATTGAACCTGGAACACCTTAGTATGGAAGAACGTAAAAAAATTGAAAAATTTTTGTTTGTTTATGAGGATTTATTTTACAAAGAGGGCGAAAGCCTTACAGCTACTCATAACATCCAACATGAAATTATAACTAAAACTAATAACCCTATTTACTCAAAAATTTATTGATATCCTAAAGCCCACGAGCAGGAAATCAATCGACAAATAGACGAAATGCTTCAGCAAAAAATAATAACTCCATCTTTTTCGCCATACAACAGTCCTTTATGGATTGTTCGCAAAAAACCAGATAAAACGGCATCAAAACAATGGCGAGTAGTAATCGACTATAGGAAGTTAAATGAAAATACCATTTCAGATAAATTCCCAATTCCTAATATCGACGGGATATTAGACAAATTGGGTAGGGCTATGTATTTTACCACACTGGACCTTGCCAAAGGTTTCCATCAGATCGTGGTGAAACCAGAAGATCGAAAGAAAACTGCATTTTCAACTCAACATGGGCACTTTGAATTTGTGAGGATGCCGTTTGGGCTCAAGAATGCCCCATCCACCTTTCAGAGGCTTATGAATTCTGTTCTTCAAAAACATATCAACAAAATATGTGTTGTTTATTTAGATGACATCTTGGTTTTCAGTACCTCGTTAGTAGAACACCTAACAAATTTAAAACTAATTTTAGAAGCTTTGCGAAAAGCTGGGCTAAAAATACAAATTAATAAATGTCACTTTTTGTCCAAACAAACGGAATACCTAGGCCATATCCTAACTCCTAAAGGAGTTAAACCAAATTTGAATAAAGTGGATGTGATCCAAAAGTTGAAGTTGCCAACAACTGATAAACAAATAAGATCTTTTCTAGGGATGACGGGATACTACCGTAAATTTATAAAGAATTACGCTACAGTCGCTTATCCTATGATATATTATTTAAAAAAGGATAGAAAAATTAATGCCAATGACCCGAATTTTATAACGGCATTTAAAAAACTCAAATCTTTAATAACTGACCATCCTATTTTGCGATACCCGAATTTTAATAAGAGATTCAAACTTACGACAGACGCAAGCAACTTTGCATTAGGGGCTGTATTGTCTCAAGATGGTCACCCTATATGTTTCGCATCCCTAACATTGAACGATCACGAGAAAAATTATGCTACTGTCGAAAAAGAGCTTTTGGCCATTGTTTGGGCCGTTAATTACTTTAGGCCATACTTATACGGCACCGAATTTGATTTGCATACTGACCACCAACCCCTTAAGTGGTTACAAGCTAAATACAATGGTAAGAACATCAATTCTCGTTTGCAACGGTGGCTCGTACAGATGGGTGAATACGAAGCCAAGATAGATTATATCCAGGGAAAAGATAATACAATTGCTGATTTTCTTAGTAGAATCAATTCTTTTACAAACGAAATAAATGTCATGGAAAATCAAGATTGTAATATTTCTACTATGGCAACAATACACTCTCAACAAGAGGATTTAAACGATCATTTTCCTATTTTGAACACAGTCGTTAATCGTTTCAAGTCCCAAATCCTTATTGTAGAGCGAAAACTTGTAGAGAAGGTGTCCTTATTAGGTAATCAGAGAGTATATATCGAAAAGAACGATATTCCTGATAACATATCTGATATTGTTAGAAGACACATTAAGCCTGGTAAGACTGCAATCTATTCAGAAATAGACGAATCACTTTATAATGTAGTGCAAAATATTTTAATAGAACTGTTCCAAAACAGTAGTAACATTAAATTTGTAAAATGTTCCTATTTTGCCAAAGATATGAAAAGCGAAGAAGAAACAATAAAACAAGTCTCACTATTGCATACCAAAGAATCTGAACATTCAGACATAATACCAAACTACCAAGATCTCAAAAGAAAAATTTATTACCCTAACCTTAAATATGTAATTAATAAAGTAGTCAATAATTGTGATATTTGTACTGCAGCAAAGTACGATAGAAATCCCATCAAAAAGAAATTTTCACTCACAGAAACGCCATCAGATATTAAAGAAATTGTACATATAGATACTTATATAAATTCAAAGCATTCATTTCTAATTTTCGTTGACAAATTTTCTAAACATGCTGCAGCATTCTTCTTAGAAGATCGCAATAACCAAACATTAATTGAAAAAATTAGGTTGTATATTTCACTATTCGGCAAAATGCAAAAGATTGTTTGCGACAATGAATTCAACTCTGTAAATGTGAAACAATTTTGTAGGGAAGAATATATAGACATCCATGTTACAAAACCAAATAGCCATAAGGGTAATTCTGATGCAGAGAGATTTAATAGTACATTGACAGAGAGAATAAGAGCTCTAAACGTAGAAAATAAGCTTCCAATTAAAGATCAGGTTAGAAAAGCAATAGAAATATATAACAAAACATACCATTCAACTATAAGAACTAGTCCAAATAATGCCCACAACAATAGAGCAGATAAGGCAATAATAAAGAATAGAGCTCAAACAAAGAAGTATAATAAAATTTCAAGAGCTAATGCAAACAGAGAGGAATATACAGAAAGTAGACCTGAAGGGTTTATCAAAAACTATTTTAATGTTAGGCACAAAGAAAAGCCAAAGTTCAGAAAAGCGAAATTGAAAAATGTTCATGAATGCAGTATTAAACGTCCTTTAAAATTTACAGATACTAAATAATAGTATAAAATTACTTTAAATCAGCTTTAAAGAAAACTGGATAAATATATTTTGATTTTTATAATGTGCATATTTTGTAGTTATTAAAAATATATATATATATATATATTTTATGTATAATAATATTTATGTAATTAAAAAAAAAATAAATAAATATAAAATTACAGATAATGAACTGTATATATATACAAATATTTTGCAATCATTAGTTTAAATTACACATTAAATTGGTTAATTTTGTTATAAGCTTTAATTAAAGCTAAAATATAAAAACATATATTTTGACACATTTTTACTAAGATTTAAAATCCAAGAGTATTTTAAAAACAAGGAGTGGAGGAGTTACATACGAATATTCACCACCCACTTAAGCCATTTCTCTTTAAAATACTCTCTTTTACATACCCTCTTAATCCTAGCTTTAATGTTAGTAAGTAAGGCTTTATATATGTATATAAACATTACTTTCAATAAAAAACCTTCTTCTTGGATGAAACCTCAAAAGAGTAAGTTCAAATCGGAGTTTTAATAAAAGTTCCAAGTGGATTCAAATCAACTAATGAAAGTCGCGTGCGACACGTCCTTACAGTACGAGCATAAAAATTAAACTAAATGAGCTGTCGTTGATTTTGACGAAGTGACCCCTGCTGATGACCCTTGCAAACGTTTAAATGCCGATGATTTGAGAGAAAAAGCATGGAATGCCCGTTCCACGTACTCGTGAAGTTCGATGTGCAAACATACAGCTGTACCTCCAGAAAACTAAAATTTTTAAGTTAGCTACACCTTTTTCAGTTTTCTGTTGAAAATTCTGAACTTCAATTGGAACTTTCTGAACTAAAACTGAAAAAGGTGGAAAGTTCGATCGGGTACTGTCTGACTTGGTAACAACCGATACCTTTGAGTTATCGGTTGTTTATTGGCTTGTTAGCTCCGAGTCATGAGTCTTTTATTGGTAGCTTATCGGCTTGCCATCGACGGACTACAGATACATGTCATCGATTTTAAATTGAAGTTTCATAGCGAACCAAATGGTCATCGATAGCACACCAATAAAAATTTGGTTTCACTGCGGTAACTTTTCAGTAAAAAAATCGATATTTTTCTACACAAACCCGATAACTCGTCGATTGTAAATCGATAACACACCGATACCAAGTTGATAACACTTTGATTACAAGTCGACAACTTTTCGTTAACTTTTTGATATCAAAATCGTTAACTTTTGATAACAAATCGATGTTTTCAATAAAAAACTGATGCAAAATCAATAGCTTTTCGATAACTCGTCGATAATGTATTGATAAAGGAATGAAAATAGGTCGATAATATATCGATAAAAAATGAAAACAGGTCGACGACACGTCATCGATAATCTTACTTGCCGATAACAAATTTAAAATACTTCGACAACAGTTCAATACCACGTCGATAGCACACCGATAACAAACCGATATATCGTTGGTAAGAAAAGTATAATACGCCCATAGCTATAAACACTTCTTCAGCATCGGTTCCGATTTCGATTTCTATCCTCCTACTTATTGAAAACGTCTAGCAATCAAATCACGGAGCTAAAGCTCACAGGTGCTAAGGCGTATTAAAATCCTTTATAACCAAGGACTCGGTAGCCTGAGCATTAAGTATAACTCGATTGTCGAGAGAATTTCTGACAAAACTTCAATGTGTGATGTGTGTATGTATCACAATAGAGCTAAAGGCTATCCTCGACCTAACCCCACTAAAAGTATAGAGCAGTATGCCAAACGAAGCCTCCTTAATAGCGCAAAGGCGACCTCGAGCAAAAGAGAGGTTTCCTGTCTGCGCAAAATGGAGGAATTGAGAGTGAAGATCTTAACCTCTCAACTTCTGAGGGATGGCATCCTTAAGTAGATAGTATTTCAGAGATTATACAAGGTAGAAATGAGACTGAAGATAACATGAAATACAGCCTGAGTAGAGTGCATTCACCGCCTGCACAAGATCGTATGGTAAACGAATAGCTCGCCAGTGCCAGAATGGATTGGATATGGACCCAAAGCCGGAATAACAACGCCCCTGGCAAAATACCCGCACATTTTCCAAGCGGAAGTATACGCTAGAAGTCAGTTTGCTGACGAAGTCATCGCCATATTTAGCGACATTCAAGTCACACTCAAGGCAATCTCATCGTACGAATCAGCATAAATCCAGGAGTGCGTGGAAAAGGTGAACCAACTAGAAATAATACAGTTGGGGATTGTAGTATATATAAATCGCTACATGGCGACCACAGATCCTTCAAAAAATAACTTAAGGATTCTAAAAGGTGTTTGTAGGTGACATTGTAGAGTTAACAGCCACACGCGTAAATTGGGAATACAATTGAATGATGCTTGCCGAATCTTGAGTCCGGCGCAATCTCAGGACGTAGGGCTAAGGTTTTTGGGCCAAGGGAGTTATTAGACTTTATTGGGGAAGTCGGCATGGATGAGGTGTTGTCAGCCATTTAAATGTCCAATATAAATGTTCCCTCTCCTCTGTGGCTTTTCACACACACCAAAAGTGATTACTTCTACTTAATATATAAAAAATTCCATTCAAAATATTTCGCTTGCCATTTTGCATTGTACAAATCCATTTGGTTGCAGAAATATTTTGTAGACACCTTAGTTGGCATATAAAAATAAATGAGTTATAAGCCAAATTATCGCTAATGACATAATTTATTAATTCCCAAGCAAATGCGGTGGCGACAACGCTCAACTGAAGACAAAAATGCCAACCTAAAGTCTTTCGTCTACGCTCGACTGATACTCGTATTTCATTGTCAACAATTTGGCAGCAACCAAATTGAGCCAAATTAATTTTAATGACCAAAGCCTGAAAGGGTCAAGAAAGCAACAAATATAATAGTAATAAAAAGAGCACACAAAAAAAAAAAAACAAAAGAACAAATAAGTAACAGAGCATTTACAACAACAAGGACCAAAATCAGAGCGAAAACATTTTTGGACAGACAAACAGACATTGGGACTGAAATCCTAAATAGCGATTTGGTGTCATCACTTAAAAGCCTGGCACATACATTTTGGTAAGTAGGGACAACGTTGAGTGGACGTATGATGAGGCAAGACAAACTATTCATGCCATCCTCAACCCTTTTGCT
The DNA here is from genome assembly GCF_040869045.1 of Eurosta solidaginis. NCBI lineage: Eukaryota > Metazoa > Arthropoda > Insecta > Diptera > Tephritidae > Eurosta > Eurosta solidaginis. The sequence goes on along the minus strand of NC_090319.1, from coordinate 68,732,708 downwards.
TGCCCTACCTACCTGTACAAGTGTTGCTGCTGCATCGTCGCTGGTGTCCATGGCATTTCGTAGCCATCAAAAGTGTGCGTCATAACGCCACCAACGCAACGATCAAAGTTAAGTAAAACACCAACAACACTGCCAACTAAATTTGTGCCGACTTTGATGCCTTGAATATTGGTGCAAAAGCACATAATAAACACAACAAAATAAAAAATAAAAATGTTTGATGCGGTTTATCTGCGAAAAAATTTAGGCCGAGCTTCTCTACTCTACGAATTGGCGGGATGCGACCAACATGTGTTATGTCGACTCCGAACGGCATCTACGAAGGCAGATGAATTTTCAACTGAGAAGTTTTATATAGCTGTCAAGAGGCGACCCCGCATAGAAAAACTAATCCCAAAAATACTCCGAAATGACCCTGACGGGATCCCGGACAGATTCCGAAATGATCTCAGAAGGATCCCCAAATGATTTTGAAATAGTACAGAAAAAGTCACGAAATAACCCCGACGGAATTCCGCACGGATTTCGAAAATAATCCCTGAAGGGTCCCCAAATGATCCCGAAATAGTCCCGAAAAGGTTCTGAAATAACCCTGAAGGGATCTCGAATAAATGCCGAAAACCATCCAGAAATTATCCCGAAAGGATCCCCTAATTATCCCGAAATAATCGCAGACGGATCTCATAAACCATACAGATATGGTCCCCAACTAGTCCCCATCTAGTCCCCAAATGACCCTGACGGCATCCCAGACGGATTCAGAAAACCATGCAGAGCTGATGCCGGAAGGCTCCCCAAATGAACCCAAAATAATGCAGAATAAGTCACGAAATGACCCCGATGGGATTCCGTAAACCGTCCAGAAGGGATCTCTTAAGGGTCCCCAAATGATTGCAAAATAGTCCAGAAAAAGTCATGATAGGACCCCGACGGGATTCCGTAAACCGTCCAGAAATTATCCCTGAAGGGTCCCCAAATGATCCCGAAATAGTCCCGAAATGACCCCCACGGGATCCCGAAAACCATCCAGAAATGATCGCGGAGGGATCCGCAAATGATCCCAGAATACTCCCGAAAAAGTCCCGGACGGACTCGTCGATGTTGCTTTGCCCGAGACTTGAACCCAGGACCATCGGTGTGGTAGACGAGGCACCCTACCATTACTACACAGGGGCCGCCAACAACAAAATAGTGTCGCTTTATAGTGGCTAAGCAGAGAATTCCGTTTTTTGTTTAAAGTAGTTAAGTATGTGTGAAGGGTGTTGAATCGTTGGACGAGGCCAAAGATATGCGAAAAAAGTTAAATATCTTCTTAACGCCATGGTGCGCTGGCGTACGCGCGATCAATTAGGCAAAGATGTTTTACGATCGTTTTAACGGCCCAACGTGTGGATTGCCGGCGCTCCAATTAGCCAATTCGCGTTTATTTTTTATTTAGCTGACGTTACAGATTGGAATGCTGGCTATGGACGACACTAATTATACTACAATTAATGCTAGTATTTTACAATTTTGAATACTCTATTAGAGTAGATTGATTACAACGAAATAACTGGCAAGTAAATGCTATTAGTATAAATCAGTGCAAGGTTGAATAATGGGTTCAGAGTTATTTTGAAAAAGGTGTTCATTCGGTTCAAAGAAGATGTAAACATAACACTCAATCTATCTTCTTTCTCTAATACTGCCAGAGCTGCCTGAACTATGTAGCAGGATGGGAACGAAAAGTGAGTTGTTTGCGATGACGAGACTTCATTTCCTGACTGCCTATTTAGGCAAAAGTAACATTTAATTTCCCATCTGATAATCTTTTTTTCGCGTCACCTTGTTTGAAACCTCGTTTCCAACTGCTCGAAGAGGTCAAGAAGCAATTGGCTGGCCGCTCATGTGCTACGCGTCACTAGCTTTGTCGCCTGGTCTTAAAAACACTTACTAGAAAATGCTGCAATCAGAACTGCCACGGGATGTCTCCGTATGACCCCTCAGCAGCAGCTGAAGAGCCAAAGAGCTCAACACTAAAGAGCATAACGAAATGCTGAACAGGTATTTTTTTCTAAAGTGTCACAAACCGAGGCACCCTAGCCGACAACTGCTTGATCTACCCCTGCCTCCACCGGGGTTAAGAAAACATCTCGATACACACTATGATGAAATACGGCACCTGCCAACACAGTCGTGGTATATACAGACAAGCATAAGGAGACCATATGCAAAATCTACACGGAATTGGTAAACGCCTTTGCCAGGAGGCGCGCAGTGTATCCTGTTATCAATAAGCAATAGCATACTCTTACAGAAGAAGTAAGACAATAGTCATCCTAGCCCAACTTCGTTGTGGATACTGTAACAGGTTAAACTCTTACTTGTCTTAATGTTGGACCTCCGACTGTAACACGCCTCTAACTCTAATACGCCCCTGGTGAAACTGCCATTTTCCTAGGAATTCCGCTAGAAGACTTTGGTGGCAATTTGTGAACGGTCAACACAACAACAAAAAGGTCATTCCGAATTCCTACTAATCTCCTGGTGCTACTCAACAATGTCTTTTGTACAGCTCTATAAGTTTGGCATGACGTGCTGACGAAAGCGGTTAAAAAAAACCGGCCGGTGGAAGTTGCACTGAAATAGTCTAATAAGTTGGTCTTTCAATATTTAACACAAAATATTCACCAGATCTTATATATATTTGAATATCTTCGCAGACAATAAATCATAAGGTTATGGGATCGAGATAGCTTCTTTCCTGGTTGCTTCATTGCTGCCATCCTTCAAGAGGCCAGAGAGCGTTCTCTCCATAATGTCTCTAGACATGGGTTAGCAGGTCGCAGTTTTCTATAGGAGCTCACTTCGCGAATTAAAATTATCCGCTTTCGTCCTTTTATCCGCCTTCGTCCTGTTTCGCCAAATTGGAAAAGTCGAGCGAGAGATCTTTGTATTCACGCCTGTCTGACTAACATAGTCGAAGCCTTCTATAGGATAGGCCATGCTACGCGCTCCATAATCCCTAAAATATTTGCTACGAAGCTCGGTTATAGACTTAATTTATTGATATAGGCAACATCTTGTGGGATGTCTATGTACTGAATCTAAAAAAAAGATTGCTACTGTGGAGCAGGTCACTCAATAGAAATTTAGAGGATTGCCGACGTGGCTCTTATATGAGCTTTCTGAGCTGGAGTTCTCGATTTGCTGTTGGCTTTTTATCGCCAAGTCATCGGCATGTTATTCGGTTTTATTGGCTTGTTATAGACGTATTGCAAATGAGATAAAACGAAATTTAACACTCGATAACAAATCGACACTTTTCTATAATTTTTAATAGCAAATCGATTACATTTCGATACACTTTTGTTAAAAAAAACGATAAATTTTCTATAATAAAAAAATCGATAACATCGATAACAATCGATTTTCGAAAAAGAACTGAAATAATCATTGGTCATTAAACAGGCCTCTAATTAATTGATTACTAATTCTAATTAATATTTAACAGCTTTGTATGAAAGTGCCTGAATTTCATATGAAAGTGCAAAGAGAAAGCACTTCCATATGAAGTCAAAGCACTTCGGTATGATATTCAAATTTACACTAACAAACTGACACCAAAAAATTTTTCACAAATAATGCAGCACTGAGACAAATTTTAATTCAAAATTTATTCATTAAGGGGACCATCGAAATTTAGAATAAATTTATGGGCATCATTCTGTATTACGAACGATAGCTCAGACGAACGAATCGCCTCTTAACAACTTCACCCAGAATGGTGATGGAAGATGTTAAGAGACGATTCGTTCGTCTGAGCTATCGTTCACAATAGAGAATGCGGCCCTATATATACATATGTATATATTAGGGCGGGTCGATTTAAAAATCGCTCATTGCTCTGTGAAAATCGTATTCTAAGCATCAAAATAAGAAACTTTGCCGAAGGAACCATACCTCTACAACGAATTCTGATGTCCCCCCCCCCCCCCCTTTGGGTTGAACTTTTGGGTAGGGGCAATTTCAATTCTACCTGCTGTGTCTTGTGGTGGCTTAAAAAAAACAACACAAGCAATTTTACGATCTGCAATTGTGTCACAGAGATGCCTTGGTTTTTAAAGGGGGTTGTAAAAACGCTAATTTCTAATCATTTTTTTCAATTTCTTTTCTATTGCTAATTTAAATTCTTTTTTTCATTTACATATGTTCTGACTAAATAAATTTATAAAGAGAAAAATAAACTCCAAAAAGAAAAAAACATAGGCATTTCAAAGTGGGATTTTTCAAAATTTGCCACTACGACCCAAAGGGGGGGGGGGGGGGGGGACATCAGAATTCGTTTTAGGGGTATGGTTCCTTCGGCAAAGTTTCTTATTTTGATCCCTAGAATACGATTTTCACAGAGCAATAGGCGATTTTTTTGCCTCCCCACAAATCGACCCGGCCTAATATATATATATATATATTTTTTTTTTTCAATTTAAAAAATTTTCAGTGTATATACAATTTTGTAAGTGTATTTTGATATGCACTTCCATATAAACATTTATAACAGCCCTATTTTTGATAAATTTTTGATATTGGGCAACGTTTTAAATTTGAAAATTTTAGATAATAATTAAATTTGGTCTCTATTGACTAATTTTCGACTTTGCCTCAGAATGAAATTATTACAAATGTGTGCTAGTGATATGTGCATCACTGGGAATTGAGATAGTGCATGACACTAGCTTTCAATTGAAATTTCAACTGTTCAACTGTCATAAAAATTTCCACGTTATCATAAATTATGGCAACTTGTATTGGGCCAACACGTCATGCCGTTCAAATGCTGACAAAAAGCTCATAAAAATATGAGCAGCACTGGAGCGCATTGAGAATCGCGAGTTTGACGCCGCGCTTGTTTTTTGTTTCTTTAATTTCTTCATTCACCAGCTGGCAATTTCTTCTAATCAAATCGATTGCAATATTTTATATGGGCGTGTGCTGCCTGCTTACTGTGAAATGCATAGCTCGTGGCGCTAAAGTGCTATAGCGATGAATTAATATGTCGCTACAACAACTTTTTACTTAATTCATTACCTGGCCAGCTAGAGCCATCTGACACAGCACCAACCAGAGGCGGATTCCGGCAGACCGAGGGGTACTTAAAGTTAGTTACAGCTTTTAGACATAATTCCCTATGGATTATAGTAAGCTGCAACTATTTATTTATTTATTTATTTATTTATTTATTAGTCTACAATTTAAAAATTTATGCAGACAAAAATGTTCAATTTACTTAAAATATTGTCACGGATATTAGCATCACTAAGCTATACCATCACTAAAGCGATGCTAAGGCCATGCTAAGCGATATTTACGTCAATAATCAAATAATGTATACACATATATAAGGCAACCGAGAGATGTCACACACAGATGCATTTACTTATACGCCTATGTGTGCGCGAGAGACTGTAAACTACAAACATTCACATCAATAATTCAATCATTATGTCCACACATATGTAGGTACACGCAGCTGAGAAGCAAGGCACAACCATATGCAGACATCTTATTTGAGATGCTCCTAAATGTCGGCAATTATAATTGTGGAAGTGTCGCTCACACATACAAACATGGGGTATGAGAGAAGCTATAAAATCGTGCAATTTTAGTTATAGCTGAGAAGGTGGACAATGCTAGTAGATTCTAGAAGATGCGAACGAGGAAACCAGAAAGTATAAAAGGCCGCAGATGTAGAGGCGCTAGAATTCAGTTTGATTTGAGTTGTCAAGCAGTTACGACTAAGACGATATCTAGCGAGCAATAGCAGTATTATTTTGAAAGTCAGTTTCCTTTAAGCTATCAGTTTGGTTATTAAGCTATTCGTTGCACAGTTTGAGTGTTATTGTGAAGTATTTTAATAAAGGCCATTTTTCCATTATTCAATATTGGAGTTATTTATTCAACAGTTTAGCGATATGAACCTAGCGAAAGGGCAAATAAGACGATTTTCAGAAAATTCGTTACAATATGTTGTATATGCGATATAAATAACATATTTATTCTACAAATTTATAAGAAGGATTGATTGTTGTGCATCAATTCTTATACGTCTGCCCAAGCAGGCAGCCGTCGTGAGGATCTCGAGGACGAGAATTGCTCTGAAGGAACTGTGTGTCCATTAGGGAGCCGACGTGAAGCGCTCATAAAGGAGCCAACGCGAAATGCTCATGAGGGAGCTGTTTGCCCAGTAGGGGGCTCTCGTGAGATGTAATGCATGTTGTAGATGACGCAGTGACCAGTACGATTTTGTAATGTATTTATTGGGCGTATGATCTTATCACACTTTTATGTGTTTAGATAAGCATTTTCTAATTTAGGTTAAATTGTATACTTTTATTTATTCAGAAAGGCGAGTCTTAAATATCGAAATTGATGTAGTGCTTGTTGAAATCCAGACGCAAACAACGAAAAGCTTCGTGCATTTCAAAATTAGATCTGCATGTACTCAGGAAGAGTGATTGAAAATGTCTTGATGGCCTCATAGGGACATTAATCTTTATCTCACTAAGTAAAAATGGGGTATTCACAATCCCTCCCAATCATTTCACCATGAACAATACACTTAACATTTCCCTGTGGCTCTCAAGGGAAGCAAGGTTAATAAGCTTCAGCCGGCTATTATAGGATGGAAGATTCCTTGTTGGATCCCACGATAAGTGACTTAACGCAAAAAGCAGGAACTATTTTTGAACCGATTCCAGCTTGTCACGGTAAATCTGATACCGTGGGTTCCAAACAATTGACGCGCATTTTAGTATTGGTCGAACTAAGGCAGTAAAGAATGCTTTTGTAACGTAAGGGTCCATAAATTATTTTGACCATCGCTTAATAAAAGCTAACACACCTCTCGAGTCACACAAGTTTCAATGTAATATTTGAAGTTTAGTTTGGGATCCATTGTGACAACGAGATCGACGAAGCTGGTAACTTGCTCAAGCCTATCGAATAATTATGTACCTGTTATGATTTTCTAGTAAAACTCATGAATTTACATTTGTTTAGGTTGATGGCCATTTCATTGGCCTTGCACCATTGAACTAAGCTATCCAAATCGTTCTGAAGAAGTAGTCTGTCTCCAGGGCTTTGAATGGGTCTAAAGAACTTTACATCATCGGCGTACATTAAAATCTCGCAGCTAGTTAACATATTTGGAAGATCATTGATAAATAATAAAAACAAAAGCGGCCCAAGGTGGCTTCCTTGAGGTACGCCAGATGTAACTTTGATGAATTGCGATGAGGCGTCTTTAGAGACCGCTTTTTGCTTCCTACCTGTTAAGTAAGTTGAGATTCATCCTAGAAACGTTGATGAGAACCCCATACAGTCAAGTTTGTTAATAAGAATTGTATGAGAAACTTTATCAAAAGCCTTGCTAAACTCTGTGTAAATTGCATCTGTTTGAAGGTTATTTCTAAAGTTCCTAGAGACTTGCGTTGTGAACTCAAGCAAATTTGATTCGTTTGATTTACCTCTGCAGAACCCATGCTGAGACGGGTGGATTATTGGATATAGTGAGTGAGCTAACTGTTTTGCAACAAGGCATTCGAAAAGCTTCGGTATGTCACTAAGTTTTGCAACTCCTCTATAGTTTGCTACGAAAAATTTACTGCCACTTTTTTACAGTGGTATTATAAAATATTCTTTCCAGAAACTAGGAAATATTCCTTGTTTTGGAGAGGCGTTAAATATATTAGTTAAGAGCTGATAAAGAAATTTAGCGCAACTTTTCAGAATAACAATGGGAATCTTATCAGGACCACTAGAATAAAAAGTCTGCAGGTTTTCTAGCTTTAAAAATACATCTGTAGCAGATATTAACGGAACTCGTACACAGTTAAGCATTGGTAACCCAGGTGGAGGTCTGGGTTGTACCTTAAGTAACTACGAAATTTCGACTGTATCAGCAATGACCGTCATATGAACTATAAAATGATTATCACAGCTGGTCCCGTTTACAAATTCCCCGAAATTTGCAATAGACGCACATAATTTGTGAATATTTTCATTCAGTGTTCTTGTAGGGAACGTGAATATTTAAACATTTATTCCGCATTCACACTCTCGAACAGGAATATAGAAAAAATTTTCAGACCCTTAGTGATCGTAAATGATTGATTCGTTGTTTAATGTTTACAACTTAAACCCGTATTCTGTACTCAACATAGACATGGAACCTGTTAAAATAACATAACTATCCATGCCGAAAATCAAAAATTCAGAACAAACAGTGGAATCAGTTGAACCAGAAAAATTAAGACCAGCGAAGCGGCCAAAGCATGCAGAGGAGGACCACACTAATCTTGAAGTAATTTAAAAGACAGTAACAATCAGAAAATATTCGTCTGCCATTCCTATACCATCAAATTGAAGCACACTTCAAGCTTATCTTGAGCAACTTCATGCATAATGAGTACATAAAAAATATTTCGTTGTTTTATAGCTTTTAAACGTTTAAACGGTTAAGCGCCTATTAAGTAAGTAAGTAGTAGTGAACAGCGGAGGCAGTTCACGATCAGGTGCAATTGGTCTTGCATCCTGGCATAGCATATTTCCTTTGCAAACCCTTAAGGGCCCATTACTGATATTTAGCATGGACTTGACTTGACTTGAGAACTGTCATTTACAGTTCTGTTAAATGAACATTGCATGTTACTGATTTCTCAAAACTTAGCAACACTTAACTTGACTTATAAGTCTTTGAATTTTGATTTTCTATGTAAGTTCTAAGTGACGTTTACATTTTGAGATGCCATTTGTTTGTTTCCATTTCATTTTGACATTTTGTCATACAAATTGAAATTTATTGATTATGATGCCAGATTATATGCGCTAAGTGGAGTATAATCGTGGCTAAGTTGCCAAGTTTACGCCAAGTCAAGTCAAGTCTATGCTAAAGCTGGAGTCATTGGTGCCATTTGTCGTATCGCTGTAGTCGTATCCCTAACGTAATCAGCTGTTTATCGTTACGACGGTAAACCAAAAACCAATTGGTTGGCTACGATACTGTTACGACGTTAGCGGCACCAATAATCGATTGCATTGATTCTCATAAGGTTGGTCGAATCAGCTGTTAAAAGGTTACCGATACGGTTACCGATACGGTTACCGATAAAGCACCAATGTCTCCAACTTAAGTATAAGTAATGGGCCCTTTATAATACAAAAACAAAGTGCACCTGTCAAGTATTACAAAATTTGCTTTGGAAATGCAATGAGCAAAGCAACATTTCGAACAGCTGATATTCCCTGCAAGAACACATTCGTCAGATCACCAGTTCTCTCAATGAAAGTTTCATGAGTTTTTAAGCGTGAATTTACAATTATATGCATGTATGAGCAGATGCGCATGATCATATTTTAATCTTATCTCTTATATTATATATTTCGTGTTAGTGGAACCGAGCAATTCACAATTTGAGTTCGTTACATCCTTCGCGAAGCCTTTTTATACTCAGTTGAGCGGAGCTCACAGAGTATATTACTTTGATTGCATAACGGTTGGTTGTACAGGTATAAAGGAATCGAGATAGATATAGACTTCCATTTATCAAAATCATCAGTATCGAAAAAAAATTCGATTGAGCCATGTCCGTCCGTCCGTCCGTCCGTCCGTTAACACGATAACTTGAGTAAATTTTGAGGTATCTTGATGAAATTTGGTATGTAGGTTCCTGGGCACTCATCTCAGATCGCTATTTAAAATGAACGATATCGGAAAATAACCACGCCCACTTTTTCGATATCGAAAATTTCGAAAAATCGAAAAAGTGCGATAATTCATTACCAAATACGCATTAAGCGATGAAACTTGGTAGGTGAGTTGAGCTTATAACGCAGAATAGAAAACTAGTAAAATTTTGGACAATGGGCGTGGCACCGCCCACTTTTAAATGAAGGTAATTTAGAAGTTTTGCAAGCTGTAATTTGGCAGTCGTTGAAGATATCATGATGAAATTTGGCAGGAACGTTACTCTTATTACTTTATGTCTGCTTAATAAAAATTAGCAAAATCGAAGAACGACCACGCCCACTTTTTAAAAAAATTTTTTTTTTAATTCAAATTTTAAAAGAAAAGTTAATATCTTTACAGCATATAAGTAACTTATGCCAACATTCAACTCCAGTAATGATATGGTGCAGCAAAATACAAAAATAAAAGAAAATCTCAAAATGGGCGTGGCTCCGCCCTTTTTCATTTAATTTGTCTAGGATGCTTTTAATGCCATAAGTCGAACAAAAATTAACCAATCCTTGTGAAATTTGGTAGAGGCTTAGCTCCTAAGACGATAACTGTTTTCTGTGAAAAAGGGCGAAATCGGTTGAAGCCACGCCCAGTTTTTATACACAGTCGACCGTCTGTCCTTCCGCTCGGCCGTTAACGCGATAACTTGAGCAAAAATGGATATATCTTTACTAAGCTCAGTTCACGTACTTATCTGAACTCACCTTGTATTGGTGTAAAAAATGGCCGAAATCTGACTACGACCACGCCCACTTTTTCGATATCGAAAATTACGAAAAATGAAAAAAATGCCATAATTATATACCAAATACAAAAAAAGGATTGAAACATGGTAATTTTATTGATCTATTGACGCAAAATATAACTTTAGAAAAAAAATTGGTAAAATGGGTGTGACACCTACCATATTAAGTAGAAGAAAATGAAAAAGTTTTCCAGGGCGAAATCAAAAGCCCTTGGAATCTTGGAAGGAATACTGTTCGTGGTATTACATATATAAATAAATTAGCGGTACCCGACAGATAATGTTCTGGATCACCCTGGTCCACATTTTGGTCGATATCTCGAAAACGCCTTCACATATACAACTAAGGGCCACTCCCTTTTAAAACCCTCATTAAAACCTTTAATTTGATACCCATATCGTACAAAAACATTCTAGAGTAACCCCTGGCCCACCTTTATGGCGATATCTCGAAAAGGCGTCAACATATAGAACTAAGGCCCACACCCTTTTAAAATACTCATTAGCACCTTTCATTTGATACCCATATTGTACAAACGCATTCTAGAGTCACCCCTGGTCCACGTTTATGGCAATATCCCGAAAAGGCGTCCACCCATAGAACAAAGGCCCACTCCCTTTTAAAACACTTATTACACTTTTCGTTTGACACCCATATTGTACAAACGCATTCTAGAGTCAACCCAGGTCCACTTTTATAACGATATTCCGAAATGCGTCCACCTATAGAACTTAGGCCCACTCCCTTTTAAAATACTCATTAACACCTTTCATTTGATACCCATATAGTACAAACAAATTTTAGAGTCACCCCTGGTCCACGTTTATGGCGATATCTCGACTTGTTATGTTATGTTTTGTTGTTGACGTAACCGGAGCGGGTCGCGCAAATACTTTGCTGACAACATTAAGGATTATTATTATTATCTTTCCTTTTTTGTTGTGAATAATCTATTGGAGATTTCAAATCTGGACCGCCCCGCCTCCCCCTGAAAAATTTTTCTGGGTTCGCCCCTAGCACCAACAACAATTGCTTGTCACATACGCGATTGATGCGCTCGCTATTCACTTGGTCACTTTGCGGCAGAAGCAATTAATTGCCATGGAGGAGCGTCAATGATTACACTCACTCAATGCCAGTGCACTCAACGTAACTCTTTTACATTTTCAATTGACTAGCAAGTTTGTGTGTGTATTTGTGTTTAATAAAAACAGTATAATAAAAGGAATGAACTGTCAATGTCGTTGCATTTTATTAAACTTTCAAGTGACCACCATGAAACCATAAATATTTCTTGACCTTTGGGTCGCTTTCTTTCACACACTTGCACTATCACTCTCTATAGCTATCATTCTTTTGCGTATAATTTCAAGTGTGACTTCACTTTAATAAAACTAAAAAAACAAGTAAGGAAGGCTAAGTTCGGGTGTAACCGAACAGTACATACTAAGCTGAGAGCTTTGGAGACAAAATAAGGGAAAATCACCATTTAGCAAAATGAACTTAGGGTAACCCTGCAATGTGTTTGTATGACATGTGTATCAAATGAAAGGTGTTAATGATTATTTAAAACGTATTGATCCTTCGTTCTATAGGTGGACGCCTTTTCGACCAGGGGTGACTCTAGAATGTGTTTGTACAATATGGATATCAAATTAAAGGTATTAATGAGGGTTTTAAAAGGGAGTAGCCCTTAGTTGTATATGTGAAGGCGTTTTCGATATATCGACCAAAATGTGGACCAGGGTGCCCCAGAACATCTTCTGTCGGGTACCGCTACTTTATTTATATATGTCATACCACGAACAGTATTCCTGCCAAGATTCCAAGGGCGTTCGATGTCGCCCTGCAGAACTTTTTCATTTTCTTCTACTTAATAATGGTAGGTGTTACACCCATTTTACAAAGTTTTTTCTAAAGTTATATTTTGCGTCAATAAACCAATACAATTACCATGTTTCATCTCTTTTTTCATATTTAATACAGAATTATGGCATTTTTTTCATTTTTCGTAATTTTCGTTATCGGAAAAGTGGGCGTGGTCATAGTCGGATTTCGGCGATATTTTATACCAAAATAAAGTGACTTCAGATAAGTACGTGAACTGAGTTTAGTAAAGATATATCGATTTTTGCTCAAGTTATCGTGTTAACGGCCGAGCGGAAGGACAGACGGTCGCTGTGTATAAAAACTGGGCGTGGCTTCAACCGATTTCGCCCATTTTCACAGAAAACAGTTATCGTCATAGAATCTATGTTCCTGTCAAATTTCACAAGGATTGGTAAATTTTTGTTCGACTTATGGCATTAAAAGTATTCTAGACGAATTAAATGAAAAAGGGCGGAGTTAAGCCCATTTTGAAATTTTCTTTTATCTTTGAATTTTGTTGCACCATATCGTTACTGGAGTCGAATGTTGACATAATTTACTTTTATACTGTAAAGATATTAAATTGTTTGTTAAAATTGGACTTAAACATTTTTTTTTTAAAGTGGGCGTGTTCGTCATCCGATTTCGCTAATTTTTATTTAGCACACATATAGCAATAGGTGTAACGTGCCTACCAAATTTCATCATGATATCTTCAACGACTGCCAAATTACAGCTTGCAAAACTTTTAAATTACCTTCTTTTAAAAGTGGGCGGTGCCACGCCCGTTGTCCAAAATTTTTCTAATTTTCTATTTTGCGTCATAAGGTCAACGCACCTACTAAATGTCATCGCTTTATCCGGCTTTGGTAATGAATTATAGCACTTTTTCGGGTTTTCGAAATTTTCGATGTCGAAAAAGTGGGCGTGGTTGTAGTACGATTTCGTTCATTTTAAATAGCGATCTGAGATGAGCACCCAGGAACTTACATACCAAATTTGATTAAGATACCTCAAAATTTACGCAAGTTATCGTGTTTACAGACGGACGGACATGGCTAAATGAATTTCTTTTTTCACCCAGATCAGTTTGATATATAGAAGTCTATATCTATCTCAATTAGTTTACGTTACGGATTTCCGTTATGCGAACAAAGTTAATATACTCTGTGAGCTCTGCTCAGCTGAGTATAAAAACATGATCTCAAGCTTACCTGCTCCTTTCTGACTCAGCGATCTTAACTACACTTAGGCGCCACTTAAGCAACTTAAGAGATTAAACGACAATAGCGCCGATATTCCAATCAACACAGCAATACATATGCATAATACTTATATATGTGTGTATGTGTATTGCCTTATTTGCTCAAGTTTTGATCTTCATGATTTCATCAAGAAATTACCAGCAGACAAACAACAAGAAAATGCGCTTTATATCCACGGCTCAGATAGATAAAAACTTCAAGAGAAGCAGCGAGTCGAATCGATCGGATATGCAGAGCAGTATGCAAGTGCGCAGGCGCTCCGGCTGCTGTTGGAATGCCATTTGGATTTTGATTGTGTGGAATGCAAGCAAAAATGTAAAGACGTTAATGCAGGCTTTGTTGGTTTTGAATATTCTTATTATGGGATTTACTACCCTTTTTAGCTTTTGCTTTTGCATATAGTTAGAGCTTCCCGGTGATGGGGTGACATAAAGTCGACGCCCAAAAGGTTAATTGACGTTATGACCATGACCGCAAGATCAAATGGCTTTATGATCACTAAAAAATTAACAAAGGGTGAATTAACTATTATGACCTTTCCTTATTTGACTTTATGGGTAATTTAAGAAATTTCCTTTTGACCCAGTAACTTTGATGTTGCTTTGACCGGAGCGTGAACCCAGGATCTTCGGTGTGGTAGGTGGATCACGCTACCATCACACCACGGCGGCCGCCATAATTATAAGTACGCATTGCCCCCATATCACATATGTTGTTACTCTGATTCACCAACTTAGAGCTGTAGTGATTTCAAAAATATTTTTCAGTCACGGATCGTAACAGATGATACGGGCCCTGATTTTGCGCAGTTATGAAGCCAGAATGAACAAAAGTAGGAGAAGAAGAAAACGTAGCTGGAGCTCAACAGTTGGCTGCCGCCGTGGATGGCGGTGGTGTGCGCAGGCGCGCCGAAGGTTCTGAGCTCAAGTTCCCGGCAAAGCAACATCAAAAATTTGACAATTGGCAAACACTCCGTGTGTGTTTTTATAATTAAAATGTTTTCAGTGGAAATTTAACTGCCTTACAGTTGTCGCTCTGAATCTGCATAAAACAAGTAGATCTCGTCCCGCCGATTTGTAGCTTCGGATCAACCTTGCAGATAGTATTGTGGCCGTAGCAGTGGCAAAGGTGCTGGATCTGCTCCAAGCATTTTGTAATGACGCCGTAGGAAAAACTAAGTAATGGCTGAGGTCTATGGGGCAGGAGATGGCTAGTAAAACAACACCAGACGTTGTGTTGGTTAGCTCAACGCGGTCTATGAATGTGTTAGTTCTAAGCATCGGAGATTATGAAGCAAATTAAAAGCGATATTTGGAATATCTCAATGCAAACATTGACTCAAACCTAAGTTTTAAGGAACACCCCAGGTTGGTGTGAGAGAAAGTTTCTAAAGTTAGTGGAGACCTAACGCCAATAATGCCCAACATCGGGTCCCAGGGGAAGCTACCCTTCCAGCTATTTTCCAATTTAGCCAGCAAATGATATATGTAGTGACATCCTACCGATCTAAAGCTGTGTGAATAGCAGATCTTTTCTGACTTCATTGTCCCACCGAACTGGAAACTACAGAATACATAATTTTTCATTACCCTCGCTTTAATGGCGAAAGTAATAAGAAAATTCATAGGAAATCCCACATTACAACTGCGAGACGTAATGTCCCTAACCTCAGAATCTCACGGAACTTTGAAATATTCATTGTGGACAGGACCCAATGGGAAACAGGGAATCTCTATAATAACCCTGACTCAGAGGTCTGGTTCACGGATGGATCGAAATTCGATGACGAAAGAACGGGAGCTGGCACCTATGGGCCGAACTTCAAGAAATCGTTACCAATGGGATGCTATCCCACCATACTTCAGGCAAAAATCCATGCAATAGAAGTTTGCGGCAGAGAATGTCTACGTATAGGCTCAACCTCGAAGAGCATCTACATTATGTCGGACAGTCAGGCGGCCCTGCGTGCCTTGCAATCCTACACAGTTACATCTAAGTTGGTGGAAGACTTCACTGAAAGTCTTAATGACGTGCGAGCCAAAAATAAGGTTTTGTTAGGATGGGTTCCCGGACATCAAGGACATGAAGGTAATGAACATGCAGATTACGTAGCAAAGCAGGGTGCTATAGCAGCATTCTATGGTCCAGGGCCCTTTTGTGGACTTACCAAAGCACACACAAGGAAAACTATAAATAACTGGGAAACTAAACTATTTAGACGTTACTGGAGTGATTTTCCAGGGCTAAGACAGGCCAAACTGCTCATACTTCCGGCAACAAAACTCTCAGCCAAACTCATTAATCTAAGCAGGGAGGACCCACGAGCTCTCACTTGGTACTATACGGGACACTGTGGTCTACGATATCACCAAAGTAAGTTAAATCTATCCCATACTCAAATTTGTCGTTTCTGTGAGCTAGAGGATGAAACGCCGGTTCACATTCTCTGCGAATGCATCTCTCCGGCTAGGCAGAGACTCTCCCATCTAGGTGGTGTGACTTTTAATCGCTACGTGATATGGAGTACAAAGCCTGAAGAGGTACTTAGATACATCAAAAGCCTCCGCATACAAAATTAGGTTGAAAGGTCATGCACAATAGATTTGCACAAATGTCGAAGTGCTTCCAGGCTTAGTAATAATAATAATGGCGAAAGACTCACTATACATATAGTTTTTGGGAAGGAACCTTCTTCGATTGTTGGACTGCTGTCAACAAACTGAGGCGTTTAAAGTTATGACATGATGGATGCATGCTGAAAGGGAGCGCAGAGAAAGGCGCATGAAAAGCAGTGGCGACTAAATAACCCTAACTAAATAGCCCTTGACCCCAAACATATCTATGTTCGTATTATCGAACCAGAAATTTTGCCTGCAGGGTTGGTTGAGAGTGTGCTTAAAACGCTACAATATTTCCTACCAATCTATATGCAGTCAGCCTACAAAGTTGCTGTTGATCTACAATATCTAGAATTCGATCAATGTCTTTACATAGCAGGAGAAAGCCGTGGTAGATGTGAAGATGTTGAACTAAACATAAGCAGAGATTATGTTGTAGACCCCTTTCCCCCCAATTGACAATATTTGAGTAACTCTCATTTGCATATTTGAAATCACAAAACATGGAGCCTAGATGTGCGCTCACGTGCTCTATAATCTTACTAATACACAATGTAAGTAGGCACCAACAACAACAACAACATTGACTGATAAATTGACAAAATATGCACCAACAACATGCAGATTCATAGATACATACCAACAACAAACAAAATTTTAAATCAAATAATCATTATCATAAACTTCATTACCATTAACGACGACACTCAACCCAAAACGTCAACATCGGCGTCAACGTCAGCAACAAATGCAACCTTCGCTTACGGTCAGGCAACTAAATTATCAGCCCTTTTAATTCTGAGAAATCACACAGAAATTCTAGGAAAAATCACTAAAATTCCAAGAACTAAACGCCAGGTAAACCAAAAATGTGTTTGTGTGTGTAATTTGAGTGTGTGCATGTGTGTGTAATGGGTATTCCCTAGCTCAGCAAAGCAACCGTATGTTATCAATGAGGCTGGGCATGATGTTATTTTTGTTGTGTCTCCAGCAATTTCCATTATCAATCTGTTGCTTTGCTCGCTGTTTCTGGCATTCGTACGTAACGAAACGATAGACGCTTCAAACAATATTGTTTTGTATTCTTTTGTTGCACCCAGCAAACATTTGGAGTCTTAAAATAGTCAGAAAGGTGTCCTAAATTGGAGCGATACGCTCTTTCTGAGCTCATTTTGGAGTCCGAAATGAACGCATTTCCCTTCTTGTGATTGCCGTCCGAAGTGAACCTTATTGCACACATTATGTGAGCCTAAATAGGAGTCGGATTAGACTCCTAAATGGAAATCAGTCTGTCAGACTTCTTAATGGGAGTCCGATCAGACCCCTAAAATGGTGTCCGATCAGACTCCTATTACGCTCCTAAAAAAATTAAAATTTACTTTTATATGACGCTTTTCGGAGTCATTTGTAAACATTAAATAAGGGATTAGTATTGCCACGTTCAGATTTTTGATGTTAGTCATTAAAAATGGGGCAGAATATTGGTAAGCCTTGCTGGACAATATGATATTTGGAGACATACGAAGACTCGACATACCAACCGGGATATGCAATGGAGGCAATTTATTGTTGCAATCAAAAAAAACTCCATACTACTTACATTAGGGCGGATCGATTTAAAAATCGCTCATTGCTCTGTGAAAATCGTATTCTAGGGATCAAAATAAGAAACTTTGCCGAAGGAACCATACCTCTAAAATGAATTCTGATGTCCCCCCCCCCCCCCCCCCCCCCAATTTGGGTCGAACTTTTGGGTAGGGACAAATTTTGAAAAATCCCACTTTGACCAATTTAGAGTGACCCAATCGAGTCCAAATGTATGACCGACCCCCACTATCTTTGGAGGCCCGACCCACCGATGCCAGCGGCACACCCCTGGAACACCCCTGGGGGTTCACCATAAATGTTTGTCAAAGCGGGATTTTTCAAAATTTGCCCCTACCCAAAAGTTCGACCCAAATTTTGACATCAGAATTCGTTTTAGAGGTATGTTTCCTTCGGCAAAGTTTCTTATTTTGATCCCTAGAATATGATTTTCACAGAGCAGTGGGCGATTTTTTTTCCTCCCCACAAATCGACCCGCCCTAACTTACATACATACAGTGTTAACACGCGGATAATTACGATTTGATTAGGCGTAGCGTTTGTGGAAACAAAGCGTTTACACAAATTTAGAAAGGGAACAGAGAAGAACGTTATGATTATATTCAAATTTAGTTTGAATGCAAATTTTCCAAAATAAAAAATTGTGGCGAATGTTAGCATCACTATGCTGTTTGTAAATAAATGCATAACAACAATAAAGCAAGCAGCCACACTTGTGTATATGAACACATCAAAGTAATCCATCCACACACATAACGAGCTGCTCGAAGTGAAGAGATATCTCACATACACACATGTAACAATCAGCAGAAGTTGTCACTCACACACACACATGCATAGACATAGCGAAATAACCAAGTATGCGATACAACTGTTCCATGTTTGTGAAAAGACTAGACCTTAGGAGAAATATGCGAACCAGGCAACAGAGAATATTAAAGCAGCGCAAGCTCAGGAATAACTAATCAGTTTGATTTAAACACGCTATTAGTTGTGAAGTATAATTGTGAAGTACTAGTCCGAAAGTAATCTAAATAAAGACCATTTTGCTATACTGAATATTGGAGTTATTTATTCGACAATTCAGCTATTCGAACGTTAGCAGAAGGTGCAAAATAATCGTAATCCCCAAAAATTCGTTACAATATGAATATTTGTTCTGAAGTTGCTTTGTTTGCTGAACACTTTTGGCAAAAGGCTCAAATTTTTCATCATATCGGAGTCATTTAAAGCTCCATTAGGCTCATATTTTTTATATATTTCGGACTCATTTCCGATTCCAAAACTATGAGCACTCCGAGAATGTTTGAGGGGCAGTCATTGCAGGCACGTGTGTGTGTGTGTGTGTGTGTGAGTAATGGACACATTCTAAAGCAACCAAATAGCTAAAGCAAACCGTCAGCCAGCATCCGATGGCAGAGACATCAGCAAAGATTGAAGATGCGGCGCTTATCTGCAGCTCAAATAAAACGAAAATGAAATGAATAAAAAGGCAGCAGAGATCGTTGTGTGGAAGAGTTCAAGCGCTCACACAGATGAGGTTGCTATGCGTGTTTTTTACCTTTTCAAAAGCGCTTATCGTAGAAATTTTAATTTTTTGATTTTGTTTATTTGCCCTCTGACTTGTTCAAAGGGGCAATGCATTGCGCATTTTAAATTGAGTCGAAGTACAAAATGGATAGCTCTACAGATGCAGTCACGAAAAGGAATCACCTTCTGACGCGCTCTAAGCTACATAAGAGTATGGCTAGATGTATGTATTTATATAGGTGAGAAAGCGCGTCTGCAAGGTAAGAAGATTTGTGGCGCCCCTTAGCAAGGTGACAGCGCGGTAGAGATACAGAATGTCAACTGCGCGAATGAAAGATATTGATGCAGAGGATAATGAAAGGAGGTATATACATATATGCATATATCTGTATGAGGACAACATACAAAGAAGAAGAGCTGTGCAGTAGTGCTGGCTGGAGATTGTCACTGAAATGTTACCACATCTCAGGCCAACTATCAGTGATGGCGATGGTGATGATGATGGTAATTTAGACGGCGCCTAGCAGCGTGTCAACACTAATGTGGCGGTGGGAAAAAAGCTGTGCTGCATTGGCAAGAAATTGCACTCAGTGGAGTGTGCGCTGAGCGACGCTGCGTAATGGCGTATGTATGGAAATTAAAAAAAAAAAAAAAATGGCTTGCAAAACTTCCTTACAATGCTGCTGCACATACTTTTAGTAAAAGTTTCATGCGCGACAATCGCGCGCTTAAAAGTATTTCACCAAATTATTTATTACCCAAAAAAGCACTGGTCCAAGCTTATTTATCATTAGAAGCCTCATCAATCAAACGATTAAAAACATTTTCGATTTATTATCCAAGGAAGCGAAATTTTTGAAATAAATCTCAATCTTAATTCCAGGCTTTGCATGTTTAATTTACTTTTTTACATTTTGCATCTTCTTGAGAGCAGATAGAAATTATTTACTCTTTTATTTGGGCCCATTTTCCAAACGGCTAGTAATCTCGTTAACTCAAAGTCAGTTTTACGATTCATCGAAAATGTATAAGTTAAACCCCGTATGAGACGCTTACTCTGAGTTCAAAATATAACTTGCCATGTAAGCAAAAGAACATAGCGTCAACAACTGCAACGAGGATCAGTGCCTCAGAGCAGCTTGAGCGCAGACCATATGGTCATAATAGTATATCGTCATCAATTACTAAATGAACAGACTACCTGATTCCGTATCTACGCGTCGAAAGGGCTCTTGAAGCCACATTAGAGGTGAATGGTTGGCGCTACGGTGCCCAAATGGCGGAAGAGGCGATACACGCGTACGCCAAATTCAAAAGCGAATGATCTAGCGCATCCCTCGAAGCTTGCTAAGTAGACGTCCCAATTAGATTGGGCGAGATTAGAGAAGGCAAGAATTGCGACCAAGCGGCAAAAGCAGGCACCCCAGCGCGGGGCTAAAACCTGTATACAGTATAAAGCTTGGCTTCGAGCTTCCCGAGGCACTCGTTTTTATAGGCCATGGTGGGTCCCACAAGAGCTAGACAACGTCGTAAATTGTTACCTTTAAGTAAGGTCACCTTACTCCGCCCTTCCGTCTTTTCGCCCAGCATGCCTGTCCCTAATCCGTGGGGGAGTGAAAATTGTACAACAAACAAAGGCCCAAAGTCTTCGGTGGCTACATCGTATATGGACGAAAACGTTTCTGCTCAGAAATTACATCCTTCGCCAGCCGCATTTTCTAGCAGAGGAAGAAAGGGAACTCCACTTAGCTGGGAGAAGAAGCCAACATTTCTTGTGATTTTCTCAATTCGCATTAGTGATCGTCAATCAAAGATGGTGGGCAAAAAACTTTGCTTCAGGGTACCCTGTTGGAAGCTTGATCGACTTCGCCGATGCCTAAACCAACTTTTTATGCATAGCCAGTCTTAAACATAAAAACTCACGTCAACCTGTGAAGATATCTGCCGATCGAAAATCTGCATTTGGTTAAACTACTTCTCCTAATGTACGCAAACATATTTGACCAGAATGGTTCCAAACCAGGCCGCACAAAGGTTGTGAAACATCAAATTGATACTGGAGATTCGAAGCCAATCTTTCAAGCTCCTCTGGCCAAAAGTAAACAACAGTGCGGGTGTTCTTAGATCCATTAACGTTAATTCCAATTTTCTTCTTATTCTTGTCGATCCCTTATTCCATTTATCGTTCGTAAACCCAGTTCTACTTCCGTTCCTAGGTAAAATTTTTTGAAATTACATTAATTTTATATCCAAGATATAGATATATAATGGAGACGTGCCCCTGTCCAATAATTTTTCTCCATACAATGTATTTTTTTCTCAGGTACAGAATCATTGGCATATTGCAGCTTCTGCAAAAAAAAAAAATGTTTGTATGTTCTCGCTCCTATATTCTTATATTCATGCTTGATTCCTATTTCTCTTCATATCTTACACGTTTCACTTTCTCAGTTACTCCCCACTTTTCTTCCTCTCCCTCAATCTCCTTCTAATTTTTTCATCTCCTACCTTTTCCTGCTTCCTCTTCTTCTATCTTCCAATCGCTTTTTCTCCACTTTCATATCCATTTACAACTATTACTTTCTTCATTCACCATTTTTCAATTTTCCTGTCTCTTCACCTTTTCTTTCTCTTCCTCGCCCTTTCCCACACCTATATCTAATTTTCCATTTTCTCTTCTTCTGACTGCGGCTTTTCGTATAACTCCCCCTTTCCCTCTTGCTCTTCTTCTTAACCACCCTCATTAGCACATCCTGTTTGATACTCATATAGTGAAACCACATTCTGGGACAACCCTGGTCCACATATTGATCTATATCTCAGAAATGGGTTCACACAACGAACTAAAACCCACATACGAAACATCTACGGCACTATACAGAACGAACGCGCCTATAATTTAAGAATGATTTACCAAAAATTATATTTTATTAGAATAAGTCGGCCGATAGTCCACTTCCCGTATTTAAAAGTTTCTCAAATATTATCTTAGCCAAAGAGGTACCCCTGTACCGAATTTCAAGCGAATCGCATCATAAACTAGATTCTTTATAATAGGCTGGTTCCTAGTACACTTTCCGGACCAAATTGTCAATATATCATTAAAATAGGTACAGTCTTTTATAAGAGGCTCAGTCCCTAACACACGTACAGAAAAAATATACATATTTTTATTTACTGAAATTCCTCTTATTTTCAACCTTCTACTAACGTTCGAATCACTAAACTGTTGAATAAATAACTCCACTATTCAATAATGCAAAATGGCCATTATTCAAATACTACTACTTCTCGAAAGATAGCGTGCTTGAATCAAACTCATTGCTGATTGCTCAGATTGCGCTCTTTTATACTCTGTGATTTCTCGTTCGCATATTTCTAGGCGTTCCTATTTCTAGAATTTACTTCTCGTTTACAAGCTATAAATTTCTCAGCTATAACTACAGATGCACGATTTTATAGCTTCTTTCACAGCCCATGCTCGTGGATATGTGAGTGATACTTGCACTAATGATTGCATACTTTTGGGAGGATCTCAGATTACTCTCCGTTGCTTGTATGGATATATGGGTAGACATAATGATTGGTTTGTTGATGTGCATACAAGTCACTGATTAGTATCGGCTTAGAGATGGTAGTACCCCTTAGTGTTGCTAATATTCGTCACAATATATATTAAGATATCAGTGGATTGGTGGGCTCAGAATACAGCCGCGATAAGGCATACCTGTCGTTGGAGCGAATAAAATGCAAATCGCACACTCGGCCTGCGGCCTGGGCTTAGAGCCCACGACGTAAAAACTTTTACCAAAAAGAATACTTCTACAATTACGATGCAACGTAATTCACGACTGTGAACTGAAATGGATGATGCGGACGGCATGAATGAGGACTCCATTTATGAGACACAACAAAATGCACACGACGACTGCTAACGTCATGACATCAATATTATCCTTGAAACAACGAAGTGGTATTTGGTTCCAATGTTGGATAGTTCCATCTCCACGATATACCAACTCTCTATGGGCTTAGATTCACTGACTTCCCTTTTTGACCTGGCTACGAGTTGATGCTCCAGATAGCTTCCAACTCCTGTGATGGGGAATGTAGGACCAGATTGCGTATGAGTTCACACAACCCGCTGTGTAAACGAGCGTAATGCGAAGAAGGAAGAGAGCCAAAGAAGCACTGCTTCAACAACAACAACAACAACAACAACAACTACAGCCGCCTACTTAGAAGAAAGATCCTGAATAGTAAGAATTATACCTGAAATTCTACCCAAAAATAGAGCAGATAACAGAAGCTTTCAATGCCGGGCAGATACTCGCAGAAATGATAATTACTCTCTTGGAATCGACATACAGAGTTTGCTGGACGATGAAATGCACGGTGGACGATCCAATTGTGTCTTTGACAAAAAATAAAAAGCGTCAGGAAGCGAAGAAGCTATTCAAAGATGGAGGTGAGTGGGTAAAAGGAAAATTAGGATTTAAATGTGTTCTGTCCAATCCATAAGAAAGACAATCACCAAATCGCACCAGTTACTGAGGAATCAACGTACCTCATATCGATAGAAAGATTTGTTTAGCATAATGTTCGAGAGGCTGATTAAGTGTGGTTTAAGACTTGCTAAATCTTAGCTCGCCCAGATAAGAGAATTGATACGTACCAAACTCTCTGTCGACTTCAAAGCAGCTTTTGATTGCCCGAAAATAGTTGCCTGTATGATGTTATGTCTGAGGTAGAGCTTCTCAAAAATTAAGTTTAGCTATACCGCCAACTTCGTAAGGACTGGGAAGGTTCTCTCTCACTCTTGCCAACAGGTGGTTCTTTGAGGATTGAGTAGGCATTTGCCGAGAGATACAACGGCTTGTTTCGAAGAAAGCTATTTGAGCTTTGCGCAGATATGAACATAGTACAACGAACAATAAAGCAAGGCTGATGCTCCGGCCAAGGAAATAGTCTAATCGACATCCGTATTTGGCAGCAGAGGAGGGGGAGTTCACCACTGAGTACAGAAAAAGAGGTAGAAGAGGACTTGATACCTACCCAATTTTCATCAGTAACTTTGTTGCCAAATTCGTCTAGACAGCTATACGATAATTAATGATGACTTCACGCTGAAATTTGCTCGTTCTTTTCCGAGGAGGATCGGTTGGATTTCGTTATGCAAGCTCTGAAATGCATTCGACTGTATTTTTTTATACTCAGCGTGCTTTGCACACAGAGTATATTAACTTTGATTGGATAACGGTTGGTTGTACAGGTATAAAGGAATCGAGATAGATATAGACTTCCATATATCAAAATCATCAGTATCGAAAAAAAATTTGATTGAGCCATGTCCGTCCGTCCGTCTGTCGCTCTGTCCCTCCGTCCGTTAACACGATAACTTGAGTAAATATTGAGATATCTTCACCAAATTTGGTACACGAGCTTCTCTAGACTCAGAATAGATTGGTATTGAGCGAAATCGGATGATAACCACGCCCACTTTCTATATATATAACATTTTGGAAAACAAAAAAAAATAACTCTTGATAAAAATTAAAAAAAAAAAACATTTTAAATGGGCGTGGCACCGCCCACTTGTGATAAAATCAAGTTTAAAAATATTATTAATCATAAATCAACAATCGTTAAACCTATCGTAACAAAATTCGGCAGAGAGGTTGCCTTTACTATAAGGAAAGCTTTGAATAAAAATTAAAGAAATCGGTTAAGGACCTCGCCCACTTTTATATATCAGATTTTTAAAAGGGTCGTCGACGAATAAAATAAGCTATATCTTTGCAAAAAAGAGCTTTATATCAATGGTATTTCATTTCCCAAGTGGATTTATAACAATAAATAGGACAAAACTTCAAATTTTAAAAAATTGGCGTGGCACCGCCCCTTTTATGACTAAGCAATTTCCTATGTTTCGGGAGCCATAACACGAAGAAAAATTATCGGATCGCAATAAAATTGGGTACACAAATTTTCCTTATAGCAGAAAATATTTCTAGTAAAAATGGACGGGATCGGTTAAAGACCGTGGCAACTTAGATATAAAACAAATTTAAAAGGGTCGTAACTTAGCAAAAAATAGTTTTGAATCAATGATATTTCACTTATCAAGTTTTATTGTAAGAGGAAATGGGGAGACATTTTTTTTAAACGGGTGGGTCCACGTGTTATGTAGAAAAGTAATTTATCTGAAATGAAATGTACAATTGAAGCTCACGCTGAGTATATAATGTTCGGTTATACCCGCACTTAGCCACCTTTACTTGCTAGAAACTAAATCTGCCATACAAAATAGCGAAAATGAAATTTAAGTACCTGCTAAAAAGAAACTTTACAATGCGCTATGCGCTTTAGTACGTACAATCATATACTACCTATATATATGTATGTACATATGTATGTTTTATATTACCATAGATGCTGCTGGCTACCGCCGCGCAAGTATCTATGAAGAATGTGAAAACAATTAATTAAAGCCACGACTAGGAGATGGCCGCCACAGCATAAATTATTTGCATACTGTAGCGCATAGCACACAAATACAGTCAACGGCCATATAACTATGGAAGGTATTGAAGCAAAAGATTTGAATTCGGTTATTGAAGGTTTGATTAAGGCGCTTCTTGACTTATGTTCTTCTGGGAATAATATAGTGAAATGCTTGTTTCTTATAAGGTGTCTTATGGTAGTCAAACCGATTCTGCTTTATGGGGTGCTGGTCCGGTGAAATGCATTGTGGACATGTCGAGTTCCATCATAATATTAGTACCATTACAACGAACGGCGCTGGTTGGTATCAGCGGCGCTATTAGAACAACAGCTACCTTGGCTCTGAATGTCATGCTGAACATACATCCAGTAGATATTACGGGAAAGGCGGTCGTTGGTGATATGGGATATGGGCTTTCTAACTTTGGACACTCTAGCCTTCTTACCGGGTTCAACTTTATGCCTGACAGGACGGACTAATGTGTGCCGATAACTGCTCCCTGTGCAACCTTCACCCAAG
Source organism: Eurosta solidaginis (assembly GCF_040869045.1). Lineage (NCBI taxonomy): Eukaryota > Metazoa > Arthropoda > Insecta > Diptera > Tephritidae > Eurosta > Eurosta solidaginis. Next base: position 68,706,273 of record NC_090319.1, on the reverse strand, counting down.
TTATTCCCCAGGACTCATGGGGGCAGGGGACCGGTTAACTTGTTCACGGATGGGTCGAAGTTGGACGGAAAGTTTAGGGGGGGGGGGGGGGGGGGTGCTCTTTTGTCAAGAGCTAAGTGTAAGCCGCAAGTTTAAATTGGCTGATCACTGCAGAGTCTTCAGTTGCCGCGATTAAGAATGCTATCTAGTGCTACTACGGTTAAGGAATTGAAAATCTACTTTGATAGCCACGTGGCTATCAAGACCTTGAGTGCAACTATAGTGCGAAATAGGGTGGTCTGGGGTTCCTGACCTCGCTTATCGATTGCACTGAACTATTTTATGATTAGGATTATCTGCGTGCCGAGTTATAGCGATATCCTGGGCAACTGTCAATCGGATCTCTTAGCCCACATCGTTGCACCTGAACCGGATAAAGATAGCTGTAGGGATTTCGGGTTTCCGCTGGTCACTTTTGGCTTTCTTTTACATAAATGGGATGCGAGTCAACTGAGCAAACGTTCGGTGGACAGCATCTCTTGCAGGGTAGCAAGATCCTTCTAGCGGAAAGTGTATGACAGAAGGTCTGCCGAAATGTTTGTGTTCTCTAAGGCTCAGCTATCCATGGTCATTCGGGCTTTGACAGGCACTGATGAATACGCTGGAAACACCATCCTGCTGCATCTGTATGGAGGATGATGAGGTAAAATCATCGAATCACATTATGCTTGATTGTGCAGCTTTTGCCAGAATTAGGCGAAAGTACTTCGGTTGCGACTCACTTGGATCTCCGGAGGATTTATTTAAGTATGAGATCAGTCTCAATTCAAACTATATCGTTGCTATGCAATGATTCTCTAAGTTATTTTATTTTATGTGGTATCACCACCGTCCTTCTTGTTGTCCAAGTGAGCTTCTCCTACCAGGTCAGCTACTACCTAATCTTACCTATAAGGTGTCTTCCTTATTTCGCAAGATTTAGAAAGTACAAATAGATCTAAACGCAATGCTTCTATTTATATGGCAATCAGAACAAGTGAATAGGTTAATCGAGTTTGATGGGTTCGCAAAGCCAATAAGGTGCATTAGTACATTCAGCATACACATATGTATGTACGTTTCAGCTGGTGCATTAAATTTTAAACGAGCTTGGGCTATTGGTATTTGGCATTAACTTTGTGGTATTGTTGCAAGAATTTGTTGCCCGTTGTTAAAATGAAATTTATACAAGTGATATGGCTAATGAACTGCAGCAGCAAATTTTGATTATGCCATTTTTGGTTACACGATATTGTTATTGTTATTATATGCATTTTCTTTTATATTTCTTTCTATTAGCATGCAGCTTGTATGCGGCCTAAACATTGTTGCTGTAGATCGTCATATCGCGAATTTGCCTACTTACTTTGATTTTGGCAGAAAGTTTTATGTGAAATGTCAGTTTGCTCTTTTAAAGATTTATTAACATTTGTTTATCAGAATATTTAAGTCACGCAAAAAATTATATGTCAAAATTCAAAATCACGCTCATGGTTCAACTATATGGTTAGCTCATCTCTACAGCAACAGCATACCTTTGTTTAGATTATCAAGATCTGCGTGTTGGTGTTAGGCGAATGGAATGGAGAGAAACATAAAACTTTGCAATTCTTGTGTTGTGGGAAAATAAGGCGCTAAATTAGATGCATTTAGTAAAACAAAATAACTTAAAGTGATGTGAAACTATTTTTTTTATAAAAAATTGGCCACTACGGCACTAAATTTATGTCAATGTGTTGCCCTTTTGACAATCCAATACTAATGAAATGAAAAAAAAAATAAAATCAGCTGTTAAGATGAGCCAACCATGTAATTGAGCCATGGTAGGTATCTGGGTACATGGTGGAATCATCAGGTGAAGTAAATAAAAATAAAAAAATGATAAAAAAAATTTTAAGGACTACCTTTATATAAATGGACCAAAATATAGAAGGCAATTTTCCTTTAATGCAGACATAGTCTTGTTGAATTTTGACTAAAAAACTTTAACAATAGCTCTTGTAAAATTTGTAATTGTAAATTTTGGTATTTAAAACTATAAAGGTGGAGCGCAATCTTTCAATTTAACCATGTACTTGGGATTAACTAATTGATTATTTAAAATTGAAACACGCACTCTACCTTTATAATTTTAAATCCCAAAATTATTTTACAAGAGCTATTGTTAAAGTGTTTTAGTCAAAATTCAACAAGACTATGTCTGCATTAAAGGAAAACTTGCCTTCTATTTTTTGGTCCATTTATATAAAGGTAGTCCTTAAAATTTTTTTATCATCTTTTTATTTTCAATTTTTTAGTACTGCCTACAAAAAGGCAATTGCAACTTTGATTAGTAATTTAAGTAATTCCTAAGTGAAAATTCCTATCTTTATTTATTTGTTCAAAGTAGCAAGATTTAAGAAAATTAGTGGAATTTTCGCTGACAACACTGGCGAAAACAACAGAATTCCACCTCGCATCATAACAAGAGAATTCCACCTCGTTTGTCAGCTACATAATTTGCACAGCTGACAATCGTGGTGAAATTCGCATACGCCTGAAAGTCTAAAAGAATCGTGTTGAAAGTCGCGTACGCCTAAAAGTATGCAAGGACGTGCTTTGAGTTGGGCCTTCGTCGAGGTGGAATTCTACAACGCCTGCAACACTCAGGAGGTTAGCCATGCAGGTATGGCCTAATCTTCTAAATAGTTCGACTTGTGCGTTACGTAGCTTAAATTTTTTGATCAAATATTGCACTTTCACCGAGTTTTAAACTACATTTCAGGTTTCAAGTCTCTAAATATCCAGGAACTTAGTTAAAAATCCCAATTTAAAACTGGTTTTCTCAATATCTCCATCCATGCGCCACCTAGCGGAATTTTTTTTTGATAAAATATTGCATTATCACCGGGTTCTGACTTATGGCCCAAGTTTCATGTTTCTAGCTCATTGGACCGTTACTCGAAAATCGATCGCAAGTTCCCCCCGTTTTCAAAGGATTTGCAGTTATGGTGACTAGCGCGCAACCTAGCGGAACTTTTTTTTCTATAAGTTGTATTGTCACCAGGCCTCTAACTAAGTGCCAAGTTTCAAGTCTCTAGGTAACCGGGAAGTTAGTTAAAAATGGATTGAAAGATTCCCAAATTAAAATTTGGTTTCTTACTATCTCGATCCGCGTGCCACCTAGCGAAATTTGTTTGATCAAATATTGCATTGTCACCGGGTTCTGACTTACGGCTCAACTTTCATATCTCCAGCTCACCGGGAAGTTACTCAAAATCGATTGCAAGATTCCCCTCGTTTTTCAAATATTTATAGTTATCTCACTTAGCGAACCACTTCGCGGAATTTTGTTTTCTGTAAATTGTATTGTCATTAAGCTTCGAACTGTGTGCCAAGTTTCAAGCCTCTGGGTCACCGGGAAGATAGTTAAAAATGGATTGAAGTATTCCCCACGTTTTTCAACGATTTGTAGTTAGCTCACTTAGCGCGCCACCTAGTGGAATTTAGTTTTCTGTATATTGTATTGTTACCAAGCCTCGAACTGTGTGCCAAGTTTCAAGTCTCTAGGTCACCGGTAAGTTAGTTAAAAATGGATTGAAATATTCCCAAATCAAAATTAATTTTCTTAATATCTCGATCCATGCGCCACCTAGCGAAACTTTTTTTGATTAAATATTGCACTGTCACCGGGTTCTAACTCACGGGCCAAGTTTCAAGTCCCTAGCTCACCGGGAAGTTACTTAAAAATCGATCGCAAGATTCCCTGCGTTTTTTCAGCGATTTTCAGTGATTTTCGTTTATTTCGATTCGTCTGCCACCTGGCGGCATTTTGTTTTCCGCGAATTGTAGTGCCATCCACTCTCAAACTATGTCCTAAGTTTCAAGTCTCTGGATCACCGAGAAGTTAGTTAAAAGTCGATGGCAAAATTTCCATTTTAAAATTAATTTTCTGCATATCTCGATCCATGCGCCACCTAGCGGATTTTTTTTCACTTGCATTGTAATGTCTCCAGATCTGAACTATGTTCTAAGTATCAAGTGTCTAGTTCAATGGGAAGTTACTGAAAAAAACTTTTCCGTGGGTCAAAAATTCGTATGGAAATGAGGGAACAAACATGAAAGGGACTTAATATAAAGGTAATAAAATACAGAAGATGTACACTATCTGAAACGGTAGGGGTGTATTTCCAACGCTCAGAAGAGGTTAAAATTTTTACCCGCTTTGAAAAAATAGGAGTAGAAAAATAAATACCTTGCTACGAAATCCATTACAGAAACTGTCTTTTTTTCAGCATATCAGTGCGAACTAATGCCAGTGAAAAAAGAGATATACAGGACAAGTGCGAGCATATATTAGTTTTGGCATAAAAAAAATAAAAGACTTTAACGGTGATGAGCAGTTGTTTAAGTGACTTAAACTATGAGCATTTCTCTTTCATTTGTTTCATAAGCCATTGAGTGCGTTTGTAATTCTCAACTTGTTATTGAAATATTCTAAAGACTTAGTTTAAAATCTATATCCCAAAAAGGGGTTTTTCAAAACAAAATAAGGTGTCTCAACCCGCAGTCAATGCCTTAGAGCCCCCAGTGGTCGCCCCCAATGAATATATACAAGGTGTAACAGGTACATAGCGACCTCTCCCTCTAAAATGACACACAGTCCACTTAAATAACAAAAAAAAAACTATTCGCCCGTCGAATCAGCGAAGCTTAGCACAGTAAAATTCAATAATGCGTCTAAAGTAAACTGAAAACAAGTAGGGAAGGCTAAGTTCGGGTGCAACCGAACATTACATACTCAGTTGAGAGCTATGGAGACAAAATAACGAAAATCACCATATAGGAAAATGAACCTAGGGAACCCTGGAATGTGGTTGTATGACATGTGTATCAAATGGAAGGTATTAAAGAGTATTTTAAGAGAGAGTAGGCCATAGTTCTATGGATGGACGTCATTTAGGGATATCGCCATAAAGGTGGACTAGGGCTGACTCTAGAATTTGTTTGTACGATATGGGTATCAAACGAAAAGTGTTACTGAGCATTTTAAGAGGGAGTGGGCAATAGGTCTATAGGTGGACGCCTTTTCGAAATGTCGCAATTAGGTGGGCCAGGGGTGACTCTAGAATGTGTTTGTATGATATGGGTATCAAATGAAAGATGGTAACGAGTATTTTAAAAGGGAGTAATCCTTAGTTCTATAGGTGGACGCCTTTTCGAAATATCGCCATAAAGGTGGACCAAGGGTGACGCTAGAATGTTTGTACGATATGGGTATCAAACGAAAGGTGTTACTGAGCATTTTAAGAGGGAGTGGGCATTAGGTCTATAAGTGGACGCCTTTTCGAGATATCGTCATTAGGGTGGGCCAGGGGTGACTCTAGAATGTGTTTGTACGATATGGGTATCAAACGAAAGGTGTTACTGAGCATTTTAAGAGGGAGTGGGCATTAGGTCTATAGGTGGACGCCTTTTCGAGATATCGCCATTAGTGTGGGCCAGGGGTGACTCGATAATGTTTGTACGATATGGGTATCAAACGAAAGGTGTTACTGAGCATTTTAAGAGTGAGTGGGCATTAGGTCTATAGGTGGACGCCTTTTCGAGATATCGCCATTAGGGTGGGCCAGGGGTGACTCTAGAATGTGTTTGTACGATATGGGTATCAAATGAAAGGTGGTAATGAGTATTTTAAAAGGGAGTAATCCTTAGTTCTATATGTGGACGCCTTTTCGAGATATCGCCATAAAGGTGGACCAAGGGTGACTCTAGAATGTTGTACGATATGGGTATCAAACGAAAGGTGTTACTGAGCATTTTAAGAGGGAGTGGGCATTAGGTCTATAAGTGGACGCCTTTTAGAGATATCGCCATTAGGGTGGGCCAGGGTGACTCTAGAATGTGTATGTATGATATGGGTATTAAATGAAAGGTGGTAATGAGTATTTTAAAAGGGAGTAATCTCTAGTTCTATAGGTGGACGCCTTTTCGAGATATCGCCATAAAGGTGGACCAAGGGTGACTCTAGAATGTTTGTACGATATGGGTATCAAACGAAAGGTGTTACTGAGCATTTTAAGAGGGAGTGGGCATTAGGTCTATAGGTGATGCCTTTTCGAGATATCGCCATTAATGTGGGCCAGGGGTGACTCTAGAATGTTTGTACGATATGGGTATCAAACGAAAGGTGTTACTGAGCATTTTAAGAGGGAGTGGACATTAGGTCTATAGGTGGACGCCTTTTCGAGATATCGCCATTAGGGTGGGCCAGAGGTGACTCTAGAATGTTTGTACGATATGGGTATCAAACGAAAGGTGTTACTGAGCATTTTAAGAGGGAGTGGGCATTAGGTCTACAGGTGGACGCCTTTTCGAGATATCGCCATTAGGGTGGGCCAGGGGTGACTCTAGAATGTGTTTGTACGATATGGATATCAAATTAAAGGTATTAATGAGGGTTTTAAAAGCAAGTGGCCCTTAGATGTATATGTGAAGGTGTTCTCGCGATATCGACCAAAATGTGGACCAGGTGATCCAGAAAATCATCTGTCGGGTACTGCTAAATTATTTATATATGCAATACCACTAACAGTATTCCTGCCAAGATTCCAAGGGCTGTTGATTTCGCCTTGTAGAACTTTTTCATTTTCTTCTACTTAATATGGTAGGTGTCACACCCATTTTACAAAGTTTTTTCCAAAGTTATATTTTGCGTCAATAAACCAATCCAGTTACCATGTTTCATCCCTTTTTTCGTATTTGGTATAGAATTATGGCATTTTTTTCATTTTTCGTAATTTTCGATATCGATAAAGTGGGCGTGGTTATGGTCGGATTTCGGCCATTTTTTATACCAAGATAAAGTGAGTTCAGATAAGTAGGTGGGCAAAGTTTAGTAAAGATATATCGTTGTTTGCTCAAGTTATTGTGTTAACGGCCGAGCGGAAGGACAGACGGTGGACTGTGTATAAAAACTGGGCGTGGCTTCCACCGATTTTGCCCATTTTCACAGAGAACAGTTACCGTCACAGAATCTATGTCCCTACCAAATTTGAGAAGGGTTGGTAAATTTTTGTTCGACTTATGGCATTAAAAGTATTCTAGACAAACTAAATGAAACTGGGCGGAGCCACGCCCATTTTGAAATTTTCTTTTATTTTTGTATTTGGTTGCATCATATCATTACAGGAGTTGAATGTTGACTTAATTTACTTATATACAGTAAAGATATTAAATTTTTTGTTAAAATTTGAATTTAAAAAAAATTTTTTTTAAAAAGTGGGCGTGTTCTTCATCCAATTTTGCTAATTTTTATTTAGCACATATATAGTAATAGTAGTAGCGTTCCTGCCAAATTTCATCATGATATCTTCAACGACTGCCAAATTACAGCTTGCAAAACTTTTAAATTACCTTCTTGTAAAAGTGGGCGGTGCCACGCCCATTGTCCAAAATCTTACTAATTTTCCATTCTGTGTCATAACGTTAACCCATCTGCCAAGTTTCATCGCTTTAACCGCCTTTGGCAATGAATTATCGCATTTTTTCGGTTTTTCGAAATTTTCGATATCGAAAAAGTGGGCGTGGTTATAGTCCGATATCGTTCATTTTAAATAGCGATCTGAGATGAGTGCCCAGGAATCTACATACCAAATTTCATCAAGATACCTCAAAATTTACTCAAGTTATCGTGTTAACGGACGGACGGACGGACGGACATGGCTCAATCAAATTTTTTTTCGATCCTGATTATTTTGATATATGGAAGTCTATATCTATCTCGATTCCTTTATATATGTACAACCAACCGTTATCCAATCAACCTTAATATACTCTGTGAGCTCTGCTCAACTGAGTATAAAAAAAAGAATCACAACAACAAAAACGGCAAGCAGCCACACTTATGTACAAGGCAACGAAGAATCTTCTACAAACATAACCAGCAGATCGAAGTAAAGAGATATTTCACACATACACACGCACATAGCTAAATAACCAAGTATGCGATGCAACTGTTCCATCTTCGTGAAAATTCTAGACTCCAGACCTAGGGAGAAATATGCGAACAAGGCAACAGAGAGTGATTTTTAAGGTTTTTTTCATGACCTACCAAAATATTTTCATTTTATTGCAAAATTTTCATGTATACCCTGTCCGACCCAAAAATGTCCGCCAAAAAAGTTGGCGATAACAGGAAAAAAAAAACAATATTTTTGGGTTTTGGTCGAAAAATATACCCTTTCGCCGTTTTTTTCTTCGCAGGCTCGAAAATTATTTTTTTGGGTATGCGTAGTGGAACTTTTTTCCTAAGCCCAAATCCCATCGAAAAATCGATGGCGCGATATCGGTTAACCCTCATCCATACAAATCGACCCGGCCCAATACATATACATATATCTGTAGTTTATGTTTTCCTTCTAGCCATATGTGTATGTGTATGTGCGAGTAACAACTTCTGCTCTTAGCTGCCGGCTACATCTTAATATATAAAAAACACGTGTCACAACATTTTTGGCCACGATGGACTCCTAAACTACTGAACCGATTTTGAATTTGTTTTGCACCCCGTGTGTAGTTTGATCTAACTTGACAGATAGGATAGGTTATATCTCAGTTTATAGTCGCATTATTATTTTATTGCAAATTTTTTTATTTGTTTATACGTAATAATAAAATGTTACGTATACACAGTGGCCTTCATATTTTCAGGTGGTGCGGATATACTTCCGTGTAGTTGCTTGGTGTTTAATTAAACAACCTGCTTATCAGAAAAAAATATTATAGCGAATGATATCAAGTATAGCACATCACCAGGTCCGCCGAGAGGGTGGGGGTTTCTGAGGAGGCCCCCAATTTAGAGTACTATGACATTTTTTTAATTCAGGAGAGTATTTAGTTGTGTAGAGGGTAATTTTCATACCCCTGGGTGAATAGGGTCTCGAGATATATGCCAAAACGTGGGCCAGGGAATGCCTAGACAGTGTTTATACAATATGGATATCAAATGAAAGCTGTTGATGAGTGCTTTAGTACAGAGTAATATATTATCCAGAGACGGGCTGGGACTGGAATTAGGACTAGGACTGGGACTGAGAATCGGAGTGGGACTGGGAATGAGACTCGGAGTGGAACTGGGACTGAGACTGGAATAAAATACATACCACCCTCTGGGACAGGCAATAAGGGACGCAGAAGAATGAGAGAAGAGAAAAGAGAGAAGGAGATTGAGAAAGAGATAGAATGAGACGAAGATGGAGATAGATGAAGCGAAAAAGACGGAGGGAGGAGTGAATAAAAGGATTAGGAAAAGGTGAAGAGGGGGAGGGCAGAGTCAGACGGAAAAAGTTTATTAAAAAGTATGCAGATAGGCCACATTTAGGGCAGGACAACGTCTGCCAGGTCTTCTAGTATATGTATGTGAAATAATCTCTCTGCTTCAAGCTGCTGGTTATGTGTATGAAATATTCTTAGTTGCATTGTACATAAGTGTGTCTGCTTGTTGTTTTTGTTGTTGATATTATTTACTAAGAGCATATTTTCGGCAAAATATGATATCGACTTTACCAAGAGGGATACTTGGTTGTACAGACTTTTTTCTAAAATCAATAGCAAGAAAAATCGTACATTAGAATAAACTTTGCTCTAAAATCGAATTTATCGGAAACAGTTTGAACATCGTCCTTTCTCAGAATGCAATTGAAGAAAACCCTATCTTAAATTTATTTGAAAACCACCAGCATAAATTTCATACAATTTGCGCCGAGCACGACGTTTAAGGAAATGCTTTAGATGCATAATGCGTAGTTTACACCAATTCTGAGATATCATATGTGCGAAAGCAAGTATGGCATATGGGTTTCCTCTTATAATTTTTGAGACGTTGTGATGTTCTGCTTCCATCTTCCGCCGACTTTATTGGTTTTTCAACTGTTACCAGTTCGGTACTTATTTTTAGTTTTTACAGAGATTTCAAGGTACTCGGTTTTGAAATTGAAACTTATGAAAACGCTAACGATGTTTTTGTAGCATTAAGGTGACTGACGCTGTTACTAGATGTGCTACCTAGCTGCAGTGTTGTAAAAAAATATCTGAGTTCAACTGAATACTCACGAATAAAAATGTCCATGGTTTCACAGTCGCAGTTGTCCTAAAAGTATTTTTTCGCCCTAAAGTACACTGAAAGAAATGGTGCTAGTGAAATCAACAAATCGGTTCTGTTGTTCTTGACTTAACGGAGATTCGGTGAAATTGATCGGATTATGGTTAATTCGACCGAGTTCTTTGTCAAACGAACAAATTAGTTTAGTCATTTCAACAGAAGCGAAATTGTCGCTCTTAAGTTAACAAAATTCTGTAAAATGTACAGATTTCTAGTCAATCTAACTGAGTTTTCTGTTAACACAACAGATCTCACTGGTCATTTCAACAGCGATCAACAATCAATACATGAGTAAATTTCAAAGAGAATTTTACGCTCAATGTGCTCTCTACTTTGTACTTATGACGATGGTGCCACTTCTTTAAAAAAAAAATACCAAAATAAGAAAACCACCAAATCGAAAAAATACACAAAATGGGAAAACAACAAAAAACTAGTTTTTCAGTTATCAATACAAAACGAAAAAACCTTTTTGAATTTACTGTGCAAAAAATTATGAGATACCTTTTTTAATTTTGATGTTTCCGACAACATAAAAGTTTGAGTTGTTTTGGAATCATTTCAACTTAAAGTGTTACGAAAATTAAACTTGCCGAATTACATGTAAAGTTACTCCAGTGGTGAATTACCTTCCTGCGATTTGATTCTTTACTTTTCTATAACTTACAAGTTCTTTATTTAAAATGTTATGTCAAACATTTATACAAGTTTTCTTCGAAACAATAAAGTGTGGTAACTACATGCGAGAGAAGAAATTGAGAATGAGCTGAGCTACAACTGAAAGAATTGAGAATTAGTTTTTTGACTGCTATTTTCATTTCTATTTGCAAAGCGAAGTTCAAAACTATAAATTAAATAAATTATAAAATATAAAATTTGGTGAAAATGCGTTTAAAAAAACAAAATAATAAAGTGTATAATGTTTAATGTGTGCCAGCATATTTGATGCAAGCCCAATTGACGTTCGGTTAGTAAGTGCCACCGTGGTGTGATGGTAGCGTGCTCCGCCTGCCACACCATATGCCCTGGGTTCGCACCCCGGGCAAAGCAACATCAAAATTTTAGAAATAAGGGTTTTCAATTAGAAGCAAATTTTTGTAAGCGGCAGTGTTTGGCAAGCGCTCCGAGTGTATTTCTGCCTTGAAAAGCTCTCAGTGAAAACTCATCTGCCTCGCATATGCCGTTCGGAGACGGCATAAAACATGTAGGTCCCGTCCGGCCAATTTGTAGGGACAAATCAAGAGGAGCACGACGCAAATTGGAAGAGAAGCTCGGCCTTAGATCTCTTCGGAGGTCATCGCGCCTTAAATTTATTTATTTATATGGCAACATTGGTACTTTCGTACAAAGCTGCCGCAACAACTTTTTAGGTTCATTTGACTACTAAAACGGTCAATTACGAATCAACGATTTGTCCGCAGTTGATTCAACATCTTTTTGCGATGGATAAAAATTAACAAAAATTTCGGTTGAATTGACTCGTATTTCGGTTGATTTTACCAGTCTTTTTCTTCCAGTATATGTACGTATATATGTATGAACAAGGAGCTATACATTTAACTACATGTTACCACAAATTTATTTTCTAAAACAAACTTTATCCTCGCCTTCATTACGAATTTAAAATCCGAGCCACAATACCTCTCCTTAAGAAAGAAACAGCGATAAAAAGGAATATGCGTTTTTTATTCGCCAAAGTTAATTTACCTGCATCCTGGTTGTGGCCGTTTGTGTTGCAAGACTCGTATCCAGGGCAGTACAGAAATTAGCAATAATACTACACATACGAGTATATCAAATACATATAAAATGAAGCAACTAACATACATATAAACTTATCGGCCATGCCATCGTATAACATCTGTCTATACGCATGTATCTCTCATGAAACTCTGTCTGTCCGTTTTCTTCATTGGCAGATGCCACTAAAAAATTGTGCAAGCAGTTATAACGAACATGAAGTACACCAATGAGAAGTAACTTTCCTCAATTTGCTTACTTACTCTATTTGTAATCGATGTTATCGGTTTGCTATAGCTGTGTTATCGACGACGTTCAAGCGGCTTATCGATTTGTTATTGAAGTGTTATATATTTGCTATCGATAAAAAAGTATATCAATGAGTTACGGATTTTTTCGGTTTATTATCGAAAATTTATCGATTTGGCATTACAAATTTATCGATTTGTTATCGAAAAATGTTCGATATGCTAGCGAAAATCTAACTATTTATCATATCGACAAGTTTTTGCTTTGTTATGGGTGTGTTTCCGACGAGGTATAGACAAGTGAGCGATTTAACAACGAAGTTTTATAAATTTTTTATCGATAACAAAAGCTATCAATTAGTTGCCGAATTTTTATAAACGAGTTATCGGGTTATTATCGAAAACTTATCGATACATTATCGATTTGCAAAGATCAGCTCTATTGACGGTGACGCTGACACTCACTTGACGCATTTGGTGGAGTTACTGCTAGAGCCAACTCAGCGGCACATTTTCACAGAGCGGGCTGCTAAGAATACTCTGCGGATCATAGTAAACGTGGCCTTTGTTTAAAGTTTAAATAATATCATCGTAGAGTTTTAAAGAAACAAGTAACAAGCTGGCACTCTGCTATATGCAAAGTAGTAAAATTGTAAAAGAGAGTCAAGACATCTTGGAACACCTCCAGCGTACATAGACAATATCCATCTTGGATTATATCCAAATGGATTATTTGGTAGATACAATATAAAGCGATAAGAAGGGAACTCTGAAGACTTGCATAGGGGCAGCGAACGTAGATTGCGCAACCTACCTGGAAGCATCTCTAGTTTCTGTGGTGGTGAAGAGGACGGCTGAGAACATTCATCTCGAATGCGATGCTAGCGCTCGGAAAGGAGGGAAACTGATTGGCTTGCAATCAATCAATCAATCAATCAAACTCTACATGAGCAGATACACATTTGTAGTCGAAGAAGATTTTTGATTTTCCGACGTATCTAAACCGGTGTGAAGTGCTTTGAGTAATTAAGGACCCAAGTCTATCCGAAAGGAGCTTCAAAGCATATTGTGGCGAATATTAGCATTTCTATACATCACTATGACGCTACTAACAATAACAATAAAGCAAGCAGCCACACATACACATAACCAGCAGCTTGAAGTAGACAGACTATTTCACATACACATATATAGTCAGCAGATAAGAGTGAAAAAGAAAGAGAAACCATCACACATTACGTTACCTTCAGCTAAGAGCAGAAGTTGTTACGCACACATACACACGCATATAGCTAAATAACCAAGTATGAGATACAACTGTTACAGAAGGCATGTTCGTGAAAAGTCTAGACCTTAGGAGAAATATGCGAACGAGGCAACAGAGTGTATAAAAGCAGCGCAAGCTGAGGACTAACGAATTAGTTTTGAAGTTAACACGCTTTTAGCGAAGTACGCGAGTATTGTAATTGTGAGGTACTACTACTTCTGTAGAGCGATTCGTACGATAGCAGAAGGTGCAAAATAATCGGAATCCCCCAAAATCGTTAAAATATCTTAACCAGAAAGCCTCTTTGTACATGTGGTTGTTATTCAAATGACGATAAAAGCAGTCCTAGAAGGTTAAGGTTTATGACTTGATGATCCGCGAAGGTTTTTTTCTTCAAATAACACCAAACAGCAAAATTTTTTGATGGGTACTATTATTGTCATGTGGTGCAAGTTGCGAGATATGTTGCCACAAAACTGGTTTCATGTTGCATGGCAATTTTCGTTGCTGCTCGGGGCAATCAAAAGGTGGAGTTACCAATTTACCAGCACACAAACTCGATTGCTGATTGGTGAATGTGATATTTAAAGAGTTTTTTTTTGTGTTTTCAGTGCTTTTTTATCTTTTATTGGAATTCATTAGACGGCTACTTAGATATTTTTTTGTTGTTTTTTTTTTTTTTTTTTTGTGTGCAGCCTTTTAAGGGCTTTTTAATGAAGTTGGCCGATGGCTGCCACATGTGGGCATAAATTTTATTGCATGTCGTGCATTTAAGACGGTATTGGCTATGGTAAGTGGTAAGTGGTAGAATTATATTTATGGCGAAGTGCGTTGCACGCGTATTACGCATTTAATTCCATTACTTTATTTTCATTGCGTAAAATTTTATTACTTATTTCGTGGACAACAAAAAATGTCTTTAATTGAATATCTATCATTTATGTGTGTTTTTGTTGTATTATGCACTTAATTAAACGCTAAACGCATAGGCATATCGAAAAATGTTCCTAAAGATAACGCAAGCCTTATTGTCAAATTTGATATTGAAATTGTTATAAAACAAGACGGGTCGCACAAGGGTCCAAAAAATCCAAGCCATAGAAGAGAATAAGATTCGTAAAGAGCTAGGCACGAGCTGGATGCAGTGGCGTAGCTACCTTGCGTGGCACCCGGTGCGAAAGTTGGTGGTCAGTGGCGGATCTAGGATTTGGTACTGGGGGGGACTTGAAATTTTTTCATTTTCAAATTTTGTTTTTGTTTTCCATGATGTGTTAAATAAATGTATATAGAATATAAAATGACATGACAAAACGAGGATTTTCAAAATTAAAAAAATTAAATAACTCACTAATAAAGTACAAGCAATATTTTCTGAAATAAAGTTCTTCTTTTATTCAGCACACTCGAGATAATGATATAACAACCATATAAAAATAGTCATAAAAACCTTTCTTTCAAACCCACTTATTGCTGGTTCAATCTTCTATCGACCAATCCGATGATTCGAGTCGTCGGGGCTTCGATTTACAGAAAAGATCGGTTATATCTTCAATGTCCGTTTATATTTCTTTGTAGACGTTCCCTAGCATAAACAAATCAGCAAATATCCCGCATTCCGGAATTGTTGTATTTGTAATCGAATTTGAAAAAAAAGATTAATGACGTAGCGCTTTTGAAGTTTTTCGATTTATTACATTTCTCTCATATTTCGCTACCAGTGTTCGGAATATTTAAAACTGTTACCTGAGTAAACGACTACGGCGGAGTAAAAATAAAATTTGGGGAGTATATTTTTTTTCCTTTTTGAAAGCGGGCGAACTAACATCAAATTGATTTGGTGGCCTAGCAATCCCTTCAATTGTGATTTTGCCATGAAAAGTTTCTCAGCAAAAAAATTATCTGTCTTATCAGATGCACATGGAGTTGGCCTAAAACGTGTAGGATGACTAATTAATGCTCCCATAAGCACCCCACCATCTGGAAGAAAAGTGTGCTCTATCTCAGAAGGTTTTAAGACCGGGCAGATTTCTGTAGGAATGATAATGGCGACCCGATAATTGACGTACAGAGTGTGGGGGAAGACGAACCTGCCCCGATTGCCGATGATGAAAAACACGCACCGGCATCCAACTTTGGCGAAGTGAGAATGGCAATATTACGGCTAAAAAATCACAAGTTGCCAAGTAATGGCGGGATACCCTTCGGGCTGTTCAAACATGGAGGCGAAGAGCTGGTATAAGATAAAGAAGCAAAAAAAGTGGATCTTGCAGTAAATATGGACAAGACGAAGTACTTGCTGTCATCGTGGCCTTTGTAGCCACGTCACTGTTGACGGATGCAAAATTGAAGACAGCGAAGGATTTCGTCCATTTGGGAAGCAGCATTAGAAGCAAAAACAATGTCGGCCTAGAAACCAAACGGAGAATAACTCTTGCCAATAAGTGCTTCTTTAAGTAATTTAAAAGTAAGTGGTGTATTGCAGTGAAGTATTCGAAAGAAAAGTTCTCCGGAGGATTTATAGTCCTATCCGTTGATGTCGACGGCGAGTATCGGTGGAGGTGTAATGATGAGCTATATGAGCTTTTCGCAGATATGACGATAGTGCAGCCAATAAAAACAGAAAGCTTCGATAGCTAGGTCATGTTATGCAGATAAACGAATACGCTCCGGCAGTTTGTAAACATAGGAAAGACACGAACAATCATTTCGTCCAATCGTTATTTGTAAACAATCAGCTTTTCATACGTACATATGCATTGAAAACTTTAATTAAAAGATATTAGGTAGTAATACTATTTAGTTTTCAACTCGACTCAAATAAACCTTTAAGTTAAAAAATTTAGTAAGAAGTAAGAGCGGAGCAAAATACTCCGATTGGAATAAAGTCTGAACACTGCGTCGGCAATAAAACATGTTGTCAAAAGCGTGACGTCACGCCAAGAAATTTATTTCCCAGCCAACTATGATTTTTTTGCTCTCTCATTTTTTAATGCGGGATCTCATGGTTCCCTAGTGCCAGACCAGTCAGTCGATTTTCAGACATGTTCACTCGCAAATATGTCTTCAAGCGCTTTAGAACAGAAAAAGAACGCTCTGCGGTCGCTGATGTCACGGGGATAGTCGCAAATATTTGCAACAGCGTCGTCACGTTTGGAAATAATTAAGAAAAGTGTGCTGATTTAATGATTTAAAGAGCATCAGTAGCTGTTTGAGCACTCTTGAATGGATCACTTTTGCAATGGTTATGCCACAATAAAATCTCATTTTTCAGCACTGTCTCATTGTGACTGGTGAGATCTTCTTTATAAACTTTAGCAGCAAGTACAATTTCTTCAATCGTTACTCCAGCATAGTATGCTGGAATCAGTCCCTCCAGAGGCAGTATTTTCAAAAATTTACCTTTGAACCTTGACGTCAATGAAGAAATCATGTAGTCCAGGAAAGGGTAGTAAATTGTAGCTCTGTAATTCAGGTTTAGCCCCTAGCTCTTTTTTTGGCCCTCTTTAAAATGTTTACCCTTTTTTGGCTCCAAATCTATTTGGGCAACTCGGATTGTGAAATTTTTAATGTGTATATCAAATGACATCCAAATTTTATTTTATTTTGTTCGTTATGATGATGTGGCAGCTTGGTGATCAGCTGATAATAAAACATTAATCGATTATCAAATGTCATCACTTACACAACGTAGAAATGAAAAGGTAAGGAAATATTTTGCATAAAACGCCACTAAAGAATTTTTTTATCAGATATTTAATAAAAAAGCAAGTGCTAGCAACAGCAGAAAACTTCGAAAATGAAGAAAGCGATGAAAGTGGTGAAAGTCGTTTCGATGACAAGACGAGCCATATGTGCCGGCGTTAAGTTTTTTCTTATATTTGGCGGAACAAGGTAATTACTGCTTACTTAACATATTTTTATTATTAAAAAATATAAATAGAATTATAACAAGTAAGTTCGGGGCTGACAATATGCTGTTAAGTTTTTAACGAGTAGAGCCCTCTATGCCATTTATTTCAACTTTCAGAGCTTCCTAACCATAAGAAAGTGAGTTTTATTCAATTTCTGTAAAAAATGCGAGATGCATTCGGTAAAAATATTCACAGTAGACAATTTTTGGCATAAAAAATTTAAAACCATACCGTGTGTCTTCAGTATGCCGTTAGGTGCAAAATGACCGTAACTCGCACGTATGTTACCTCAACTTTGCACGTAATGACTTAGTTCGAACGGAGGGGGTTGGGCTTTAGCCCCCCATAGCCCCTCTAGATCCGCCACTGTTGGTGGTGTCACCCCATCGAAAGTAAAAATTAATAAATTGTATATGATAAAGTTCATGGATCATTTATTATTTATAATATTGAAGAAATGACAAAACACAATAATAATTAAGACAGAAAAGGAATTGTTTACAATTGCTTCGACAGCTGCAAACTCAGCAATTACTTCATCGACATTTATATTTTATATTGCCTCGTGTTCGATGGCTAATATACCAAAATTGCTAAGCCACGATTGGGTTATTGTTGCCCGCAGATAGTTTTTTTATTAATATTAATTTACTGAAACTTCTCTCACATGAAGCTATGGACACGCACACCGTCATGAACAATTCATAAGATGAGGAAGGGATTCTGCAAAATCCCATTCTTATTCTTGATAGAACGTTAATGAATTCTTCCCCCAATTTCATCATTTGTTCTTTCAACACTACATCATACTTTGGCAATAGTTCTACTAATTCCAAAAAATTGCCTTTATTTTTAGAGTCTTGTCCTTCATCATGTCCACGAAACGCTAAGTTTTGTTTAGCCAGAAATTAAGTTATATCCAGTAATCTTGGCAAAAGATGCTTCCACTTCTGCTTTTCTATATTCATCAATTGCAAAGCTGCATCATCTATAGTTTTATTCAATTTTAGTCTCATTCCTAAAGTTTTCTATTTCTCAAGATTTTCTAGATGTTCATTTGAACATTCGTGGTCAGCTACCTTCGGATTTAATTTCCACCCCTTTTGAAATCCAGTCGTAAATGTTCCCGCATTGGTATTATTGGCCACAGCAAATAAACGACACAGAAACAGTAAAGGTTATTAGATCTGATGGAATAAACCATCCATGAACCATCCATGACCGTAATTTTATAAAACCAATCTTTTGAGAGATCACGACCGTCACCTTTTATTTTGGTTCCGTGTCTAGAAACAGTAGCAAATGGTCCTTCTTTGTTTTGGAAATATTCACTTCCATTTTTTATTATTTCAATGCGAACATTGTAAGGAACAGGAATATTCCATTCTGACACATCATTTAATTGAGGAAATTGTTCATTGGTAGCAATAATGGTACTGCTACTATTATTTTCAACATCTTCTTCGCTTGTGTTAACTAATTCTATACTGTCAATGTTGCTTCCTGAAGATGAGCTGATATTATCTAAATCATCTCTTGCATATGTATCAAGGTGAAAATCAATTTCTTTTGATGAACTTGGGCTACCATCAAATAAAAATCGATCCAGACATACTTTGAGCTACATCCAATCTAGCACGTTTGGCTTTCCTTTGCTGCAATCCACTTTTTCTTTTGGATATATGCACTGCCCATTTTTGACTTGATGTTTGTTTCTTACACTAAAACAAAACGCCAGTTGTTAATGTCTATAATGTGAGAGTATTTTCTCATAAATCAATCAATCAATCAATTGTTTTATTAAGTAGCCAAAAATCTTACATCTATAATTTTTTTCGCAAAACTTACAGAATATGGTAACTAAACCTTAATTCTACAACATGTTTTTTGTTATCACAGATTTTTTCGGTACTTTTATAGATAGCTATTTCGGAGGAAAAAAACTACTATGAAAAAACCTCCGCTATAAATATTAGAAGCTAGTTTGATTATCTTTACATAAAATACTCTACCTTAATTATAAAGATTTGAGATTAAAGTATTGTCAGACATACTACAGCGTATTTTAAACCGTTCAGTCATTTTTTGAATTTGTCCATTTATCATATTTACATTCGACTCTCTATGAAGTCTTCTAGTGGAAAAATCCCAAGGTAGCCCTAGCATCATTTTGAGAACTTTGTTTTGGCATATTTGCAATTGTTTAATATGCGAGTTTGCAGTTATGCCCCATGCTAGGCAAGCATATAATATTATAGATAGGAAAATGGAATTGTAGATTACTAATTTATTTTCCTTGCTCAAATTGGAGTTCCTATTAACAAGAGGGTATAGCATTTTGATAGCTATATTAACTTTTTCTGTTATATATTTAACATGATCGCTGCAAGTGAGCTTCTTATCAAAAATTACTCCGAGGTACTTAACAGATTTCTCCCATGGTATTTGATGAGTGCCTAGCCTTACCCTGGTGCTAGGTAGATAATAAGGACTTCTTTTTCTGGAGAAAAAGATGGCTTGTATTTTTCCAGCATTCAGCTTAATTTTCCAATTTTGCATATAGTCAGAAATACTACGTACCGCACGCTCCAGTTTTGCTACAATTTCATCGCCGATTTCATGCGAATAGGATATACCAATATCGTCAGCGTACATAGCATATTGGCAATTTTCAACTTGTGGAAAATCTGAACAGTAAATAATATATAACAGGGGGCCAAGTACTGATCCCTGAGACACTCCAGCGGGTAATTCAATTAAGTCAGAGTATTCATTATTCAAACATACACTGTAATAACGATTGGCCAAAAAACTTTTTATCAGCTTTACGATATGCAGAGGAAAGTTAAAGCTGATTAACTTATGAATCAATCCATCATGCCAGATTGAGTCAAAGGCCTTTTCAATGTCAAGTAATCTTAAACCAGTAGACTTCCTGTCACCAAAACTAGTTTTTACATAATTGGATATGCATTTTACCTGATGCGTTGTACTGTGATACTGCCTAAATCCGAATTGTTCATATGGCAAAATTTGGTATAAGTCTATAAATAGACATAATTTGTGTTTTATGACTTTTTCAAAAATTTTAGATAGGGAACTTAGGAGGCTTATAGGTCTATAACTTTCAGCAATATTGTTTGGTTTACCTGGCTTCCAAATAGGTATAATTTTGGCTGTTTTCCAGGCCTTGGGAAAATATTGCAATTTAAGGCAAGAATTTATAATATACGTGAAATACAGCACTGCTTCCCTAGGCAGATACCTTAACATAATATTTTTGACAGCATCATGACCTGCTGATTTTCGTAATGGCGCCTGGTATATAAGGTCTTGAACCTGCTCTTCTGTTACGTATTCAGACTCGGGAGTGTCCAAAAACTGTGAATCAATTTGGCTTACTGATTGGGCTACTAAATCTTCTATCTGTGACGTACCTAAGTGAGCAGACGCTTTATGATTATTGAGAAATTTGTAAGCAAGAAGGTTTGCCTTTTCATCATCGGGGAAAACGATTTTATCATGGTCATGCAACGGTGGTATTTGTGTATGCTTTTTTCGTAGCAATTTGCAAATATTCCAACAAGGTTCGCTCCTTTTTTCGAGCGAGCTAAGCTTCTTTTTCCACCATTCATTTCTAAATTTGAAAATCTCACTTTGAATTTTTGCAGAATAGTATTTTACAAGGTCATATTCTGACTTTTGCCTATATCGACTCCACTGTCGGCGATGGTAATTTCTGACCCTTATTATATTGATAATAAAATATGGGAGTTTTAAAAAATTTGTATTTGGCACTTTAAGTGGAACAGCACTTCTCACAGCAACATTTATACTATCATAGAAGACTTTTATATTTTTGTCAACCTCTTCAGTTAAGACAATATCATTGACATTTGTTGGTAAACTGTACAGTGCATTTTTGATTGATCGACGATAAATACTCCAATTTGTTTTACTGTAATCCATTTCAAGGTTTTGACAGTAGGAAAAATTTAAATTCAGTAAAAATTTGACAGGCAAATGGTCTGAATTAAATTCATTCAAAACTACTGGTTGAGTTAGATGCATGGGAATATTTGAGAGTACTAAATCTAAATTTGAGGGGGCAAAGGTATTAGATGTTGGTATATACGTTGGCTGGTTTGTATGCGATATTGTTATTGGAAAGAAAGTGGTAAACTCATTTAGTATGTTACCCCAGCTATTCGCTCTTATACATCCCCAATTACGATATTTACTATTAAAATCGCCACAAAATAGGAAATTTCCACTGATATTGAAAAGTCTTCTTAAATCTTTTTTATATTTGTTCTTAAGTTCCAAGCTATTAGCGCCACCCGGAAAATAAGTACTGAACAGTTTAATTATTTTATTGTCTGAAGACATAATTTGAATTCCGATATTTTCCACCACCTCCGTGTTTATGTGCGGTATCATAATAAAACTAATACACGTCTTAATTAATATGGCAACACCGCCACCTGCATTTGCTTCTCTGTCTTTACGTACACAAACATAGTTTGGGTTATACAATTTGTCTGTGTATTTAAGCCACGTCTCAGAGAGTAAGCAAATATCAATATCATTTTTAACGAGATAATCAAAAAGTTCCATAAATTTATTTCGTATACTACGACAATTCAAAAATATTACCTTTAGTTTTGTTGTACCTATCATTTAGAATTAGAGTACACAAACTTAATAGCTAATTTTGTTATTACATTAAATTGCTCGTTTTGTTTTACATTCTTTTAGTTTTAATATAAGCTCAAAAGTAAGTTCTATAATTTCATTTTCTGTAAACAAGTTGCTGTTACAAGCTGTTTCTGCTGCAACACCATCAGGAGAGCACCATGCCTGTGGCTTATGCGGCAGTTACTCACGAACGTACGTACCAAAAACGTGTCAGCTGACACGACCTATCTTATGAGTGTACAATGTAAACGAAAACTCACCGACGTGCAACGCCCGTACGTACGTAGCCCGGAACGTAGAAATCAAAACAATTTGGATTTTTTCCGTAAGAACGTGTCAGCTGATCGCTCTCACACTAGACAGAATTGCCTAGTAAACTTTTGTGCGCTAGTTTTTGACCGTTTGCAATTTTATGCAAAAACACCTAATTAAAGTTTGAAAAATTGTGAAAATAATTCGAAATAATTATGTAAAAGTGCTGATTATAAATATGTAATCTATTTATACTTATTTAATATGTATTCGGGGCTTTTCCAATATCAAAAATTAAATTGGAAAAAGTTAATGTTTCCATAAGCATGCATGCATGCAAACTGGCCAATGGCAACAGTGCTTTGTTGTAAACAATACACACACAAATATGTTATGTGCATGTACACAGACGCCCACATTGATTCCTACGGGCTTGAGAGTTCGGTCAAACGTGCTTCGTACGACAAACGTCCGTACGTACGGCACACGTCGGTTGGTAACTGCCGCATTAGTTGCTGTATTCATTGCTGGTATCGGCTCTTTTGCAGAGATAGGTGGGAATTGTGAATCAGAAAATTCAAAATTTGTTTGATTGTTTCTCTTATACAGCGAAGTGTGTGTTAGTGCACGAGGGCGATTATATTTCTCTTTAATTTGTGTGTACATTTTTCGATTCGGACACGTAACGTCGCTTGCTTTATGGTTGTTGTTGCAATTTGCGCATCGCACTATATTCGCGTTGAAACATTCAGAAGTTTTGTGTTTTCCAGCACAATTTGCGCAATTTGGTCTCAAAAAACATCCACGTTCACCATGCCCATACATTTGACAGTTTCGACATTGTACTATTCTGTTTTTCAATTTGCGTTGGTAGTCCCACCTTACAATAACACGAAATAGGGATTTTACTTTGCTTTTAAGAGCGTGCAGTTTAACGGAACCGCGCTCAAAATGAACAATGTAAATAGTGTCTTTGTAATGCTCATACGTTTTAATAACAAGCTTAACTTCTTTGCACTTGAATCCAAGAGAGTTTAGTTCATTTTTCACTTCATCTGTGGTTTTATTTTCAAGGCCAAAGAGGACAGCACTAAACGACCTTTCGTTTTTAAGATCATGAGTAAAAAACTGGCACGACTTCTCTTTTAACAGCGCTTTTATTTTGTTGTATGTTTCACTTGATTCGCTTAGAATTTTAACACCAATGGAAATTTTTTTTATGAAAAAGTCGGATATATCATTTTGTAACAAAAGATTCTTTAGAAAGTCACTATCTTGTACTAAAACCTTTATAGGCGGAAGCACTACTTTTGATGGTTTGTCGGTTATAGCACTTTCATTGTACTCCATATTATCTTCTTGATTTTCAAGAGCCTGTAAGGGCGTCCAATAGTTTCTTCTGTTATCATTTTTATCACTCACACTTGGTTTATTAGTGTCCAAAAGCTTGCTCAATTTACTTGAAGACATTTCGTCTTCAATTTGGTTGACATTTTTTCGTTTCACTGTTGTTAGTTTCGCTCAGGCTCAGGAAAAGAAAAACACACATTTGCCTTCGTCAAAGAGAAAACAGCGACTGATTTTTCTCATAAACTAGTTAAGCAATATGAAATTCAATTATAAAATTACATATCTTGCCTGTAAAATATTCAGCATCAGAATCTTTTGCGGGAATCCCCGAATTATACATAGAGCTGAGATAGTGCTAGTTGGGGAATCCTAGAAAAGGAAAGTTTTGTGCTAGCGATATTTTTGTTTGTACATTGTTCTTAAAATTGAGATGCCGTGTGGGTGTCACCCCAAAAAAGGTGACACCCGGTGCGGACCGCCGCCGCTTCCCCCCCCCCCCCCCCCACCCCCCCCCCCCCCCCCTTTGCTAAACCACTGGCTGGGTTGTGATAATTTAAGCAAAATTTTAAAAATCCGCTCAATGTCCATTTAGCTAGAAATTACAAAAAATCGATTTTATAAGAAACTAAATTTACCCGGCGTAGGTATAGCTTGTTATATTCCTTTACAACTCTTTTTAAAGTCATTTTTATAAATGTGGGCGTGGTACTTAGCCGACATTTTCTGCGATAAGGAAAATATGTCTACCCAATCTCACTACGATCCGCTAATATTTCTTCGTGTTATCGCTCCCGAAACATAGAAAATTGCTTGGTCATGAAAGGGCGGTGCCACGACCATTTTCAAAAATTGTAATTTTTTTTCCTTTTTCTTGTTATAATTGCTCTTGGGAAATGAAACACCCTTGTTAAAAAGCTCTTTTTGCAAAGGTAAAGCTTATTTTATTCGTCCACGTCCCTTTTGAAAGGCTTTTATGTAAAACTGGGCGTGGTCCTTAACCGATTTCGTAAATTTTTCTTCGAAATATTCTTATTATTCATAAGTACCTGGGCGACCGAGCTTTGCTCGGCAATCTTCGAGTATGCCGCATAACTTACTTTGTTCTACATGTCATCATTAATCAAACTCTACTACCCACGGTGCCTTGATATTGCATTTCAATTTTATTAGCGTGTATGAAATTTATCAAATTAAGTCGAATCATGTGTACGATTTTTTTACGAAGATTTTTAAATTTAATCTTCTCCTTTAAAGCTTTAATAGAATATGAGTAAGTAGAGTACTATTTCGTCAAACTACCCCAACCCTAAATGGTAACCCTACTCAAAAATGTCCCTATTGTAATGCGGAGTGAAATACCTTTCGTTTGATGCCCATATCGGCATATCTCATGCAATTTTTTTTCATTTCGAATAAGTGGCAACCCTAATTGGTAACCCTACTCAAAATGTCCCTATTGGCATATCTGATGCAATTTTTTTTTAATTTTGAATAGGTGGCAACCATTCTGAGTGGCAACACCTAGGCAGAAAGTCTTAGAATGATACATTATCTCTGTGCCAAATTTCAAGTTATAAGATATTTGTAAATTTGGTTTTTTCACAAGTGGGCGTTGCCCAAGAGTCTTAAAAGAAGTGTATTGTTTACTAAATAATCAGGTTTTTTGTGCTTTCTAAAATGTTATATATGTTAAAAGTGGGCGTGGTTATCATCAGATTTCGCTCATTTTGAATAACGATGCGAGATAAGTGGCAAGGAACCCATATACCAATCAATAACATATCTCAATATTTACTCACGTTAACGAAGGGACATGGCTAAATCAATTCCTTTTTCATCCTGAGCATTTTGATATATGGAAGTCTATACTTAGCTCTATTCGTTTATGCCGTTAGGATCAACCGTTAATATATTCTGTGTGAAAAGAGTATAAAAATCGAAAAAAATCACTCTCGGTTGTGCGATTTTTGAGTTTGCAGCCAAGTCGGGAACTGCTATACTAGCTTGTATACACTTCTGGTTTTAAAGCAAACCCAAAAAACTTAAACTGCGAGCTTTAAAATAAGAAATCTCATTATTAAAAAGTACTCCCAGTCAAATACTCTTGTTTAGAACATTTTGTTACACATACATACTGTAACGAATTTCAGGGCAACTCCGCTTATATACACCTTCTACTAACGCTCGTATCGCTAAATTGTTGAATAAATAACTCCAATATTCAATAATGCAAAATGGTCTTTATTAGACTACTTTGAAAATACTTCACAATAACACTTATACTTCGCAATTGATAGCGTGCTTAAATCAAACTGATTTGCTCATGCCTCTGCTTGTGCTGTTTTATACTCTTCGGTTTCCTCGATCGCATATGTCTAGGCGTTTCTTCTTCTAGAATTTACTACTTCGTTACAAGCTATAAAATTACTAGCTATAAACTATATATGCCATATGCGGATGTATATGTGAATAATACTTCCACCGATGATTGCATACTTTTTTGAGTATATCAGATATATGCCTGTGTATATATACATATGTGACAACTAATTTGCTGCTGATTGCATACTTTTGTTAGTATCTCTCCGCAGCGTGCATGTATATATGTGTATACATAATGATTGATTTGTTTATGTAAATACAAGTGACTGCTTAGTATCGGCTTAGAGATGATAGTATCCCTTAGTGTTGCTAATATTCGTCACAATACATATGTTGTGTTATTATACGTTGATAACCGTCTATGAACGGTGGAGCATACAAGTGTGATCCAGAGAAACGATGCTCGTCCAATGGCTCTTTTGGCTCCCAACAAACTTACGGCTGGTTCCCAACAACAACCAAATCGATTTTGATAAAATTACACGGAAAATTCTGCATGCCTTGAAATTCAAAGGAATTTAATATGTTTGTCACATAAGCAAGACATTCACTAATTTGGCCAGTAAAGCAAATTTATTTCGGCAGAAAAACGTGCAACATGATGCTGTTTACACTCAGAGAAAAACGCCGTTCTAATATCCAACATCACCGGACTCAATTCAAAATTTTCATGTTCTTAATTTTTTGTCCTTGAAAAACGAACGACCTGTTCTTAAAACAACAACCTTGTTTTTGAACTGACAAAATTTTTTCTTGAAAAGAGAACGGCTGGTCTTAAAATATGAACAAATTTTCTATTAATGAGAACAATGTTCTTAAATTGAGTTCAAGAAAAACGAAACGGTATAATTCGTGTGCACTACAATGTTAAATACAACATTTGGCACAAGCTATGAAGCAGTTATAGTGGCTCAGCGGCTATGATGTTGCGTTTGCGATCGTGTGGCGCTAGTTCGATCACCGTCAAACTGAAGTTTTTTAAAACAATTTTTTTTATATTCAATTTTTTCTATCTTTTTTTTTTTATTAAGTCGCTTTCATGTTTGTCCCCTCACTTCCATATAAATTTTTGACCCACGGAAAAGTCTTTTTCGGTAACTTCCGTTGAGCTAGACACTTGATACTTAGAACATAGTTCAGATCAGGGAGACATTACAACGCAAGTGAAAATAATCCGCTAGGTGGCGCACGAATCGAGATATACAGAAAATTTATTTTAAAATGAAAATTTTGCGATCCACTTTAAACTAACTTCTTGGTGATCCAGAGACTTAAAACTTAGCACATAGTTTGCGAGTCGATGGCACTACAATTCGTGGAAAACAAAATGCCGCCAAATGGCAGACGAATCGAGATAAACGAAAATCCCTGAAAATCCCGCAGGGAATCTTGCGATCGATTTTTAAGTAACTACCCGGTGAGCTAGAGACTTGAAACTTGGGCCGTGGGTCAAACCAGGTGACAATGCAACATTTGGTCAAAAAAATTCGCTAGGTGGCACGCGGATCGAGATAGTAAGAAAACAAATTTTAATTTGGGAATCTTGCAATCCATTTTCAACTAACTTTCCGATTACCTATAGACTTGAAGCCTGGCACTTAGTTAGAGGCCTGCTGACAATACAACTTATAGAAAGCAAAGTTCCGCTAGGTGGCGAGCTAGTCAAGCTAACTGCGAATCCCTTAAAAAGGGGGGGAATTTTGCGATCGATTTTCGAGTAACTTCCCGATAAGCTAGAGACATGAAACTTGGGCCGTAAGTCAGAACCCGTTGACAATGCAATATTTTATCAAAAAAATTCCAATAGGTGGGGCATGGGTAGAGATATTAAGAAAACTAGTTTTAAATTGGGAATCTTGCAATCGATTTTTAACTAACTTCCTAGATTTCTAGAGACTTGAAACCTGAAATATTGTTTAACGCTCGTTGAAAGTGCAATGTTTGATCAAAAAATTTGGGCTACGTAACGCTCAAGTTAGGCCATACCTGCATGGCTAGCCTCCTGAGTGTTTCAGGCGTTGTAGAATTCCACCTCGTTGAAGGCCCAACTCAATGCACGTCTTTGCATACTTTTAGGCGTACGCGACTTTCACCACGATTGTTTTAGACTTTCAGGCGTTTGCGAATTTCACCATGATTTTCAGCTGTGCAAATTAAGTACCTGACAAACGATGTGGAATTCTCTTGTTATGCTGAGAGGTGGAATTCTTTTGTTTTCGCCAGTGTTGTCAACGAAAATACCGCTAATTCTCTTAAATCTTGCTATTTTGAACAAATAAATAAAGATAAGAATTTTCATTTAGGAATTACTTAAATTACTAATCAAAGTTGCCTTTTTGTAGGCAGTGCTAAAAAATTGAAAATAAAAAGATGATAAAAAAAAAATTTTAAGGACTACCTTTATATAAATGGACCAAAAAATAGAAGGCAATTTTTCCTTTAATACAGACATAGTCTTGTTGAATTTTGAATAAAAAACTTTAACAATAGCTCTTGTAAAAGGATTTCGGGATCTAAAATTATAAAGGTAGAGTGCGTGTTTAAATTTTAAATAATCAATTAGTTAATCGCAAGTACAAGGTTTGCCTTAAATTGAAAGATTGCGCTCCACCTTTATAGTTCTAAATCCCAAAATTCTTTTACAAGAGCTATTGTTTAAGTTTTTTAGTCAAAATTCAACAAGACTATGTCTGTATTAAAGGAAAAATTGCCTTCTATTTTTTGGTCCATTTATATAAACGTAGTCCTTAAAATTTTTTTTCTCACCTTTTTTTTAACTGCTATTTTTTGTTCAGTTCCATTCACATATGCACAGGCACTTCTATAACTTGTTATAAAATGTTTTAAATATATATTCAGATTGCATCATCAAATAAGAAGAATTTCTCAATAAGGGAAATATATAAGAAAATTCATATTATGCGTTTTTTCTAATCTTTTGGGTTTTAATAATAGTTTTTTTGTTATTAATATTTTTTTTAATGACAAAAAAATTATTATTAATAAAAAAAAATAAATAATAAATGGTACCTTCCCACTCCCACCAATGATCAAGCACAAATTGTTCTTGAATTGAGAACGAAAACTGTTAAATCGACCATAAATCGTTCTCGAAGGGTGAGAATGAAAAATCTTAAATCAAGCCCAAGTAGTGCTTGAAATGAGCACAGAAGGTTCACTCATAAATACTAAAGTGGTTAAAAAATACGAACGGTGTGCTTGGAAAAACTGTTCTTAAAACAATCCCATCGGTCACGACGTAAGAAAAAACGTTCTTAACAGACTTTTGTCAACGAATGTTCTTAATTTTGAACTTGTTTCGTTCGTTTTAGAACGATTTTTTCTCTGAGTGTAGTTGCATTTCGTTGTATTTTTGTTCGAATTTTTCGTTGTCATTCCAAGAAGGATATTGTTGTACATTTTATTGAAGTTTTTGTAAAAATAAAATTTTTGCAATTCCGAAAAAGCAATTGTTATTTTATTGATGTTGTGGTCGCATGGTTCCGTTATCCAAATTCTTTGTGCGCCCTTGTTCCAGAGCACTTTGACTACGAACATACCACCACCGCACAATTTCCGTTTTTATTTAAAAAGAAAGTAAATAGCTTACAAAAATATGGGTCCGTAATCATAGTCGCTGACTAAAATACGTTTAGTTAAAATCTTGCCTATATTAAAAATGGGATTTAATATTTTGGTCTGTCATAGACATATTAAATACAGTTTTCGGCTAAAATAAGCATGGACAGGGTCTCCGCATGAAAAAAAGGTATTGATTGGCGCTATGAAGAATTTTTTTAGGATTTTTAAAAGTTTACCCTGTTCCTTACAACCGTGGCTACTTGACTCCACGTATAAAAAATGGTAAATTTTTACTTGACAAAAACTCTTACAATACCACAAAAATTATCAAAGGAGTACCTGAAAACGCGTTCTGATCATAATCCGGTGGCGGATAATTATCATTCAATTCTATTTAAAAGTTATTAGCAAACGTTTTGTAAAAATTCGATGTTTTTTATCAGTCGTAAATTCAAAATTGAGTTCACAATCTATTAATTGAACATTAACATACTTATTTGAAGAAAATTTAGTTAATTTCGTTCTTAAAAAATTATTTAAATCTCGCAGCATAAACGAATAAGTAGTTAAAGCGGATTTGGGCTCCTTAAAGCAAAGGAAGCAACAAGGCTATCCACTCATACAGTCGCATTCATGTTGAATAGTTTATATAGTTTGTAAAAATGTTGTAAAGAAAAGTTGTTTGCCTTAAGACAGATGTGACGGCCAAAATGATGCAAACCTTAAATGTTAGGTGACCCTAACCGTTAAAGCCGTTTAATTTAGTAGACCCAAAACCGAAAAGGGATATCTCTAACCTCGATACTAATAAGTATGCAGGACATTCAATGATAATCAGGTTCAATAAATTGTAGGTTTGTCTTCGCAAAGTCAGCATAAATAAAAGGAGTTTAGTATAGTTTTCCATAGAAAAGAAGTGACCTAGAATGTTGAGCCATTGTACATGGACCTGCAAAGTGTAAGTCCCTTTTACATTAGAAAATCATTGAACTCAAGTCGATCATGACATAGACTAAGACGGTGATAAATGGGGGAAGTAGTTCAGCCCGTACCAAGCAGTTCTTAAAATTTTTGTTGCTAATTCTTGTTGTATTCCGTGTTTTATTTCACGCTTTCTTTTAAGAGGAATTCGCAAATGTAAACGGGAATAGAATACACAAAAGGAAATGCCAGCGGAATTGAATTCAAGAGCTCTGTAATGTAATTCAACAATTAGAAGTCGGAAATAAGAAATTGTTCTTTTATTAATAGATATTCACAAAAAACCGAATAATTACCCTCAAACGGCTGCGAAACTGGAGAAAATTTTATCAGCGCATAACGCCTTTTTAGTTAATTCTTTTCTGTGTACAACAATATCACCAAAATTACATCAACCACATCAAAGTCTTGGAACTTTTTTTTCTTTTTTTTGCAAAAATATCTTGACAGAGTACAAGTATTACTTTGCCGAAATTAAAACGCGTCATTTGACACCTCTCCCGAAATTTTTTGACATGTATTACAAATCGACGCCTGTGGTAAATAATCCCTTCCATTAAATATTTATTTCTAAATTTCATGCAAAATCAGTAAAGGATGCTACTTTTTCCTTAAAAGATACTAAAATATCAAAACTCACAAATATCTTTGAATGCGGAATAGTCTTAATTAAAGATTTCGCATATGTGGAGCTACGTAACCATCCCACATTTTAATATTGTGTAATTTTCGTCACAAACATATTTAATACTCATTCTAGGTATAATAAATTAGCTCCTGACGTATATTGGGAAGCCTTTTTCACTTCAATTTAAGTTCATCGCATTTAAATAGCAAGTTGTTTAATTTCTCGCAACTTTTGACAGCAGACCACCAATTTAAAACCTATTTTAAAAAATTTTAATCGGGCTCATGTCACTTTAAATTTAAAATACTTTTTTAAGGTTAAAATAGTGTTTAAAGGACTATAACAGACCTAAAATTATATTTAATTTAGAACCATGTTTAAGCCAATAAAGCTCTATTTTATTTCGACTATGATTACGGGCCATGTAGCTTAAAATTCAAACTGACCTCTGAGCACTTATTTTCCTTAAATGCAGTAAAATCTAAATTTGAAAACAAAACCCTTTAGCATTGATGGCTGGCCCATATTATGTGGATTCTCCAGCATAGAAGTTAATTATTTTGGCCAGAATATGTACTCCTTGCCAATATTTTATACAGATGCCTCTTCTATATTGGATTTATCATTCGAACGTAGATAATGCATCCATATTTGTTGATGAGATATCACTGAAAGTCCTAGACGTAGATTTTTCTAAGCAGTAGTAATTGCGTTGATACAGGCTGCTGGAATTCACGAATTCAGCTTGAATACAAAGAATTTTCCTGAATTTAAGTACCAGCTGTCTCCACGCCAAAGCTCAAAAATATGCAGGTAATATCAACAATTTCCTTCATTTACCATATTTGTCGCATTTGCACTATTACAAATGCCTCCATAGCGAAACGCTATCAGCTTAACTAAAGTGGGCAGTCCCCAATGTGATAGGAGCGTGCGTCACAAACACACACACTACACTTGCAAACATTCTCAAACTAAAAATAAATAAAAACCCCACTGTAGTGTGCCAATCCGCACGAACACACCTAACCGATTCTCAAAGCAGCATATCTAAACAAAAAATCTCTTTAAATATGGCTAACGAGTGATAAAAAAATCTCTCAAGTAAACCAACCACAAACAAAGAGGCATAGGATAGAAAAAGTTAAAAACGAATGCGGTTACACCCACTTCGGTTTACTTAATACACACAATTGTTATGCTAGGATATATGTATGAATGTGTGTATGTTTGTACATTTTGTTTTGTATTGATGGGTGTTGCGAGAGCGCTAACGAGTTTGACTGCAATACAAATACCGGCAGCTGGTTGGGCCAACTGAAAGGGCCGCGAAAGTTGTTCACTCTTGAGGCGAATTATTCTCTGTATTCGAATTTTTGGCAAAAACAAGAATAAAGAAGAAAATAATTTGTATTTAAGCAATGAAGTACGCTGATGGGTGCTACAGGGGGTCTGCAACGAAATCTTATAACTTTAAACGAGCAATTCTTGTTTGTTTGTATAGCCGAACGATCTCGGGAACGGCTCAACCGATTTAAATGAAATTTGGCACAGAGATAATATATCACCTTCTAAGACTTTCTACCTAGGTCTTGCCACTCAGAATGTTTCACAAGGTTGACACCTATTCGAAATTAAAAAAATAATTTCATGAGATATGCCGATATGGGTATCAAACGAAGGGTATATCACTCCGCATTACAATAGGGACAGTTTTAGGTAGGGTAACCAATTAGGGTTGCCACCTATTCGAAATTAAAAAAAAATTGCATGAGATATGCCGACATGGGTATCAAACGGAAGGTATTTCACTCCGCATTACAATAGGGTCATTTTTGAGTACGGTTGTCATTTAGGGTTGCCACCTATTCGAAATTAAAAAAAAAAAATTGCATGAGATAAGCGGATGTGGGTATCAAACGAAAGGTATTTCACTCCGCATTACAATAGGGACATTTTTGAGTAGGGTTACCAAAAAGTAGAGTTTGATTAATGATGGCATGTATAACAAAGTAAGTTATGCGGCATACTTGAAGATTGCCGAGCAAAGCTCGGTCGCCCAGGTACTGTTAGAAATAGTGTACAAAATTGCATCTGCTTGGTGTTACCCAAGAAAATTACTTAATGATATATAACTTTTAATTGAATATATTAAAAATAAAATAAAAAGTGTATAGTGTTCCCCTCTGGGCTTTAAAAGTGACGTTATGAGATTCTAAATAAATGATATTTTTTAGGTATCCGTTACAACAACGAAACTATATTTGTCCCATAATTTACCTACATATTTCAGATAGATGCGGTCCCGTGGTGTGATCCTGGTTTTAAATTTTCCTAATAAAAGGCATATTTTTCAAGAAAATATGAATATGATCTTTGATTCAATTGTCTATTCAATTATAAGATTGGAAAATTGTATAAGTTTAAGACGTATTCACAATAAATTCCTTTATTAAATTAATTGTCTGATCTTATAGCTATTTCGATCCCGCAAAAGATCTCATCAAACGTGAAAAACTGAAGTTAAGCCACATACATACAGACGCAGTACACTCAGAGAAAAAATCGTTCTAAAACGAACGAAACAAGTTTACAATTAAGAACATTCGATGACAAAAGTCTGTTAACTACGTTTTTTCTTAAGTCGTGACCGATGGGCTTGTTTTAAGAACAGTTTTTCCAAGCACACCGTACGTATTTTATGACCACTTTGGTATTGATGTGTGAACCTTCTGTGCTCATTTCAAGCACTACTGGGGCTTGATTTAAGATTTTTCGTTCTCACGCTTCGAGAAAGTTTTGTGGTCGATTTAAACGTTTTCGGTGTCAATTCAAGAACGGTATGTGCTTATCATTGGTGGGAGGAAGGTTATTGTTTAATTATTACCCATTTATTTATTTATTTTTTATTAATAAAAAATTTGTTTGTTATTAAAAAAATATTAATAACAAAAAAACTATTATTAAAAGCCAAAAGGTTTGAAAAAAACGCATAATATGCATTTTTTTCATATATTTGTTTTATCGAGAAATTTTTCTCATTTGATGATGCAATCTGAATATATATTTAGAACATTTCATAACAAGTTTGAGAATTACCCGAATGGAACTGAACGAAAAACAAGAGTTAAAAAAATAGAATATAAATACATTGTTTCAAAAATCTTCAAAGTTTGACGGTGATCGACTCGCGCCGGACGATCACAACCACAACATCATAGCTGCTGTGCCACTACCACTGCTTGGTAGGTTGTGCCAAATGTCGTATTTAACATTGTAGTGCACACAGTTATACTGTTTTCACACAGAAACTTAATGATCTCATTTCACCTTCTAATGAAATCGTAAATTTTTTGCTTTCACACAGAAGTAACTGCTCGATTAGTATGAAGGATGAAATGTCAAGCGAATAAAATGACAATGCTATATGACAGACAATCATGGCGGAACAATACAAGGTGGCAGCATGCTGACATACCTACAAACAAAAAAAAATTCCATGTACTTGTAAATTCGATGGACAAATGTCAAAATCGTACTGCGCTGGTAGTTGATGTATCAAATCAAATAAAAAAGGTTATAATCAGCTGTTCGATGCGGCCACCTTGTATCGTTCCGCCATGCAGAAAAAGACATTTACTTTGACAAATGACATTTTTAGGCACTGAAGACACCAAAAACTAAGAAGCGGAACGCGGCCAACAGAGTTGCATTGTGCTTTTGACTTCATTAGGCATTCGATTAGCTACTAATGAAATAATTATAGATTCGAATTTTGTAGGGAAGATTGAGCTCAATAAGCGTCTTAATGTAGAAAAATGCCTTTATTATTCAATAAGCCGTCTATGTGAAAATAGTATTATACCGTTTCATTTTTCTTGAGCTTAATTTAAGAACATTGTTCTTAATTTAAGAACATCGTTCTCATTAACAGAACATTCGTTCATATTTTATGACCAGCCGTTCTCTTTTCAAGAACAAGTTTGTCAGTTCAAGAACAAGGTTGTTGTTTTGAGAACAGGTCGTTTTGCTGCGTTTGCCCACTGCTACAACAACAACAACAAAGTTTCGCTGGCTAGGTCATGTTTTGCGAATGGATGAGGACGCTCCGTCCACGAAAGTATTTCAGTCAACATCACATTTTGGAAGCAGTTGAAGGGAGATATCTACTAAGTGGGGAGAGAAAGGTTTAGGAAAATTTGACCTCCCTTAGTGATGGCGTCACCTATTACGAGACGGCCAAAATGGCTTAAGCCGTAAGCGCCAATTAATGATGACGATGATTATAATCGATAACATTGATGCCGAAAGATTGGTTTGATCAGCTGTTTTTTTTGGTATTTAAAAAATTAAAAGCCCTTTATAAATTGATTTTCCATTGGCAGTAGGCGTACGTATCAACCTGATAAGTTCTTGATGTTTATCGCTGTACATCTTCAAAACAAAAAATAATAATAAAAAATTGCGCCAACCCCTCCGAAAATATTTTTTGTATTCGTCCCTGTATGCCAATTTGTATGTATGGTTTTTTAAAATGTAAGCTTTTCTGCTACTTCTTTGCTTAGAAACCAATAATTTTGTTTGTTTTTATTTCAAATCTCTTCAGTTTTTGCTACCTATCTTCGGCTTCATCTTGTATGCCAAAGTTGGCAAAAACAGCAATAACATCAGCAAAAACTATTAACCGGGTGTAACCGAACATTATATACTCAGCGTGAGCTTCAATTGTACATTTCATTTCAGATAAATTACTTTTCTACATAACACGTGGCACAGCCCGTTTAAAAAATATGTCACCCCATTTCCTCTTACAATAAAAACTTATAAGTGAAATATCATTGATTCTATAGGGAAAATTTGTGTACCCAATTTTATTACGATCCGTTAATTTTTCTTCGAGTTATGGCTCCCGAAACATAGAAAATTGCTTAGTCATAAAAGGGGCGGTTTCACACCCATTTTCAAAAATGTTAGTGTTTTCTAATTTAATGTTATAATTCAATTTAAAAGGCAAAATTCTGTTGATACAGAGCTCTTTTTCGCTAAGATATAGCTTATTTTATTCGTCCACAACCCTTTAAAAAATCTTTTATATAAAAGTGGGCATGGTCCTTAACCGATTTCCTTAATTTTTCTTCAAAGCATTCCTTACAGTAAAAGCAACCTCTCTGCCGAATTTTGTTACGATAGGTTAAACGATTTTTGATTTATGATTAATAATATTTGTAAAATTGATTTTATCGCAAGTGGGCGGTGCCACGCCCATTTTACAATTTTTTTTTTCAAATTTTTAACAAGAGTCTCAATATCAGTCCACACGTCAAATTTCAACATTCTAGGTGTATTATTTACTAAATAATCAGGTTTTTTGTATTTTCCAAAATGTTTTATATATAAAAAGTGGGCGTGGTTATCATCCGATTTCACTCATTTTCAATACCAATTTATCCTGGCTCCAGATAAGCAAGTGTACCAAATTTGGTGAATATATCTCAATATTTATTCAACTTATTGTGTTAAAGGACAGACGGGAGGACGGACGGACATGGCTCAATCAAATTGTTTTTCGATACTGATGATTTTGATATATGGAAGTCTATATCTATCTCGATTCCTTTATATCTGTACAACCAATCGTTATCCAATCAAAGTTAATATACTCTGTGTGCAAAGCACGCTGAGTATAAAGAGCACCAGCTATACCAACTACCGTATCGTCGGCTATTTCTGTATTTTGTTTTGGGAGGCAGGCTGAAAACTTGTTCGCAACATTGTATGTTGTTGTGTTGTTGTTTCTTATACATATACAATAAATTTACGCAGTGCTTTTTTTGTTTTTGTTTTTGCATGATAAGCGTGCGTGTTCGTATGGAGTTTGTGATTATTGTGGCCTTAGCTTCCCTATTATACGTGTATTATTTCTGTTTTCATTTCTTCGCTCACATATTCGTAAGCACATAGTGTATAAGTGTGTGTATATATTTTATAAGCATAGCTATGTTTGTTGTACCCATTCAATTGTTTAACTCAACGCAACTTGCGCCAAAGAACAGCGAGCGGCGGCCAGTGGCAGCGAAAGCAGTTCGAGTTCGAGTTTGTCGATACCCAAATGCGGAGGAGCCGCGCGCCTAAATAAATAAACAATTAGCCGACGCTTTATTAGAAAAAAGTGTGTATTTACAAACGTATATGTGTGTGTGTGCGTGTATGAGCAAAATTAATATTATTGTATTTTAATTGATTTGTGAGTCGCGTCGCTTTTAAATATAAAAATTAATATAATTTAATAATAAATAAATCTTTAGCTGTCAAAAATTTTATAGATAGTTATTTTTTGGCAAATATATGACCATCCAGGTGTACCGGTTCGGGGAAAAATTAATAAAAAAAAAAAATAGATACAAGAAAAACAACTAATCAGTTATGTACCTTAAAAGTGAAAAATCTGAAATAAGTTAAAAAAACAAAAAAAAAAAAAAGAATGTAGATAAAAATAAAAAAATTTGATAAGTACTAAAGTACAAAATCAGGAAAAAAACATCAATAAAAGAGAAACCAAAATTGTATACAAAGTCAGCTAAATTCTTTCGAAAATCTGTGTACTCCAGTTTCGGAATTTTTTTCTTTGTTTTTTTCTTTTCGGTTTATGGCGAAGGTTTTTTATGTGAAAAATTTAACAAAATCTAGTCCAAAAAAAGTCATTAATAATGGCCAAGGCGAATCCATACCAGGTGGTGGCAAAGCGAATGCAACAAATTCGCCGTGCAGAAAAATGTCAAGTCAAAGGAAAATTTTAATTTATTTTGATTAAGTGACATATTAAGGTACAACCCTGAAAAAATGCGATTAGTCTAGAATGAATCCGGCATGAGTCGTAAAAGAGTATGCGACTATAGCCAGTTCTGATCTCTTTATATGGGTTGGATTGATCCCTTTTGTTTGAGCATGTCGTATGGAGAGATCAATTGTACATGTTTATGCCTGAACGGATAGTGTCGGACGTGTCGTCTTTGTACCACTAGGGGTACTGTCGGACAGATGCTTCTTATACTGTTCGGCACTTCCTCTTTATACCGCTTCGGGTACTGTTCGACACGCCCTCTTTGCACCCCTACGGTTATTGTCGGACAGATGCTTTTTCTACTCTCCGTTATACCCTTACAGTTACTGTTCGACGCGTCCTCTTTGAACCACTTTTTTAAATTTAGTACAATATTCTAAATTTTTTTCGTATTGGTGTTGTACAATAATAAAAAAAAAAAAACAATTACGATACATATGGTCCTATCCTGAAAATTCGATGGCCCGTAACAATAACAAACTACGAATTATGGCGAAGGACAAGCCAAATAAAAGCAGCCACAGAAATTGCAAAACGCAAGTGGTCGTGGATTGGACACTCGATTAGGAGGCCTCCAGACAATATAGCAAGGCAAGCATTGCGGTGAAACCCGCATGGAAGCAGAAGACCCGGGGCGCCAGCGAAAACCTGGCGTAGAACTGTCGATAAAGAATTGGAAGATGCAGTTTACACGTGGAATGATGTTACGAGGATAGCAGCAAATAGAATAAGATTCAAATCGGTTGTCGAGGCCCTATGCTCCAATAGGAGTTAAGGAAGGAAAAAGAAGAAGAGATTTCATCTTTTTATTTTATTCATTTCGTTGTACTTTGTTTTTTATTGTTTTTTTTTTCAATTGGCTACATAAATTTCAAACTGATTGATGCCAAATATACCCAAAAGGAACTAGAAGGGATCAATTATACCCCAATGTGGACAAAAGAGATCAAACGCAGACCGCTCTCTTTACGGATACATCGTACGACTTTTTGCAGCGTAGGCACTGTTTGGAAAATAATCAAGAAGAAGCAATCAGCTGTTGGGATAACAACAGCTGGTACTGAATTCGCCTTGATAACGGCATGGCTCAATTATATGGTTGGCTCATCTCATCAGCTCATTTTATTTTTTTCATTTCACTGGTATAGGGATTGTCAAAAGGAGATGTCAAACGCAAAATTTAACCAACACATTGACAATTATTTACTGCCGTGGTGGTAAATTTTTTATAAAAAAATAGTTGCACATCACTTTAAGTTATTTTTTTTAGGAAATGCATTTAGCGTATTATTTTCCCACAACACACAAGAATTGCAAAGTTTTATGTTTTCATTCCATTCCACTCGCCTAATACCAACACGCAGATTTTGACAATCTGCACAAAGGTATGCCGTTGCTGTAGAGATGAGCCAACCATTTAGGTGAATCATGAATAATGCCACAACCTTTTAAAGAAAGTCTCGATGTTTCCCCACAAGTATTGTTACTTTGTTGTTCCGTCGGTTTGGCGCTCGAACTTAGTTCAAACTCCTGCGACCACGTTCGTGCTCTTTGTGCGACGCATGTAGCTAAAAGATACACGTCTGATGGCAAGGACGGCTAAATAATGGGTTCTACACTGAAAGAAAAAGACTGGTAAAATCAACCGAAGTACGTGTCAATTCAATCGAAATTTCTGTCAAATCCATCGCAACAAGATGTTGAATCAACTGCGCACAAATCGTTAATTCGTAATTGACCGTTTTAGTAGTCAAATGAACAAAAATAGTTGTTGCGACAGTCTTGTGCGAAAGTACTTATGTTGCGGCATTTGCAAGGCAGATGAGTTTTCACTCAGATCTTTTTATGGTAGAAATACACTCGGGGTGCTTGCCGAACAGTGCCGAGGGGCGACCCTGCTTAGGAAAATTTTCTTCTAATTGAAAAACCTTATTTCTAAAATTTTTATGTTGCTTTGCCCGGGGTGTGAACCCAGGGTCTTCGGTGTGGTAGGCGGAGCAACTACCATCACACCACGGCGGCCGCCATATACATACGTAAATATGTGCATACATATAGTACACAGCATACATAAGTACAAAGTAGAGAGCGCAGTGAGCGTAAAATTCTCCTTGAAATTTGCTCATGTATTGACTGTTGGTCGCTGTTGAAATGACCAGTGAGACCAGTTGTGTTAACAAAAAAATCAGTTAGATTGATTAGGAAACTGTCAATTTTACAGAATTTTGTTAACTTAAGAGCTACAATTTCTCTTCTGTTGAAATGACTAAACTAATTTGTTCGGTTGACAAAGAACTCGGTCGAATTAACCATAATTCGATCAATTTCACGGAATCTCCGTTAAGTCAAAAACAACAGAACCGATTTGTTGATTTTACTAGCACCAATTCTTTCAATGTACTAGCCTCGCAAGGGCTACACAGGCATATACGACTTAAGAGCTGAATAAGATTTGAAGCGGCTGTCTAACACGATATGCGTCTGCAATCTCGGAACCAATTCATTTAATGATTGAACATGTTTTACCTCGACGCACAATAAAATTAAATGGGCACTGTAACAACAACAACAACTAGAAAACGAAGTTCTTTAATATACAATTTACCAGCATTACTCTCCTGCTGTGACAAAAAAATCATGTCTTATAGCTAGAGAATAGTAATAGATAAATAATATTAAGCAGTATTACGTCCTACCGTCGGAAAACTCGGTAGGCCGAATAATATCTCATAACGTGCTGCGGTAGATTAACGACACAGCACCTGGAGAAAGTGCTATGGCGTAATCTTGATTAAATAATACTAAACAAAATGGATTGCACCGTTATCGTTGGAAGGAACTAGTGTTCTAAACCATCATCCTGTGGCAGCTGCATCTTTACAGCAAGTACAAAGAAAGGGCAAGACGCATGTGTTTACCTTGCAGGAAGTAGAAATGAAGAGTAGTACACTCAGAGAAAAACGCCGTTCTAAAATCCAGCACCACCGGACTCAATTCAAGCTTTTGATGTTCTTACTTTTTTGTTCTTGAAAAACGAACGACCTGTTCTTAAAACAACAACCTTGTTCTTAAACTGACACCATTTTCTTTAAAACAGAACGGCTGGTCTTAAAATATGAACAAATGTTCTATTAATGAGAACGATGTTCTTAAATTAAGCCCAAGAAAAAAAAAACGGTACAATTCGTGTACACTACAATGTTAAATACAACATTTGGCACCAGCTATCAAGCAGTTGTAATGGCCCAACGGCTATGAAGTTTATCTTGCGATCGTGTGGCGCGAGTTCGCTCCCCGTCAAACTCTGAATTTTTTTAAAACAATTTTTTTATGTTCTATTTTTTTTAACTCTTAATTTCGTTCAGTTCCATTCACATATGCACAGGTAATTCTCAAACTTGTTATGAAATGTTTTAAGTATATATGCAGATTACGTCTTTAAATAAGAATAATTTCTCAATAAGAGAAATGTATGAGAAAATGCTTATTATGCATTTTTTCTTAAACTTTTGAATTTAAATAACAATTTTTTTGTTATAAATATTTTTTATTTATGACAAAAAAATTATTATTAATAAAAAATAAATAAATATATTTAAAAAAATACTTTCCCCTCCCACCAAAGATCAAGCACGAACCGTTCTTAAATTGAGACCGAAAAATGTTAAATCGAACCCAAATCGTTCTCGAAGCGTGAGAACGAAAAGTCCTAAATCAAGCCCAAGTAGTGCTTGAAATGAGCACAGAAGTTTCACACATCAATACCAAAGTGGTCATAAAATACGAACGGTGTGCTTGGAAAAACTGTTCTTAAAACAATCCCATCGGTCACAAGTTAAGAAAAAACGTACTTAACAGACTTTTGTCAACGAATGTTCTTAATTTTGAACTTGGTTCGTTCGTTTTAGAACGATTTTTTCTCTGAGTGTAGTTCGGCCTACCGAGTAGGTAGGACGAAATACACTTAACCTTGCCAATTCGCACAGTGACAAAACGAAAATTCTTTGTCGAAAAGTTTCTCAAATGAGCATCTAGCAGATGATTTCTACACTCATGTTTTTCCAAAATAATAAAAAATTAATAAAACAGCGTATGATATACCTTCGAGGAGAACCCCCAACCGAGAACCCCATTGTACGATAGATATGAATATTACGCCGCCTCAGGAGATATAGAACGCAAACATAATAACGATCGGGACAAATTCCTGATGGGACCACATGGTAAACAACTTATAGAGCGTACTTAACATATGGCGGATCAATTGCCTTACTTGCGAAATAGCGACGGATATGACAAACTCGATAATGCAATAACCGACAAGGTAAAATTTGTCCACCACTCGACTTTGACGTAGTGAAAAGGTAAATACCCCGGTTATACATAACAAAGTGCTGGAAAATGATGGACTACCCATCGAACTGTTGAATTACTGACGCGATGAGATAAAAAGGGCCTTGCATGAATATGTAATTTTTGGTCGGAAAGGCGCATGTCTCCACAAATTATAATTGAAATTTGGTATAACTAACTCATAAGACAGTCGCTCCATTGATTCGCGACAGCCAACATGAAACTAGTCTGATGAAGTATTTATCATATATTACTCTAACATATTGTGCAAAAGACTGATCCCTACAGGCAACAAATTGATTCGGTTTTAAGAGTATGACTTCAGATCTGCTAAGTCTGCTATTGACTACATATTTACGACACGCTGCGTAATACCAACGTATAGGATTAGGAAGGACGTCTGCGAACCTTTTGAAACAAAACGGAACTTTGGACATGGTGTCCCCTTATCCTGCCATTTCTTTATTTGGTGCTTGAAGCAATATACCGAGCAGAATAACTAAACCACTCCGGGAAAATATATTAAGTAAAAGGGGATTCAATTGCTGGTGTATGCCTTTTTGATGCCATTGGCCTTGAAAAGGCGCGCTTACATTAGCCTTCTCTGGGCTGGCTAAAGAGACTAAATAAGTCTGTATTTTGACAAACAAGTAGTCTTAAAATAAACGATTGTAGTTTCTTAGCTTGACAGCGACTGTTAAGGGCTTCGTTCCTGGAGTATACGTAAGGATAATTGTTCGGAAGATGAACGGTTATTTCCGTTTGCCGGACGGCTTCTTTCGACAGAGGTCTAAAAATATACACTGAAAGAAAAAGACTGATAAAATCAACCACAATACGGGTCAATTCAACCGAAATTTCTGCGCACAAATCGTTGATTCGTAATTGACCGTTTTAGTAGTCAAATGAACAAAAAAAAGCTGTTGCGACAGCT
Organism: Eurosta solidaginis; assembly: GCF_040869045.1. Taxonomy (NCBI): domain Eukaryota; kingdom Metazoa; phylum Arthropoda; class Insecta; order Diptera; family Tephritidae; genus Eurosta; species Eurosta solidaginis. The sequence continues at coordinate 68,662,947 of NC_090319.1, read as the reverse complement.
TTGTATGAAAGTATAAATAAATAAATGTAAGACGCGATAACCTCCGAAGAGATTTTAGGCCGAACTTCTCTTCCAATTTATTTGTGTCGTGCTCCTTTTTAATTTTTCTTACAAATTGACTGGACGCGAACAACTTGTTTTATGCCGACTCCGAAAGGCATCTGCAAGGCATATAAGTTTCCACTGAGAGCATTTCATGGCAGAAATACACTCGGAGTGCTTGCCGAACACGGCCGAGGGGCGACTCCGCTTAGAAAATTTTTCTTCTTATTGAAAAAGCTTGTTTCTAAAATTTTGATGTTGCTTTTCCCGGGGTGTGAACCCAGGGTCTTCGGTGTGGTAGGCGGAGCACGCTACCATCACACCACGGCGGCCGCCATATAAATACGTAAACATGTGTATATATAAATACGTATGCTTGCTACATATAAATACATATGTACGCACTTACTAACCGAACTTCAATTGTGCGTACATCAAATACGCTGGCACACAATAAACATTATACACTTTATTATTTTGTTTTATTAAACGCACTTTCACCAAATTTTATATTTTATAATTTATTTAATTCATAGGTTTGAACTTCGCTTTTCAAATAGAAATGAAAATAGCAGTCACAAAACTGATTCTCAATTCTTTCAGTTGCAGCTCAGCTCATTCTCAATTTCTTCTCTCGCATGTAGTTGCCACACTTGATTGTTTCGAACAAAACTTGTACAAATGTTTGACATCACATTTTCAATAGAGAACTTGTAAGTTATAGAAAAGTAAAAAATCAAATCGCAGGAAGGTAATTCACCACTGGAGTAACTTTACATGTAATTCGGCAAGTTTAGTTTTCGTAACACTTTAAGTTGAAACGATTCCAAAACAACTCAAACTTTTATGTTGTCGGAAACATCAAAATTAAAAAAGGATGTTTTTTTTATTATCTTATTAGATTCGTTCGCGTGAGTGAAAATTCGTAAAAACTTGAACAAAATGTTTCTAACTTTGGAAAAATCCTGTTCGTTCAAACAAAACTTTTGCAACAAGAGGGCGGAACTTTGCATTTCGTTTGGACGAGAAGTTACCAAAACTGTACGCAATAAATAGGTGTCCCGGTATCTAATAATTTTTGGCACAGTAAATTCAAAAAAGGGTTTTTTCGTTTTGTATTGATAACTGAAAAACTAGTTTTTTATTGTTTTCCCATTTTTTGTGTGTTTCCGATTTGATGGTTTTTTTATTTTGGTGTTTTTTTTTAACAAGTGGCACCATTGTCATAAGTGCAACGTAGAGAGCGCAGTGAGCATAAAATTATCTTTGAAAGTTGCTAATGTACTGTCAGTTGATCGCCGTTGAAATGACCTGTAAGATCAGTTGTGTTAACCGAAAAATCAGTTAAATTGATAAGGAATGTCAATTTTACAAAATTTTGTTAACTTAAGAACGACAATTTCTCTTCGGTTGAAATTACTAAACTAATTTGTTCGCTTGATAAAGAACTCGGTCGAATTAACCATAATTCGATCAATTTCACCGAATCTCCGTTAAGTCAAGAACAACAGAACAGATATGTTGATTTTACCAGCACCATTTCTTTCAGTGTAGTGCAGCCAATAAAGATCCAAAGTATTTCGAAATATTAAACATTAGAACATATTCCCAGTCAAATTTAAGCGATAAAATCCGTTTTTCGTTTGCGTTTAAGGCACGTATATTATTAATGAGTAGCATAAGGTGAGCCCTAAAATCTATCAAGACAACAGGATTCCATCCTATTCTACACCTCTTGCCTGCAGATCTAAAGGCCAAGGATGAAGCGTTAGTAACTGCAACAAAGCTTAACGCCTAAAGCCATAAGCGTATGTTGTTGTTGTTGTTGTAGCGATAAGGTTGCTCCCCGAAGCTTTTGGGGAGTGTTATCAATGTGATGGTCCTTTGCCGGATACAGATCCGGTACGCTCCGGTAACACAGCACCATTAAGGTGCTAGCCCGACCATCTCGGGAACGATTTATATGGCCACATTAAACCTTCAGGCCATCCCTGCCTCCCCACCCCCAAGTTCCATGAGGAGCTTGGGGTCGCCAGAGCCTCGTCTTAGTTAGTGAAACAGGATTCGCCGCGGATAGGTGAGGTTGACAATTGGGTTTGGAGAAGCTGTATATTGCGCTGGCAACCTGAAGGGTGCGCTACACAGCCCCTTGAATCTGGTATTTTAGTCGCCTCTTACGACAGGCATACCCAACGCGGGTATATTCTGACCCCCTAACCCGCTGGGGCCGCCATAAGCGTATAGCGGCATCTAATATAGGGCGAACATACTGCATTGCCCCGTACTAAGCTTTAAAAGAGATCTTGGGGCCACAGTAGCGTGGAATGGTTAAAAAGTAACGACAAGACCGATGAGCTGGCAAAAGGGTTGCAGCACTCTATAAATCGACGGTAGACGACGCTTGGGAGAAGTCAAAAGGAGACAGGAGTTGCATATGAGCGATCAAGCACAAAAGGCGTTTATAGATGCTCGCGGCTGCAAAATGTCTAAAATTATGTGCAAATCCAAACAAATTAGACTTACCAATTTATTTATATCTCTAAGGAGAGAAGACTAAAGTTTCATGATGGGCATACTAACTGGCCACTGCCTGCTGGCGTCACCTTTTTCGCTGCGTTTTGATCCGTTTATAAAAAGGAAGTGCTAAAAAATTTTTTGTCTTCTTTTTATTTTCCCCTTTGGTGTTGTTGTCTCGTGGCTTTGAAGTAGGTGTGAAATTTCAAGTTTGTAGCTCAATGACAAGCCTCTTGAAAACTGATCGTAACGCTCCTCCCTTCCGTACGATTTTCCAAGTATTGATCCATGCGCCTCCTAGCGGAACATTTTGTGATAGGTATTTCTCGTTAGACATTTTTCTGGGTCCTTGCAGAGTTTTTTCCCTTTATTTTCAATGTCCCGGTATCCTAAACAACTTTTATGGATTCAAGTTTCTAGCTTATTGAAAATCGATAGTCTTTTAGGAAATCCTTAAAAAATCGTTACTTTTCTATTTTGATTTGTCTAGAATTTAGTTGTCTGAATTTGAATTTGTCTGGATTTTGATCTTCGACGTTATAAGCCTTGTCGGTACTATGAATGGTAGCGATTTTCTGGTTTCTAGATTATATATTTCAGATTGTGTCCATCGATAATTGAAAAACAAGTAAGAACGGGACTGTCTTCGGCTGTGCCGAAGACTTCATACCTTTCATGAATGGGGCTGAACAATAATCTTATCCCGTTCGTAATCTCCGAATAATCGGATGTATAAGATAAGAAATATATAGTGAACAGATCTACATACCTTAACGATTTTTAAGATAAATATAAAATAAACAAGTAAGGAAGGCTAAGTTCGGATGTAACCGAACATTACATACTCAGTTGAGAGCTATGGAGACAAAATAAGGAAAATCACTATGTAAGAAAATGAACCTAGGGTAACCCTGGAATGTGGCTGTATGACATGTGTATCAAATGGAAGGTATTAAAGAGTATTTTAAGAAAGAGTAGGCCATAGTTCTATGGATGAACGCCATTTAGGGATATCGCCATAAAGGTGGACCAGGGCTGACTCTAGAATTTGTTTGTACGATATGGGTATCAAATGAAAGGTGTTACTGAGCATTTTAAGAGGGAGTGGGCCTTAGGTCTATCAGTGGACGCCTTTTCGAGATATCGCCATTAAAGTGGACCAGGGGTGACTGTAGAATGTGTTTGTACGATATGGGTATCAAATGAAAGCTGTTAATGAGTAATTTGAAAAGGAGTGATCCCTAGTTCCATAGGTGGACGCCGTTTCGAGATATCGCCATAAAGGTGGACCAGGGGTGTCTCTAGAATGTGTTTGTACGATATGGGAATCAAATGAAAGGTGTTACTGAGCATTTTAAGAGGGAATGGGCATTAGGTCTATAGGTGGACGCCTTTTTGAGATATCGCCATTAGGGTGGGCCAGGGGTGACTCTAGAATGTTTGTACGATATGGGTATCAAACGAAAGGTGGTAATGAGTATTTTAAAAGGGAGTAATCCTTAGTCTTATAGGTGAACGCCATTTCGAGAAATCGCCATAAAGGTGGACCAGGGGTGACTCTAGAATATGTTTGTACGATATGGGTATCAAATGAAAGCTGTTAATGAGTATTTTGGAAAGGAGTGATCCCTAGTTCCATAGGTAGACGCCGTTTCGAGATATCGCCATAAATGTGGGCCAGGGGTGTCTCTAGAATGTGTTTGTACGATATGGGCATCAAATGAAAGGTGTTACTGAGCATTTTAAGAGGGAGTGGGCATTAGGTCTATAGGTGGACGCCTTTTCAAAATGTCGCCATTAGGGTGGGCCAGGGGTGACTCTAGAATGTGTTTGTATGATATGGGTATCAAATGAAAGATGGTAATGAGTATTTTAAAAGGGAGTAATCCTTAGTTTTATAGGTGAACGCCTTTTCGAGAAATCGCCATAAAGGTGGACCAGTGGTGACTCTAGAATATGTTTGTACGATATGGGTATCAAATGAAAGGTGGTAATGAGTATTTTAAAAGGGAGTAATCCTTAGTTCTATAGGTGGACGTCTTTTCGAGAAAGCGCCATAAAGGTGGACCAGGGGTGACTCTAGAATATGTTTGTACGATATGGGTATCAAATGAAAGCTGTTAATGAGTATTTTGAAAAGGAGTGATCCCTAGTTCCATAGGTGGACGCCGTTTCGAGATATCGCCATAAATGTGGGCCAGGGGTGTCTCTAGAATGTGTTTGTACGATATGGGCATCAAATGAAAGGTGTTACTGAGCATTTTAAGAGGGAATGGGCATTAGGTCTATAGGTGGACGCCTTTTTGAGATATCGCCATTAGGGTGGGCCAGGGGCGACTCTAGAATGTTTGTACGATATGGGTATCAAATGAAAGATGGTAATGAGTATTTTAAAAGGGAGTAATCCTTAGTCTTATAGGTGAACGCCATTTCGAGAAATCGCCATAAAGGTGGACCAGGGGTGACTCTAGAATATGTTTGTACGATATGGGTATCAAATGAAAGCTGTTAATGAGTAATTTGAAAAGGAGTGATCCCTAGTTCCATAGGTGGACGCCGTTTCGAGATATCGCCATAAAGGTGGACCAGGGGTGTCTCTAGAATGTGCTTGTACGATATGGGAATCAAATGAAAGGTGTTACTGAGCATTTTAAGAGGGAATGGGCATTAGGTCTATAGGTGGACGCCTTTTTGAGATATCGCCATTAGGGTGGGCCAGGGGTGACTCTAGAATGTTTGTACGATATGGGTATCAAACGAAAGGTGGTAATGAGTATTTTAAAAGGGAGTAATCCTTAGTCTTATAGGTGAACGCCATTTCGAGAAATCGCCATAAAGGTGGACCAGGGGTGACTCTAGAATATGTTTGTACGATATGGGTATCAAATGAAAGCTGTTAATGAGTATTTTGGAAAGCAGTGATCCCTAGTTCCATAGGTGGACGCCGTTTCGAGATATCGCCATAAAGGTGGACCAGGGGTGTCTCTAGAATGTGTTTGTACGATATGGGAATCAAATGAAAGGTGTTACTGAGCATTTTAAGAGGGAATGGGCATTAGGTCTATAGGTGGACGCCTTTTTGAGATATCGCCATTAGGGTGGGCCAGGGGTGACTCTAGAATGTTTGTACGATATGGGTATCAAACGAAAGGTGGTAATGAGTATTTTAAAAGGGAGTAATCCTTAGTCTTATAGGTGAACGCCATTTCGAGAAATCGCCATAAAGGTGGACCAGGGGTGACTCTAGAATATGTTTGTACGATATGGGTATCAAATGAAAGCTGTTAATAAGTATTTTGGAAAGGAGTGATCCCTAGTTCCATAGGTAGACGCCGTTTCGAGATATCGCCATAAATGTGGGCCAGGGGTGTCTCTAGAATGTGTTTGTACGATATGGGCATCAAATGAAAGGTGTTACTGAGCATTTTAAGAGGGAGTGGGCATTAGGTCTATAGGTGGACGCCTTTTCAAAATGTCGCCATTAGGGTGGGCCAGGGGTGACTCTAGAATGTGTTTGTATGATATGGGTATCAAATGAAAGATGGTAATGAGTATTTTAAAAGGGAGTAATCCTTAGTTTTATAGGTGAACGCCTTTTCGAGAAATCGCCATAAAGGTGGACCAGTGGTGACTCTAGAATATGTTTGTACGATATGGGTATCAAATGAAAGGTGGTAATGAGTATTTTAAAAGGGAGTAATCCTTAGTCCTATAGGTGAACGCCTTTTCGAGAAATCGCCATTAGGGTGGGCCAGGGGTGACTCTAGAATGTTTGTACGATATGGGTATCAAATGAAAGATGGTAATGAGTATTTTAAAAGGGAGTAATCCTTAGTTTTATAGGTGAACGCCTTTTCGAGAAATCGCCATAAAGGTGGACCAGTGGTGACTCTAGAATATGTTTGTACGATATGGGTATCAAATGAAAGGTGGTAATGAGTATTTTAAAAGGGAGTAATCCTTAGTCCTATAGGTGAACGCCTTTTCGAGAAATCGCCATAAAGGTGGGCCAGGGGTGACTCTAGAATGTGTTTGTATGATATGGGTATTAAATGAAAGCTGTTAATGAGTATTTTGAAAAGGAGTGATCCCTAGTTCCATAGGTGGACGCCTTTTCGATATATCGCCATAAAGGTGGACCAAGGGTGACTCTAGAATGTTTGTACTATATGGGTATCAAACGAAAGGTGTTACTGAGCATTTTAAGAGAGAGTGGGCATTAGGTCTATAGGTGGACGCCTTTTCGAGATATCGCCATAAGGGGGGGGGGGGGGGGGTGCCAGGGGTGACCCTAGAATGTGTTTGTACGATATGGATATCAAATTGAAGGTATTAATGAGGTTTTTAAAAGCGAGTGGCCCTTAGATGTATATGTGAAGGCGTTCTCGCGATATCGACCAAAATGTGGACCAGGTGATCCAGAAAATCATCTGTCGGGTACTGCTAATTTATTTATATATGCAATACCACTAACAGTATTCCTGCCAATATTCCAAGGGCTGTTGATTTCGCCTTGTAGAACTTTTTCATTTTCTTCTACTTAATATGGTAGGTGTCACACCCATTTTACAAAGTTTTTTCCAAAGTTATATTTTGCGTCAATAAACCAATCCAGTTACCATGTTTCATCCCTTTTTTCGTATTTGGTATAGAATTATGGCATTTTTTTCATTTTTCGTAATTTTCGATATCGATAAAGTGGGCGTGGTTATGGTCGGATTTCGGCCATTTTTTATACCAAGATAAAGTGAGTTCAGATAAGTACGTGGGCTAAGTTTAGTAAAGATATATTGGCTTTTGCTCAAGTTATTGTGTTAACGGCCGAGCGGAAGGACAGACGGTGGACTGTGTATAAAAACTGGGCGTGCCTTCCACCGATTTCGCCCATTTTCACACAGAACAGTTACCGTCATAGAATCTATGCCCCTACCAAATTTGAGAAGGATTGGTAAATTTTTGTTCGACTTATGGCATTAAAAGTATTCTAGACAAACTAAATGAAAATGGGCGGAGCCACACCCATTTTGAAATTTTCTTTTATTTTTGTATTTTGTTGCATCATATCATTACTGGAGTTGAATTTTGACTTAATTTACTTATATACAGTAAAGATATTAAATTTTTTGTTAAAATTTGAATTTAAAAAATTTTTTTTTTAAAAAGTGGGCGTGGTCTTCATCAAATTTTGCTAATTTTTATTTAGCACATATATAGTAATAGTAGTAACGTTCCTGCCAAATTTCATCATGATATCTTCAACGACTGCCAAATTACAGCTTGCAAAACTTTTAAATTACCTTCTTGTAAAAGTGGGCGGTGCCACGCCCATTGTCCAAAATCTTACTAATTTTCTATTCTGCGTCATAACGTCAATCCATCTACCATGTTTCATCGCTTTAGCCGCCTTTGGCAATGAATTATCGCATTTTTTCGGTTTTTCGAAATAGTGGGCGTGGTTATAGTCCGATATCGTTCATTTTAAATAGCGATCTGAGATGAGCGCCCTGGAATCTACACACCAAATTTCATCAAGATACCTCAAAATTTACTCAAGTTATCGTGTTAACGGACAGACGGACGGACGGACATGGCTCAATCAAATTTTTTTTCGATTCTGATGATTTTGATATATGGAAGTCTATATCTATCTCGATTCCTTTATACCTGTACAACCAACCGTTATCCAATCAAAGTTAATATACTCTGTGAGCTCTGCTCAACTGAGTATAAAAACAGGTAGGTACTTTGTGTGAGGATGCAAAGTTTCAGGTTTTTTGTGGTCTGCGTGAAAAAACTATGACTACGAATCACGTATTTCAACAATATATGACGTAAACGTAACTATTTGATGAAATTTGATGAATTTTGAAGCTTCTAGCCGTAAAAAGGGGGCAAAAATTAGAGTTTATATGGGGTATATAATATATATACCACCGACCTCTATGATTTTTTCAGACAACAATATATGCTATATACGTAAGCAATCGGTGAAATTTGAAGCTTCTAGCTGTTAAAATGGGGTAGAAATTGCGAAAAGTTTCTTATCTGAACAAACGGTTGTATGAGATATATACTATATATACAACCGTCTCTATGATTTTTTCAGACAATAATATATGCTATATACGTAAATATTCGGTGAAATTTGAAGCTTCTAGCTGTTAAATGGGGCTAAAATTTGTAAAAAAAAAAAATATATATATATATATACTATATATATATACTATATATACCACCATATATATACTATATATGCCACCGATCTTCATGATTTTTTCAGACAACAATATATGCTATATACGTAAGCATTCGTTGAAATTTGAAGCCTCTAGCTCTTAAAATAGGGCAGTAATTACGAAAAGTTCCTTATCTGAACAATCGGTTGTGGGGGATATATACTATATATACGACCGGTCTCATAAATTTTTTCAGGCAACAATATGTGCAATATACGAAAGTATATGGTGAAGTTTGAAGCTTCAATCTGTTAAATTGGGTAAGATATTACAAAAATCCTCTTTTTCTTAAAAATCGGTTGTATGGAGGATATATGCTATAGTGGTCCGATCCGGTCGGTTCCGACAAATGTCTAATCGGACGCCCAAATACACCCGCTCACCAAATTTTATCAAGATATCTCAAAAATTGAGGGACTAGTTTGCATACAAACAGACAGACGGACAGACGGACATGGCTAAATCAACTCAGCTCTTCAACCTGATTATTTCGGTATACTTAATGGTGGGTCTATCTATTTTCCTTTAAGGACTTACAATTTTCGGTTTCGTGACGAAATTAATATACCATTTCATTTTCATGAAAGGTATAATTACTATAAAAAAATAAAATGTGTTCAAAGCCAATAATATTAACTCAAATATGACGCGCCAAAAACAAATGGCAAATAAACAAGTAAGGAAGGCTAATTTCGGGTGTAACCGAACATTACATACTCAGCTGAGAGCTATGGAGGCAAAATAAGGGAAAATCACCATGTAGGAAAATGAACCTAGGGTAACCCTGGAATGTGTTTGTATGACATGTGTATTAAATGGAAGGTATTAAGGAGTACTTTAAAAGGGAGTGGGTCATAGTTCTATAGGTGGGCGCCTTTTCGAGATATCGTTATAAAGGTGGACCAGGGCTGACTCTAGAATTTGTTTGTACGATATGGGTATCAAATTAAAGGTATTAATGAGGGGCTTAAAAGGGAGTGGTGGTAGTTGTATATGTGAAGGAGTTTTCGAAATATCGACCAAAATGTGAAGCAGGGTGACCCAGAACATCATCTGTCGGGTACCGCTAATTTATTTATATATGTAATACAACGAAAAGTATTCCTGCCAAGATTCCAATGGCTTTTGATTTCGCCCAGCAGGACTTTTTCATTTTATTATACTTAATATGGTAGGTGTCACACCCATTTTACAAAGTTTTTTAATAAAGTTATATTTTGCGTTAATGAACTAATCAAATTACCATGTTTCATCCCTTTTTTCGTATTTGGCATAGAATTATGGCATTTTTTCCATTTTTCGTAATTTTCGATATCGAAAAAGTGGGCGTGGTCATAGTTGGATTTCGGCCATTTTTTACACCAATACAAAGTGAGTTCAGATAAGTACGTGAACTGAGTTTAGTAAAGATATATCGATTTTTGCTCAAGTTATCGTGTTAACGGCCAAGAGGAAGGGCAGACGGACGACTGTGTATAAAAACTAGGTGTGACTTCAACAGATGTCGCTCATTTTTACAGAAACCAGTTATTGTCCTAGAGTCTAAGCCCCTACTAAATTTCGCAAGTATTGGTAAATTTTTGTTCGACTTATGGCATTAAAAGTATCCTAGACAAATTAAATGACAAATGGCAGAGCCACGCCCATTTTAAAATTTTCTTTTATTTTTGTATTATGCTGCACCGTATCATTACTGGAGTTGAATGTTTACATAATTTACTTATACACTGTAAAGATATAACATTTTTTGTTAAAATTTGACTTAAAAAAAATGTTTTTAAAGGTGGGCGTGGTCGTTCTCCGATTTTGCCAATTTTTTTTAACATACATACAGTAATAGGGATAACGTTCCTGCCAAATTTCATCATGATATCTTCAACGACTGCCAACTTACAGCTTGCAAAATTTTAAATTACCTTATTTTAAAAGTGGGCGGTGCCACGCCACCTGTCCAAAATTTTACTAATTTTCTATTCAGCGTCAAAAGTTCAACTCACCTAACAAGTTTATTCGCTTTATCCGTCTTTGGTAATGAATTATCGCACTTTTTCGATTTTTCGAAATTTTCGATATCGAAAAAGTAGGCGTGGCTATAGTCCAATATCGTTCATTTTAAATAGCGATCTGAGATGAGTGCCCAGGAACATACATACCAAATTTCATCAAGATACCTCAAAATTGACTCAAGTTATCGTGTTAACGGACGGACGGAAGGACGGACGGACATGGCTCAATCGTTTTTTCGATACTGATGATTTATATATATGGAAGTCTATATCTATCTCGATTCCTTTATACCTGTACAACCAACCGTTATCGAATCAAAGTTAATATACTCTGTGAGCTCTGCTCAACTGAGTATAAAAACAAAAATCATACAAACATATCTACTAAATATAAATTAATTCATTAAAATATTTTAAATAAAATAATTATCTAAACTTTTGACTTCACAGAAATTCAACACCGAATTAGGTGTCAAGTCGATAAGAAAACTACTAATTAAGTGGGAAAGACTTACTTAAAAAAATTTAATGGAATGGCCATCAAAAAATTATTTATTGTTAGTTTTTATCTGTTTTATAATACACAATCTTAAATATTCGTTATTCGTTTAACTTCTGTTCAACACATACTTCATACAAACATCTAACTCATCTGAAGGGAAGTTCCATCATCACGGGTAAGACAATTGCACACAATATTTCAATTTTTAACAGTTCTGGCTAACGCTGGAAATGTCTGATCAAATCGGACAGACTTTGTTCTGACTTTATCTACTTATCCACCTAACTCTTCTCTGTCTAAGCCTCTTCCTCTCCCCTCTGCGTTTCCTAGTTTATCTTAATCGGATTATTCAATTTCCCTATCCCTATAATTCTTGCGTAAATCTCCCCGTTTTCCTCTTACTCTTCCAACTCTTGCTCTTATCCATGTCTAACTATCACTATTACTCTTAATCGTATCCTTATGGTATTCTTACTCTTCCTGTAAACATCTTTTTACTAAATTCTCTTAAACCATTACTTACTTACTTACTTAATTGGCGCTTAACCGTCTAAACGGTTATGGCCGTCCAACAAGGCGCGCCAGTCTCTCCTTCGCTCCGCCAACCGGCGCCAATTGGTCACACCAAGGGAGTTTAAATCGTTTTCCACCTGGTCCTTCCAACGGAGTGGGGGCCGCCCTCTACCTCTGCTTCCATAGGCGGGTTCCGATAGAAACACTTTCTTGGCCGGAGCATCATCTTTCATTCGCATAACATAACATGGCCTAGCCAGCGCAGCCGCTGCGTTAAACCATTACTCTTATTATTAATTTTGCTCTGACTCTCCCTCTTCCTCTTGATCTCTTTATTTTCCCCACTTCCCTCCAACTTCCTCTTCTTTTACTTCATATTGCCTCTGTTTTCTCATCACTTTTCTGTCATGTTCCCGTTTCCAATGTGTAAGATATATCGAGTTTGACTATTTTCCACACATTACTTTGCTAAAGTACTAAAAAGGCAGCAAAATAGTACCAGAAATTGTACCTTCCTACTACTTCAAAATTCAGGCCGGATAATGAAGGTTGTAAATTTTTGTTGTTGTGCTACTGAGATCACCTACTTGGCTTTATTGCATCATGTACTCGAACCATCTCCCGTAACTCAGGCCGTTTTCAGGCGAAGTCATTTTTATTTATCTATTGATTGGCCACACTATTAGACCAACATTGGGCGCTGTTTTTACTTTTTTATATTAGAATCTTTCAATCCATTTTCAAGTAGCTTCCCGCAAAGCTAGAGTCTTGAATACTTGTAATACACATCGGAACCCGATGATAGTGCAACATAAGTGCAAAAAAACTTTTTGCTAGGTGGTCCAGGGATTGTGAAAATTCAAAAAAGCTTCCGAGCTTGGAAATTTGCTTTCGAGTTTTAAGGAACTTGCCGATAAACCAGTGGCTTGAAACTTTGTACAACGATTTGGGCTTTACTCCGTTGTAATATTTAGAATAAAAAATTTGTTTCAATGTAACTGGGACTGAAATATTTAGAGATATTAAAAAGTCCATTGACGACAAGTGGAATCGCGCGACCGCTATTTAAGTAATTTCCCGTACAGCAAAGTTCTTGAAACTAAGAAACTACTTAAGAGCCACAAAACAATGCAAAATGAGTAAAAATACTTTTGCTAGATGGTCCAGGAATCTTGACAACTCAAAAAGTCTTTCGAGCTTGGAAATTTTGCTTGCCAGTTTTAAGGAACTTCCCCGATAATCTAGTGACCCGAAACTTTGAACAAAGCTTATGGCTCTATATTTAATACTTAGGATAAAAGGGTTTACTAGATGGAACAGGGATCGAAATATTTAGAGATATTAAAAAGTCCATTTAAAACAAGTGGACTCGTGCGACCGCTTTTAAGTAATTTATCGTGGATCAAGATATTTGAAACTAAGAACATACTTCAGAGCCGCATAACAATGTAATATGAGGAAAAATACTTTTCACTAGGTGGTCCAGGGAACGTGAAAATTCAAAAAATCTTCCGAGCTTGAAAATTTTGCTTTCGATATTAATGAACTTCCCGATATCCCTGAAAGACCTGAAACTTTGCACCAATCAGCAGAAACCAGAAATGTATCTTTAAGCAAAGACATCATCTTGTATACTACTACATCTTTTCAAAGAGCTTAAACACTGATAGAGCGTAAATAATGAGTTTAGCTATTGACCGCCCCTCGTATAAAGGGCTACTCATTTGCATGTACGCATGTTTAGGGCGAATGCTTAGACAACAATGTAGGATGGCTGGCTCGTTTAACGCCCGATTATAAACTCAGCGCAGTGTTGGTGATGAAGTTTGTGATGACGGTTTGCTGCTTTGTGACTTGATTTCTATTATTGTTGCAATTGTTAAGCTTGACGTTGATGATGATTAATTATTGGAGAATCAAATACTGTTAAAAACAATTGCTTGAATGCCTACAGATTTATGTGTAAAGCTTGTATGTATGTATGTTTTTATCTACTTATCTAGGTAGTAGTGCGGGCGGAGAAACTGTTTAAGATAAAGCTACAGTTACTATGATAATTATATTGTTATTAAATATGAAGTATTGTTTGAGCAGTTAAGTATTTTGACGTTGGCGTCACTTAACAGCGTGTGGCTTAGGGGTCATGTTTAGCACAGTTAAGTAGTAGATGTGTTGTGACAAGGTAATTGTCTCTGTCTCTTTGTCGATAAATGTACCCTGCAAAAAATGCGGTTAGTCTAGGATGAATGCGGGATGAGTCGCAAAGGAGTATGCGAGCAGTGCCAGTTTTGATCTCTTTGTATGAGTTGAACTGTTCCCTTTTGTTTGAGAATGTATGAAGAGACTAATTGTACCCATTTATACCCGAAAGGAATCGATAGGACCAATCCCCTTTGTACACATATGGGGTCATATGAAGACTAGTCCCTTTTCGGTTGAATAAGGACAGAAATAGGATCCAGCCGCATTTTTCATGGTAGAAACATAATCGAAAAGTTTTCAAGCCCCGAAATTTATTTGATGTAAGTTGTTCGCCCGCTTTTCAAAAAAGAATAAAAAATATTCTCCGAAAATTTAACCCCTAACTACGGCGTAGTCGTTCAGTCCTAGTAATTTAGGTTCGGTATGGGACTCCGAATTTTTCTGAAATAATTCGAATCAATCACCTGTAATCTTTTTATGGTACTCACTTCGATGTCGTTTTTTTTTTAACATTTCTTAAAATGGGTTGCGTAGATTTCAAACTAACTAATCCCGACTATACCCTAAAGGGACTAAAGGCGATCAATTATGCCCAAATGTAGACAAAAGATATCAATGGGAGACCAATCTCTCTAAGGATTAATCGCGCAATTTTTTGCAGGGTAATTACCAATAATAATAAAAGGTGCATATCATTTTGTGATTATTGTAGGAGTTTCGCAGTGGGGTGCGGGTTGGGTATTAAAATTATGAGAAAATAGTAGATTTGCGGAATTGTTTATGAATAAATAATACCCATATTCCGCCCCTGAGTGATTGACATTTGACGTAAGAATATATAAGATACCTAATATATAAGATACCTTCAATAGTAAAACCCTAGCGGGTTAGAGGATCAGAATATACCCGCGGTAGGTATGCCTGTCGTAAGAGGCGACTAAAATACCAGATTCAAGGGGCTGTGTAGCGCAACCTTTCAGGTTGCCAGCGCAATATATAGCTTTTCCAAACCCAATTGTCAACCTCACCTATCCGCGGCGAATCCTGGTTCACGAACAGACGAGGCTCTGGCGACCCCAAGCT
The DNA here is from genome assembly GCF_040869045.1 of Eurosta solidaginis. NCBI lineage: Eukaryota > Metazoa > Arthropoda > Insecta > Diptera > Tephritidae > Eurosta > Eurosta solidaginis. The sequence goes on along the minus strand of NC_090319.1, from coordinate 68,647,849 downwards.
CCTCATGGAACTTGGGGGTAGGGAGGGGGGGAATAGCCTGAAGGTTTAATGTGGCCACATAAATCGTTCCCGAGATGGTCGGGCTAGCACCTTAATGGTGCTATGGTACCGGAGCGTACCGGATTTGTATCCGGCAAAGGACCATCACATCGATAACACTCCCCAAAGCCTTCGGGGAGCAACCTTATCGCTACAACAACAACAACATACCTTCAATAGTCCCAAAGGGCTTCTATAACAGTAAAATTGAAAAGTAAAGTCCTCTCTGGGCAAAAGAAAATCATACTCTACAAGTCACTTATTGTACCCGTCTTGCTATATGGTGCAAAAGCATGGAAAACATCGTATGAAGTGACTCTGGTATTATTCGAGAGAAAAATCCTTCGAAAGATTGACGGACCTCCACACGTTGGCGGCGGTGAGTACCGACGTCAAGATTTAATGATGAGCTGAACGAGCTATCAATATAGTCCAGCGAAAACACAGCGGCTAAACTAAGCTAAGCACTTGACTCTTCTACAAGTCTTCGTGCAGGTATTAGCCGCTGGAGGAGCTCTACGACTAATAGAATCCAACATGTGGAAAACATCTAAGCACGGACACGCGACGATTCTGGACGATATGATGAAGCGGCAATTAAACGCAATAACAACCGACCTAACATCCAAAACGGACCACATCACAGAAGTTTTGGACTTCCAAGTTCAGAACATACGATATCCTTTAAGGGAGGAATAGGAAGTAGGCCTAGACAACGGCAGGGGCATCACAATATACACCGACGATTCGAAAATGGAAAAGGGAATTGGAGCTGGGATGTACTCAACACATCTACAGTTAAGCCAATCATTCCGACTTCCTGACGCATGCAGTGTATTCCAAGTCGAGGTCTATACCATAGACACAGCGGCAAAGCTGGTCCAAGATAGTGCGATCTTCAACACCGACGTAACAATCTTTGTTGACAGCCAAGCCGCCTTAAAGGCATTAGAGTCCAACATGATAAAATCGGAGGTGTAGAGCCTCTCTGGTTTCTATAAGTCATCTCAATGTCTCCCTTTGCTGGGTCCTTGGGCACAGCGGCATTGAAGGGCTTGAACTCGCGGATGAGATGGCTATGAAAGGTTCCGACTTGGACATAAGTGAGGTGGACAGCTCCGTCCGACCGGGGCTGAGTTATCTCCCAGGGAGATTCGACGAAAATGAGAACAGGGCAACGAACTTGCTATGGACCAAGAGGGTTGACTGCGAAGTCTCAATGTCCTTATGGCCATGCTTGGATAAGAAAGGCACCAGCTTCCTTCTCAAACTGAACAAATCTGCGGTGAGGGTACTTAAATGTGTCATCACAGGTCATTGTGCTTTCGCACAAATGCTCCGACGGTGGCGAGTACCAACAAGGCCCCTCTACAGAAGGCGTCAAGTTGAGGAAGAAGAGGAGTCGATCTACCACTTTCTCTGCCGATGCCAGGTGCTTCAAAGGAGAAGGCTCACATTTATGGGCTCACGCTTCTTCCACAGCCTGGCAGAGGTCTCGCTCCTTCTTGGGTTCATCAAGGAAAGCAGGTGGTTCGTTGAGGACAACTAGGAGGAAATGGGGCTAAACGAATTTACCGCATATAATAATATCAAAGAAGCGACTGCTGCGGCTTGTTAGATGGCCATAACCGTTTAAACGCTTGAGCGGCAACTACTTAAGTAAGTATGTACGATCGTTTAACACTCCTAAAACGAAAAAAAAGCGATGAGTCCCGTTTTTACTGCCCCTTTTCCCCAACAATTTTACGTATATGTTAATAAAAAAATAGAATTAAATTCCAGGCGCGATATACCTCCGAAGACATTTTAGACCGAGCTTCTTTTCTGATTTGCGTCGTGCTCCTTTTAATTTTTCTTTTTTAAATGGTTGGAATGTATCCTACATATTTTACCGAGGAAACAGAGTGTATAAAAGCAGCCCAACCTAAGGAATAGTAAATCTGTTTTGGTTTTAACACGCTCTCAGTGAAGTACGCGAGTAATATAATTGTGAAGTACTAACATAGTAGAGTTGTAAATAAAAAACATTTTGCTATACTGAATATTTAGGTGGTGGGACTCTTAATGTGATATGGAGTAAAAAGCCTGAAGAGGTACTTAGATACATCAAGAGCCTCCAGATACAAAATTAGGCTGAAAGTCTTGCACAATAGATCTGCACAAAGGTCGCAGTGCTACCAGACCTATTAATAATAATAATAATAATACTAAATATTTGAGATATTTATTCGATAGTTCAGCGATTAGAACGTTAGCAGAAGGTGCAGAATAATCAAGGAGTCTTAAAATTCGTTACAATATATCACTCTCTTTGTTGTTACGGAACTTGGTTCCGTATCAAACTTATAAATGACTCTTTGGAATCGGATTCCGAGCTGTGTGCAAAATCAAGCATCAACTCGTCCTTCAAGAATTGTTCGTCAACCTTAATTACACTTAATAAAAAAGACATTATTTGTCTCGATATGTCGCATTCGAGTACTCCAAGGAAAGTGGAGCTTAAAAAGGGGGCTACTTACAGAGTATGAATTTGTATTCGGCAGAGAACTGTTTTAAATGAGACACTCTTCTAAGCATTCGAGGTTTACAGATACAAGAACAACAGCAACAAGTACGATGTACGATTTTTTTCTGTTAACGAAAGTTCTTAAAAAGGAAGTTTGAATTAATTATATCCTAAACACAATAACGCGGTTGCCAAGCAGGAATGTCATAGTTGTTCGTCTTGGCAACGGTCTGCTTAGGTAACTTTTCCTTTGTCTCTTTATCTAGTTCAAAGAAGGTAGAACTTACAGCTGTTGTGTTAAGGTTAGCACTGTCTGGTTAGTTCTGCTGCTAGAGCTATCTTTTTCTACATCAGGTTAAAGAACTAGCACCATAGGAAGTTATATTGTCTGAATTTGCGCATGGATTCAAATCAGCCGGTGAATGATACCGCTATTCTCATTTCGTCATTTTCAGATAGCAGTTAATGTTTCCATCGTCCGGAATTAGGGCAATAGGATCGTTATCTGCGTCGATTTCTGGAAAGTGAGGAGAAATGTTCCATCTATAACTTAAGTCCGCTCTGTGCGTGGGTTATCAGGTCGCCATTATGGTTGCGGTACCTTCATTGATAAAAGTTCTGGTGAAACATTCAAGCAATAATGCCTGATCATCCAAGAACTCGAGTTCTTTGTTCCTTGGCTTTTCAGACTCATGTACATATATTTTTCTGTAACCTTTACAAATAACTGGCGTTGCTGTTCTCGAAAGCAGTTACTTCTGAAGACAGCATTCTTATTTTCCTCAGTGGCTTTACATAGTAAGCCAGAAATATAATTGTTCTCAGACTGCAGGTGCGCAAGCTGTGTGGAGAATCTTACAGTTATCTGTTCTGTTTACTTTCTGAGACTGTGAGTCACAGGATTTAGTTAGAACTCTAAAAACTCCAGTACGAAATCCCACGTTTATGAAATGGTGTGATTAATGCCGTCTATTATTCACGCACTTAGCGTTATCAGCAGCGCGATGATGTGTCATGGCTGAGTACCTTTGAAGCACAAACTTATCAGCTATGCCTCATATTTGAAGTATTTTACATGAATATCTAACTAGAAGCTAGGGTTTATCATCATTTACTATTTATTTAGATACTCGCAAATGTATTTATGGACCACCCTAACTTATACGGTACCAAATTTAATAAAATTTTTTTTTGCATTTTTGGCAGGGCACCATCTCAATTGGTTATCTATCCCAAGAAGTTATTTCAATATTAAAAAAAAAAAATGTTGAAGGATATTTAGACGTCGCTACGAATTTTGAATTTAAAATGGACATTGCCATGTGTGGCGCATGGTCCTTTTATGGTACAATTTACAATTTTACCTTTTCATGTCATTCTACGACTTTTTATCCCAAAATAACTTAGATAATCTTTAAGGTTATAAGCAGAACTTTGAGAAAACCTATATTAAAAGTTCATTTTCTTCATTTTACGTTTTTTCCTGTTTTATTCGTTTGATAAAGTTGTGTTAGAATATTTAGGAGCTTTTATTAAAGAATTTCTGATTTTTTTACGAATTTTGGGTAACTGACAAGAGGACATTTCTTTCCATAATTTCCACGATAAAGGTCCGTGCGCCAATATGAACAAATTGTACCTGATTTTTCAAAATATGTGCTGTAGTATTTAAGAGTTGCTTTGATTTATTCATAATTTTTGTGTATAAAACAGGACATGAAATACATATTAACAAGCAAACAATTATTAAGACTAAACGGCTAGAAATTTGAGGCTAAATTTTAAACCGTTCATCGGCTTAAGAACTTTTTCTCATTAAATTCGAAACCACTCACTTAACTGCTGTGTTTTCTAATTTAATTCGATTTCAATTTCAAACTTGTTTTAAAACAAAACCAAAAAATACTCAAAAAATTGTAAATTCTTCTGGGCTTAAAACAAAATTAATAGCTTGTTGCTGAAAATTTAAGAAAAACAAGTAAGGAAGGCTAAGTTCGGGTGTAACCGAACATAACATACTCAGTTGAGAGCTATGGAGACAAAATAAGGAAAATCAATCTAGGGTAACCCTGGAATGTGGTTGTATAACATGTGTATCAAATGAAAGGTATTAAAGAGTATTTTAAGAGAGAGTAGGCCATAGTTCTATGGATGAACGCCATTTAGGGATATCGCCATAAAGGTGGACCAAGGGTGACTCTAGAATGTTTGTACGATATGGGTATCAAACGAAAGGTGTTATTGAGCATTTTAAGAGGGAGTGGGCATTAGGTCTATAGGTGGACGCCTTTTCGAGATATCGCCATTAGGGTGGGCCAGGGTGACTCTAGAATGTGTTTGTACGATATGGGTATCAAATGAAAGGTGGTAATGAGTATTTTAAAAGGGAGTAATCCTTAGTTCTATAGGTGGACGCCTTTTCGAGATATCGCCATAAAGGTGGACCAAGGGTGACTCTAGAATGTTTGTACGGTACGGGTATCAAACGAAAGGTGTTACTGAGCATTTTAAGAGGGAGTGGGCATTAGGTCTATAGGTGGACGCCTTTTCGAGATATCGCCATTAGGGTGGGCCAGGGTGACTCTAGAATGTGTTTGTACGATATGGATATCAAATGAAAGGTGTTAATGAGTATTTTAAAAGGGAGTAATCCTTAGTTCTATAGGTGGACGCCTTTTCGAGATATCGCCATTAGGGTGGGCCAGGTGTGACTCTAGAATGTTTGTACGATATGGGTATCAAACGAAAGGTGTTACTGAGCATTTTAAGAGGGAGTGGGCATTAGGTCTATAGGTGGACGCCTTTTCGAGATATCGCCATTAGGGTGGGACAGGGGTGACTCTAGAATGTTTGTACGATATGGGTATCAAACGAAAGTTGTTACTGAGCATTTTAAGAGGGAGTGGACATTAGGTCTATAGGTGGACGCCTTTTCGAGATATCGCCATTAGGGTGGGCCAGGGGTGACTCTAGAATGTTTGTACGATATGGGTATCAAACGAAAGGTGTTACTAACCTTTTTAAGAGGGAGTGGACATTAGGTCTATAGGTGGACGCCTTTTCGAGATATCGCCATTAGGGTGGGCCAGGGTGACTCTAGAATGTGTTTGTACGATATGGGTATCAAATGAAAGGTTGTAATGAGTATTTTAAAAGGGAGTAATCCTTAGTTCTATAGGTGGACGCCTTTTCGAAATATCGCCATTAGGGTGGGCCAGGTGTGACTCTAGAATGTTTGTACGATATGGGTATCAAACGAAAGGTGTTACTGAGCATTTTAAGAGGGAGTGGGCATTAGGTCTATAGGTGGACGCCTTTTCGAGATATCGCCATTAGGGTGGGCCAGGGGTGACTCTAGAATGTTTGTACGATATGGGTATCAAACGAAAGGTGTTACTGAGCATTTTAAGAGGGAGTGGACACTAGGTCTATAGGTGGACGCCTTTTCGAGATATCGTCATTAGGGTGGGCCAGGGGTGACTCTAGAATGTTTGTACGATATGGGTATCAAACGAAAGGTGTTAGTGAGCATTTTAAGAGGGAGTGGGCATTAGTTCTATAGGTGGACGCCTTTTCGAGATATCGCCATTAGGGTGGGACAGGGGTGACTCTGGTATGTGTTTGTACGATATGGATATCAAATTAAAGGTATTAATGAGGGTTTTAAAAACGAGTGGCCCTTAGATGTATATGTGAAAGCGTTCTCGCGATATCGACCAAAATGTGGACCAGGTGATCCAGAAAATCATCTGTCGGGTACTGCTAATTTATTTATATATGCAATACCACTAACAGTATTCCTGCCAAGATTCCAAGGGCTGTTGATTTCGCCTTGTAGAACTTTTTCATTTTCTTCTACTTAATATGGTAGGTGTCACACCCATTTTACAAAGTTTTTTCCAAAGTTATATTTTGCGTCAATAAACCAATCCAGTTACCATGTTTCATCCCTTTTTTCGTATAGAATTTTATTTTGGTATAGAATTATGGCATTTTTTTCATTTTTCGTAATTTTCGATATCGATAAAGTGGGCGTGGTTATGGTCGGATTTCGGCCATTTTTTATACCAAGATAAAGTGAGTTCAGATAAGTACGTGGGCTAAGTTTAGTAAAGATATATTGGCTTTTGCTCAAGTTATTGTGTTAACGGCCGAGCGGAAGGACAGACGGTGGACTGTGTATAAAAACTGGGCGTGGCTTCTACCGATTTCGCCCATTTTCACAGAGAACAGTTACCGTGATAGAATCTATACTCCTACCAAATTTGAGAAGGATTGGTAAATTTTTGTTCGACTTATGGCAATAAAAGTATTCTAGACAAACTAAATGAAAATGGGCGGAGCCACGCCCATTTTGCAATTTTCTTTTATTTTTGTATTTTGTTGCATCATATCATTACTGGAGTTGAATTTTGACTTAATTTACTTATATACAGTAAAGATATTAAATTTTTTGTTAAAATTTGAATTAAAAAATTTTTTTTTTTTAAAAGTGGGCGTGTTCTTCATCCAATTTTGCTAATTTTTATTTAGCACATATACAGTAATAGTAGTAATGTTCCTGCCAAATTTCATCATGATATCTTCAACGACTGCTAAATTACAGCTTGCAAAACTTTTAAATTACCTTCTTGTAAAAGCGGGCGGTGCCACGCCCATTGTCCAAAATCTTACTAATTTTCTATTCTGCGTCATAACGTCAACCCATCTACCAAGTTTCGTCGCTTTATCTGTCTTTTGTAATGAATTATCGCACTTTTTCGGTTTTTCGAAATTTTCGATATCGAAAAAGTGGGCGTGGTTATAGTCCGATATCGTTCATTTTAAATAGCGATCTGAGATGAGTGCTCAGGAACCTACATACCAAATTTCATCAAGATACCTCAAAATTTACTCAAGTTATCGTGTTAACGGACGGACGGACGGACGGACGGACGGACATGGCTCAATCAAATTTTTTTTCGATCCTGATTATTTTGATATATGGAAGTCTATATCTATCTCGATCCTTTATATATGTACAACCAACCGTTATCCAATCAAACTTAATATACTCTGTGAGCTCTGCTCAACTGAGTATAAAAATGGTTTATTATGCAGATGTCATGGCGCAGTAGCTAGAGCGCACTACTGTTATTCGGAGCACGTCGTTTCGAAACCTTGCCACGGTACACTAAGTGTTGCTTCATTTTTAGATGTTAGCGTAAACTTCTCTTTTCAAATGGTTTTATTTAGCTTGACTTGAAAGGCCGGGCGAACAGAAATTTGTAATTAAAATTTAAGTAACTTACCGATAAGCTACAAGCTTAAAACTTGAAATATCGTTCAGAACCCGATGACAATGCAATAATAAGAAAAAACTCCGATAGGTGGCGCATAGATCGAAATATTTCCAAAAATCGTATTTGTGGTCCCATTTGGTTCATATTTGAAACACATAATACATACAAGAATAGAAAGCGACCTATGAAAAAAACGCCGCTAGGTGGCGCAAATAGCGAGCTATTCAAAAAAATCGTATTTGTGGTCCGCTTTGGTCCATATTTGGAACAAATATTACATACAGTCCGGTAGAAGTGACATCAAAATATTTTGGAGTTGGAGGAGGGACAAGCATACGTGGCGCAGAGTCGAGTAGTCTTTGGAAGGATTATGTATTGAGGACTTAGATTGTAACAAATTGTCAGGAAAGAGTCCTTGTAATAATGAGTCTCTAAATGAATTAAACAGAATGAGAAATAATAGGCAATTAAATAAATACTAAAAACTTTAAATTAAAATAATTAAAAACAATTTTTATGTTCAACGGTTTTATTGAAAACAATACATGAAGCAATAATCTTACAACTTTAAACGAGCAATTCTTGTATATTTGTATAACCGAACGATCTCGGGTAGATCTCTTCGGAGGTTATCGCGCCTTACATTTATTTTTATTTTAATAAAATTGAAATGCAATATCAAGGCACCGTGGCAAATTTTAGCAAAATATATTTAAATGCATATTTTTGGCAAATATGAAATGAATAATTGCAATTTCTCACAGATTACTATTAGAAAGATATCTCACCATGGTAATTTGCTACCGTTGAACACTAGAGGCATATGTTCAAATTGAAAACTGATAGTTGTCATTCGTGAAGTTTACAAGTTTTTGGAATGTAATAAAATTTTGAGAATTTCATAGTGTATAACTAAAAAAATGTTTGAAATTAATAATTCGGCGCATGAAGATGCTCGACCTTAATAACTTAGTTCTTGATTTCACTAATTGTCATAACAATCCCTTATACTATATGCTGGAATTACCCATTTCAAATGTTTTATTCCAGTTCATTTTTCGGTTAGTGTTTGATATGTTTTTGAAATCTATTTTTAAGGAAATCAAATATTGGTAAGTAAAAATATATAATATATATACATGTAGGACAAAATATGTTATGCGGCATACTCGAAATTTACCGAGCAAAGCTCGGTCGCCGAGGTAATAATACTAAAAGCTAGAAAATAATTAGGTACGTCCTAGGTACAAGTCATCACACTCCTCTTCAATCTAGGGTTTTGATCAGACAATTAAATAAAAGCGTTGGACGCGTCAAATTTGTTTTGTTGGGTTTGTCATATATGTTGGGGAAAAATGTTTCGGTTTAGGTATGACTTCGTGACACTTTGTTCCGCAGTCGCTGGTATTCACATTTACCACTATATAATACCAAAAACTTCACAAATTTCGCAATCAGGTGTACTGTCACTCACTGAGGTGAATGAGTGCTCTTATGGGATACGGGCTCTTGTTCACACGAAAATATGATTCCTTGCGTTATACATAATATGGCCCTTACTGTCACTCACTGAGGTGAATGAGTGCTCTTATATGATACGGGTTCTGGTTCACACGATAAAATATGATTCGTTGCGTTATACAACATAGCAATGTATGGACAAGAATAACTCTTGTTATAAAAATCATGTTTAATTAATCAAAACACACGCTGACAATAAAACGTTGATATTTATGTTTGATAATTTCAAATGAAATACAAACTTACGTGTTTTTAAATGTTTTAAAGCGAATATGAAACTGTGAATTTATAACACTCAACACTTCCATTTAAAAAACAAAAATGAATGACAATATTATAAGCGCTCATTTTCGCATTCACAATATATTTTTTGCGAAGTCTGCATAAGCTAGTCAGCCTTTGGTTTCGATAAAAGCACTAAACAAACGCCCACTATGTAATATACGAGGGGAGCCTTAATTTCGATGCGTCGACAACAGAATAAAAAATTAAAAGAGGTAAGGAAATGGTGTCTGTAATGCATTACCTTTTTCTTTGGATTCTATGTTGTATTCTAAAATAATCAATAACAAACGTACCAGAATCAATACGTCGAGAGAGGGTTATTACAATGATTTTTCTAAAAGTTTGAACTACGGTAGCGACCTTTTACAACCTTAAAGCAAAACAAAAGATCGCGGCTTCGAATCGAGCTCAAGGCCTAACAATAATTTTTTATCATTATTATTGTTATGATAAATTTTTTCTTAATTGAAAAAATTTTTTTTTAAATTAGAATAGAAGAAAGAAAACATTTTTTTAGACAACTGCCAAAGCTCGTTGTATAGATCCATTTCGGGAACTGCTAAATTCCTTCATCGACAACGTTTAGGCGCCGTTGCTATAACCATTCAGCCACCACAGCGGTTTTTTGTTTGTCTTCACTAATCCTAGTTCTATTCTGGTTCGTGCCAATTGATATTCACAACACTGCGACACCTGTTGCAGAATGAATGTGGAAATTGGACTTGTTTGATGGCAATGCTGCCATAGTGTCATAATTTATTGACACTTTTTTTCCACGTGCTCTGGGATGTATTAACAATTTTTGTTGTTATATCGGCCTACTGATTTGTAAGATCGCGGGTTCGAATCGAAATTTTTTCTTTCTTCTATTCTAATTAAAAAAAAATTTTTTTCAATTAAGAAAAAATTTATCATAACAATAATAATGATAAAAAATTATTGTTAGGCCTTGAGCTCGATTCGATCCCGCGATCTTACAAATCAGTAGGCCGATATAACAACACAAATTGCAAAAAAAAAAGTATATGCGCCATCAGATTTTTTAATAAAGAATGATATTAAGTAATGCTCCGTTAATTTTTTTTAAGTCTAAAAAATAAGGACCACCGTAATGTATATGGGGAAATCCGCCAAACTTTGGTTTTTTTTGGAGAAAATTTTTTTTTTCGAAACATGGTATCACGCAAATATCTTTTTGTCAGGAACATTAAGGGATAAATTGGAGCTATAGTGCATCGCCGTTACTCGTCTTACATAATGCCTCAAAAAGATATAGTCAAAAGATCGAGCAAAATATATATAAATTTAGGTCGCAATGTTAAATATACATTTACTTCAGAACTTCTGTACCGATTATATCGAAATTTTAACAAATATGGAGATATATGCAGCTGTTAGCTATGTAAAATTTTTTTAATACACGAGACCCGGTTTTGTAGATATCGGTAAAAATATAAAACCGAATAACCGCCAAATATTTTTTACTGCAAAGTTTGCAACACATTTATTTTAACACCTTTCCACCGATTCTTTTGAAACTTTAAAAACATATAGATATGTGAACGCAGTATGTTTAGGTAAAAAAGTTTTAATACCCGAGATCTGGTTTTGGAGATATTGATAAAAATATTGTAACGAATTTACTTGCAAATCCTCTTATTTGCCTTTTTGCTAAGTTCGAATCACTAAATTGTTGAATAAATAACTCCAATATTGAATAATGGAAAATGGCCTTTATTAAAGTACTTCACAATAACACTCAAACTGTGCAACGAATAGCTTGCTTAATAACCAAACTGATTGATAGCTCAAATGAAACTCTACTATTCAAAATAATACTGCTCTTGCTCGCTAGATAGCGTCTTAATCGAAACTTCTTGATAGCTCAAATCAAACTGAATTCTAGCGCCTCTAGAATTGCCGCCTTATATACTCTCTGATTTCATCGTTGCATCTTCTAGGCGCTTCCAGAATCTACTAGTTGCCATTAGCTCTCAAACTTCTCAGCTGTAACTACAATTGCACAATTTTATAGCTTTTCTCATTGCATACTTTCAGGAGTATCTCAGATATATGCATGTGTTTGTGCATTGACTCTCCGCTGCTCGTATACGTACATGGTACATATGTGTAGACGCATTATTGTTTCGTTTATGTAGATACATAATGATTGAATTATTGATGTGAATTCACGTCACTGCTTAGCATCGGCTTAGAGATAGCAGCACCCCTTAGTTTTGCTAATATTCGTAACAATATATACCCGGAAAACCTAAAATTTTTTTTTACTTATTTAAACACTTCTTAACCGATTGTGTTAAAATTTTGTCAGGATGTACATATGTATCTATGGTAAAATTTTGTTGATTCCCAAAACCCGGTTTTAGAGATATCGGCAAAAATACGAAACTGGGTAACCGTCAAATATTTCATACCCGTTTGCTAATTTTTTCTCTACCCCACAGTAGTATACCATCAATTGCCTCATCTTGGAATATTCACGCAAGGAAAGTTATTGATGTTTGTATATGGGGCAAATATACGAAATTTTCCCCAAAAATTGGTAATCGTCAAAAAGTTTAGACATTTTTTTTTAATTTTTGTACCAAATGTGTGTTTCTTTTCATTTACTTTTAAATAAAACTTGGTTTAAAAAAAATTTTGTTTCTACACTTTTTGACGATTTCCAATTTTTGTCGGAAATTTCGTATATTTGCCCCATGTACAAACATCAATAACTTTCCTTGCGTGAATATTCCAAGATGAGGCAATTGAAGGTATACCACTGTGGTGTAGGGAAAAAATTAACAAACGGGTATGAAGTGATAAAAGTAAAATTGTAGCTGTGCCCACAAAAAAACATGCTCCTGAATTTACGCAACCAAGCGCTTCCACTTTTCTGCCTCTACTTTCAAAACTGAAAGGGGCACATCGGATTTGAAGCCCCAGGTATTTTTAGTCCCTAATAGGCTATTATCGTGCATAATCCAAATTTCAATACTCAATTGCCTCAAAAAGCTATAAGCAAAAAATTGTCAATATTGAAAATGACAAAAAAAAAAGTATCGCTACTTTGATTGATGATAGTTTTGAGTATTGGAGGGTTACATTAACTTTGCTCATACTTTTAGAATCTTCGTCTCAAAGACAACATTCAGTTTAAATTCCATAGCGTTTCAGCGATGCCTCAAAATTTTATAGAAAAATTAAAAAAAAAAATCAAGGGTATCGCTTGAAAAAGTGTAAAAATCGACGTTTTTTACGTTTCGAAGTTCTGCAAAACTTACTATCAACTTTCTTGATTTTTAAAATCATCAGATCGGATAGTAAAAAGGTCAAACTTAATGTCCTTGTAATTTTTTCTGGCCTTAATTTTTTTGCCCGTGTGTAAAACCCCATTACCCAAAAAAGTAAAAATTTTTGGGATTTGCCCATATATTGATTATTAATTATGCCATTGCCACGATCGATAAGTACTTGCAGTGTATCGAGGATTTGATGAATAAGTTACACCGTGAGAATTAAGTAGTAAGAATAGGTCTAACATCATATTTAATTAATTTTGATAAGTTTACCATAACTGTATAATTATACAACAATAATATAATAAATTAGTTTCCAAACAATAGAAAAAAAACAACAAATTTACAAACATTTAAAATGAAAATTGCAATATAAACTACACATTTGTTTAAAGCAAGAAGCTTCGAGAAAATGCAGTGAAAACAAAATAAAATTCATAAGTTTTTAGTGTTTAAACGTGGTGTTCATTAATATTTATTTACGCAAATAATTTACAATAGACATATGCATAAAATGCTAATTAAACAATTAAAATTTTTATATTGTCTACACTTCGAAGTAATGAAGCAATTAACACATGCAAAGTGAGAAAACAAGGCGGAAAATTAAAAAAAAAAAAAACAAAGTTGAAAAAAAAAAATACGTTTGAAAGCAAATTCAACAACAACAAAACAACGAAATCTATTTTTATTTTGGTTGCTGTAATTGTGGTGAGTTAATTATTGATTCTTGTATTAACATATAACTTAGTAATCTATAACAATATAATAATAACCTCGCGCGAATTCTGTTCTGATTAGTATTAGGCCAAACCTATATGTGATGTAATAGTTTTTTTTATAAACTTTTCTTCTACAAATTGATGAAATCTTTTAAATTTTTACCATATACCCCAAACATTCTATGAGCGCCCATAACACTCAGAAAGCAAAATGAGTGCAAAATATCTAATAAATACGAGACTTAGAAACAGGGGCGGATCCCGGAAAAATGCCCGTGGGGTGGTGAAGAGGGGAGGAGGTCCAGATTTGAAATCTCCAATAGAACATTCACAACAAAAATGTAAATATAATAATAATAATCCTTAATTTTGTCAGCAAAGTATTTGCGAGACCCGCACCGGTTACGTTAACAACAGGGACAAACCATAAAAAGTATTCGCAAAGGATGTTTTTTTTCATGGTGGATTGGGCGTATCGAACTCCAATTGGTTGCACTAACATCAAATATTTAATATAATAAATAACTTAAAAATATGATCACGAGCATCTGTTCACACATGCATATAATTATCAATTAACGCTTAAAAAACTCATGAAACTTTCATTGAGATAACTGGTGGTCTGACGAAAGTGTTCTTTCGGCGAATATGAGCTGTTCGAAATTTTGCTTTACTCATTGCGTTTCCAATGTAAATGTTGTAATGCTGGACAGGTGCATATGCGTGTACTTTGTTTAGGTATTATAATGTTTTGCAATGGAAATATGCTGTGCAACGATGCAAGACCAACTGTACCTTATCGTGAACTGCGCTATGGAATTGCTACTGTTTTTATACACAGCGTGCTTTGCACACACAGTATATTAATTTTGATTGTACAGGTATAAAGGAATCGAGATAGATATAGATTTACATATATCAAAATCATCAATATTGAAAAAAAATTTGATTGAGCCATGTCCGTCCGTACGTCTGTCTGTTAACACGATACCTTGAGTAAATTTTGAGGTATCTTGATTAAATTTGGTATGCAGGTTCCTGGGCACTCAGCTCAGATCGCTATTTAAAATGAACGATATCGGACTATAACCACGCCCACTTTTCGATAACGAAAATTTCGAAAAATCGAAAAAGTGCGATAATTCATTACCAAAGATGGATAAAGCGATGAAACTTGATAGGGGGGTTAACCCTATGACGCAGAATAGAAACTTAGTAAAATTTTGGACAATGGGCTTGGCACCGCCAACTTTTAAAAGAAGGTAATTTATAAGTTTTGCAAGCTATAATTTGGCAGTCGTTGAAGATATCATGATGAAATTTGGCAGGAACGTTACTGCTATTACCGTATTTGTGCTAAATAATCGGAGGAAGAACACGCCTACTTTAAAAAAAAAATTTTAAGTCAAATTATAACAAAAAATTTAATATCTTTACAGTATATAAGTAAATTATGTCAACATTCAACTTGGTGCAACAAAATGCAAAAATAAAAGAAAATTTCAAAATGGACGTGGCTCCGCCCTTTTTCATTTAATTTGTCTAGGATACTATTAATGCCGTAAGTCGAACAAAAATTTACCAATCCTTGCGAAATTTGGTAAGGGCATAGACTCTATGACGGTAATCGTTTTCTGTGAAAATGGGCGAAATCGGTTGAAGCCACGCCCAGTTTTTATACACAGTCGACCGTCTGTCCTTCCGCTCGGCCGTTAACACGATAACTTGAGCAAAAATCGATATATATTTACTAAACTTAGTTCACGTACTTATCTGAAGTTCCTTTATCTTCGATATCGAAAATTATGAATAATGAAAAAAAAAATGGCATAATTTTATACCAAATACGAAAAAGGGAATGACACATGGTAATTGGATTGGTTTATTGACGCAAAATATAACTTTAGAGAAAACTTTGTAAAATGGGTGTGACACCTACCATATTAAGTAGAAGAAAATGAAAAACTTCTGCAAGGCGAAATCAAAAGCCCTAGGAATCTTGGCAGGAATACTGTTCGACTGATGATGTTCTGGGTCCACATTTTGGTAAATATCTCGAAAACGCTTTCACATATACAACTGAGGGCCACTCCTTTTTAAAAGCCATATTAAATAAATAAATGTAAGGCGCGATAACCTCCGAAGAGATCTAAGGCCGAGCTTCTCTTCCAATTTGCGTCGTGCTCCTCTTGATTTTCCCTACAAATTGGAAATTGAAAATTTTCTTCTAATTCAAAAACCTTATTTCTAAAATTTTGATGTTGCTTTGCCCGGGGTGTGAACCCAGGGTATACGGTGTGGTAGGCGGAGCACGCCACCATCACACCACGGTGGCCGCCAATATCGTACAACATATTCTAGAGTCACCCTTGGTCCACCTCTATGGCGGTATCTCAAAAAGGCGCCCACCTATAGAACTAAGGCCTACTCCCTTTTAAAATACTCATTAACACCATTCTTTTCATACCCATATCGTACAAACACATTCTAGAGTCACCCCTGGTCCACCTCTATGGCGATATCTCGAAAAGGCGTCCACCTATGGAACTAAGGCCCACTCCCGTTTAAATAATCATTAATACCTTCCATTTGATACCCATGTCATACAAACACATTCCAGGGTTGTCTCCTAAGCCCTCAGCTGAGTATGTAATGTTCGGTTACACTCGAACTTAGCCTTCCTTACTTGTTTCACTTACTTCCAGATTAGTATGGTCCTCCTGGTTCAACTAATTCCACTGTTTGTTCTGAATTTGTGATTTTCGGCTTGAAAAATTATGTTATTTTAAGAGGTGCCATGTCTATGTTGATTACGGAATACGGTTTTATTTGAAAACATTAAACAACGAATCAATCCTTCGCGAACACTAAGGGTTTGACATTTTTTTCTGTATTCCCGTTCGTGAATGTGAATGCGGAATAAATTTTTAAATATTCACGTTCGTATATAAACTAAGTGCGAATGTGGGTACATAAATAAATAGGGTGACCATGCGTCCCGGAAATCCGGGACATATCCTGAATTTTGATGAAATGTCCCGCATTTTACTAAATTTGAAGTAAGACGAGAAAAAAACTGCGCATCCGAATGTGGCTTGTTTTTCTCAGATTTTGAAAATCGTTAAGTTCTTTTTTGCCATTCCAGCTCATAATGCTAGCTGTGAGCGGGTGTTTTCATTACTAAATTCGCAATGGGCATCGTTCCGAGGGGAGAGGGAGAGAAATGAAAGTAATAGAAGTCCAAACCGAAAACGGACGGCGTGGTATCAGTTTTGTATCGAAGTGTTAATAGTTTTTTATCGAGCAATTATCGGTTTGTTATTGAAAAGTTAACGATTTATTATTGCGAATTGGTCGCTTATTTATCAAAAAGTTATCAATTTTCTATCTCAAGGTTATTGATTTGTTAACGAAAAGTTATCAATTTAATATAGAAAAGCTTTCAATTATTTATCGAAAAAATATCGATATGTTATAAAAAAATATCAATTTGTTTTTGAAAAGTTGTAGATTTATTACCGAAAACCTGACGAAAATGTATCGAAAAGTTATCGTTATGTTATCGAGTTGCTATCGAAACCGAAGAACTTGACGATAATTCCGCTTTCTAAAACCAGCGCATACTAAATGAATAGCCTACCGGTATAGGTTGTTACAGATAAGAAACAGACCAGGCTCCTCTCAAGGGGGGGGGGGGGGGGGGCAGCTTGCCCCGGGCGCTACTCACAGTGGGACGCCAAATGGTCCGCAAAGCAGAATATCCTGGATAATTTGTATCTTTATTATAACTGATTTCTGGAAAATATTGATTTATGGAAAAAATTTCTATACTAAAAAATGCATGCAAATGTCCGGAACACTTGCGACAGGTTGTGGAATAATTGAAAGGATATATCTTTTTTTCTCACGTTCAACGTTACGATGTGAATTATTAAAAAATGCTTTAACAAAAACTGTCAAACGTGAATGTGAAACACGATGGAGCTCCAGAATAAAAGCGGTTAGCGTTATCGTCGATGGGCTAAAGAATGTAGTAGAACACTTAGAAAATAGCAGAGGACACTAACATCGCAAGTGACACCAGAAGCGAAGCTACAGTTCTGTTGCAAAATATTGTTACGAATATTAGCAAAACTAAGGAGTGCTGCCATCTCCAGGCCGATGCTAAGCAGTGACGTGAATTCACATCAATAATTCAATCATTATGTATCTGCATAAACGAATCAATAATTGCGTCTACACATATGTACACATTCCGACGAGCAACATTTACATACAAGGCAGCGAGAGATGAGATGTCACACACAGATGAATTTATTTATACGCTTATGTGTGTGCGAGAGACTGTAAACTACAAACTCACATATGTACATCTGAGAAGCGCTAAAAAGTAGACAATTGTAAACAAGTAGAAACTATATGAGAACTATACACACACGAATATAGTTGGTAAGTTCTGGAAATGGAAGAGCCTAGAAGTATGCAGCGTAAACTATAAAAGCGGGGCAGGCGAGTAAGAAGTAATTCAGTTTGAGTTGAGTTATCAATCAGTTTGGTTTTTAAGCCAGCGAGTAGCAAAGTATAAGTGTTATTGTGAAGTACTTTAATAAAGGCCATTTTTCTATTATTCAATATTGGAGTTATTTATTCAACAGTTTAGTGATACGAACTCAGAAGAGGATTGCAAATAAGAGGATTTGTAGAAAAATCGTTACAATATACTAAATTTTAGTGTCATAAAATTAGTTAATTTCTGGTATGAAGTCTTAAGGAGGATTGATCTCGTGCATCTCATATTACAAGATCCGGGGATGAATTTTAGAGAAGCGTATCATGATCTTAAATCATTAGCGACTGAACTATCTGAAATTCGAGACACTCTCTGTGAAGAAGCAATAGAAAAAACGAAGTCTCTTTGTGAAAAATGGAATATTGATATAGTAAAACGTATAAGAAGGCACCGCAAAATGCCTGGAAATTCGGCTAGAGATGTTAGCCTTTCCGCAGAATGTGAAATTTCTCGCGTTATGAAAAGTGTACTCGATCGTCTCCAATAAGAAATACGTTCAAGATTTACATGACTAAATATTCTTAATTTTAAATTTGGTTTCTCTTAGACGTTGAAAATTTATTAAACTAGGATAATAACGACTAATAAAGAAATTGTAAGAACTTGGGTGAATTTTATAATACAGATTTCAATGGCACAGAACTTTTTGTCGAAATATGTGACTGCAAAATATTACTTCGCAGTAGAAAAAAATCTAACCTAAAAAAAATAGTTTTCCCCGGGCGCAAGAAAACTTTACTACGCCACTGCTTTCTAGACATGTGTATGTTTACATACCGTACTTCACGGGTACTTGGTGGTCACTTCTTTTGCTTTTAAGTACTTATTTGAAATGGCTGCTGGTCTTCATACTAAACTAGCATTTATCTATGCCGACACATTTAAAAACAAAATATATCACTTAGTGCATATATTAAGTAATTTAAATAAACTTCCAATCATATTAAAGCTCATTTAAAGCTCAGATTTTGCGCTAATCAACAACCGATAATGGAATATGCGTAAACACGACAAATCACTGTGTAATCGGTTTTATTAGCGCGATATAATAAAAATTGCAAATTACAAGAAACGCTAACTCCTAAGAATAGAAAAAATAATTAAAAACAAGTAAGGAAGGTTAATTTCGGGTGTAACCGAACATTACATACTCAGTTGAGAGCTATGATGACAACATAAGGGAAAATAACAATTTAGCAAAATGAACCGAGGGAAACCCTGGAATGTGTTTGTATGACATGCGCATCAAATAAAAGGCATTAAAGAGTATTTTATGAGGGAGTGGGCCATAGTTCTATAGGTGGACGCCATTTAGGGATATAGCCATAAAGGTGAACCAGGTGTGACTCTAGAATGCGTTTGTACAATATCGGTATCAAATTAAAGGTATTAATGAGGCTTTTAAAAGGGAGTGGTGGTAGTTGTATATGTTTTATTTATATGTTATTATTATGTTTATTTTACAAAGTTTTTTTCTAAAGTTATATTTTGCGTCAATAAACTAATCCAAATACCATTTTTCATCCCTTTTTTCGTATTTGGTATAGAATTATGGCATTTTTTTCGTTTTTCGAAATCGAAAAAGTGGGCGTGGTCATAGTCCGATTTCAACCATTTTTTATACCAATATAAAGTGAGTTCGGATAAGTACGTGAACTGAGTTTAGTAAAGATATATCGATTTTTGCTCAAGTTATCGTGTTAACGGCCGAGCGGAAGGACAGGCGGTCGACTGTGTATACAAACTGGGCGTTTCTTCAACCGATTTCACAGAAATAAGTTAACGTCCCAGAATCTAAGCCCCTATCAAATTTCACAAGGATTGGTAAATTTTTGTTCGACTTATGGCGTTAAAAGTATCCTAGACAAATTAAATGGAAGGGCGGAGCCACGCCCATTTTGAAATTTTCTTTTATTTTTGCATTTTGTTGCACCATATCATTACTGGAGTTGAATGTTAATATAATTTACTTATATACTGTAAAGATATTACATTTTTTGTTAAAATTTGACTTTAAAAAAAATTTTTTTTTTAAAGTGGGCGTGGTCGTTCTCCGATTTTGCTAATTTTTATTGAGCATACATATAGTGATAGGAGTAACATTCCTGCCAAATTCCAGCACGATATCTTCAACGACTGCCAAATTACAGCTTGCAAATTTTTAAATTACCTTCTTTTAAAAGTGGGCGGTGCCACGCCCATTGTCCAAAATTTTAATAATTTTCTGTTCTGCGTTATAAGCTCAACTCACCTACGAAGTTTCATCGCTTTATTCGTCTTTGGTAATGAATTATCGCACTTTTTCGGTTTTTCGAAATTTTCGATATCGAAAAAGTGGGCGTGGTTATAGTCCGATATTGTTCTTTTCAAATAGCGATCTGAGATGAGCGCTCAGGAACCTACATACCAAATTTCATCAAGATACCTCAAAATTTACTCAAGTTATCGTGTTAACGGACGGACGGACGGACGGATATGGCTAAATCAAATTTTTTTTCGATCCTGATGATTTTGATATATGGAAGTCTATATCTATCTCGATTCCTTTATACCTGTACAACCAACCGTTATCCAATCAAAGTTAATATACTCTGTGAGCTCTGCTCAACTGAGTATAATAAAAATACTAAAAATACAAGAAATCTATGATGATGTGCATAATTTTCTTGCAATGAAAACCTGAACTGAGAAGAACTTAGAAAAAAAAACAACAAAAAAAATTAAATTTAACGGCAGCCAGCTGTGTGTTAATGCAAATTATTTTGGCATTACATTTGTGTGATGTTTATTTTATTTTAATTTTTCTTCATATTTTTAATTCTTTTTATTTCTCTCTTTATCTTTTTATTATTACATCATCGTTTTAAAGCAATAAAATTACTGCAAGAAATTCATGAATTTTTAATTATGCAACACATTTACTTATACATTTCTATATTCGTTTTGCAATCTAATCAACGTCACTGTATCTAAAAACACAAAAGAGCTTAACACACACGATTCATATGTAAGTGCGAAAGTGTAACCAAAGTGATAGTGTGTGCAGAGGCGCGCGCATTTCGGAAGCACACAAAGAGATGTAGAACAATGTTGGGCAATAAAATATTAATTTTCACTTTTCGCTCATAAATTTTTCGTTTTACAAGTACATTTTTCATGTTATAGTCATGCAATTGTATACGCATGCAATGTCACACACACATATATTCCTCAATACACCTGCGTGAAAATTATAGAGGCAAGTAGTGGTGAGTGGAGTTGGAAATTCTGTCATATTTAGGTTAGGTTAGTTTAGGCGGTAGCTTCCTGGAGGGGAATCTCCCTTGGACAACATGATCGTGTGATACCATATACAATAAAATAACGGTAACGTAGCTATAGCTACTTAGAGAATCGTTGCTTAGCAACGATAAAGTTCCGAATGATACCGATCTCAATCTTGTATAAATCCTCCGGAGATACACTGAAATAAAAAGACTGGCAAAATCAATCGAAATACGGGTCAATTCAACCGAAATTTCTGTAAATTTTTATCCATCGCAACAAGATGTTGAATCAACTGCGTACAAAGCGTTGATTCGTAATTGACCGTTTTAGTAGTCAAATGAACAAAAAAAGTTGTTGCAACAGCTTTGTACGAAAGTACCTATGTTGCGGCATTTGCAAGGCAAATCAATCTTAACTAAGATCTTTTCATGGCAGAAATACATTCGGAGTGCTTGCCGAACAGTGCCGAGGGGCGATCTCGCTTAGGAAAATTTTCTTCTAATTGAAAAACCTTATTTTTAAATTTGTATGTTGCTTTGCCCGAGGTGTGAACCCAGGGTCTTCGGTATGGTAGGCGGAGCACGCTACCATCACACCACGACGGCCTCCATATACATACGTAAATATGTGCATACATAGAGTGCACAGCATACATAAGTACAAAGTAGAGAGCGCAGTGAGCGTAAAAGTCTCTTAGAAATTTGCTCATATATTGACTGTTGATCGCTGTTGAAATGACCAGTGAGCTCAGTTGTGTTAACAAAAAAATCAGTTAGATTGATTAGGAATCTGTCAATTTTACAGAATGTTGTTAAATAAAGAGCGACAATTTCTCTTCTGTTGAAATGACTAAACTAATTTGTTCGCTTGACAAAGAACTCGGTTGAATTAACCACAATTCGATCAATTTCACCGAATCTCCGTTAAGTCAAGAACAACAGAACCGATTTGTTGATTTTACTAGCACCATTTCTTTAAGTGTACAAGTGAGTCCCGGCGGAAGTACTTTCGCCTAGTTCTGGCAAAAGCTGGGCAATCAAGCATGAAGTGATTCGACGATTCCACCTCATCATCCTCCATACATAGGTGGTGTCCGCCCGAGGGGAGCAAACCAGAGGAGCCCGCGTAATCCCGAAATCGATGCAGTCATCCGCTTCAGTTGTACCGATGCCGGCTAAGATATCAGCTTGACAGTTGCCCGGGATATCACAATGGCCCGGGACCCAGATAATCTATGGCCCGGAGCCCAGATAAATAGTCCGATGCAATCGCAAGCGAGGGTAGGCACTCCCAGACCACCCTCGATTGCACTGTAGTTGAACTCAAGGCCTTGATAGCCGCTTGGCTATCAGAGTAGATGATAAATTCCCTAACCGTAGTAGCAATGGATAGCATTTCATCCACCGCATCCTTAATGCGGCAACTTCCGCTTGGAAGAAGCAGCAGTGATCAGCCAACTTTAACGTGCGGCATCTCTGGACTAAAGTACCCGTGAACAAGTTAACTGATCCCCTCCCCAGTTCTTTCATATTACCACAGTTGCAAACTTTGGGGTAAACTTAATGGCAGTGAAAATTCGTATATCACTAACATTTTAATGGTAGCGGAGAGAAAATTACATGATCACTAAATATATAGAGATAATTAAGGTGACGTGCAATAGTGTCAAAGGAAACAACGTCAATTGGTATTAATGCGCTTTCGAAAGAGAATTAATGTCAAAAAACTTCTGGGTTTCTATAGATGACACAACTACCGAAAACATTTTGACTCTAAGAAAATTTTGACGTGGTATTTCTTTGAGGGTGCCACAAAGCGGAAATCGATAATTTTCGAACCAAGTTTGACACGAGATGACAGAGAACAGTTCCCGAATATACATACATCATAATTAAAGCCCTTGAAGACAATTTTTGTGTCAGAAAGGGAATGTTTTAGGGACAAACTTCTCCAATTTCGTAATTAGTTCCGGAAGTTTTCGTACGACTTACCGACAATACCGAAATAATACTAAGCCCTAAATAGGTAGCTGATCATAAATCCCCAAATAAAGGATATGTGGAAAATCCAATAATTACGAACATAATAACGAAAGGTATAAAAAAGGATAACAAGAAATTAACCTGGGATTGGGGTGGCTTAGGTTGGGTGGCAGCTCTCACTTGGACATTTTATTTTGTCCATTGTGTTACCACACACTCTAACTGTGAAATTGGCTGCATGGCAGCGATAAAGCCATTACTAAGGCCCGCATAGATCTTGATATTTTGAGGTTAAGCAATCCCTTATAGCCATCGACCTCGATCGCATGAATATCTGAGTAATTGTTTAAATTCTTTAACAGCTACAGCGGCGGACTGGATCCATCCGTGAACAGGTTCACCAGGTTCCTATCTCCTTCTAAATCACTTCATTACTCCCTTGAAGGAATAAGAGTGATGAATGTGGGAACAGCAGTGGAAATCGGCGCACAGTCCTAGAGCTTTTAAGTCTTACCAGGGATGAAGTCGGTCAGAATGCTGAAGTGCATGAAATTCGCGTGCTGTATCGATCGTGGACAGATTCAGCAGTAGTTTTAGTACCAGGGCCAAAAGCTGCACCGTTTCCAACCTTTGACCGCGAAACAGGCGTCTAGCGTTCACCACCAGATCGGAACGCCAACATTTGAGAGAAATCCCAGCGTTTGCCAATTGTCTCGCGAACGCAGCTCAAGGCAACGTAAGCCCTCAAAGCCCTCTCCTTCACATTCAACTCCCATAAAAGCTTGCTGTCAAAAGTAATTCCATGTTACTTTACCACGTCGGAGAGCATTAGCGGTTGTCTCCCAAATTCAGGGATGTTGAACCTAACATGAGATGATTTTTTCCAGAATTTAATAAGCAGAGTTAATATTATATACGAAAACGCCGACCTTGTTACCGATGTCCAGAGTGTACTTTTATTATGGATGCAACACTTCTCTGCTCTCCTAAATGGAGAGAGCGATGTAACGCACAGGGATGATGAACTCGATACAGCATATTGATGCTGATGGAATTAATGTCCTCCAATCCGATTTTAACGAAGTCAGAATATCAATAACCAGATTAAAAAATAACAAGGCCAAGGGCGCTGATGGATTACCAGAGGAGCTATACAAATACTGCGGTGAGCAGCTGGTAAGACGATGCATCAGCTTCTTTGCAAGATATGTTCCGACGAAAGCATGCCCGACGATTATAATCTTTACCCAGTCCACAAGACGGGAAATTCTACAAACTGCGCCAACTATCGCGGAATTTACTTTCCCAATATCGCATTTAAGGTCCTGTCAAGGGCATTATGCAAAATATAGCAGCCCACCGTAAATCGGCTGATTAGAGCTTGTCTACCAAAAGAAAATAACCTGCGAAAACAGAATTGAAGCACTTGAACCCTTTGTTGATATCAAAGCCACATTCGACAGCGCGAAAGTGAATTGAGCCGCTTTGTATGAATTTGGATTCCTCGCAAAATTTATACGATTGTGCAAAATGACGCCAGGCCAAGCCTCCAGCTACTAGGGGCGGCAGAGTTGCCAGGTCTCGGGGCAGCAATTCAGCTAGATTCTAGAAAATTTTTAGTATTTGCCAAGAGGACGAAGTTATTCTATAACATAAAACCTTTCACCAGTTTGGGGTTCTTCCGTTAAGTCGTCAAACAAATTCTGGTAACACTATGAACACATTCAGTCTATGTGAGGTACTTATTTATTCATGGAAATTAATGAATTATTATATACAACAAAAAACTATAAATTACCTTTTTCAGGGCTCTATTATTTTTCCCATTGCTGTAAGCCTACAAAACCATATATCTAGATAGGTTTGTATATGGGGTATTCCATCCCATTTCGACCAATTTTGAACCCGACGCCTTTAGAAGTTTTTCAAATTTTTTCATCCAACTCAAAAAAAGTTATGAATTAAAAAAAAAACACCGTTTTTGTTTTCAAAATGCTATAACTTTTTCAAAAATTGACCGTTTGGGATCTTTTTTAAAATTTGTTTTTAAATGTACTTTTCGGAAAAAATTCCAAAAAATTTTTAAAGTTTTTTTTTTTTGTAATTTTTCAGTTTTTCGAGATTTTTCGAATTTCGCCCTTTTCTTCATAAAAATCTTCAATCAATCCTGCAATCATCCCCACTAATCCCGGAGTGAGCCGAGAATTTTTTTTTTTTATTTAATTGAAAAAACAACTTTAAAATTTTTTTTTGTATTTTCTCCGAAAATTACATTTAAAAACATATTAAAAAAAAAAAAAAAATTATCTCAATTTTTGAAAAAGTTATAGCATTTTGAAAAAAACACCGTTTTTTTTTTAAATATTTAAAACTTATTTTGAGTTGTTGAGAAGTTTTTTATGAAAAAAAGGGCGAAATTCGAAAAACCTCGAAAAACTTAAAAATTACAAAAAAAAAAATTAAAAAATTTTTTTGAATTTTTTCCGAAAAGTACATTTAAAAACAAATTAAAAAAATAAAAATATCCCAAACGGTCAATTTTTGAAAAAGTTATAGCATTTTGAAAACAAAAACGGTGTTTTTTTAAATTCATAACTTTTTTTGAGTTGGATGAAAAAATTTGAAAAACTTCTGAAAAACGTCTTTCGTAAGCTAGAAAAAGAAGAAAAACTTTCAGCCAATTCTAAAGGGGTCGGGTTAAAAATTGGTCGAAATGTGATGGAATACCCCATATATGTACATACATACGTTTCTTCATTTCACGCACAAAATTTTGATTTGTTTGTTTGTTTTGAAAGTGCACCCGGCTGGAAGATTGGTGTTTAGATTTTTTTACTAGGTGGAAAAAAACTTAACCCTTTCGAACCGGCATTCAGCCTGTTAAGTAAATATAATTTAATTAGTTTCAAGTAATTAAGATACAGATAATTAGATTATTTGCATTCAAAAATTTCAAATTTTTATGATGGGGGGCTGGGGGGACTGGTACAACATTTGTACCAGCAGTTCTGAACGTACAAATAATAATAAAAAATATTTATATTGATGCATAATGATTTATTGGAAAAAATAAAAGTTTTACAAAAAAGTATATTACTTCCAAGAAAAATGTTTAAAAAGTAAATACGCAATTGTTATATTTCGAAAATTATGTATGAATCTAATTTATTTTTGAGTATGATATTTTGCGAAGCATATCTTTCAAAGTGATATATCACATTGCTGTCAAATTTGTTTTGTTCTGATTTGTGTTTTGCCCTGCGCACACTTTGCGCAACGTCTTCACGAGTCTCAATAAGAATTGCTAAATGTAAGGATACGTTCCCCAGCTCCCTTTTTTCGTTGAGATAAACGGCTTTGTGATTGCGATCTGCGTACAGCTGCAGTTTTAATACCTGATATTAATGACCAAATGTGCTGACCCATTTTTCGTTTGTGGTGGTAAATTTTTTCTATTTTTCTTTAATTGTACTAACTAATACTGTTTTCACACAGAAACTTAATGATCTCATTTCACCTTCTAATGAAATTGTAAATTTGGTGCTTTCACACAGAAGTAACTGCTCGATTAGTATGTAGGATGAAATGTGAAAGCAAATAAAATGACAATGCTATATGACAGAAAATCTGGCGGAACGATACAAGGTGGCAGCATGGTGACATACCTACAAACATAAAAAAATTCCATGTACTTGTAAATTCGATGGACAAATGTCAAGAGTGACATCGCAGCCACATTTTTATTCCACGTTTTACTGATTTGAGTGGCATATATTGTTTTAACGATGATCTTCCTTTATACTTTGCCATTGATTCATCTCTTCTCTGCCTAACCTTATCCTGCCGGTATTTTTGAAATGTACTTTCCAAATACTCCACAACATCGTTGATGTAATAAGTTTTACTGCAATCAGTTGGTTTCTGAGAAAATGCAAAATACAATTTTGATGCCAAAAATTTATAGCGGTCACGAGATATTGCAGTCTAGATAATAGCATTACTTATTGAAGGATGTTTTGACCAATAATGTTTTAAAGTCGGAAGCTTGTTATAAGCAATAACGAATTTGTATCAGTGTTTACTATATTTGATCTTTTTTTGCGGTTTGAAACTCAGAAATGGGGTCATTTGTACATTGTGCGATATACATGCACAGACTTCGAGGAAATATCTTTTGAAAAATTTTGAAAGGGTAAAGAATTGAGAGGAATTTCCGGACTTATATTACGTCCACGGTAATCACTTATTAAAGCGCGCAATAAGGCATACAAATCGTGGAGGAGGATTAAAACTGATGTAGCATGGCAGGCCTACAGAATCGCTAGAAACACTACTACTAGGATTATAAGAAACCAAAAATGTAAGTTCTTCACCTCAAGGCTAAATCCCTCATTACCTCCTAAATATCTTTGGCGTAATTTAAAGAGTCTTCGAATATATGGAAATAAAAGGCAAGATTGTACTTTGAATGCAGATACCCTTAATGACGCATTTGTGCATAGTTCCGTGGTTGGTGTTGACTTTGGTAATTTTGTTACAAATGGTTCTGTGGGTTTTTCCGGAAGTCCATTCGAATTCACTGCGGTTACTGAATGTGAGGTAGTAAGAAGTATTCTTAAAATAAATTCCAACGCAACTGGAACGGATAGTGTACCAATTAAATTTATAAAAATTATTTTACCATTTGTGTTGAGTACCCTTACGCACATTCATAACCACTGCATTACGACATCTTGCTTTCCTGAGTCGTGGAAATGTGCCATAGTTAAACCTGTTCCTAAAAAACGGTCTGCGAGCTCTGTCACTGATTATCGACCCATAAGCATTCTGCCAGTATTATCTAAAGTTTTTGAAAGGCAGGTAGCAAATCAAATCAACTCACATATTTTGAGGCATAATCTACTTTCGCCGTACCAGTCGGGTTTTAGAGCTAATCACAGCTGTGCAACTGCATTACTAAAAGTAATCGATAATATCCGAATACCCTTCGATAATAACCAGCTCACCCTGCTCTGCTTACTAGACTTTTCAAAAGCTTTCGACTTTGTCGACCACGAGTTGCTCTGTTATAAACTGCAGCTATACTTCGGATTTACTAAAAGCGCCTTGATGTTAATGGAAAGTTATTTAACCGGAAGAGTTCAATTCGTCAACACAGAAAGTGAAGTGTCGGGTGTGAAAAACTTATCCCAAGGTGTTCCGCAGGGCTCCATCCTTGGGCCCTTATTATTTAGTATTCTTATAAACGACATTTTTTCAGCGTGTAAGCACATGAGCATGCATGCGTATGCAGATGATATACAAATGTATTTATCTGGTAGTTTCGCGAATCTAAGCACACTTTGTGTCAAAGTAAATAATGACCTATCATGCGTGCAGTAATGGGCCAATAGTAATGGTCTTTGCCTTAATGCTAATAAATCGTTTGTATTACCTATTTCTAAGAAAAAGGTCGTCGATGTACTAACTCCTACTATATGCATTGGTAATACTGCTCTACAAACTGTTACTAAAATCACGAATCTGGGTTTCGTAATTAACTCAAACCTAACTTGTGTTGACCATATCAACTCTGTTGTTGGTAAAGTGTATAATACATTGCGCAATCTGAGGCAATCTGCACCGTTTACGCCTCCTCATATTAGAAGAAAGCTTGCCGTACAGCTTATGTTGCCAATAATAACCTACTCTGAGCTAGTTTACAACAAATTAGATTCGTGCTCTGCACATAAAATTGAGATTGCCTTTAATCAGGTAACTCGCTACGCAGGTTCGATCATATTTCTGCGTGGCGGTCTCAACTCTTAGGATGTGACATATTCGCCTATCAGAAGGCTAGAAGTGTAATCTTCTTGTTCAGGTTGGTTTCTACTAAATCACCACGGTACTTATATGAAAAACTCACATTTGCTAGATCTCTCAGGTCGTGTAGTATAGTTGTACCCAGCTTCAATTTTGTTGTCTCTGCAAGGCTGTTTTTCGTCAACACCATTCGTATATGGAACTCAATCCCAGCTGCAATAAAGAACAATGTAAACCAAAGCAATTATAAGCGCATTCTTTTCAATTATTTCTCTACACATTAATTTTAATCTGACCATTTTGTTTTTTCTTTGTTTTTTTTTTTTTCTTTTTTACTCAATTTTTTCCTAAGTCGTTTACTTTGAGTATAGTTTTAATTAAATGTCTTTAAGATGTCTCCTATATCTACATATATTTTATATCACTACTACTGTACTTTGTATAACATCATTAACTTAGGTTAACTTTAGTAATACTTGTATCCCTTTTTATTCCAAAATTTTATTCAATCTTGTTAAATACATATCCATGACACTGTTTGTTGTACTACAAAATATATATTATCTTACTGTACTAATGTAATTTCTAATAAATGAAATGAATGTATAGGTATGGAATTTTCTCAAAGAGAAGACCACAACCTAAAGTCTCATGAGATGTAATTCTCATTATCGTCTTGTGCTAAATTGGATCCCACAAATTCATCCGGTGCTATAATGCTTTCAACATCTGATAGCTCACTATTGGACGATGAAGCGGAACCAGAATCTTCGCCGTGCGAACCCAATTTTGGCAAATAATTATCATCATTTCCGTTTAAAAAATAAGTGCCTGTATCATCGACATCTGAATCAAGCATTTCATCAATCAGCAGTTCGGTAATTTTATCTGAGCTCAGTTTTTTCGACATGGTATTTCTTTATAAAAGAAAGACGGGATAATACTTCTTTTTTGAAAAGAGGCACTGTTGGTACTTAAATGTACCAGTATAAAATACTACTGGTACATATAAGTACCAGCTCACTGAAACTCCACAAACTCAAGCAAATCCATATAAGTGTTGCACAAAATATGTTAAAGCTTTTAAATAAAATAAATATCTTCCATAAAAATAATTTTTTTGGCAGTTACAACTTTTTGTTTAAAAGTTATTATTCAAAAACCAAACACGTGTCCGAACCTTTCACTATTTAACTCAAAACTGAGCGTACTGCACAGGAGAAAACGATTTCATTTTTATATGGGGTATTCCATCCCACTTCGACCAATTTTGAACCCGACCCCTTTAGAATTGGCTGAAAGTTTTTCTTTCTTTTCTAGCTTACGAAAGACGTTTTTCAGAAGTTTTTAAAATTTTTTCATCCAACTCAAAAAAAGTTATGAATTTTTAAAAAATCACCGTTTTTGTTTTCAAAATGCTATAACTTTTTCAAAAATTGACCGTTTGGGACTTTTTTTTTTAATATGTTTTTAAAAGTAAGTACTTTTCGGAAAAAATTCAAAAAAATTTTAAAGTTTTTTTTTTTGTAATTTTTCAGTTTTTCGAGATTTTTCAAATTTCAACTTTTTTTTTCTCATAAAAATCTTCAAACAATTCTGCAATCACGGAGTGGGCCGAGAATTTTTTTTTTTTTTTATTTAATTGAAAAAAAAAAACTTTAAAATTTTTTTGTATTTTTTCCGAAAATACATTTAAAAACATATTAAAAAAAAAAAAAAATGATCCCGAACGGTCAATTTTTGAAAAAGTTATAGCATTTTGAAAAAAACACCGTTTTTTTTTCAAAATATTTAAAACTTATTTTGAGTTGGAAAACGGTGTTTTTTTCAAAATGCTATAACTTTTTCAAAAATTGACCGTTTGGGATCATTTTTTTTTAATATGCTTTTAAATGTACTTTTGGAAAAAAAAACAAAAAAAAATTTAGTTTTTTTTTTCAATTAAATAAAAAAAAAAGAAAATTCTCGGCCCACTCCGGGTTTAGTGGGGATGATTGCAGAATTGATTGAAGTTTTTTATGAGGAAAAAAAGGGCGAAATTCGAAAAATCCCGAAAAACTGAAAAATTACAAAAAAAAACTTTAAAAAATTTTTTTTAATTTTTTCCGAAAAGTACATTTAAAAACATATTTAAAAAAAAATGATCCCAAACGGTAAATTATTGAAAAAGTTATAGCATTTTGAAAACAAAAACGGTGTTTTTTTAAAAATTCATAACTTTTTTTGAGATGGATGAAAAAATTTGAAAAACTTCTGAAAAACGTCTTTCGTAAGCTAGAAAAGAAGTAAAAACTTTCAGCCAATTCTAAAGGGGTCGGGTTCAAAATTGGTCGAAATTGGATGGAATACCCCATATGTACCTTTAGACAAACTAAAAAGCCTGCTTTGGTACGTTTTTTATTCAGTTTGAGTGCGATTTTGAGGATTTAGTCCAATATACACATTTAGTGTTACATACGGTGTACCAAAAGGTTCGAAAGGGTTAAAAAAACAAAAGACTTAAGCAACGAACTTGTTTCTATAAGATATAATAATGTGCGAATAATTTGCGTGATATTAGGAAAATACGCAGTATAGCGAAAAATATACAAAAAACAACTTTAGAGAAAATTGAAGAGCCCATGCGATAATAGAAGAAAAATGGAGCTTTCAAACCAGCTTCAAATGACAGCCGCGGCAATGAGAGCGCATAAAAGAACGCATGCAATTGGAAAATTTATGATTGCTACCGCTAGCGACGAGTCATCATATTTTATTAAATTCATAACAACACACATACCAACAACTACATTTATGCATATTATCTATCTAAATTTTCTTTTTAATATTTATATATACACGCACCTTGATATTTACATAAGATTAACGCTTAATATCTTCTGCGGTGTTTCAGTTGTATCGATTTTATAAAGTTGAACTCAGTTGCATAGGGGAATTTATAATTTTCATTAATATCAGCGCGCGTCCACAGTGCTAGATAAATAAATACCGAAGCGACAATGTGTCTAGAGCTAAAATTTTAGCTCTTTTTATTTTCTTCTATTATTTGCCACTGCTTTCAACAGTCTATTATGGTTGAGAAAATGAAGTGTTAATGGTTTTATGACAACCGATGTATTTATGCCCAACAAAAAATGCGAACCTTATAAAAGGCTTATTCAATGTAGCCAAAAGGCTTATGATATCAGGACTTAGTTCTATAAGGAATTATTTTCAGCCCAAAACCTTCCTGTTGATCGGAGGAACCTATAGCCAAAATTTGGTGATAATTGAAGTGTGGGAAATACGTTTCCATAGCGAACATACACACACACAGAATTTGATTTTTATATATATAGATACGAGCCGGACCCGGGTGCACCTTGCGCAACAAATATAAAAGTATCTTATTAAATATCAACCGGAATCAGCTGTTCTCAATCAATTAAAACTTACAGCTTGCGCTGCCATCTGGCGAATGTTAGCAACTGCCGGCAATGTAGTGAAAATATTCACAATAATGCCATAGTACAAATAGATTTATTTGTGTGCTCAAAATCGATTTTTAAAAATTTATTTAATAAAATATAGCTAAACAAAAACACTACGACCAAAATTGCCCAAAGCTCGCTAATAGCCCGAATCTCCGGCGTTAAAACCAAAACTTTATTTATAGATTTGGATTACAAATAAGAGCGAAAAAGGGACCTGCACATAAAAACAGCAATTAGAAATAATATATGTATATGGTTAGTTGTATGACATATTTCTTATTATACTCCTTATTTTTCTGTACTTTACTCATCAGGCATAAGGATTATCTGAAAGAAGCTGTTCAACCCATATACACTTGCGGCATTTTTGTTTTTGTTTTGCCTTGAAGAATATGCTAGATACAAATTCTCACTTTAGGTTAGGTTAGGTTGAACTGGCCGGTCCATGAGGACCTCACATACCAGAAGTTTGTTTTAACGACCAAACAGAAAAACCCTATCAAAAACGAGGACCTATGTTACAAAATAACTCCGTCTTCTTGGCAAATACTAGACGTTTCCTAGGTCTTAAGCCACTTCCTTCTTCTAGATCTGACAGCTGTATCACTACTAATAGCTGGAGTGTTAGCCTGGCAAATGCAGGGCACGAGCACAGAATGTGCTCTATCGTTTCCTCCTCCAACCCGCACTTCCTACATCTGCTATCACTGACCAAGTCTAATTTAAAGACATGTGACGCCAGAAGGCAGTGTCCAATCAGAATACCCGTCATTAGTCTAGAGTCCTCCCTTTTTAATGATAGAAGCAACTTTGTTAGTCTAAGGTTGTATGACCTACACATAATCTTCGACACTTTACAGCCCCGCGCTTGAACCCACGCCTTTCCCGCTTAGTCCATCATGTACACCTCTCGCCTTAGCTTAATCTCGCGCAGTCTAATTGGGACGTCTACGGAGCAAGCTTCAAGGGATGCGCCCTTTTGAGCTAGTTCGTCCGCTTTTTCATTCCCATCTATTCCTATATGCCCTGGGACCCAATATAGATGTATGCTTCTCCTTGTCCCGATTCTCTCCAGAGACTGTTTACACTCTAACATGCATTTAGATGCTGTGCTATGCGAGATTATTGTCTTAATTGCTGCTTGACTATCAATATAAAAGTTAACAAGGTTGCAGCTTAAGCTATTCTCTTCCAGGGTTTCTACTGCTTTGGTTACGGCTACTATTTCCGCTTGGAAAACGCTACAGTAATCCGGCAGCCTGTAGGATCTGCTTATTTCCGGATCACTTTGAATATAAAAAAAAAAATGTTCATAGCGCTCATATATGTATAAATTCGATTCGTATGAAAATGCCGGAATTTCATATGAAAGTGCAAAGAAAAAGCACTTCCATATGAAGCCAAGGCATGATATTCAAATTTACACTTACAAATTTCAAAACTAGTGTAGCACAGAATATTACTATACGGGGTGGCAGTATGGTGACACGCCCTGAATAAATCCTCGACGGCTCTTGCTCTTCAAAAGGTGCAACAATCTGCACTATTGTGCATAAGCGGAGCTATCCACACAACGGAGGCTATGAATGTGATACTGAATATGCAGCATGTGCAGCTATTAGGCTGAGGAAACTGACCACATGGTCTCACTGCAACCATACTGAGATTCTAGACAGATTCTGCTTACCAGAATGGGCAGATTTCTGCAAAACACATACCAAATTTAACAAGGGATACGAGATATTAATCCCTGACAGAAAAAAGTGGGTGAATTACACAAATTGGCCCACTGACAGCATTCAGATCTACACAGATGAATCCAAACTGGATAGCAGGGTCGGAGGGGGTGTCTATTTGGAACGATTGGACATACAAAGATCGTTTCGTCTTCCGGATCACTGTGACGTATTTCAGGCCGCGCTTGTGACATTACAAGACGCTGTGGACTGCCTAATGCAAAAGGCAGTCTCGCAGAGGCGCATTTATATTTTCTCAGACAGTCAAGCAGCGCTGAAAGCCCTTGACTCTGTCACAACTAATTCTGAAACTGTAGTAGGCTGTCGCAAATCACTTAACGTGATGGCTGAACAGTTTACTCTACATCTGGTATGGGTGGAATACCAGGTAATGAGATGGCGGATGAGCTTGCAAAAACGAGTATCTCCCTTCCACTTTCGCCAGGTTGGGCATGTCACTCTCCACCTGCAAACTCAAGATAAAAGAGGCTCTACTGATGGAAGCGCGAGCTAGCTGGAAGCATCATGATGGATGGCACACGACAAAACTTACATGGCCGGAAAGGAATGAGAAGAGATTGCGCGAGCTTCTCACCCTCCGTAAGAGGGATCTTTCCTTAGTTGTGGGTCTTCTCACTGGTCACGTCTGTATTGGACCGCATGCGGAAATTAATGGCGCTCTATTTAATGATTATTCTAGAAGCTGCAGCAAAGAAGAAGATCTTGAAACTGTTAGGCATCTACTTTGCCAATGTCCAGCGCTCGGTAGAAAAAGGCAACATTTCATGGGCAAGTTGTTTCTTGTAGATCTGACTGATATAGCTGAGGTCAATACACGACGCTTAGTTAGCTTCATAAACTCAACGATGTGGTTTGGTTAGGAGAGTAGGAACACATCCATGTGGTTTCACAATGGACCTATAAAGACCTAAGTATGCCGCTCCGATGTGGACGGCAGCCACTTGAACCTAACCTAACCTAACCTAGTGTAGCACTGAAAAAAATTGTAATTAAAAATAAGCTGATTATAAGGTTATGAACCAGGTAGCATAAGGAATAGTATGCCATAAGAAAAATGAAAGGAATATCCAGTTTCCTTAAAAATATAACGAGAATTTGTCGACTATAGCTTGGTTCTATTTTTCATGTATCCTTTAAGTTTAGGCAACATTTATATTATATATTTTGGTTCACCTTAGGGATAAGGCTTATTTGTAACGTTTATAAGCCTTAAATAAGGCGTTAAAATAAGGCGTATAGTGTACAAATTTTACGGTATTCTAAGGTTTATCTGTCAGGAATGAAACAAGTATTCCTTATTACTTACAACCGCTTATGGCAATTTTTGCTGGGCAGTTGCTTGTTCATGGCATATGTGTGTATGTATATGTGTTATTTGTGGCAAGTTGCAAGTTGTAGCGCTTTGCATGTGGCATGTATGTAGAATATGTTGTGCAGCACTTGCATAGCTTATATTGGCATTTACAGTAGCCATTAGCGTTATGAAATATGGAAATTTATAGTCATATTGGTATTGTGGTCAAGAAAAAGAAGTTAACCGTTAAGTGAAGTAGCTTTGGCAAAAGAACATAAAAAATATATTGGTGACATATTTTTTGAATTTGTAAATAGTGTAAATCGCTTTTGTTTGCGAGCAATGGATTTAGTAAAATTTATGATGATTCACAATTTACTTCATATTTGAGGCGTGAACTCATTTTTAACACTCAGCAGTAGTTGCTGATGCTTTGCACTTGTAAGTGTTTTCAGTTGTTAAGAAAAAAGTTGAAAGGAATGATTTGTTGTTTTAAAATGTCTCACAAATGAAGATTATTATTGTGTGTCAGGGTTTCTAGCAGACCTACCAGGCGTTTTATTGTCCAAATTTTGGTTTGGCAGCAGTATTTTAAAAGGTTTTTTAAATATTTCTATAGTGCACTGCGGCTCTCCTCTCTACCCTATCCTCTAACCCATCTGCTTTCTCCCATCTTTTCTTTCACTTCCTCTTCATATACCTCTTCTTCATCTCACACTCACTTTATTTCTATTTTTCCCTTGCACTATTGTCATTTATTTCTACTTGTCTTTGCACCTCTATCTTCCCTTTTCTAACGATATTTCGTATGCCTCATTCTCTGGAACCATAAGAATTTTTCAAATATATCGCGCTCGGTCCACTTACCCGAAAACGGAAGTGCAACACATTTTGGGCCGAGCTCCTCTTTCTATTTGCGTCGTGCTCCTTTTAATTTTTCCTAAATTTTTGATGTTAATTTCAACGGAAATTGAAAGCAAGACCCTCGGGGTGGCTACCACCACACCACGGCGGCCGCCATGGAAACAGCATGCAGCATAAAAACCACACCAAGCCACCAGAGCATATCGTCGTTTATGGCAGACATAGCCCCAGTGTACTGGATGTGCCAATAGTAAATGTAATAATAACTTGTCGCGGTAACTCCGAATAGATTTAAGCCGAGCTTCGCTTCGAATTTAAATTTTGTCACTTTTTGGATTCCTCCTACAAATTCGCTGGACGGAATCCTCAAATTTTATACCGACTCTGAACGTGTTCAATCTGGTTATGTAAAATAGTTCCCGATATGGTTGGACTAGTACCTTAATAGTGCTTGTTATTGGAGCATACCGGTTCATTATCCAACATATGAATATCAGTAACACTCCAGCGGGGATGTTGTTTATCACTACAACAAAAACCACTAGAAGTTTTCTAGGACAAAGTTTGATGCTGCCTCGATATCTGACAACACTGCCACACCTAGTGACTGGAGCTCTGACCTCGCTAGTGTAGGATACGACCACAGAAAACGGGCTTAGCCGTTTATTCTTGAAGCTCACACTTCCTACATCTGATCTTACTGATGAGGACTTCTCTCTTTAAATATATGAGTAAATATGTAAGGCTAATAACGTAGCGTTTGTAAAGATCTTAGAAATTTTGCAGCCACGAGCTTATGTTCACGCCTTCCCTGTTTGATGAATCATAAGCAACTCCTCTTTCCTTTCGATTTCTCACAAGCGAAAGGCGACGTCTATAGTCGACGGTAGGATAATCGAGTGTTGCACCCTGCATTGCCAATTATCGGCCTTTCTGTTCCCTTCTATCCCTTTATGAACAGGAACCCAGCACAGATGTGTGGTCCAACATGAGCGAAATTTTTCCAGTGCATGTTTGCATTCCAGGACACTTCCTGAGGAAGACTCATTGCTGGGAATATAGCTTAAGTACCCTTCGTCTAGAACTTCTACCGCTTTCTTCTTGACTACAATTTCTGCCTAAAAGATTCTACAGTGATCTGGCACCTTGTAAGATCTCTTCATTTCTGGAACGACACAGTAAACATGACACCCCACCCCTTCCTTTAAATTGCAACCATCCGTATACATGTGTTTAGTAGGTTTCATCATTTCTGCACCCTTGCGCTAACCCTCCGACTACATAGTGGCTCGAAGATCTGTTTCAAAGCTCAGGCGCGGAAACTGGCATAGGCAAGAGACAGTACAATGTTCACTTATTACGTACCGCCGCTTTTTATATGGCTTTATTTAGCTTGACTTGGTTGGCTGGCACGAATTTTGTAATTGAAATTTAAGTAACTTCCTGGTAAGCTACTAGCTTGGAACTTGGAATATAGTTCAGAACCCGATGACAATGCAATTATAAGAAAAATACTCCGATAGGTGGCGCATGGATCGAAATATTTCAAAAAATAGTATTTGTCGTCCGATGTGGACCATATTCGGAACATATAATACATACAAGAATAGAAAGAGACCTATGAAGAAAAATCATGCATGAAAACGATACGAATGCGTCTTTCCTTAGCTTAAGGGACGAGGAGAAGAATTAAAGTGTTGAACATTTTCTCTTCAGATGCATAGATGTCTTAAGTTGAATTAAGTAGGAAGAAAATTGCAACAATTTGTAATGCATATAAAGTAGGAATGGCATCACAATGAGCTAGCCGGCCTAAGTGTGCTCCTTGACATTGCTGGGCAGCCACTATAATTCAACTTGTGCCAATCTAGATAGGGAGGGAGATGGCAAGCTCTTTAAATACGGTAACGAAGACTTGATAAATGCTTTACTGCAGAATCAGCTTACATGATTTTGCGTATAAGATTAGATCCAAAGTATTGTACGAAAGACTGCAACACATCGTGTACATACTGATTACGCCTTCCGAATATGGATTGAGACCAAGTAAATTTACCCGTCATACCTTCACGAGAGAAAACGGGATAGCCTCTAAATTATACGAGACAAAAATTCTGTGAAAAGTTCTTTGTACAGGAAAAAGCTCTGAGCAGATAAGAGGTTCCCACCCAAAGAGAATTACTTTCGAACTTCACTTGGCTTAGATATGTGGGCGATTGAAGGCTAGATTTGACTTGGCACTCCCTATTAGCGTGAGCTATCTCGAAGCGGGAATAACTGGCGGGACTTGCTACGCAGCGGCCAAAATCGGCTAGACGGAAAAGCTCTTAGGTCCGGTTTTTAAACTACGCCTAAACTTATTCTGCCCTTTTTCAGTCTACTTTAACTGGAGTTTAAGCTGAGCTTAAGCGGCCGATCTGGCAGGATTAAACTCTAGTTAAGCTATCAGTTATTTGCGTTCATTCGAAATGGCGTCGAATATACCCAACAAACATTTGGGCTTGAGTACCATTAGAGCTCATGTTGATAACTAGGCATACTTCAAAAATCTCAAGAGCTGTTTCGAAACATTAGCTCAACTCGAGAATTATAGCGTACTCAGCAAAAGAGGTAATCTTTTATAAAGTAAAAAATGCCATTAATTAAGTTGAAAAAATTTAAATCCCAACTTGTGGTGCTCTAATTGGACTCAAATGTAAGATTCCATAATACAGTATTTTCACGAAAATAAAATAAAATATATATAATTTATTTTTGATAAATTATGTTTCATTACTGCTATCAACCAGGTGTTTATTTCTCACAATAAACAGCTGCTGCTTTTGGTGGTACGACCTTGGAGATTTTTTTTTCAACTGCACCTCATCTCGATATCCAATATAGGATATCAACTGGTGAAACGTGTTGAATATTCATTTGAGAAATGTACATTTCTCAAAATCTCTCAAAGGTTGGATAATAATTTGATAACGATAATAACGTTGGAGATCAACTCGAGAACTATAAATTTTACAAAATTTGTCAAGGGTTGGATAGTGATTGGAGAATGAAGTTGAATACCAACTTGAAAACTATCTGGTTTAAGAATAACCAGAAAATGATGCTGGATATCACTCCGGAACTAGATATATATTTCGCTTGAGAAATATCTTTTAAATGTTTGCTGGGTAAACAAAATCCAGCTGTTGTCGTATCTACAAAATATATAGATAATAAAAAACCAATGTTGCCGTACAAAAAAGCCTACCCCAAAAGCGACCTTAAACTGCGACTGAAAAACTGCTCAGTAGTTTAACTGGAGTTTAAGTGTGACTAGAGTTTAAGCTTAACTTAACCAAGTAGTGAAAAACCGGCCATTAGTGATGATAAATTAATTTTGCTGGATCGTTCACGCAGATTGAATAACGCCTTAGGGAATAAACCCTTACTAGAATCAGCTGCTAAAATAGGATGCTTGCAATCGCTATATTGTTTCACTGAATTCAATGCGTAATCACTAATCACTGACTTTATTTTATTTCATAAGTCCCGATAACTTGTAAACATAACAAAAGAGCGATAAAATTGTTTCTTCATATCAGCCAGAACACTCATTGTGATTCATGTCTCAGTACACAAAGCAAATTTATATCGCCTACCAGATTTTTCTTGAAATAAAATAACATTCACATCAGCTTAAACTTCCGCTCAAAGCGATAAAAAAAAAAAACTTAATTAAATGTAAATATAAAATTTAAGCGATTATGAATCTTAGGTATGTGTCACTTTAATAAGAATTTTGCTAAAAGTAAAGGGAAAATCTGAAACGAATTTCGATAAAATTTAACTAAACTTTATTTTTACTTCCTTTATATTAGGTCGGTTGAATGTTTGTCCGCTTTTCATACAAATCTTGCAATCGATTTTTAAGTAACTTCTCATTGAGCTACAAACGTGAAACTTTACACATAGGTTAGAACACCGTGACAAAGCAACAAAAAGAAAAAAATCCGTTAGGTGGCGCACGGATCGAAATAATTAGATAATAATTTGAAAATTTTCAAACCAGCTTTTAAGTAATTTTTCGATGAGCTAGAGACTTGAAATTTCTAACTTAATTCAGAGGTCGATGATACGATACAAAAAGTTTCGCTAGGGGGCGCACGGGATGGGATATTTAGAAAAATCGTACGAAACGGAGGGAATTTTGGAATTGATTTTTATGTAAGTTCTCATTGAACTACAACTATAAAACTTCACAGATAGGGTAAGACGCCGAGAAAATTTAAGAAAAGGAGAAAAAAATCCGTTAGATGGCGCACGGATCGAAAAAATTAAATAATAATTTGGAAATTTGAAACCGGGTTTTAAGTAACTTCTCGATGAGCAAGAGGCTAAAAATTTAGAGCTTAATTCAGAGGTCGATGACACAGTATAATAAGTTTCGCTAGGGGGCGCACGGACTGAGATATTTAGAAAAATCAAACGGAACGGAGGGAATTTTGTGCTTGATTTTTAAGTAAGTTCTCATTGAACTACAGGCGTAAAACTTAACAGATAGGTTAAGACACGAAGAAAATGTAAGAAAGAGAAAAAAAATGACGTTAGATTGCTCACGGATCGAAATATTTAGATAAGAATTTGGAAATTTCTAGTTTTGAGATCGATTTTTAAGTAACTTCTCATTAAGATACAAACATGAAACTTCATAAATAGGTTAAGGCGTCGTGACAAAGGAAAAAAAGGAGAAAAAATTCCGTAAGGTGGCGCACGGATCAAAATAATTAGAAAATAAATATTTGTATACGAATTTCGAAATTGGAAAAAAGAGATCGGTTTTTAAGTAACTTCTCGGCGAGCTAGAGACTTTAAATTTATACATATTCTTGCTAAACTTTGATTTTTAAATTTTGACATAGAAATTCCAAAATATTTTTGAGAAGTAAAAATATAAAGGTGGAGCGCAATTGATTGACTATTAATATCTCCTCTCCTACCAACTTTCCAATCCAAGTAATGTGCGCTCCACTTTTATATTTGAACTTCTCATAAATATTTTTGCATTTCTTTGTCAAAATTTAAAAATCAAAGTTTAGCAAGAATATGTATTTATATAAGGAGACATTTTTCGCTGATTTTTGTCCATTTATATAAAGGAAGTGCTTAACATTTTTTATTTTATTTTTATTATTTAGTAAAGAAACAACAAAAATATTAGCATCCGGTGCAATCTTTCGATAATCAAAATTGTTGGGTTCTTAAAACACTTATCGGGTGAAACCGAACACTATATACCCAGTTGTTGAATTAAACAGGAGTTCATATCTTAGTCTTAATATATACAAATTTGGTATCACTTTTTTTGTGCGCGATGAGCTTCTAAGCTACTTAACCGATTTCAATTAAATTTGCACACCGTGTGCAGTTTGATCCAACTTGAATGATTGGATAGCGGTTCTGTGAAGTTTCATTCCGTGAAGTGAACCAGGGGCCGATCTATTGGAAAAAATTCTATTTTCAGTTCCATTTGCCTGAAGTTTGCTATATACCAAACCTTTTTTCGGGAAGAAGACCAGGAACCGATCTTTTCGAACAAATTCTGTTCTCTGTTTGATTTATCTGAAATTTGGCAAATAGGTAGCCCTTTGCCTAGATTAGTATTTTAGACACTTTTTTCGGGAAATGAAGCAGGCATCGACTTGGACTGGGAAAGAGACTGAGACTGGGACTTGGACTTCGACTTAAACTTGGACTTGGACTAGGAATGGGGTTGGAAGCGGCACTGATACTTGGACCTAGACTGGGACCGGGACTAGGACTATGACTGGGACTGGGATTGGGACTGCAACTGGGACTGGGACTAGGACTGGGACTGGGACTGGGAAAAAAGGGATGGAGAAGAACTTGATAGAAGAGAAAAGAGGGAAGAAGAAAGAGGTAGAGTTAGACGAAGGTAGAGAGTTATATATAGATGGAGCAGAAAAGAAGTAAGGGAAAAGGCGAAGAGGGCGAAAGAGACGCAGGAGATAAGAAAGGAAGAGGGAAGAATGAATAAAATGATAAGGAAAAGGGGAGGGAGTGGAAGGGAGAGTAAGAGGTAAAAACTGCTTAAAAGCTATGCAGATAGACGAAAGCTAGGGAAGAGCAATGTCTGCCAGGTCTGCTAGTCTTAATATATATATTTCTTCTATACGTGGATTTGTGACTGACCCCTTTCTAAACAACTAGACTGGTTTCGATGAAATTTTGTGTGTGTTTTCAAGGGGATTTGAGGATGCCTCTGATTTGCAATTGGTCCGGGAAGTGGACCAGGGGCCGACCTATTTTTCTATACTTCCCTGCCTTCCCGAAAAGTGGACCAGGGCCTATTTATATAAATCCTATTTATTGTGCGATTTGTCAGAAATTTTGTATAAACTTTTCCTTTCGGAAAGTCAACGAGGGCTGCACCTATTGTACGTATCGACGTATTCATGATGTGATATGCTTAAAATTCAGTACAGGGGTATGTTTTTGTCTAGCTTAATATTTGAGAAACCTTTCTTTGCGAAAGGTGGACCAGTGACCGACCTATGTATTTGAAAAAATCTTCATTATGGTGCAATTCGCTTGCAATTTAGGACTGAAGTTCCCCTTTGACAAGCTATATAATTGGAAAACGTTCTTTTGGGCATGTGGAGCATGCTTTAGCTTATTTTTTGTGCAATTTGTTTGAAATACATTGTTTAGGCAGCCTTTCATGAAAGCAAAATAAGAAATTGAAGTGGAAATTGAAGAGGAGTAAAGAGAGAAGAGAAGGTTAGGGAGAAGAAAGAAAGTAAGAATATAAAAAGTGAAATAAAAATG
This sequence comes from Eurosta solidaginis, assembly GCF_040869045.1. Taxonomy (NCBI): domain Eukaryota; kingdom Metazoa; phylum Arthropoda; class Insecta; order Diptera; family Tephritidae; genus Eurosta; species Eurosta solidaginis. The sequence continues at coordinate 68,604,358 of NC_090319.1, read as the reverse complement.
AAGAAAGCGCGAGGAGAAGATTGGAAGGAGAGGAAGCGTGTACAACAATATGACAAATGGCTCTGTTTACTGGTAGAGTAATAATATCGCAGGGAGGAATATTATAGGGCAGGAGAACGAGTCAATTAACTATCTATATATGCATTTATAAAAATGAAAGCGAGTTTAGTAGTTATTCATATCGGCCGTGTTTTTCTCACGTATGTACATCTAAGTATTCGGGTAAAAAAACGCTTATCATCACTTAAATAATGTTTAGGAGACCCATCTAGCGGCAATTATTGAAGACTCTGGGTTAAATAAATCACTACAAAACGAGCTGTGCTTAATAGCGGAGACACGAACCTCTATTGGTCATTGGTATAACCTATGTACGGCTGAATCGTTTGCGATGAATTGTGGACACACTAACTTTTCTGTAAAGGAAGTGGAGAATAGTGTAGAGATAAAATGGAAAGACACATTTCAGTTGCAGCTGAGTATAATGAATACTGAAATTTATCTGTACTAATTTTCTGCGCAATAATCTCATGAGTGTAGATAAAGTTATGCATTTGGCAGTCCATATACAGTTTAAGTACATATGTACCTATATAGATGTAAAAAAAAACACAGCTATAGTTTCGTAAAGGTTTCTACAAGCAAAGATATTGAAATCGGTCATCGAGGTGAAGCAGTACCCGATATTTGGAATAGAGATTTCATACATGAGGAAATTGGGGTAAGAGAGGGAATGAGACTAGAGAGGGACTAGGACTGGAAGTGGGAATGGGAATATGAAATTTAGCGAAATTAGGAATGGAATTGGGAGTTTAGATGGGATTGGGGATTGAGCGTAGGAGTGGGAGACAGACAAATGGAATAAGGGATGGGCAAGAATTATAAGAAAAATGGAAGATACCGTAGAAATGAGTGTGATAGATAAAGAAGAAGGGAAGCGAGGTTCAATTTTTAAATGTGTACAAACCAGTTTTGTATGTATAAGACACTTAAGAATGTTTAAATGTTTTTTGATTTGTAGCCTTAAGGGTACCTCTTTTCAAGAATTGCACTACTTTCTAACATAAGGAAAACAAAAAAGTAAGGAAGGCTAAGTTCGGGTGTAACTGAACATTAAATACCCAGCTGCCAAACTACAGCTTGCAAAACTTTTAAATTAACTTCTTTTAAAAGTGAGCGGTGCGACGCCCATTGTCCAAAATTTTAATAATTTTCTATTCTGCGTCATAAGATCAACCAACCTACCAAGTTTCATCGCTTTATCCGTCTTTGGTAATGAATTATCGCACTTTTTCGGGTTTTCGAAATTTTTGATATCGAAAAAGTGGGCGTGGTTATAGTCCGATTTGGTTGATTTTAAATAGCGAATTGAGACCAGTGCCCAGGAACTTACATACCAAATTTCATTAAGATACCTCAAAATTTACTCAAGTTATCGTGTTTACGGACAGACGGGCGGACGGACGGACGGACGGATTTGCCTAAATGAATTTCTTTTTTCGCCCAGATCATTCTGATATATAAAAGTCTATATCTATCTCGATTAGTTTATGCCGTTACGGGGTGCCTTAAAATTAATATACTCTGTAAGCTCTGCTCAGCTGAGTATAATTATATATAAAGTATTTAATTTTGTACAGCTGGGTATAAAAATATGTAATTTTTCATATTTTTTATTAACGGTGCCAGAAGAACGCAGCAAGTGACCGGAAAAGTGACGCCAATTATGCGCTTAGCGGCACAGATAAAAATATTTATTTGACTTATGCATGATGGGTGGGGAGCTGCATTAAAACCTTTGTTTCGCTCACTAAACCATGAATATTCATGTAGACGTGTGCAAATATGCAGGTAGGTCAACTGGGCATGAAATATTAGATTCGTGGAAAGTAAGTCTAAAACACACATAAAATTTAGGTTACCTCTGTGTCACTTGAACATGCGATCGTCGTTTAGCGCACGCCATGAGGTCAATGCGGTCAAGTGGCGATACGTGTGTATACAGAGAGGTATACAATGACTTAAGGCAGGGTATACAATTACTGCTGAGATGATCGTAACACGCAGCACAAGTACTCATAATTCGGTATGTGAGGTATTCAGAAATTCAGTTCAATATTTATTGTTCTGTAAATAAATTAGACTTTGTTGTGTAAAATTAAAGACATATTTTAGGGCAGGAAAGGAAGATAATAATTTTGAAGTTATTTCCATTTAACTCGACTGAGGTTCATTCAGCTTTAACAACAGGATCGCAATAGGGTCTATGCTAGGCAAGAAAATCTGTAAACATAGGAACGCCGCATGGTGGGGTTTCTACCACCAATGCTGTGGACGCTGACTATAAACCAATTACTTAGGCTGTTCGACGGAAGATCTGTCAAGCTTACGGCATATGCAGATGACGTTTCAGTCGTCATAAGCGGCAGATGCCTAACAACAATCAGCTCTGTATTGGATCAGGCACTTCGAGATGTACATGCCTGGTCATTTGGAGTGGGGTTAACCGTTAACACGAAAAAAATGATCTAGCATTATTTACTAGGAAATATGGTGTCCCTAATTGGACTAAGCCTAAACTCGAGGGGATAACGTTCAAAGAAAAATATATCACAAAATATCTAGGTGTTATACTAGACAATAAGATGTTGTGGAAACTCCATGTGAAAGAGAGAGCGAAGAAAGCTTCCGCGGCACTGTACGCGTGCAAGAGGATGCTGGAATGCACGTGGCGTCTATAAACCAAACTCTCTCATTGTGTATTCACGGCAATTGTGAAACCCAAACTTTACTATGTAGTTCTTGTTTGGTGGACAGCCACACAAAAAATTACGTATACCAAAAAACTTGATTGGGTATACGGAGTATCAATGATTAGCATAACGGGAGCCCTAAAAACTTTCTATACACCCCGCATGCAGACTTAATGGCCAAAAAGATCGCATTAGCAACTGCAGCAAGGCCTCGGGGCAGCTTGTGTGTAAGCCATGTGACCATAGCAGTATAGCGCCATCTAATATCGGACAAACGGTATATATGGTCCTGTGCCTTAGGTTCGAAAGTGATCTTGCGGCCACAATTGAGCCGGAAGGTTGGTGACAGGGTGCAGAAATCGCAGAAAGTACCAAACATGTGTATACGGATGGTTCCAAATTAATAGAAGTGATCGAGTCTGCTGTTTACTATGTCGATCCAGGTATAAGTAGATCCTACAGGCTGTCAGATTACTATAGCCCCTTTCAGGCGGAAATTAAAGCCGTGAAGAATGCAAAATATTCCTGAGGAAGCGTGCTTAAGCAGCGGTCGCGATAATTTATATATTGATAGTCAGGCTGCGATTAGGGCAATAATCTCACACAGTACTTAATAAAAGAATGTCCTTAAATGCAAAGAAGCATTGAAAAAAGGTCACTAAAGCCGGACCATACATCTATACTTGGTTCCCGGTCATAAAGGGGTAGAAAGTAACGAAAAGGTGGATGAATTGGTGAAGGAGGGTGCAACACTCGCTAGATAGACGTCTCAATCCATTCAATCCAATCAAATCAAAAGGAGACAGAAGTTTCAAATGATCCATCAAGCAGGAAAGGCAGAAAATCGCGGGGCTGCAAAATTTCTAAGATCGTGTGCAAAGCCTTCAATATGAGACTCACAAAAGGCTGATATCTTTGAAGAGATGAGGCTTAAGGCTTACGATGGGAACACTAAGTGGACACTGCCTTCTGGCGTCAAATGCTTATAACTTAGGGCTCATCAGTAGCAGCAGGTGGAGGAATTGCGAGCTGCATGAAGAAACGGTCCTAGGGCCTTGAAAATTTCTAGTATTTGCCAAGAGGGCGGAGTTATGCTATAACATAAGTTGGGTTCTTCCGTTTGGTGGTCTAGCAAATGCTGGTAACACTATGGACACATTCAGTCTATGTGTGGTCTTTATTGACCGGCCAGTTCAACCTAACCTAACCTATATATGTAGGTGATGAGTCTCATTCTAAGTTTCTTACTAAGCTTCAGCTACTTTGGATGTTTTTGAAAGGTCGCCACATGGTAGGATTTAAAAGAAAATTAAATCTAGCATAACAAGATTGCTATCAAGCGTAAGGTGTTTTGATTTTTTGTTTGTTTGGAAGTTTGGGGTTGCCACCTGACTTTAATTATTTTAATTTTAAAATTGTATACGTTAAGCTGTAGATGTTCTGAAGCAAAGTTAAGACACACCCAACTCAGCTCAGTCACCAAAATCCTGTTTTTTAATTTACGCACTATTTATATACAATTTATTCAATTAACAGCATTTTCTTCTTTCTTGAACCTAAAATTTTCATATGTTAAAACGATTTCAACAAAAGCAAATTTTACATAATTTTTACTTCCATTAAATGCCATTACTTTTTTAAATACCACACAAGCGTACGCCAGGCGCGCGATACTTTTGTTGAGGATAATGAAAAATATGTAAAAAAAAAAACAAATTTCTAAAAGCTTTACCAAGCCCTTTTCATTATTTCCTTAGTTCTTTCTGAGCTCGTCAATTCCATGCTTGTAGGAAATTAGAGTGCTACTCCCAAATGTATGTATGCTAACCTCTACAACAACAAGGGTGACAACGCCACTAAATGCCACAACAATTTTTATGCTGACCATGCTGACCACCAGCTTGATGCGTGTGCGTGTATGTGTGTGTGTGTGTGGGCTTAAGGCACAGAAATTTGTATAACCGCGTGCCGAAATGTTGTCACAACAGTGTGATCACATTTTTATTAATGCCTTGTGTTATTGTTGTTGTTGCTATAGTGTTTTTAGTTTTACCTTTCGGTGCGCTTTTAATATCATAAATACAAAAACAAACCAAATATGTATGTATACTTATGTATAAAGCCAACATTAAAATTAAAGACTATGAACGGTCAAGATCAAAGAGACGCCAGTCGATTTTTGTAGCAAGAATTGTCGCAAGAACTTAATTGAAAAAATATACAATAATACATATACATATATGCACATATAAACATATATTCATAAATATATACATATGTGTAGGGGTATTGGTAGAGAAATTGAAGATATTGACAGATATTGTCCTTCTCGAAAATTGTATTGCCTAAAATCGAAAAATGGTTGTCCCTTACGTCCTCATTCCCCCCTTATCTGTCCTCTTCCTTGCCTTACCTTTTCTCTCTCTAATTTTCTCTTACCTACCCCTTTTTATCCATATTTTATCACTCCTACTCTACCCTTCTCCTCCCCCTCCACCCAATCCGTAGCTTGTTATCATCCCCTTATTAAATCATGGCGGCCGCCGTGGTGTGATGGTAGCCTGCTCCGCCTACCACACCAAAGATCCTGGGTTCACGCCCCGGGCAAAGCAACATCAAAATTTTAGAAATAAGGTTTTTCAATTAGAAGAAAATTTTTCTAAGCGGGGTCGCCCCTCGGCAGTGTTTGGCAAGCGCTCCGGGTGTATTTCCGCCATGAAAAGCTCTCAGTGAAAACTCATCTGCCTTGTAGATGCAGTTCGGAGTCGGCATAAAACAAGTAAGACCCGTCCCGCCAATTTGTAGGAAAAATTTTAAGGAGCACGATGCAAATTGGAAGAGAAGCTGTGCCTAAAATATCTTCAGAGGTTATCGCGCCTTACAATAAGAAAAAAAAAAAATACTAAATCATATATTGGATCTCTATAACAAGTAATGACCAGCTGCTTTTAATATTTGCAAGAGTATAGCGAATTTAGCTTTACCTAATAGGAGGCGTGGCACTGACGACTTTTCCGAAATTCTTTACATATCGATATGTAGAAATTACTTACCTAAATGTCTTTAATATAAAGCAGATAGATTTGCAGTTACGACTAGGAGCTACGCTGGGGAGAATTAAGCTCTCTGGCACTTACGATCCGTGATTTCTGCGCGGAAAATTTAGCTCTCTGAGCATGTCATGTCTTCGAAAATGTATGGACTTATACACGCAGGCGATGGTAAGAAGCCAAGAAAATTTAATGACAAGCTCTATGAGGTTTACACACACATAGAAATGGCTTCGAAACTTTAAATTAATCAGCTACACTTTCCATTCCATGTTATGAGAATAAATGAAGACGCTCCGGCTCAGATAGCATATCTTAGCCGCTCTTATGCACTGGAGTCATGCTTTCTGAAACCAACACTATTTATGGAATCTGGTCGTGTGGAACTACTAACTTTTTGTGGAAGCGGCTCCTTTATTTTAATTTCCTGGAACCGATAGCTTTTTCTGAACCAATTATTTTAATGGAACCTACTTCGTTTTCGGAATCGGAATTTTTTAGGTTTCCTCTTTGAACTAGTTACCTTTTAAGACCAGGTATTTTACTGGAACCTTCTCCATTTTTGAAAAAGCCCATCTTCTTAGGTCTAGGCATTTTCTTGTTTTTACTTTTTAGAACCGGTCAATTTCTTCGAGCCAGTTACTTTCTTAGGACCAGCTCCTCTCTTGGAACCGGTTCCTTTTTATGTAACCGGTTACTTTCTCAGAACCGACTCTTCTTTTGGAGCCAACTGTTTTTGTGGAACCGCATAAAATATGTACGTCCCGACAATTTGTAGGAAAAATAAAAAAGGAGCACGACGCAAATTCGAAGAGAAGCTCGGCCTAAACCTCCTCAGCAGCTAATCGCGCCGAGTATTTTTTTATATAGTCCTGGAGGAATCTTTAATTGATTTTAAAATAATCCCTCCAAAGTACACGGTCTACAATCATCGGCATCTTTAACTGAAGTCTTGGATGGCGTAACTGCCACAGGTCAAAAGTTAAAACAAACAAGCAAGGAAGGCTAAGTTCGGGTGTAACCGAACATTACATACTCTGCTGAGAGCTTTGGAAACAAAATATGGGAAAATCGCCAAGTAAGAAAATGAACCTAGGGTAACCTTGGAATGTGTTTGTATGACATGGGTATCAAATGAAAGGTGTTAAGGATGATATTAAAAAGGGAGTGGGCCTTAGTTCTGTAGGCGGACGCCTTTCGGGATATCGCCATAAAGGTGGACCACTCTAGAATGTGTTTGTACGATGGGTATCAAATGAAAGGTATTAATGAGGGGTTTAAAAGGGAGTGGTCCTTCGTTGTATATGTGAAGGCGTGTTCGAGATATCAAACAAAATGTGGACCAGGGTGACACAGAACAACATATGTCGCCGCTAATTTATTTATATATGTAATACCACGAACAGTATTCCTGCCAAAATTCCAAGGGCTTTTAATTTCGCCCTGCAGAAATTTTTCATTTTCTTCTACTTAATATGGTCACACCCATTTTACAAAGTTTTTTTATAAAGTTATATTTTACGTCAACCAACCAATCCAATTACCAGTTTCATCCCTTTTTTCGAATTTGGTATAGAATTATGGCATTTTTTTCATTTTTCGTAATTTTCGATATCGAAAAAGTGGGCGTGGGCAAGTCTGATTTCGGCCTTTTTTTATACCAATACAAAATGAGTTCAGATAAGGACGTGAATTAAGTTTAGTAAAGATATATCGATTTTTGCTCAAGTTATCGTGTTAACGGCAAAGAGGAAGGACAGCCGGCCAACTGTGAATCAAAAATGGGATTGGCTTCAACCAATTTGACCATTTTCACAGAAAACAGCTACCGGTATAGAAGATATGCCCTTAGCAAATTTCACAAGGATTGGGAAATTTTTGTTCGACTTATGGCATTAAAATTATTCTAGACAAATTAAATGAAAAAGGGCGTAGCCACGCCCATTTTGAAATTTTCTTTTATTTTTGTATTTTGTTGCACCATATCATTACTGGAGTTGAATGTTGACATAATTTACTTATATACTGTAAAGATATTAAATTTCTTGTTGAAATTGGACTTTTAATATTTTTTTTTTAAGTGGCCGTTTTCGACATCCGGTTTTGCAAATTTTTATTTAGCACACATATAGTAATAGGAGTAACTTTCTTGTCAAATTTCATCATGATATCTTCAACGAATGTCAAATACAGCTTGCAAAACTTTTGAATTACCTTATTTTAAAAGTGGGCGGTGTCACGCCCATTGTCCAAAATTTGGCTAATTTTCTATTCTGCGTCATAAGGTCAACCCACCTACCAAGTTTCATAGCTTTATCCGTCTTGGTAATGAATTATCACACTTTTTTGGTTTTTCGAAATTTTCGATATCGAAAAGCTCCGCTCAGCTGAGTATAAAAATACAATTCATTGTGCGGACAATTTACGCATGCCTGTGCGAAAAAAAGTAGCCTGATCCTAAAAAGTACCCAAACTCGAAAAACCCGGTTCTAAAAAATTACGCGGTTTTAAAACTGTTTTTGAATAAGTACCCGACTCCAAAAAGCTCCTGCCTATCCAAAAATAAAGTGAATCAATAAATAGACATGTTAACTTTCAAAAAATGTACCCGGATCCGAAAAATTACTTGGCTCAAAAAAGTGCCTGGACTCGAAAAATTTCGCGCATCCAAAAAAGTAGCCGGTTCTGGCAATTGGCACAGATTTTAAAAAGTAAATTGGTTCAATAATAAGACACTTAAACATTCGGTTCGGAAATTTATCGCTCTGAAAATATACTTGGATGCAAAAGCAGAAAAATATTCATTAAAAAGCGATTTGTTATAAATAAAGCGGGCACCGGGACTATATACGCATATTTTCGAGAGTGTTTCGGAGTTATTTTTTAAGTTATTTCTGGCTACTTGATTATCATTTCGTAATTATTTTCCGCATAAATTTTGGAGCTGTTTCAGGAAAATTTCAGGTTAAGAGATCCATCAAAAGCAGATGGTAACAAACGACACGCTGTTGTTTTATTATCGACTTATTATCGATAGCTAATTGTTATCGCCTAGCTATCGGTTTGTAATTGTCGAGCTATCGGCTATTAATAGTTTTCTTATCGGCATGTTATCGGCGCGTTACAGATGTATCTCGATTTTATATGAATTTTTATCTGTATCTATGTCTTAAGAAACTAATGAGTTTTCGATGATAAATCGATAACACTGCGATATTAAATCGATAATTTTTTTATATCAAATCGATTACTTATTAAAATCGATAACACGCCAAAAAAACTGGTTAAATATGGGTATTTTTTTTGAGAAATAATCGATAAATTTTCCTTAATAAATCGATAACTTTTCCTTAAAAAATTGATAACATTTTTTTGCATATAAAATCGAAAACTTATTAAAATCTATAACACGCCAAAAAATTTGTTAAATATTGCTATTTTTTTGACACATACACGATAAATTTTACATAATAAATCGATAACTTTTCCTTAAAAAATCCATAACTTATTAATAGCATATCGATAACTTTGAGATGAATAATCGGTAGTAAATCGATATAAAACCGATAACGCGTAGAATAAAAATGGATAACAGGCAATAACCCGTCAATAACAAGCCGATAACTTATCGGTAAAAGTTCGGACTTGCTATGGACCAACAGGGTTGACTGCAAAGTCTCAAGGTCCTTATGGCCATACTTGTATAGGAAAGGCACCAGCTTCCTTCTCAAATCCGCGGTGAGGGTACTTACGGGTGTCATCACAAGTCATTGTGCTATCGAACCAATGCTTCGACGGTGACGAATACCAATAAGCTCCCTCTGCCGAATCTGTCAGGATGAGGAGGAAGAGCAGTCGATATACCACTTTCTCTGCCGATGTCCGGGTCTTCAAAGAAGAAGGCTCCATTTTCTGGGCGCACCGTTCTGCGACAGCCTGTCAGAGGTTGGGAAGGCGGACATCTCGCTCCTGCTAGGGTTCATCAGGGAAACAAGTGGTTTGTTGAGGACCACTAGGAGGTAATGGGGTTAAACGCATGTGCGCCACCTTGCACTTACTGAGGGCACTCACAGTGGACAAAAATTACTCCGAGTGGAGGTGTGGGTAATAGCCACGCACGCCCTTTTAACCTAACTTAACCTCGGTAAAAGTTTATGACCAAAAGATAAAATAAAAAAAATAACTGTAATATTTCAAGCGACATAAATAAGTTGTAAAATATTCACTAAAAATTATTTTTATAAAAAAGTTTATAACTGTTACGATCCCTGATGAAAGCACCTATTTGTTCATAAACTGATAAAAAACCGAGTTCGTTGCCTCAGTCTTTTGTTTCCCAACGTTAACAAAAGCGTCGGATTATCAATGTGGCTAGCCCGCATTATTTTTGAACGATAATTGACAACAATTCTCTTTCGTAATGAATATAAAAACAAGAATAGACAACGTTGAAGTCAATATCGAGGTAGTGCCCAAAATTAATTAACTGCCAAGGCGAACGAACCAAGACTACTTACATACAAACATATGTACATATGGATAAACAATTTTTAATGTCGCACGATATTCGTAACAGGCAATAATGACAGAATGCGAGCAGGCGCACGCTAATGTACAATTTCCGCCATCATTACTTTAGAAAAAAGTAAAAAAAAATTAAAGAAGCAAGAAAGGCTGAATATGGGAAAGCAATATTAAAATGTAGCGTATTTAAATTCAAACACTTGACTGTTGCAGTGTGTGGAAATTAAAAAATTTATTTTCCCTATCGCTGCACGTGCACGCAGACACTTGGATATAAATATATATGTATGTAAAATTTGTTAATGTACTGGTTAATATACATTTATGCGCCTGCGTACCGTTAGCATATTCCCTAAACATTTCTAGTCAAGTGAAGTATGCGCATTAGAGGGACTTAAAAAAAGTTTGGGTTTACAACCTTAACTAACTGTACTGTATTGTGCGGCATTGTTTTGAAGCCTTATCACTTATTTCATTCTTTTACCTTAACTTATCAACTTAATTGTTTGGTATTCAAATTTAACGCACTACGCATGCGCAGCAGAAAACTACCATTAAAGCAACCACCCATCGTTTATGTTTCAACTTCTATTGTTTCTTTACTTGTCACAGTTTTATCATCAGCGTCATTGTCCGTGGTCGATGGACTATTTTTGTTGATAACGAAGTAGTGAGTCAACATTTAGCATGTCAACAATCAGTCAATGTTGCGACTTCAGCCGCTATATCTTCTTTATTTTTATACTCAGTTGAGCAGAGCTCACAGAGTATATTAACTTTGATTGGATAACGGCTGGTTGTACTGGTATAAAGGAATAGAGATAGATATAGACTTCCATATATGAAAATCATCAGTATCGAAAAAAATTTGATTGAGTCATGTCCGTCCGCCCGTCCGTCCGTTAAAACGATAACTTGAGTAAATTTTGAAGTATCTTGCTGAAATTTGGTATGTAGGTTTCTGGGCACTCATCTCAGATCGTTGTTTAAAATGAACAATATCGGACTATAACCACGCCCACTTTTTCGATATCGAAAATTTCGGAAAACCGAAAAAGTGCGATAATTCATTACCAAAGACGAATAAAGCGATGAACTCGGTAGGTGAGTTGAACTTATGACGCAGAAAAGAAAATTAGTAAAATTTTGGACAATGGGCGTGGCACCGCCCACTTTTAAAATAAGGTAATTTAAAAGTTTTGCAAGCTGTAATTTGGCAGTCGTTGAAGATATCATAATGAAATTTGGCAGGAATGTTACTACTATTACTATATGTATGCTTAAAAAAAAATTTGCAAAATCGGAAAACGACAACGCCCACTTTTAAAAAAAAATTTATTTAAAGTCAAATTTTAACAAAAAATTTAATATCTTATATAAGTAAATTATATCAACATTCAACTCCAGTAATGATATGGTGCAACCAAATACAAAAATAAAAGGAAATTTCAAAATGGGCGTGGCTCCGCCCTTTTTCATTTCATTTGTCTTGGATACTTTTAATGCCATAACTCGAACAAAAATTTACCAATCCTTGTGAAATTTGGTAGGGGCATAGATTCTATGACGGTAATCGTTTTCTATGAAAATGGGCGAAATTGGTCGAAGCCACGCCCAGTTTTTATGCACAGTCTACCGTCTGTCCTTCCGCTCGGCCGTTAACACGATAACTTGAACAAAAACCGATATATCTTTACTAAACTCAGTTCACGTACTTATTTGAACTCACTTTGTATTGGTATAAAAAACGGCGGAAATCCGACTATGACCCCATTTGGCCCACTTTTTCGATATCGAAAATTACGAAAAATAAAAAAAAAAGTCATAATTCTATACCAAATACGAAAAAAGGGATGAAACTGGTAATTGGATTGGTTGGTTGACGTAAAATATAACTTTAGAAAAAACTTTGTAAAATGGGTGTGATACCTACCATATTAAGTAGAAGAAAATGAAAAATTTCTGCAGGGCGAAAACAAAAGCTCTTGGAATCGGGGTAGGAATGTTCGTGGTATTACATATATAAATAAATTAGCGGTACCCGACAGATGATGTTCTGGGTCACCCTGGTCCACATTTTGGTCGATATCTCGAAAACGCCTTCACATACATAACTACCACCACTCCCTTTTAAAACTATCCTTAATACCTTTAATTTGATACCCATATGGTACAAACAAATTCTAGAGTCAGCCCTGGTCCACCTTTATGGCGATATCTCTAAATGGCGTCCACCCATAGAACTATGGCGTACTCCCTCTTAAAATACTCTTTAATACCTTCCATTTGATATACATGTCATACAAAAACATTCCAGGGTTACCCTAGGTTCATTTTCCAACATGGTGATTTTCCCTTATTTTGTCTCCATAGCTCTCAGCTGAGTATGTAATGTTCGGTTTCACCCGAACTTAGCCTTCCTTACTTGTTAATTGTATGTTAGTATCTATGTTTATAACTCTTATTTCTGCTTTACCCAATAAACATGAAAGAGGGAATGATATCGTGTCGAATTTCGAGATTACTTCCAGAAATTGGGCTTTTTCGAATATAATAGCTGTGTTTTTTTTTTCATTTATATACATATGCACTTAAACTTTACATTGACTGCCAAGTTCATAACTTGATCTCCCCTCATGAAATTGTTGCGCAGAAAGTTAGTACTCCTAAATTTCAATACGCATTATACTCAGATGCAACTGAAATGTGTGTCTATGTTTTACCTCTACAAATGGTGTGTGTCCACTATTTACCGCAATCGATTCAGCTATAGGTTATACACTATGGCTAACAGAGGTGCCTGTCTCCGCTATTCGGTAAAAACCATTCTGTACCTAGTTATTTAATCACTGCCGCCAGATGGGTCTCCTAAATATTATCTAAGTGTTAGGTTAGATTGAACTGAACTGAACTGGTCCATGAGGACCTCACATAGGCTGAGGGATGGCCCTAATTGATGATAAGCGTTTTTGTAAGCGCAAATGTAGATGCATATACATGTAAAAAAACAAGCAAATTTTTATTCCTCGAGTCTTGTTCGAGGCAAGATCGAGCAAGTCAAATTTTGACTATAATTTAGTCAGTTTTCAATGAGACAATATCTCAAACTTCCAGAAAACCAAGAAAGCACTTGCATTGAGCTGTAGTCTGAGCTCGCCAATGATACCAAACATCGTATTGCAACACGTTCGAAGAAAGTAGTTGTATCTACTTGAATCCCTAACGATGAGTGACACGCCTGGGAATTTGGATCCGCCGATGGCGGTAATTTTTTGTGGGATACTAATCCGGTTCGCACTGCACCTTAAGTACTAGCTTGACGATCTTGGGACAGGTAGCTTCCTTATGGTACTGCGAATCGCTGGTAAAAGGTTTCTCCTTACGTAGTTAAGGTCGACAATTGGGCTTAAAGAAACTCTTATAACATCTTCAATATACTTTTTGCGCTTGCTGGGTATTTTGTTTTTAGCTCTTGCGAATGTAGTTTAGCGTAGGTATGCGTTTTCCCACAAACTTAGCTGTAAAATAAGCAAAAATATACATACATTCAATGAAATATGTGTAAGTAAATATATTTATGTATATCCATCAGAGCGTATCGCTAATTGTCAACTCTTATTGGCGAATGGGGGTTCTTTTTTTCCTTAGAACGATAAAATGCGGATTTTCTGTATGGCTGATAGCAAAATTCGTATAATCGAACTGTGGGAGCAAAAGGAGGAGGAAAAGAATTAGGTATAGGAACAGAAGTAGGAAGGAGTAGGGGTTTTACCAATAGAATTGGAATAGAATTAGGAATAGGAATAGGAGTAGGAATAGAGATGTTAATGGGTATATTAATATCAATAGGATATACAATAGGCGGAGAGGGGGGAGCATAACCCCAGCGGGTTAGGGCGCTTAGAACATACCCGCGCCAGGTATGCCTATGCCTAAAGGCGACAAAAATACCAAATTTATTCAAGGTGTTGTGTAGCTCAACCCTTTAAAGCGGTTGCCAGCGCAATATATAGCTTCTCCAACCCAATTGTCAACCTCACCTACCATTCGCCACGGAATTCTGTTTCTTTAATAGCCGAGGCTCTGGCGACTCCAAGTTCCTTACGGATGTAGCGGTTGAGAGGGCGGGATGGCCTAGAAAGTTTCATGTGGTCATACTAAATCGTTTCCGAGATGGTCGGCCTATCGATAACACTACCCAAGGCCTTCGGGGAGTGTCCTTATCGCTACAACAACAAAAACAGAGAGGAACATAAATAAGAAAAGAAACAGGGGTAAGGATAGATTGCTGAAGAACAGGTTAGGCTGGGTTGAATGATACCTAACCTAACCTAACCTAACCTTGGCATTGAAAGCTCACTCAGTCAACATGAAGGTCCATTGTGATACCACTTGGGAAACCGGTAACGTAAGCTATAGCTACTTAGAAATTCGTTGCGCAACAACCCTAGATAAGTCCTTTCTATCAAAACTGAACAATCAGGCATGAAGTCAGCTTCCACACAAGCACAACAAGAGTGGATGTCCAACATGTTGACACGTAGCGCATGGACTCTCATTGCACACCGTATTCCCTACCGCCATTGCAAGTTCATCTGCTGTCTAGCTACCAACAATGTTCTTCTGTCCAGCTACATATACATATTAGGGTTATATATATGAAGTAAGCTGCGGCTTGTAGCGACCTCTTGCAGCCTCTGACGGCCTTAGACAAACTGAGAGAGGAATAAAGAGCCATGAGCACTTCTTCGCTATATGAGTATATGCGCACAAAATGCTCCGACAGGAGCATACACGCCTTCTCTATACCCAGAATTCCATTTGGAAGATATGAGCAAAACTGAGAAGATGGAATGTCAGCGACACCTTAGGATGTTCACAGGAGGCAGCCGCTCCCACGCCGCAGTTCACTCTCGCACTGCTGATGTAGAGTGAAATTGCGTCCTTTAGCACCCGTCGCCCCTTTTATCATATTTGGAGGGGAATTCAACCTTATGAAATCTGTCATTCTAGCCATATTAGCACTGGAAATCATTTCATCCACAGCATCCCTAATAGCGGCAACTTCCACTTGGAAGACGATACACTGTTCGGGAAACTAACGCTTGCAGCTTACATAGAGCTCTTGACAGATATCATGAAAAAGAGGAACGGGTGAGGGACAAGAAAAGGAGGAGGAAAAAAAGAAGAGAGAAACGGCGGGACAACGTCTGGAGTTTCATGTAAAATAGTGGCCCTGATTTCAAGTAAAGTTAATTTTTATTTTTTAAAGTTTTTTTTTTTATCTTTATATTAAGTCGCTTTGATGTTTGTCCCCTTATTGAGATACGAATTTTTGACCCACGGAAAAGTCTTTTCGGTAACTTCCCGTTGAGCTAGACACTTGATACTTAGAACATAGTTCAGATCTGAGAGACATTACAATGCTAGTAAAAAAAATCCGCTAGGTAGCGCACGGATCGAGATATACAGAAAATTAGTTTTAAAATAGAAATTTTGCGATCGACTTTTAACTAACTTCTCGGTGATCCAGAGACTTGAAACTTAGCACATAGTTTGCGAGTCGATGGCACTACAATTCGTGGAAAAACACAATGCCGCCAGGTGGAAAACGAATCGAGATAAACGAAAATCCCTGAAAATCGCTGAAAAAACGCAGGGAATCTTGCGATCGATTTTTGTGTAACTTGCCGGGGAGCCGGAGATATGAAACTTGAGCCGTAGGTCAGAACCCGGTGACAATGCAATATTTTATCAAAAAAAAAATCCGCTACTTTCCGGTGAGCTAGAGACTTGAAACTTGGGTCGTGGGTCAAGCCCGGTGACAATGCAACATTTGATCAAAAAAATTCGCTAGGTGGGGCATGGGTCGAGATATTGAGAAAACTAGTTTTAAATTGTGAATCTTTCAATCGATTTTTAGCTAACTTCCTGGATATCTAGAGACTTGAAACGTGAAATATAATTTAAAACTCGGCGACAGTGCAATGTTTGATCAAACAATTTGAACTACGTAACGCACAAGTCGAACTATTTAGAAGATTAGGCCAAACCTTCATGGCTAGCCTCCTGAGTGTTGCAGGCGTTGTAGAATTCCACTTCGTTGAAGGCCCAACACAATGCAACGTCCTTGCATACTTTTAGGCGCACGCGACTTTCACCACGATTCTTTTAGACTTTCAGGCGTATGCAAATTTCACCACGATTTTCAGCTGTGCAAATTAAGTAGCTGAAAAACGAGGTGGAATTTTCTTGTTATGATGTGAGGTGGAATTCCGTTGTTTTTGCCAGTGTAGTCAGCGAAAATTCCACTAATTCTCTTAAATCTTGCTACTTTGAACAAATAAATAAAGATAGGAATTTTCACTTAGGAATTACTTAAATTACTATTCAAAGTTGCAATTGCCTTTTTGTAGGCAGTACTAAAAAATGTATAATAAAAAGATGATACAAAAATTTTAAGGACGATCTTAATATAAATGGACCAAAAAATAGAAGGCAACTTTTCCTTTATTACAGACATAGTCTTGTTGAATTTTGACTAAAACACTTTAACAATAGCTGTTGTAAAAGAATTTTGGGATTTAAAATTATAAAGGTAGAGCGCGTGTTTAAATTTTAAATAATCAATTAGTTAATCCCAAGTATGTACATGGTTTGCCTTAAATTGAAAGATTGCGTTCCATCTTTTTAGTTTTAAATCCCAAAATTCTTTTACAACAGCTATTGTTAAAGTGTTTTAGTCAAAATTCAACAAGACTATGTCTGTAATAAAGGAAAAGTTGCCTTCTATTTTTTGGTCCATTTATATTAAGGTAGTCCTTAATATTTTTTATCATCTTTTTATTTTAAGTTTTTTTGTTGTTTTTTTTTTTTTTTAATTTTTACTTTTACAAAACCAAAAGCAGTATGAAACGAAATAAATTCTCAAAAGCGGAGCTATAACCAAAAACTGAAAAAGGATCGAAACCTCAAGGTTTTTTGTGGTAGTATGCACCTCTTGCGGTGAATTCTAATTTTTTATAAACTTAAATAATATTTTAACATTTTAACCAAATAACAAAAGTCTAAAAATTATGGCTTATAAAACTTAACACTTTCTTACAACATCACTTAAACAACTTTGTACCTCCTTATTGAGACAAAAAATAAAAATTAATAAACCAATCAATTTGTTCCACACTCCTTTCAGCTTCCGCGCATTGCTTTTGATAAAAATCTCGTCGTCCACGCCTTCCTGGAAGGCGCGTGCCTCAACCAAAGCCCAATCGCTACATACGTGATATTGTGGTTCACGCCACATCGATCTGATACACACACAACCTAATATGAATGAATGTGTGAATGTATTGTTGTATTTAGTATTTGATTACTCGATTTTGATTGCGCACCTGCGGTGCATGTTTATAGCTTCGTTTATGTGGCGGATCTCATTTCATTTGTTTGTTCATAAATTTCTATTAGCGTTAAAAGTGAAATTAGCACCTATTAGCGCACAGCAGGATGCATAATTCGATATCAAATTATTAATAACGATAAGTATGTGTAAAGTGGTCCCTGATTTCATAAATACCTATTTATTCGTATGTATGTGTGCATGTTTGTAACTGATGTAAAATGAATAACTACCTTTGCCGGATGAAGATCCGGTACGTTGGTAAAAAGCACCATCAAGGTACAGGCCCGACCATCTCGGGAACGATTTAAAATGACCACATTAAACCTAGATCCATGAGGAACTTGGGGTCACCAGAGCCACTACTGTTGAAGAAACAAGATTCGCCACGGGTAGAGGAGGTTGACAATTTGCTTGGAGAAGCTATATATTGCGCTGGTAACCCCTTGAAAGAGTTGCGCTACACAACCCCTTAATAAATTTGGTATTTTAGTCTTCTTTTATAACAGGCATACCTGCCGCGGGTATATACTAAGCCTTCTAACCCGCTGGGTGTAGTTCATTCTCTTCCAACAGTGTTTTACTGAATCAAATTATCTACTCCCACTCGTACAAGAAAACTTATAACACACTAGAAGACCCGGCAGAAGTTGTTCTGCCCTAAATTTGGCGTATCTACATACATTTTAATAAGCTTTTTCCGTCTGACTCTGTTCTCCCCCCTCTTCACTTTTTCCTAATCCTTTTATTCACTCCTCCCTCCGTCTTTTTCGCCTCATCTATCTCCATCTTCGTCTCATTCTATCTCTTTCTCAATCTCCTTCTCTCTCTTCTCTTCTCTCAATTCCTTCTCATTCTTCTACATTCCTAATTGCCTGTCCCAGAGGGTGGTATGTATTTTATTCCAGTCCCAGTCCCAGTCCCACACCGACTCTCAGTCCCAGTCCTAGTCCTAATCCCAGTCCCAGTCCGTCTCTGGATAATATATTACTCTGTACTAAAGCACTCATCAACAGCTTTCATTTGATAGGCATTCACTGGCCCACGTTTTGGCCTATATCTCGAGACCCTAGTCACCCAGGGGTAGGAAAATTACCCTCTACTAAAGCACTTATCAACAGCTTTCTTTTGTTATCCATATTCTATAAACACATTCTAGGGGTATTCGGTCCACGTTTCGGCCTATATCTCGAGACCCTGTACGCTGATCGCAACCAACCCTATGTAGTAACCACCGCGTGAGGTTTACGTAACTTGTGTGAAAGTTTGAACAAAATCGAAGGACGCATCTCTTCAAACACCGGCGACCAACTAACACACATTTTAGCCTTTCTTTTTATATATATAGATTTTTATTTTTCACACTTCACTATAATATTAAAAGGAAATGCATATTTTCGTTGCTTTTGAAATTCGGCTTAAAAATTGCACATGGAACAACTAAAGAATCTCCTGAATTAAAAAAAAATGTCATTGTACCTCTAAATCGCGGGCCCCCTCAGAAAATAATATTGTGACTATAAAATGATATATAACCTATCCTATCTTTTAAGTTGGATCAAACTACATACGGGGTGCAAAACAAATTCAAAATCGGTTCAGTAGTTTAGGAGCCCATTTGCGCCAAACATGACCTCACTATGTAACCGTTTAACCGTTTTAAAGTACACAATCCATGAGAACAAATTAAATTATTTGATTCGGAAATCATCCGCAGGGAAAGCGTCCTCTTGATTTGTCAAACGAGGAATCCAGTCCAGCCCAGAAGAAAGCACTCACACATTTCTTCGCATCGGAAATTTTTAAAGAAAAATACCCAGAACTCGCAGAAGAGGAACGCACTCTTCCTAGGGAAACGCGCGTCACTCCAACTCAACCTCGATCTGGGTATTGTAACAGATTAAACGCTTACCTATGCAGAATGAACCCCGACATACAAAATGTAAGGGGGTAAGATACGGGTGAGGCAGGATACCCCTGCACGACAAAAACGTGGGGCATTGACGTTGTTGAGCACATGAAAGTGACACCGTCCGACATAAGAACTGAATTGGTCAGATCTCGCAGACATATATATTCTGTATTGGCAAAGAATGTACAATATGACAGGTACTGGAATTTTGTTTCCCTGACCTACTGTGCTGGTACCGTCGGAGACCTTATTTACGGTTCGTTCTTTTTATCAACGTCCACGTCGATGACATTGCGCTAACGACTGGCTGGCATTCAGAAAGACTGGGTGTTACTTTCGATAATGACCTGGATTTTGGCGAGCACGCAGCCTCAATTGCACTTAAAGTTGTAAGCCATCACAAAATCTTCAAGTCTCTCGCTAGCAACACTTGCAGAAAAGACAAATAAACGCTTAAAGGTACTTATAAATAATTTGGTCGTCGAACTTAAAGAAATAAAATATCGCCAGAAAAGCATTTACACAGTGTGGCGGAAATACTTCCCACAGAGTAGATAAAATGGTCAATGTTCAGAAACCTCGGCATCCTAACAGACAGTTGATTGATGAGGCCTCGCTTCACAGGGATAAAGGAGGAAATTTTCGCAAGCACTACGAAGAGATCCAGTACACAGATGGACTTGACGATTAAAAGGGGCGGGACGAGGTTCTTGAGAAGGAAAGGTAAACGGAAAGGGAGGCGAGGAGAAAAGGGACAGAGACTGGGAGAGGCGAAGGTGAAGGGAAAATTAAAACTTTCAGCGGAAACGGAAATGAAAACTTTCAGATATAATTCAAGCCATTATGGTTTAAACTTTAAACCTTTTTTAGACCGAAATCAAATTTTGTGATAATTTTTATAGCTCAGTTTAAAAGGTAAATCGAAAATTATTCAAAAGTCTTGTAGTACTTTGAACTGCTTCAAATTTCGTAAGACAAAGTTTAAAATTTTAATTTAGGTTAAATTTTCTTGAGAGTAGCGCGCATAACTCTAATCCAGAGTCCTTGACCTTTCGACGAGTCGCACATTTTGCCATACTTTATTGGCTTGTAATTTTCATTACAACCGCTCTGATCTTAACTTTATTCATGCATATATCGGCTGCTGAGTGAAATAACTCCCTATCTCGGCTGCCGTTTCGAAAACGCCCTATCATAGAATCTGGATTAAACACGCCCCATCTTAGCTCAAATTCAATATTGTTTTGATATTAGCTGTGGCGTTTATGAAAAATATCTGAGACAGGGCGTTTTTCAATCGAGTTCTGAGATAGAGCGCTTTTGAAACTTATTTTGAAATACATAGGTCGTTATTAAAACATTTTCTGAGATAGAGCGCTTTCGAAACGACAGCCGAGATTAGGAGTTATTTCACTCAGCAGTCGATATGTAGTATAAGTTAGAAAGTCTAAGTTCGGGTGAAACCGAACATTACATACCCCGCTGTGCACTTGAAATGCTGTTGTGTTTGTATTTGTATTTTGTATTTGAATTTTATTACATTTTTCCTAGCACAACAATTTGGCAAAATTATTTTATAGCGCTAGTCAGAACAGTGACAGAGAACAAAAGCGAAAATTCACAAATATTTCAATAACGGAGATAAACAATAGATAATTTGTTGTTGTTTGCTTTGTGTGGTTCATAGTGTTATAACATTTTCGTTCAAAAGAAGCCGAAAGAATACAGATGCTACCACTAATGAACTTGAACGGGTACAAATGCAGTTTTCCCTCAGATATGGATATAGGAGTGGCTTTCAGGCGATTTCGCTCCTTTTCAGAGCAAACAGTTGTAGCTTTGAAAAGAAAATATATATATATATATATTACAAAATTTTTTAGAATTTATGCTTTGCGTCATAAAACCAATCCACCTACCAAATTTCATTACCTTAGCGGTATTCGTTTTTGAATTATCGCGTTTTTTCCATTTTTCTAAATTTACAATATCGAAAAAGTGGGCGTAGTGATAGTCCGATTTCGCTCATTTTCAATACCAATCTATTCTGCGTCCAGATATGTCTGCATACCGAATTTGGTGAATATAGCTCAAATATTTGCTCAATTTATCGAGTTAACGGACAGACAGACGGACGCACGGACATGGCTTAATGAAATTTTTTTTTCATACAAATGATTTTGATATATGGAAGTCTGTATCTATCTCGATTCCTTTATACCTGTACAACCAACAGTTATCCAATCAATACACTGTGTACAAGTACAGCTGGGTATAAATATGTCTCGGATTTTGGCTGTGACTTTCAACCGTGTATCAGCACTTATGTTGTTGTAATCGGGAAACTATGATTGTAAGAGGAACAACTACTAGGTTTTAACTCATTTCACTTAATTATTTTTTTCTAATATGCATTTACTTTTTCATTAAGAATATATTCAAAATGGATTCACTTATTGCTTTCTGCTGATGCTCATAAGTGCTTTCCTTTAAGTTATAATGATAAAATTAATAAATTGTCAAATGGCTATCAATGAATTATCGATCATCTGTTCACACTAAATACGTACACTGAAAAAAATGGTGCTAGTAAAATCAACAAATCGGCTCTGTTGTTCTTGACTTAACGGAGATTCGGTGAAATTGGTCGAATTATGGTTAATTCGACCGAGTTCTTTGTCAAACGAACAAATTAGTTTAGTCATTTCAATAGAAGAGAAATTGTCGCTCTTAAGTTAACAAAATTCTGTAAAATTGACAGATTCCTGGTTAATCTGACTGATTTTTCTGTTAACACAACTGATCTCACTGGTCATTTCAACAGCGATTAACAGTCAATACATGAGCAAATTTCAAAGAGAATTTTACGCTCAATGTGCTCTCTACTTTGTACTTATGACGTTGGTGCCACTTGTTTAAAAAAAAAAATACCAAAATAAGAAAACCACCAAATCGAAAAAACACACAAAATGGGAAAACAACAAAAAACTAGTTTTTCAGTTATTAATACAAAACGAAGACCCCTTTTTTGAATTTACTGTGCAAAACATTATGAGATACACCTATTTATCGGGTACAATTTTGCAACTTCTCATCCAAACGAAATGCAAAATTGCGCTCTCTTCTTGCAAAAGTTTTGTTTGAACGAACGGGATTTTTCCAAAGTTAGTAACATTTTGTTCAAGTTTTTACGAATTTTCACTCACGCGAACGAATTTAATAAGATAATAAAAAACATTCTTTTTTAATGTTGATGTTTCCGACGACATACAAGTTTGAGTTGTTTTGGAATCGTTTCAACTTAAAGTGTTACGAAAATTAAACTTGCCGAATTACATGTAAAGTTACTCCAGTGGTGAATTACCTTCCTGCGATTTGATTCTTTACTTTTCTATAACTTACAAGTTCTCTATTTAAAATGTTACGTCAAACATTTATACTAAAATTTTTGTTCGAAACAATAAAGTGTGGCAACTACATGCGAGAGAAGAAATTGAGAATGAGCTGAGCTGCAACTGAAAGAATTGAGAATTAGTTTTGTGACTACTATTTTCATTTCTATTTGCAAAGCGAAGTTCAAAACTATAAATTAAATAAATTATAAAATATAAAATTTGGTGAAAGTGTATAATGTTTAATGTGTGCCAGCATATTTGATGTAAGCCCAATTGACGTTCGGTTAGTAAGTGCCACAGTGGTGTGATGTTAGCGTGTTCCGCCTACCACACCGTATGCCCTGTGTTCGCACTCGCACCCCGAGCAAAGCAACATCAAAATTTTAGAAATAAGGTTTTTAATTAGAAGACAATTTTTCTAAGCGGCGTCGCCCCTCCGCAGTGTTTGGTAAATGCTCCGAGTGTACTTCTGCCATGAAAAGCTCTCAGTGAAAACTCATCTGCCTTGCAGATGCCTTTCGGAGTCGGCAAAAACATGTAGATACCGTCCGGCCAATTTGTAGGGAAAAACAAGAGTAGCACGACGCAAATTGGAACAGAAGCTCGGCCTAAAATCTCGTCGGAGTTTATCGCGCCTTACATTTATTTATTTATTTATATATATGGCAACAAACAAACAACAAAGCTGTCGCAACAACTTTTTTTGTTCATTTGACTACAAAAACGGTCAATTACGAATCAACGATTTGTGCGTAGTTGATCCAACATCTTGTTCCAATGGATAAAAATTAACAGAAATTTCGGTTGAATTGAACCGTATTTCGGTTGATTTTACCAGTATTTTTCTTTCAGTGTAGACAGCCCTCTTACATAGATATAGATAGCTTAGAACTGAGTGAGCGTGCGCCAAGTGCACAAACGTTTGCTCACAGACTCATCCACAGACAATCGATAATTGTTTTGGCTCCAATTTATTTATTTTTTCTACTTTATTAGATTTTCCTCACTTGGCTTAATTCAAAATGGAATATAAAGAAGAAGAAGAAAAATAAAGAAATGCCACATAAGTAATGAAGGGCGGCGGCAGTAACAATTAGTCAAAAAACAAACCAATGTCATGCCACAACTAATTTCAATTAATCCCGAACCAAGTGTTTCGCGTTGCGCTTGGAAGGGTTCGCCGCCACAGCCGCCGCCGCCACAAAGCGAATTGAATACGATTTATATGCCTAAGTGCCCCAATGTTCACGAACACTTTTTATTCTATTTGAAGTGTTATGCGGTTTTTGGATTGTGGGTTTTTGTTGTAAATATGCGGTTTTCCGTCGGTTTCTGTCTTTACTTTGTTTTGTGTGTGAGTGTGTGGTTTTTTATGGTAACGGCGCTTACCATATACAGATAGTTTTGTTGACAAGTGGATTGTGATGCTGAGGAGGTATGACTACATGTGTGTGTGTGTGTGCTGTGCCTTCAACTGCAAGTGACATTATAATCTTGAAGCGCCGTGCGATCACTTTCTTCTTTCCCCCGTTTACACTTACTTCAAACAGCCCCACTACCCTAAACTTTTCTTTCACGTGCAGTACCACTTTTGCGGCGCCTTTAGGCTTTCAGAAAATCAATATTTTTTGTATGGATGTAACTACAGCAGCGCGCACGAAAATAGCAGTGACAACTTATGTCAAAATTTCGCGAATAAAATTTTTCATTTTTCTGTTTTCGATATTTCAAGAAAAAGTCTATGAATTTTGTAACTGAGCAAACAAGTCTCTAAACCATTCGAACTTTTTATTTAGAACCTTTTTAATTTTTTTGAGTTGCGGACGACGTTAAGGACGACGAAATTAACTACTGAAATAAGGAAAAAGCGAATATTATATTTTGTCAAAGAATTCCTTCCCTTTCTTAAAAGTTAATCATTTTTTTCCTGGTATTGGCTCATGCCTAAGTTAGGAGGGGTGACCCTACAGGAGAAGCCTCGCACAAAATATCTAGGAATCATCCTAGACAGTAAGCTGTCATGGAAACTCAACGTGGAGGAGAGGGCGAAGAAGGCTTCAACGTCACTTTATGCATGTAAAAGAATGCTGGGGTGTACGTGGGACTTATCGCCCTCTCGTTCTCATTGGGGCTTTACAGCGATTGTAAGCCCTATTCTATACTATGGAGTTCTTGGGTGGTGGAAAGCCACACAAAAACAACCTGCCTCAAAAAATTAGAGGGGTATGCAGACTATCAATGCTTAGCATTACGGGAGCCCTGAAAACAACCCCGACGGCTGCACTATTAGCCATTCTGCACATTTCACCTATAGACCTGGTAGCAAAGAAAATAGCGTTAACAACTGCATCCAGGCTCGGTGCCTCGGGGCAGCTTGAGCGCCGACCATACGGCCATAGTAGTATAGCGTCATAAATCACAAGACGAACAGATTACCTGATTCCCTATCAGCGCTTCGAGGGCGTTCTTAAGGCCACAATAGACGTGGCCGGTTGACATAAGAGTGCTCGAATGACGGACGAGGCGATACATGTGTACACAGATGGTTCCAAAGTAGTGGCATACAGGCTGCCGGATTACTGTAGCGTTTTCCAAGTGGAAATAGTAGCTTAAGCTGCAACCGTGTTAACTTTTATATTGACAGTCAAGCAGCAATTAAGGCAATAATCTCGCATAGCACAGCATCTAAATGCGTGTTAGAGTGTAAGCAGTCCTTGGAGAGAATCGGGACAGGGAGAAGCATACATCTATATTTGGTCCCAGGGCATATGGGAATGAAAAAACAGATGAATTATCTAAAAGGGGCGCATCCCTTGAAGGTTGATCCGTAGACGTCCCAATTAGACTGGGCGAAATTAAGCGAAGGCGAGAAGTGCACATCGGCCAAGCGGGAAAGGGGTGGGTACAAGCGCGGCGCTGTAAAGTGTCGAAGATTATGAGTAAGTCTTACAACCTTAGACTAACAAGGTTGCTTCTATCATTAAAAAGAGAGGACTGTAGGCTTGGTCGGTGATAGCGGATGTAGGAATTGCGGGCTGGAAGAAGAAACGATCGAGCATATTCTGTGCTTTTTGTTGTTGTTGTAGCTGTGCTTTGCCCTATTTTTCGCATCCGACAGCAATTTATCGCCAAAGGCGATGGAAATTTTGTCGTTGTGCTTGGACGGATTCGATAGGGACTTTACGGTGGACTAAAGCTTACTCACACAGTCAGATAGGTTACAACGACTTAGATGCTCCTCCCATTTCGACCGCTTGTGTTCATCCACAAGCAATCTGATGCGTTGGTTTATATGCCTCTTGGTAGGTGGGTTGGCCTTATGACGTAGAATAGAAAATTAGTAAAATTTTGGACAATGGGCGTGGCACCGCCCACGGGAGTGCCATGAAACTCCCAAAAAAATACCCAAACACAAAATCCCCAAAGAAAAAAAAATACCCAAACACATAATCCCCAAATTCAAGATCCCCAAAATCAAATTCCCCTAACACAAAATCCCAGTTACCGTGTAAAAAACAGCATTATCTCTTTCCTCTTTCATTCATATTTATGTATGTATAACTATATATATTCACGTTTTGGCAATACATATTTTTACTTATCCATATATAGGACTGCTAGTCGCTCTAATTCGAACAAGCTAACAGAAGCGTGTACTACGCAGAAGGACATTATACTATACACCCGGACTTGGCATGGCCTAGCCCAGGGTTATTTTTTATAAACGCGGCCGAAGGTCGCCTATGCAGAAAATTGGTATGGATTATTAGCCTTTTTTGGTCGCGGCGATTTTAAACCTAATTTGAATTTATTTCACACATAAAATGGGGATTTTGTGCTGGGGATTATGAGTTTGGGGATTTTGATTTGGGGATTTTGTTTTGGGGATTTTGATTTTGAGGATAACGTGGTAGACCCATCGCCCACTTTTAAAAGGTAATTTAAAAGTTTTCCAAGCTGTAATTTGGCAGTCGTTGAAGATATCATAACGAAATTTGGCAGCAGCGTTATTACTATTACTATATATGTGCTAAATAAAAATTAGCAAAATCGGAAGAAGAACACACCCACTTAAAAAAAAAATTTGTTTTAAGTCAAATTTTAGCAAAAAATTGAATATCTTTACAGTATATAAGTAAATTATGTCAACATTCAACTCCAGTAATGATGTGGTGCAACAAAATAAAAAAATAAAAGAAAATTTCAAAACTGGCGCGGCTCCGCCCTTTTTCATTTAATTTGTCTAGAATACTTTTAATGCCATAAGTCGAACAAAAATTTACCAATACTTGTGAAATTTGGTATGGGCATAGACTCTATGATGGCAACTGTTTTCTGTGAAAATAAGCGAAATCGGTTGAAGCCACGCCCAGTTTTTCTACACAGTCGACCGTCTGTCCTTCCGCTCGGTCGTTAACACGATAACTTGAGCAAAAATCGATATATATTTACTATATTTAGTCCACGTACTTATCTGAACTCACTTTATCTTGGTATTAAAAATGGGCGAAATCCGACTATGATCGCGCATACCTTTTCGATACCGAAAATTAAAAAAAAACGATTGGATTGTGTTTTTGGCGCAAAATATAACTTTAGAAAAAACTTTGTATAATGGGTACCATATTAAGTAGAAGAAAATGAAAAAGTTCTGCGGGGCGAAATCGAAGCCGAATTGAATGCTCGAAGCTGTTTGTGGTATTACATATGTAAGTAAATTAGCGATCCCTGACAGATGATGTTCTGGGTCACCGTGGTCCACATTTCGGTCGATATCTCGAAGACGCCTTCACACATACAACTAAGGGCCACTCCCTTTTAAAATCCTCATTAATACCTTTAATTTGGTACCCATATCGTACAAACGCATTCTAGAGTCAACCCTGATCCACCTTTATGGCGATATCCTGAAATTGCGTCCACCTATAGAATTATGGCGCATTCCCTTTTAAAATACTCTTTAATACCTTCCATTTGAAACCCATGTCATACAAACACATTCCAGGGTTACCCTAGGTTCATTTTGCTAAATGGTAATTTTCCCTTATTTTGTCTCCAAAGTTCTCAGCTGAGTATGTTATGTTCGGTTACACCCAAACTTAGCCTTCCTTACTTGTTTTATTTGGTTTGCGTAGTTTGAGTTACAAAATTCATGGACGTTTTTTTTTAAATATAAAAAGAGTTTAATTGCCGAAATTTGTTAAAAATTATCACTGCTATTTAAGTGTTCGCTACTGTATGTACGCATGTATTTTATAATGCGGTGCATTACCGTTCCAGCATCGGCTAAGTAGGTGGATAATGCGATCGGCTCATTACCTCGATCATAAGATCAAAAAATTTATATGAGCAAAACAACAACAACAACGAATAGAGTTTTAACATCAATGCAGCGCCAGTCGGCAATCGCATTGGCACCTCTTAATCGTTGTTGCGCTCTTATGCGCTTTCTGCATTCTACATTCTACTCGTATGCTCTGTCTTCATTTCCCGATCTTGATTTGTATCCATGAATTAGTTTATCTTCGTGGTTCAGCAGCTGAAATGTAACTTAACTTTTGTGCTCTTCGTATGTCGGCAACTACAAATATAAAATTGATTTGATTTTTGTGATGATTTTAAGTGGATTCTGTGACCCGATCATGGTCAATTTAAATTAGGGGGACTCATGTAACCGTATAAATGCCTTATAAAGTGTGTAAACGTATAAATTTATCTAGTGCGTAAACGAGCTGTCAAATTTTGTATGAAAAATAATTTACACAATTTGTATAAATTTACGCGCACATTTCATTGTGTAAACGCGGTAAACTCAAAGGAATGCAACCTTGCAAACATTACAGCCGGCATTTTCACCAGAAATCTCCAACATCAGCAAGTAAAGGCGTTTTAGTTTTGATTTTTCACTTAATCTTGGTATTTTTTAATTTTTATAACAATCAAAAAAAATTGTTTGGCAATAATACAGCTGATAAACAATCAAGTTTATCAAGAGTATTACTAGGTGCGTTCATGTAACCGCGTGTGTAAATGGATATACTTTTACACCTTATAAGTTTATATGCTATCATGAGTCCCCCTATTGTCTTTAAGCGCATGCGCATACAAGAATATGTATTTAAGTATGTAGGTACATGTATGCGTATGTATGTACAATATTTGTAATGTTTTAAGGTGCGTATGAGCTTTAGTGACTTTTTTATTGCTATTTTATTAAGATTTTATTAACTTTATTGTGACTTACTCACGGCTAGATATGTATTTTATGAGTTAGTAGCTTTTAGTTTAATAGTTTTTTTTTATTTATTGTTATTTTAATTTGTGAGGGTGTCATTTAACAATAAACTCCAATTTCGAAATCAAAAATCTCAATAAGCGATTTCTTATATCCCTTAAATACTCGGGTATCTATAGCGATTGAACAATACGAATACCGTGCGAGTATTTCGTACTCGATGCTGTTTTCAAGCACTGAGTAAAGTATAGATACTTTACCTCGATACTTTTCCCCGTTACTTTACCAAGTGCTGATGGTCTACATTTTGTAATGCCGCTTTTACCTGCATTACAAGAATTTTCTACATGCACCCCACTGTAACCAATGCACTGTCCCCATTTCATACACCACCACTGTAACAGCTGGCGGCAAGCGAATAACTGGCACGGACAAGTGCAAGTAATAAAGGGCAAGCATTTCATTCGCGCACCGATCGTCTAGCTAAGACTGCGTCTAATTCTCAACACTTTCATATCCACTTCGACTTAAGTACAAATAATTTGCGTTTTATGATTAGCGAGAGCTCAACCCTCAGCAAGGTAAGATCCGCACCCCATGCGTATGAGCGGATATCATTACCTTGTCTGGTACTTTCGCTCCTGTGCGAAATAGGCGACCTTGGTCGCTTCCTTTTTGGTGTGTCCAGGGAGTAGTGAGTGAGGAGATTTAATTTCCACCTCACAGTTTCCCTCCGACACTGGTGAGTCATCTCCCTATCTACGGGAAGATACTACCGAATAAATTGGGTTCAGTAACTAACTCCCGGTTCACCGGTAGTCGCCACCTTATTAATTGGTGACGTGTATCGGTTTCACCAACCTTTGGTTGCTCGGAAATCGATCCACCATCCGGCTCACCATAGTCACCAGCTTGTGAAACAGTGACTTGTATCGATTTCATCAACCGTCGGTTGCTTGAAAATCGATCCAACGATTCACCTGCCGTGTCCACCGACTCACCGGAATACACTAGCCGTATTCACCGACCCGCCGTAATCCACCGACTCGTCAACCAGGGGCTTGTATCGGTTTCACCAACCTTCGGTTGTTTGGAAATCGATCCAACGATCACCCTCCGTATTCACCGACCAGGGGCTTGTATCGGTTGCACCAACCTTCGGTCGCTTGGAAATAGATCCAACAACCCCCCTCCGTATTCACCAATCCGTCGGAATCCACCAAATCGTCAACCAACGAAGTGTATCGGTTTCACCAACCTTCGGTTACTTGGAAACCGATCCAACGATCCACCAGCTATATCCACTGGACCGCTGCAATCCACCAGCTGCCCACTTGTGACGTGCATCGATTACACCAACCTCCGGAAATCGATCCACCGACTCACCAACCTTCGGTTACAGTCCACCTTCCATTTCTCGGCCAGGTCTACCTCTCTGCAACGGTGTGTGTGTTTTACCATAATACCAACAACAAATCGACGTGTGTTCATTTCAAAAGGAAATAGGTGTACTTTATCGACTCTGGATTAGCTGAGTGCTACCCCAGCCTTCGACGAAACCCACCTTACAATTTTTTAAATCAACAAAGTTCAATCCTTTGACACCATATCTTGAGCATAAACTGAGAACGTCAACGATGCGGTAAAAGCTCCGCATTTGACTTATACCAACTTTTTGATAATGCTAGGATGAGAGACGATTTGTATGTCTATGTCTGTGTTTATTGTTCAGAACCACTAACTGAAGCAAATTATGAAAAATTGGTTACCCCATAAAATTTCAATACATTTTAACTTGTCATGCAATAGAGTTTTTCGTTCTATTGGGATTGAAAGTGGTCGAAATCGGATTATATCCGCGCCCACTTTCAAAAATGGTTTATCAATTACTAATGAAGTGTTGAAATTCGATGAGTGGTTAAAAAAGCTACGATGTACAATATAAATTAATTACAATTTTTTTAAATGGGCGTGGTGCCGCCAGTTTTGCAAGCCGTACACTGAAAGGAAAGGTGCTAGTAAAATCAACAAATCGGTTCTGCTGTTCTTGACTTAACGGAGATTCGGTGAAATTGATCGAATTACGGTTAATTCGATCGAGTTCTTTGTCAAACGATCAAATTAGTTTAGTCATTTCAACAGGAGAAAAACTGTCGCTCTTATGTTAACAAAATTCTGTAAAATTGACAGATTCCTGATCAATCTAACTGATTTTTCTGTTAACACAACTGATCTCATTGGTCATTTCAACATCTGTTGATCGCAATACACGAGCAAATTTCAAAGAGAATTTTGCGCTCACTGCGCTCTCTACTTTGTACTTATGACGATGGTGCCACTTGTTAAAAAAAAAAATACCAAAATAAGGAAACCACCAAATCGAAAAAACACACAAAATGGGAAAACAACAAAAAGCTAGTTTTTCAGTTATCAATACAAAACGAAAAACCCTTTTTTGAATTCACTGTGCAAAAAATTATGAGATACAGGGACACCTATTTATCGGGTACAATTTTGCAACTTCTCCTCTAAGCGAAATGCAAAATTGCGCCCTTTTGTTGCCAAAGTTTTATTTGAACGAACAGGATTTTTCACAAAGTTAGTAACATTTTATTCAAGTTTTTACGAATTTTCACTCACGCGAACGAATTTAATAAGATAATAAAAAACATTCTTTTTTAATGTTGATGTTTCCGACAACATAAAAGTTTGAGTTGTTTTGGAATCGTTTCAACTTAAAGTGTTACGAAAATTAAACTTGCCGAATTACATGTAAAGTTACTCCAGTGGTGAATTACCTTCCTGCGATTTGATTCTTTACTTTTCTATAACTTACAAGTTCTCTATTTAAAATGTTATTTCAAACATTTATACTAAAAGTTTTGTTCGAAACAATCAAGTGTGGCAACTACATGCGAAGAAATTGAGAATGAGCTGAGCTGCAACTGAAAGATTGAGAAACAGTTTTGTGACTAATATTTTCATTTCTATTTGCAAAGCGAAGTTCAAAACTATAAATTAAATAAATAAAAGATAAAATTTGGCGAAAGTGCGTTTAATAAAACAAAATAATAAAGTGTATAATGTTTAATGTGTGCCAGCATATTTGATGTAAGCCCAATTGACGTTCGGTTAGTAAGTGCCACCGTGGTGTGATGGTAGCGTGCTCCGCCTGCCACACCGTATGCCCTGGGTTCGCACCCCGGGCAAACCAACATCAAAATTTTAGAAATAAGGTTTTTCAATTAGAAGAAAATTTTTCTAAGCGAGGTCGCCCCTCGGCAGTGTTCGCAAGCGCTCCGAGTGTATTTCTGCCATGAAAAGCTCTCAGTGAAAACGCATCTGACTCGCAGATGCTGCTCGGAGTCGGCATAAAACACGTTGGTCCCGTCCGGCCAATTTGTAGGGAAAATCAAGAGGAGCACGACGCAAATTGGAAGAGAAGCTCCGTTTTAGATATCATCGGAGGTTATCGCGCCTTACATTTATTTATTTATATGGCAACATAGGTACTTCAGTACAAAGCTGTCGGAACAACTTTTTTTTGTTCATTTGACTACAAAAACGTTCAATTGCGAATCAACGATTTGTGCGCAGTTGATTCAACATCTTGGTGCAATGGATTAAAATTAATAGAAATTTCGGTTGAATTGACCCGTATTTCGGTTGATTTTACCAGTCTTTTTCTTTCAGTGTACTTCAAAAGCCCTTGTTATCACTTTGTTATCCGGCGGCTTGGTATTATATATAGATCCGATCAAAAGCGGATAAGAACCATGCCTGCTTTAAAAAAAGGGGGCTTATAGCTTTAATCTTGGCCAAATTTCCAGTAGAGATATGGTAGTGCAAAGTACAAAATTTCCAAAAATTGGAAAATCGTTCTTATCCCCTTCTATTTAGTTAATCTCTCCACGAAATTTTGAATGCCATAAAAAATACTTAACGTAATTTTCCTCCGAGGAGATGTTATACCGAGCTTCTCTTCCAATTTGCGTCGTGCTACTCTAAACTTTCAAGGCAGATAAATTTGCACTAGAAATCTTTTCATGGGAGAAATACCTTCGAAGTGCTTGCTTTTCTAGCTGTAAAAACTTCTTTTTTAAATACCTTAAGTCGAGCAAAAATCTTTTAAATCATTTAATGTTCGTGACATTCCTTAAAATACATGTAAGATCATACAATTGGGTTGACTGAGTATGAGTACCAGCATCGATACTTTGATTCGAGTATTTTAAATGAGTACAGTTATCGATACTTTTTCCAAAAGTTTTATCACTAGATATTTGTGCTCAAGGGCATGCAGACTTAGTACACTTAGCACGGGCCCTTTTCCCCAAGCAAATTGCAGGAAAGCATATTTCTAAAAATGAATAATGATATTGTAACGAATTTGCTTGCAAATCCTCTTATTTGCAATCCTCTGCTAAGTTCGAATCACTAAACTGTTGAATAAATAACTCCAATTTGTAATAATGCAAAATGGCCTTTATTAAAGTACTTCACAATAACAAACTGTGCAACGAATAGCTTGCTTAATAACCACGCTGATTGATAGCTCAATGAAACTCTACTATTCAAAATAATACTGCTATTGCTCGCTAGATATCGTCTTAATCGCAACTGCTTGACAACTCAAATCAAACTGAATTCCATTTTACTCGCTTGTGCCGCTTTTATAGTTTACGCTGCATACATCTAGGCTCTTCTATTTCCAGAACTTACCAACTATTTCGAGTGTTTATAGTTCTCATATAGTTTCTATTTGTTTACAATTTTCTACTTTTCAGCGTCTCTCAGATGTATGTGAGTTTGTAGTTTACAATCTCTCGCACACACATAGGCGTATAAGTAAATACATCTGTGTGTGACATCTCTCGGCTGCCTTATATATGTGTATACATGATTTGATTATTGACGTGAACATCGCTTAGCATCGCCTTAGTGATGGTATAGCTTAGGGATGCTAATATCCGTGAAAATATAATAAGAATAGACTATTAGAAAAGGAAAAATGGCACCCCCAGTGGCTGGATTCACGTGGGCAAAAATGAAAAGAATATACATTTTTAGTCGCTATGCACCTCTAAGCATGACAAGCACAAAGTTTGAGAACATGATTCTCACTTCTCACTGTATGGGGTAGATGTAAAACTATAGATAAAGGTAGAGTTCTTCTCGAAAGCCTTACACACCTGAGGCTAGAATTTCAAAATGAGCTATGGAAATATGCATTCGACACTAGCAATAGACGCTCCGTTATAGATCTCACGTTTGCTAGCAACGAAATAGCGAGAAGTACAAAATGGTGCATCAGTGACGTCTACACACAGCGACCACAAAGCTATTAGCCTAGAGCTAGTGGAAATTTCACCAAGCACAGAACAGCACAACTGCAAAGAAGAATATGGAAACTACACCTTTTTGAACAAGAAGCATTTGATGTTTTATGGAAAGATGCCATAATACGAAGGACACATGCGGAAGATCTGTCGGTATCTAAGTCATTAAGTATGGCGTATGATACTATGTAATGGTCGGACTTCGGTATACTGGTGGAACGAGGAAATAGCGGAGGAGCATAGAAAATGCCATAAAGCACGCCGAAGGGCACAGAGGGCACGATCGTCGCCACGATATGGCGACTAAAAATGCTATAAAAAAGACCAAGGGAGCGTGCTTCAAGGATCTGATGGATAGTGCCGATCTTTTCCGACAAAAGATTACTGGACCTATCAAAGTGAGGACCTCGAAGGTATGGAAATCCCAGATATATTCTAGCAGCAGGTACTGGATGCAACACAAAGATTTGCTAACAGTAAGCCGCCAGGACCGGGTGGAGTGCCAAATATAGCCCTCAAATCAGCGATAAGGTCTAGAATATTGGTATTACGGATACAATTTTATTATGTTATTTAGTAAGAAAGATACCCACATTACTTTTTCGTACGGCTGAATGAAGCTATGCATCGCACTTAACAACCTATACGATCCAACCAAAAAGCAACTATATATCTGACGTATGGAAAAAATCTTAATGAATATCATGCGATATCAGCTTTCCAGCGTAAAGAGGCATACCGGACTGTAATTGGATTTCTCCGCTGAATTTTACCTGCCTTTGGCTATAATACTAATGACAAGCCATTAAGGCGCCAGCTATAAGGCGCGGCAGAGTTGCCAGATCTCGAGGCAGCAATTAAGGTGGGTCCTACAAAACTGCTAGTATTTGCCCACAGGACGGAGTTATTTTATATTGTGACGAATATTAGCAACACTAAGGGATACTATCATCTCTAAGCCGATACTAAGCAGTCACCGGTATGTACATAAACAAATCAATCATTATGTCTACACATATGTACGTACAAGCAGCGGAGAGGAACGCGCAAACACATGCATATATCTGAAATACTCACAAAAGTATGCAATCATCGGTGGAAGTATCACTCACATATACACGCGCATATGACCATGCGAGAAGCTATAAACGTGCATCTGCAGTTTATAGTTGGTAGGTTTATAGCTGGTAACTAAGTAGTAAATTCTAGAAGAAGAAACGCGTAGAAGTATGCGAACGACACAGCAGAGGGTATAAAAGGAGCGAGGGCTGAGTAAGCAGCAATCAATTTGATTTAAGCACGCTATTGGTTGCGAAGTATAAGTGTTATTGTGAAGTATTTTCAAAGTAATCTAATAAAGACCATTTTGCATTATTGAATATTGGAGTTATTTTAATTAAAAAGTTTAGCGATACGAACGTTAGCAGAAGGTTGCAAATAAGAAAAATTTCACTAAATTCTTTACAATTGGTGTCAGAAGAGGAATTGTTGAATAAATTCCAGAGGACAACTAGGAAATGGCAAAGTTAAGTAAATTAAGGATCCATCAATTGCAAAAGGAGACGGAGAACCGTGGGTTGAGTACAACCGGCAATAAGATCGAACTTCAAGTACGGCTACGAGCTTCTATGGAGTCGGAAGGAATTAATGTTGAGCAGTACGTCTTTCATATTGATAGCGATGAGACAACAACAAAAATGGAAGAGGCAGTGACGCAGACAGTTACGAGCACAGACTTGAACATGATTTTGGCTGCAATATCTGCTCAAACATCGATAGTGTCGTCTCAACTGGAAGAACAAAAGACAAATATAACATCACAATTGGAAGAACAGAAGACATATTTGGCATCTCAACTGGAAGCGCAAGAGGTACGTATATCCGAAATGTCGGCACAAATTTCAGCGCCAGATATCATCTCAGATCTCTACACAACTTGAAGAGCAGGAAGTCCGTATATCCGCTTGGAAGAGAAACTAACCCAGTTTCATGAAGGTTGCAGTGGCCGACAGGAAAAAATCGAGGCCGAGGTAGAAGCTTTGAGAGGTCGTATACAGGAGGTGCAAATAAATCGCCCAGCAGTTTCAGCGAGTAATCCAAAGGTAAAGACACCCTCTTTTGACGGTTCTGTTCCTTTCCAGGTCTTTAAGCTACAGTTTGAGAAGACGTCGGCAAAAACTGGAATGCAGAAGATAAAGTTGCTGCACTGTTCGTGGCATTGGAAGGACCTGCAGCGGAAATCTTACAGACGATTCCAGAGTACGAACGGAACAGGTATGAAGCATTTATGGCCGCTGTCGGGAGACGTTATGGAAGCGGGCATAGAAAACAGATATACCAAATTGAGTTGCAAACCGTTACTAAAAAGCGAATGAGACATTGCAGGAGTTTGTTTCGGATGTTGAAAGGTTGGCCCATTTGGTAAATGCGGACGCACCCGTGGAATACACTGAAAGGGTAAAGATTAATAGCTTTATAAATGGCATACGGGACATCGAAACAAAGCGAGCTACATACGCAAACCCAAAGCCAACATTTGCAGAAACGGTATCACATGCTCTGATTCAGGAAACAGCATCGCTTCTGTGTTATCCAGCGTTCAAAGCACGCCGTGTGGAGCTAGAAAGGCCAGACTGGATGAACACAATATTGGAGGCGCTGAAAGGATCGCAAAAGCGGAGTGAAAGAGTTATCAAATGCTTCAAATATGGGAAGTTCGGTCACATTGCACGTCATTGCGATCTTGATCCTAGTGGTTTCAACAGCATGGGTGGTCTTAATAACAAAGCTGGAGGGGATGAGTAAGAGCGAGTAAAATGTAGAGATCGAGAGGTAGCTCCAGCTATTGAATGTTCTGTGATATCTATCTCGCAAATTGGAAGATAATCGAGTAGTCTTACCGTCAAAGGAAATGTGGATGGCAAGGAGCGTGCACTGACTGTAAAGCCATTACCTCGAGCAAGGTTCCGCACAGTCACTGGCGAGTATAACCAAGTCCAGGGAGAAGTGATCTGTAAAGTCTTCATTGGGAAGGTCATGATTCTACACAAATTCGTTGCGGCGGAGATTTTTGATGAAGTCATATTGGGAGTGAACTTCTTAGTTGACCATGACATCAGGATCGATATGCAGAGAAGGATTATGCGTTATAAGAACCAAGATGTACCAGTCAACTTCAGTTTTGAGGAAGTGTTCAGCAGTAAGCGAGTGCTAGTGGAGGCGATTGGACAAAGACCACCAAGGTCAAAGGCTGTAGATCGGGCAAAGGTTGATGGATCGAATGGGCCAAATAAAGCGAAATGAAAATTACCTGCGAGAGAAACACTGGCATTGACAAAACCAAATGGACGCACAAAAACGAAGGAAGGAATTTCACAGAAAGAATGCGAGTTTCAAGCCAGGGCACACGGCACGGAACTATACAGATAACGCAATTAATGTGATCTTTAATAATAATTAAAAAAATTTGAATTATCTTATCTTCGCTTTTGTATTATTGATTGATTCGAAAGTACTTCCTTATGATTATGACAAAGATTAATATCCCTCGCATTACACAATAAGTACGAAAAAAGGCGAATTCCTAATTATTTGTTAGCATCAGCCTACTTTCATACATTTTAAGCAATGCATTATCCGCTTTAACAAAGAAATATACAAACAGCTTAGCTACCGTGGATAATATTTTAGAAGGTACTCCAGATTTAAGTATCCCTAAGTGTTTGTAAGCACAATAGCTCAATATCCTGAATACAAACAGACAAATTTTCATTGCCTGCAGCGGTTAGAAGCCTTGACAACTGCTTGACGCCACTTTTATTTTCTGGTGCCCGGCTTGTGGATTCACTTTAATTTCGGCTCTCGCTCATAAATTTGACTAAACAAATAAACCTGTTCAATGCATACCAAACCAGCATTAGTTCCAGCAAATGGATATGAATTAGTGCAATGCTCTGTAAAAACCCTACAGTGAATGCAATTGGTACGGGATGCATATGGAATCAGTAATGGTAAACCATATTTTGGCAGCAGAGAAGGAGATAGACCAACACTGATTTGGAAAGGCAGGTAGTGGGAGATCTTCCTGGCGCTCGTGCTGGGGAAAGGTCATGATGTTGATAACTTTATTTTCAATCTTCACCGTGGAAGTTTTTACACTTACCAATCCGTAGCGCATGGTAAGGAGTTATTTTTAGTTAGACGGAAGCCTCCATTACCATTGAGGTCCTGAGAGAATGTTCTTCGCTGTAAGTCGGAGACATGAGCCATGGTGAATCTATAAACTTCAGTGGGTCTATAAGCAAACGATGCACATCTTTCCCAGCTGCTCACGGCTATAACCAAATTTGTATTTACTCTGACAGCCAGGCTGCACTAAAAGCACTTGGATCGGTCACATGTAAGTCCAGGATAGTAGGGATCTCTTAACGAGATCGCTTAGCAAACTTCCCTCAGTCTGGTATGGCTGCCTGGGCACTGGAATATACCGGGCAATGAGATGGCTGACGAACTTGCAGGAGGGGGCACATCCGTTCCGCTTTCGTTGTCCTGGAAGGGATTGAGCATGCCGCTCGCTACCTGTAAGCTCAGTTTGAAAGGGATTTCCTTAGGGAAGCGGGTGCGATATGGAGCAATCTTGAATCCTGCTACCACTCCAAGTTCGTGTGGCCTGAATGGGACGCGAGACGCATAAAAAGTCTCCTTCTTCTTGGTAGGGGGGACATATCTCTGGCGGTTGGACTTATAACCGGCCAAATAGCAATCGGGAGGCACGCACAACGGCTGGGTGCTCCCTATAATGATTACTGCAGGAGCTGCAAAGACGAAGAGGAGATAGAAACAGTCAACCATTTTCTTTGCGATTGTCCCGCGCTTTGGCATAAGAGGAAGACATTTCTGGGATTTCTCTTCTTTCAGGATCTGGCTAAGTTGGAACCTAAGAAAATCCTGACGTTTGCTGTATCGAGCTGTTGGTTTGAGTAGGGGAGAGATCCACGTGGTATCACAATGGTACCTTTTTGGGCCTAAGTGCACTGGTACTCGCACCGGTGGCCACTCTAACCTAACCTAACCTTCCCAGCTGGTAGACGCCAAAAGATTTTCTGCATCTTACATTGGTATATGGTACACATGTTTTACGAATGTATAATATAATGTACACACGTCCCTAAAAGAATACTTTCGGATAGATATAATGAGATATAGCTGCCAGGCTTCCCCGAGCCATCAATAAAAGTTGCTCTGAGTTTCTTGGAGGTGAATTGGCAATCCTAACCTTAAATCATGATCTTGCGATTGCGATCAACAATTAAGTTTTTGACAAGGCACACTTATACCATGAATATTTCTTTAGGAGAGGTGGGACAGCTGAGCTAAAAGTGACTGGATGGTTCAATGTCGTCGTCATCCACACAAATAACTCGGCTGACGCTGCCCACGATCGTAAAGCTTAGTGCTCAACCTCCCTCCCGACGAAATACTTGACCGTAGTACCGGAGGGTAAATGGTACCCAGACGGTGGGAGGTTTAGTGCGGTTAAAGCCCCACACTTACTTTGAGGCTTTCGATGCAACCTCCACGTAAAAAAAAAAAACAAAGACGCTGTTGACGATATTTAGGCGCACCGCATGAACTCACAATAGGCACTGCAATTAACAAGGATAGATGAAATTTGGTCAACCCCAAAAACTCCAGCGATCACATACAGTCAACAACTACGATCGCTGCCTGGCAATTAATATTTTGAGGCCTGCGCTTGCTTAGCTGGCTAGAGGCCCATTTGGCTACAATCAGAGAACAAGAGATCTGCGGAATCCTAAAGTCTCTACTAACAGCCAAATTCTATCGCAAGTACCTGCTCAGGTCGAGGTGTTAGCGGGGCGGTTACCACGGATTTTTATGCCCTGACACCAAGATATTTCTTATCAAAAATTTGTTCGATGCCACTGAGGCAAGCACTTACTGGTTGCCTGTGAACTCACAGTGTCAGAGTTTAGCTCTTTGATATCCGCCTGACTGAGTAAATATTAAATTTTTTCAAAGTCAAACCGGGGGATAGCATCCCACTTACCGAGAATTCAGGGGGCTGCCGAGGTTCTTCAACCCAACTGTCAACCTAACTGTCAACCCCACCTACTCGGGGCGAGTCCTGTTTATTTAGCGGGCGAGGCTCTGACGACTCCAACTTCCTCGCGGAAGAAGGGAGTGGACGGCCACATAGAATATAATCGTCTTGGCTACCATAATATACAGCCAATGTGCCGCGATACCCTCGGCATATGCCAGTTGCCCTTTCACAAGCGTAAATTCCTGTCGAGAATAGTCCCTGATTCATAAGCGATACTTCCCCAATCAAGGGGTTTTTCCGGATTATTTTATCTACTCGTAAATAACCAGCACTGTTTTTCCTGATTCAGACCACCTGCGAAAATGCTGTTAGTTTATTCAGAAATTGCGATTTAGATGCTAAGCATACGCCTTCTAGTTCGTAAAGCAGGTCGTTCCCAACCACGATCCAAAGCAGGGCAGAAAGAACACATCCCTGTAACGAACTCCTTCACACCTTTCTTTGAGCCTTCGATCCCACTACAATTGCACCAGACTCGATTGGACTCTCAGTGATAGTAGCGGCTTTTCAATCGCCGCTAATGCAACATTCTTGAAGAGACTCCTTCGATATCAAGAAAGATGGTCAGCACAAAATCTCGAGTGAACACTCTATCAGTTTAACAACCAAATGAAGGTCCGTTCCTGTGGATCTGCCCTTACAGAAAGGCAATTATAAGAAACCTATAAGTTTTCGATAACTTATCAATAGAAAATTTATCACTTTTCGTAAGATAATCGATATTTTTTCGATTAATAATCGATTACATCGATAAATTTTTGATAAAATATCTACAAATTTTTATAAGAAATCGATAAAGACTAGATTACTTTTGATTAAAAAATCAATGAATTTCCGATAACAAATCGATAATTTATTTATAGCAAATTTATCACTTTTAGATAACTCTTCGAAAAATAAGCGATATTTTTTCTATTAATAATTGATAACATCGATACATTTGTTATAAGAAAATCTAAAACTTTTTTATAAGAAATCCATAAAGACTAGATATCTTCTCGATAACAAATTGATAACTTTTCGGTAGCAAATTGATAACGTTTTGATAACATTTCCATAACTAAATATAAAAGAGGATCCGTTTCTGTGATCTGCCTTTACAGAAAGCTAACTTATAACACTGATAAGAAATCTATAAGTTTTTGAAAACATATCGATAACTTGTCGATAACTTATCGATAACAAATTTATCACTTTTCGAAAAAGAATCGATAATATATATAACTTTTTGATAAGAAATCGATGAAGACTAGATAATTTCTCGATAAAAAATCGATAAATTTTCGGTAGCAAATTGATAACTTTTTGATAACACACAACAACTTTAATAAAAATAATTTCAACTTTAAAATATTTTGGTTGCTTTGATGTTTCTACTATATGGGAATTTGTCGGTCAGCCTTTAGATTGGCTTTAATTACTACCTTACTATATTCAACAAAGATGCATCTGCGACTACTCCTTTAACAGATTATCGGCAAATATTTTGGCATGGTTTATACAAATTTACTTCTTAACTTTTGTTATGTGTTTGCCTGTCGTCTTTAATTTCTGTCACTCCTTAGTTGTTGTATCCTCTGAGCCCTAAATCAGATTGCCCAATTTTGTGTAAGCGCCGTTTGGTGTTATTGTCAACTGCTGTACATACATACAACGCACCACAGGCGATGCAAACTCGATTCGATCCTTTTTAGCCTTTTTCCTTCACATTGGCGAACACCTTCAGCCACATAAACACACACACACACGCGCATATATATACATATAAGCATACTTACCTGTCGGTTGAGTCAATCCTGCTACATATATATATGTATAGGTATGTATATATTATTCGTATATTGGCATCTCACTTGCTCCTGCTTATGCAAGGAGTTATTGTTGTTGTGTAAGATAGAGCAAGCTGCCTCCTTCTTTGTTTGTGTGGCGCTGAGACTGGCGTCAATTGCCACGTCTGTCTATATAGTTTTGCTTCGGCGCATTGCGCTCTGCTATGCACTGTTGGGGCCATTGATGAAATTGACTTTTTATGTTGACTTTTACAGTGGGAACTCTGGTGGCGATAGTGTAC
Organism: Eurosta solidaginis; assembly: GCF_040869045.1. NCBI lineage: Eukaryota > Metazoa > Arthropoda > Insecta > Diptera > Tephritidae > Eurosta > Eurosta solidaginis. Next base: position 68,561,556 of record NC_090319.1, on the reverse strand, counting down.
GCTGTCGCAGCGATCTGGTGATCTGTCGGCTGGCTGTTGCGCCTGCTCGCTTGCCTGTCAATTCGTCCAGCTGCGAGTCCATTAAGGTGTAGCTGTCGTCGTATTGGATTTTTGGCGTTTGCTTGTGTGTTGGCCTCTTCCGGACTGGATTATTGGATTAAGTTTTTGTTTACTTTAAGCGATTTTTTAGTTTGTTTGCACAGCCCAAGGCAATCAGTTCAACGTTGTTAAGTTCGGTGCCGTCGTTTCAATTTATATGCTCGCTATTAAATGCTGTGCCATTGTTTCATAAGACGATTCCATTTTAATTGCATCAATTAGTTATTGTTCAGTGTGATCACAAGTGATTTTTGCTATTAAATGAGTTTATTTAAAATCGATTAATGTGTTGGGATATTGAATTGCCTCTTTGCGAATAAAATGGTTATGGATTTTTTTTTTAACTCGACGACCTTAAATAAATACGCAAAAATAATGAACAAAGTTTAACTGTATGAGCAGTAAAAATAAGAACAAAGATTCCAAAAATTAATATACTTACACTAGTATAAATAAAACTGAAAGTTACTTTTAGTTGGAAAAAAAGTTTAAAAAAACTAGTTATCTCAATAACATTGGATTAAAAACAAACCAAATGCGAAAATGGGTATACTAATGATTGCGAACGACGACAATGTAAGTGTGAAATATAAAATTATACATAAACTTTTTAAAATTTAATGTTTTTTCATCGACTTCATATTTGAATGTGAAGTTTTTAGAAGTTTTCCCTCTTGTTACACAGCTTAATTTTACTAAAACCTTACATTTTTCGTCGATGTGAACAAAACAAATTGCACCGTCGGCAACTATGTAGAATTCAATCACTAGAGATTAGTTCTGACAGCAGAACTTTGATAGTCTCGAATTAAAAAATCAGCACAGGTTACCTTTTTAAAGAAAGAAAAAAGGTGACAATTTCTATCTGCCTCAGCGAAGATTGTAGTAGAAAAGGTACTCAACCCTGCAAAAAATGCGATTAGTCTAGGATGCATCCTGGATGGGTCACAAACGAACAATGCCAATTTTGATCTCTTTGCATGAGTTCAACTGTTCCCTTATTTTTTAGCATGCCCTATGAAGAGACTAATTGTACCCATTTATACCCGAAATGGATCAATACGACCAATCCCTTTTCTACCCATATGAAGTATGGCAAGCCACCAAATCTGTTTGATGTAAGTTGTTCGCCGATTTTCAAAAAAGAATAACAAATATTCTCTGAAAATTTAACCCTAACTCCGGCGTAGTTGTTAAGTCCTAGTAACTTAGGTTCGGTATAGGGCTCGAATTTTTCTTAAATAATTCGATTCAATCACCTGTAATCTTTTTATTTTACCAATTTCGTTGCCGTTTTTTTGATATTTCTTAAAATGTGCTACATAGATTTCCAACTGACTAATTCCAGCCGTACTCGAAAGGGCCTAAAGGGGATCAATTGTGCTCGAATGTAGGCAAAAGAGATCAATCGGATACCAATCGCTTTAGGGATTAATCGCACGATTTTTTGTAGGGAAATTTGAGCCTAAATCGAACACGAAAAACGGAGTACTGTGTTGAGAAATTTAAAATTTCATCGAAAAATAGTTTGAATCAAGTTAGGAAGGTTAAGTTCGGTTGTAACCGAACATTACATACTCAGTTGAGAGCTATGGTGACAACATAAGGGAAAATAACAATGTAGGAAAATGAACCGAGGGAAACCCTGGAATGTGTTTGTATGACATGTGTATCAAATGAAAGGTATTAAAGAGTATTTTAAGAGGGAGTGGCCCATAGTTCTATAGGTGGACGCCGTTTCGAGATATCGTCATAAATGTGGAGCAGGGGTGACTCTAGAATGTGTTTGTACGATATGGGTATCAAATTAAAGGTATTAATGAGGCTTTTAAAAGGGAGTTATGGTAGTTGTATATGTGAAGGCGTTTTCCAGATATCGACCAAAATGTGGACCAGGGTGACCTAGAACATCATCTGTCGGGTACCTCTAATTTATTTATATATGTCATACCGCGAACAGTATTCCTGCCAGGATTCCAAGAGCTTTTGATTTCGCCCTGCAGAACTTTTTTATTTTCTTCTACTTAATATGGTAGGTGTCCATTTTACAAAGTTTTTTCTAAAGTTATATTTTGCGTCAATAAACCAATCCAGTTACAATGTTTCATCCCTTTTTTCGTATTTGGTATAGAATTATGGCATTTTTTTCGTTTTTCGTAATTTTCGATATCGAAAAAGTGGGCGTGGTCATAGTCCGATTTCGGCCATTTTTTATACCAATACAAAGTAAGTTCAGATAAGTACGTGAATGGAGTTTAGTAAAGATATATCGATTTTTGCTCAAGTTATCGTGTTAACGACCGAGCGGAAGGACAGACGGTCGACTGTATATAAAAACTGGCCGTGGCTTCAACCGATTTCTCCCTTTTTCACAGAAATAAGTTATCATCGCAGAATCTAAGCCCCTACCAAATTTCACAAGGATTGGTGAATTTTTGTTCGACTTATGGCATTTAAAGTATTCTAGACGAATTAAATGAAAAAGGGCGGAGCCACGCCCATTTTGAAATTGTCTTTCATTTTTACATTTTGTTGTACCATATCATTGCTGGAGTTGAATGTTGACATAATTTACTTATATACTGTAAAGATATTAAATTTTTTGTTAAAATTTGACTTAAAAAAAATTTTTTTTTAAAGTGGGCGTGGTCGTTCTCCGATTTTGCTAATTTTTATTAAGCGTACATATAGTAATAGGAGTAACGTTCCTGCCAAATTTCATCATGATATCTTCAACGACTGCCAAATTACAGTTTGCAAAATTTTAAATTACCTTCTTTTAAAAGTGTGCGGTGCCACGCCCATTGTCCAAAATTTTACTAATTTTCTATTCTGCGTCATAAGTTCAACTCACGTACCAAGTTTCATCGCTTTATTCGTCTTTGGTAATGAATTATCGCACTTTTTCGGTTTTTCGAAATTTTCGATATCGAAAAAGTGGGCGTGGTTATAGTCCGATATTGTCCATTTTAAATAGCGATTTGAGATGAGTGCTTAGGAACCTACATACCAAATTTCATCAAGATACCTCAAAATTTACTCAAGTTATCGTGTTAACGGACGGACATGGCTCAATCAAATTTTTTCGATACTGATCATTTTGATATATGGAAGTCTATATCTATATCGATTCCTTTATACCTGTACAACCAACCGTCAAAGTTAATATACTCTGTGAGCTCTGCTCAACTGAGTATAAAAATGCTCATACCGATGAATGGTTTAAAATTTAAGCTCAACTATCTAACAGTGCAACGAGTGTAATTTTGCAAATGCTATTGCGTTTTGGGAAGATCTTTTAGTTTTTTTTCTAGTAAAAAAAAAGGGAGTAAAGTGTAAAAAGTGAAATAAGAGTATTATGAATTTTTGTTTGGGACATTTAATATTTTTCAAGTAAACAAAGAATTTAAAGCCTTATGTTACACTTGAATTTGAACTTTAATCAAGGCTTTTTTTGTAGTTAATGAGTAAATTACAATCGTAGAAATTTATTGGCAGCAAAATTCCTAAAAGACGGTAAATGAATCTAACTGAGTTATTTTGTTTTGTTGATATTCCGACAGGGTGGATAAATGATGTATATTGGAACGATTTTCCGTCATCCCTTGTCAAATTTGGTTTTGATACAAACCGGTTTCGGCGTTGCGCCATCATCAGTGTCGATTTTCGTTCTGATCTGTTGTTGTCGTTTGTCCTGTATTTATAGTTCGTAGGTACATGAGCAGGTATTGCCAGAATTAATGCTTGCGTATATTTAGTTATGTGTATGTGCTGTGTGTTCTTTCAGAACCGAGGGTGGTTTCTACTGATCGATTTGTGTGGCTGACTGAGACAGGCAAAAATCCGTAATTTTAGTCGTTTGACCTTCTTTGTGAGTTTGTTGTTTTGGTGCGTTAATTATTTTGGGTTTATTTGTTGTTGTGTGTTTGTCTGTTGTACCTATTTGATTACTTTGTTTTTTGTAAGCAAGTTTTAAAGGCTCGCATGTTGTGTCAGAAATTGTGTTTATCTGTTCGTTTATTATTCTACCGTCGAATGTTTTCTGTTTGTAGATTTCCATGTTTTCGAGTACGTTGAGATGTAGGCCTTTTTTTTGTATTTAAAGAACATTAACTGTTTTACTGATGTTTGCTGGGGAACATTTATTCTCGACCATGTTATTCGCGAAGTTAGACTCTGGTATAATGTTTGGATTCCGTATTTTTTTGTTGTAATCTCTAATATGTTCTCTGAACCTCGTTCTTTTTTGCCGTCCTGTTTGTCCTATGTAACTATGTTGGCATCCGCAGGTAAGCTTGTATACGCCGTGGCTGCTAAACGGATCCTCTGAGTTAGTGCTAGTGAATGAATGCTGTGCTAATGTTGGATTTTTTAGGGAAGTTTGCCAATTTATATGTTGCTTTTCCAGCATATGTCATAGTCGTCCAGCTGTTATTTTCTTTTTCATTATTTCTTTTTGGTTCTCCATTTGTTCTTCTGAGCTTATCTACTAGCGCTTTTTTATATCCGTTGTTTGCAGCGATGTTATATATGACCTCAAGTTCTCTCTTATATGCCTCTTGTGTAAGAGATGTTCTATATGTACCAAATGCCTTAATGCAGCATTTTTATGCTGTTGGGGGTGATTTGAGGTATTATGTATTATTGCGTCGGTGGCCGTTGGCCTTCTATATATATATCATAGTTAAACCTTTGGCTTCTTTATCAATATTTATCATGAGGTCTAGATAGTTGATTCCTCCGTCTTTTTCGGTTTCCATTGTAAATTTTATATTTCCGTGCTGCTTGTTGAGGTACTCCAGTAGAAGCTCTTCGTTATTAATAGTTAAAACGCATATTATGTCATCCACGTATCTAACATAAAATGACACTCCTAATTTGGACTTCTGCTCTTGTTGTACTTTTCGTCCAGATTTTGCATGAACAGTTCCATAAGAATGGCTGATGTGGAGCTTCCCATTCCAAGACCGTTTGTTTGTCTATATATTTTATTATTGTATTGAAAATAGTTTTGATGTAAAGTGGTTCTTAGCGCATTTGTGATTTGCATACTTTTCACTTTGTTTTTTGTATTATGAACTATTGTTGAGCTAACTATGTCCAAAGTCTCCGATAGTGGTATTGATGGGTATAAATCTTTTATGGCAAAATATACCAATTTGCTGTATTTTGTTAGCTCTACGGTCTCTCTCTTACTGCTTTTTTTCTATGGACGGTAGCATATTGATGTAGTCTTTTAAATACAAGAAACCCGTGATTGGTCTTTAAAATAAAAAGGAGAAATGGTAGATTTTCTTAGAACTGTAAAAATTTTTCCTCGGCAGTGTTTGGCAAGCACTCCGAGTGTATTTCTGTCATGAAAATCTCAGTGAAAACTCATCTGCCTTGAAGATGCCTCTCGGAGTCGGCATAAAACAAGTAGGTTCCGTCCCACCAATTTGTGGGAAAAATTAAAAGGAGTACGAGGCAAATTGGAAGAGAAGCTCGGCATAAAATTATTCGGAGGTTACCGCACCTTACATTTGTTTTTCTTCTTTACGTCGCGACAGTATATTTTTGGGGTCGTGCAGAGACTATTTTTAGAACCTATTTTAGATCATTTCTGAACTTTGTGGCGATAATTTCGGGTTAATTTCGAGACTTTTTTCTAATGACGGATTTTTTGTTACATACAATTTCGTGATGATTTTGGAAACACATTTGGGAACATTTCGAAATTTGTTGGGGACTATGTAAATATTATTTTGTGTTCGCTATGCGATCATCTTGGGATCATTCCAAAGCGATTTCGATATAATTTTGACATAAAGTTAGCAACCATTTCGGTATAATTTCAGGACATTTTAGATTCTTATAGAAGGGTTCGGAAAAATGCTTTTATGAATAGAAAAAGTAATGGGGCTTTTACTATCATCGGATTGTCAATTGCATATTAACAACATGATATCGATTTCTTAAGGATAACAACTTTTATCGCAGAGCTATCGGCAAATCGTTGATAAATTATCGACATGTTATCGGTTTATTATCGACATTTTATAGAATTTTTATCAAAAAATCTCGATTAGCTACCGAAAATCTATGGATTTATTATCGTATAAATATCTGTTTCTTACAGGAAAACATATCGATGTTTCCATGGTAACTTGTCGATAAAAAATAAATATTTTTTCCATAGCAAATAGATATTTTTTGATAATAAATCGATATTTTTCAATAACAAATTGATACTTTTCTGAAAACAAATCGATACTTTTTTGATAGCAAATTGATAACATTTTTCCCATAAAAAGTCGTTTCTTTTGAATTTTTACACACGTATAGGAACATTTCAGAAGCGAAAATTCGTACTACTGATCACGTATCTTTAATAAAATGCTTCTTCCACGTTTTTGGAGATGGGGTGACATAAGGTCAACGGCGAAAAGGCTAGTTGACTTCATCACCACTTAAAATGGCCAAAATATCAATTAGCCTTATAACCACTTCAAATGCTCATAAGGTCAGTTGACTTTACGACCCTTTTACATTTGACTTTATGTTCATTTAGGAAACTTTTACAGGATTGGTTTTTATTGATCTTATTTCAAAGGGATTCCCACCGGCACAGCTTTTAAACCGATTTTGCACTTAAATGTTACCAGAAGGTGAAAATAATCCAAACTGACCGATTTTTTATTTTAAATTTTTACTAACTTTGACTTAGAAAAGTATTAAATCTAATTTACATGATAATGAGCTTAAAATATGTATACGAAAAGTAAAAAAAAAAATTAATAAAACGTAACTGTCCTTCAATAGTTAGTAACATTTTTTTTCGCGTAGGTGTTGAACAAAATAATTGACCTTATGGCCACTTGAGAAAAAAGTTGGCATAACGACTATTTGGATAAAGCAGAATGGTCATAATGTCAATATCGTTGACATTGTGACCCTTTGAGATTTGACGCTGTGACCATTTCATATGGTCATACTTCAATTAACTTTGTAGCCATTTGAAGTGGTTTTAAGGTGAATTGACGTTATGGCCGTTGACCTTATGTCACCCCTCCATTTTTGGAATATGTGAATATCATTTTTACCAATTCATATTCTTAATGCATGTCTATTTTCTGTAAATACATATACTGTGCAAGATTATTAAATTTTCATATACCTTATTATATGCCAATAAACATTTTATGAGCACACCTAAACAAGCGTGTAAGCTAAATCTACTTAAGATGCAACCAAGCAAATGGTTATTAGTCATCCGGTTGCACGCACAATCCAGCCATCGGTCGCGTGAACCCAACCAACGCAACCAACATACGAAACGACAGCGACACCACACAAAAACACATCCTTCAACAAGATCACCCAAATAGCCGCACTTCCTTTTCAAGCTTTGCGCGTTACTTTGACACACATACACGCACATACACTCACACAAACACCAATGCAAGCTTAAAGATATAGCGCGATCCTCAGCAGCAGCAGCACATTATTATTGTTAACAGCCATACCACCTCATTTTTAGCGGCGGCAATAAATAAAATCTCAACGCAATGGAAATGCAAATTCGAACGCAAACAACCAGCCGCCAGACAAATTGATCCACTCGAAAATGCATTAAAATGTGCTTTCAAACGAAATTCCGCGCTACCTCTGCTGCTGGCTGATTCAAGAAAAGGATGCAAAGTTTTGGTATAAATAGCTACATGTGCGTATATTTGTACGTGCCCAGATGTATTTTATGTTTATAGTGGGCTCTGAAAGCAATTGTAGTATTACGGCGGCATCGGGCTTTGTTTGAGTGCTGAAAAAATGGTGATAGCAACGGTAGCGAGGTACAGTGGGGAATTTTGAATTCATCTGAATGAAACCTTACGACCCTAAGAAGGCATGAAAGATCCACCTTCCCTTCTCCTGCGACGTGGCTTTGTACCTCTAGTCATCTGCAAAGAAAGTTATGAAACGGTGCAATAGCGCCGTGATCCGTAAGAACTCTCGCAAACATGGCCATAAGGTTCCTGAGACCTCACAATCATCCCAGTTGGTACACAGCAACTTCGTTGCCCTCGTAGTATATTCTCGATTTTCCCCTGAGATAGCTTAGTGGTGGTCGTACGTACTTGTAAGTCTCTGCATATTTTCTGCCCATTAGCAAGTTCATGGCTTTTAACATAGCTATGATATTCAGGTGCCCTATAAACACCTAAGAGGATTGACACCACCAAACGCTTTATGGGCGGCTTGATTGCCGCGTTACATTGGTTTCTGAGAGCTGTTTTCTATGTAGCATCCTGGCTGCTCTCTATGGATCCTAACTGGTATCTTTATGGCATGAAGGACACTGCAAATAAAAAAGTCGGTAAGCCCGACTTACCCGTAGATAATATGAGAAGTACAGCCCAGCTCCAATTCCCTTTTTTATTTCTTAGCCGTCTGTGTAGGCTATATTGTTCTTATATACATAGTCGTCGCAAACGTAAGATCGGTTTGGGACTGTTTAATCGTTCTCCTGCCTTGTAATCTAGCATCGCAGCATCACGAAAGTCGTTTTGCAGGTAAAATACTGTCAAAACTTATTTTGATTTACTCTCAACATTCCTTTTCCAGCTTAACTTGGAGTCGCGTGTTATGACAATATGCTTGAGCAGACAGATTTTTCGTTGTCCCGTTCAGTCTCGGCAAGTTTAAGAGGTGAATTTTTGTTTTTCTAGTCAGCATAAAGTAATGTGTTGATTCCACCTCGTCCTCTTCCTACGTCCAAAGTATGCAAAACAATAATTTATTGTTGTTGTTGTGGTGGTGAATGGAATAAGCCCGACTGAAATAGAGAATTTTTTTTACCCAACAAGCATGCGAGTTTGTGAATTTTAGTCACCTCCTACGCCAGGGATACCCTCGCTGGTTTACACCCAACATCTTAACCCGCGGGAGGTGCTCGAGCACCTAGGTGATTTTGATTCTAAATAAGCTTGCGAAATTTCGACAGCATATTTTCCCCCCTCCCTCAATCCTCTCATCCAACTTGGAACCGTCATTAATCATGGTCATCATACCCCGGCCAAATGGTTACTTTTGCCTCTAACCAGTTCAAATAATTTCAAGTCAAGTCACGTCAAATCAAGACAAGTCAAGCCAAGTCAAGTGAAGTCAGACAAAGTCAATATAAGTCAAGTCAAGCTAAGGCAAACCAAGCTAAGTCAACTCAACTCGCAGCACAAAATAAAAAGTAATGTGTGTAATTTTGGCTAGATCCTATTTCCCAGTACAACTTAACCCACTGTACGGCGGTTCCTTTGTTCTTAGGGCAGAATTAAAGGTGTTCCGGTTCGTGCTTTATTTCCTACAGGGATAATGCAAATAACGTCATGGTTTGTTCATTGCGTAAAATTCTTTATTATATGTGACCCGGTCTATGAAAAGGTGGCTTATGACTCAAAAAAAAATGTTCCACTTTTATTCTGATTTCGATAGTTTTTGAGACGCTCCTTCACGTGGGGAAAACTAGAAAGTCCTAACTTGCTTAGAAGTGTACTAAAAATGTAGAGAAAGAAGATCACAAATGGAAGACGATGAAGCATTTGGTTTTTCGATGCCACTTTGGTGGCTGGTGAAGCATCCTCAGATTTTTTTGATAGCATTTTTTTTTCGATGGCAGTGGAGCCAAAATATCGGTCAGAAACTGGTTTGTGCTTTGCCTTTTGGGCATGACTGTTTATAATGCAAAAGAAAAACTACTAAGGAACTGAAGAAATACATTGTTTATCTTTAACAGCTGATTCTCACAATATCTTTTTTGAGTCATAAGCCACCTTTTCATAGACCGGGTCACATATTCTATGTAATAATTATATTATAAACGTATAATTATTTTCAGCCATGTTCCAAATTGTGCCAGCAAATGTTTGTTATTGAAATTCTAACCAATAAGTACTACTTATTTGTGCCAATATTTTCCCAGGCGTTGCTAGAGCTACTTGCGTTGTTATAATAACAGATTCAACTAGTTGATAATTATCACGTTGATCATCATATAAGACATGCTCTTATTCTACAAAGATTTTGTGGCGTTCGCATTAGTCACACGCCACTTCCCTTCTTCCCTGCATCTCTCCATTCACTTTCTGCTTGAAACATGCTCCACTTAACATTTGATTTTATACTTAAGTGCTCTGGCGCTGTGGTTTTTCAAAATGCCAATTTTGCAGCAGCACCCTCATCAGCGGCTCAATTGCCCAACGCACTCTTCTTCTCAGCGCTATGACTCCACACTCACACACACACAAAGGATCACTTACTTGATCCTGCATTAAAACCTCTTCACTTTAATACGACTTTAGTGTGTCTGATTCTTTGTTTGTTTTTATTTCACTTAGCTGTGTGACAAATTATTAACGATCAGCACCAGCACCGGCACTGGCATCACTTCAGTGCCCTTTTTTATTGAAATTTTATTGCTGTTTGCTTAATACCTTTGTTGGGTTTTCAATCTCGGTTTTGTTTTTAGTTTTTTCATTCACTTCTTTTCTTTTTTTCTCGGCTTATTTTAATTTCTTTGCTGTGTTTTTGCGTTTGCCTTTGCAACGCAACCAACGTTTGTCTTGGTTCTTGACACTTTTTCGCCGGGTTCCGTCTCAAGTTTGGTGGCTCTTTTTCTCTCTTTTTATACTCAGGTGAGCAGAGCTCACAGAATATATCAACTTTGTTCGCATAACGGTAATCCGTAACGGCATAAACTAATCGAGATAGATATAGACTTTTATATATCGAAATGATCTGGGCGAAAAAAGAAATTCATTTAGCCATGTCCGTCCGTAAACACGATAACTTGAGTAAATTTTGAGGTATCTTGATGAAATTTGGTACGTAGGTTTCTGGGCGCTCATCTCAGATCGCTATTTAAAATGAACGAAATCGGACCACAACTACGGCCACTTCTTTGATATCGAAAATTTCGAAAAACCGAAAAATTGCGATAATTCATTACCAAAGACGGATAAAGCGATGAAACTTGGTAGGTGGGTTGACCATATGACGCAAAATAGAAAATTAGTAAAATTTTGGACAATGGGCGTGGCACCGCCCTCTTTTAAAAGAAGGTAATTTAAAAGTTTTGCAAGTTGTAATTTCGCAGTGGTTGAAGATATCAAGATGAAATTTGGCAGGCACGTTACTCCTATTACCATATGTGTGCTAAATAAAAATTAGCAAAATCGGATGACGAACACGAAAAAATATTTTTTTTAAGTCAAATTTTAACAAGTAAATTATATCAACATTCAACTCCAGTAATGATGTGGTGCAACAAAATACAAAAATAAAAGCAAATTTCAAAATAGGCGTGGCTCCGCCCTTTTTCATTTAATTCGTCTAGAATACATTTAAGGCCATAAGCCGAACAAAATTTACCACTCCTTGTGAAATTTGGTAGTGCATAGATTCTATGACGATAACTGTTTTCTGTGAAAATGGGCGAAATCGGTTGAAGCCACGCCCAGTTTTTATACACAGTCGACCGTCTGTCCTTCCGCTCGGCCGTTAACTCGATAACTTGTGCAAAAATCGATATATCTTTGCTAAACTCAGTTCAAGTACTTATCTTGGTATAAAATATGGCCGAAATCCGACTATAACCACGCCCACTTTTCCGATATCGAAAATTACGAAAAATTAAAAAAATGCCACAATTCTGTACCAAATATGAAAAAGGAGATGAAACATGGTAATTGGATTGGTTTAATGACGCAAAATATAACTTTAGAAAAAACTTGGTAAAATGGGTGTGACACCTACCATATTAAGTAGAAGAAAATGAAAAAGTTCTGCAGGGCGAAATCAAAAGCCCTAGGAATCTTGGCAGGAATACTGTTCGCGGTATGACATATATAAATAAATTAGCACCCGTCAGATGATGTTCTAGGTCACCCTGGTCCACATTTTGGTCCATATCTCGAAAACGCCTGCACATATACAACTAAGGGCCACTCCCTTTTAAACCCGTCATTAATACCTTTAATTTGATACCCATATCGTACAAACACATTCTAGAGTCACCCCTGGTCCACCCTTATGGCGATATCTCGAAAAGGCGTCCACCTATAGAACTAAAGCCCACTCCCTTTTAAAATACCCATTATCACCTTTCATTTGATACCCATATCGTACAAACACATTCTAGAATCACCCCTGGTCCACCTTTATGGCGATATCTCGAAAAGGCGTCCATCTATAGAACTAAGGCCCACTACGTTTTAAATAATCATTAACACCTTTCATTTGGTACCCATATCGTACAACACACATTCTACAGTCACCCCTGGTCCACCTTTATGGCGATATCCTGAAATTGCGTCCACGTATAGAACTATGGCGCACTCCCTCTTAAAATACTCTTTAATACCTTCCATTTGAAACCCATGTCATACAAACACATTCCAGGGTCACCCTAAGTTAATTTTGCTAAATGGTTAATTTCCATTATTTTGTCTCCAAAGCTCTCAGCTGAGTATGTGATGTTCGGTTACACCCGAACTTAGCCTTCCTTACTTGTTTTCAATAACGTCTTGCTTTTCCACCTTTGTATGTTGACAATTTTTATAAATTTGATTCTCACAATTTTCGTCCCTCCACATTCCACATACTTACTTGTTGTACACATGGCTTCGTTCGACACTGTTACATTGTTTGGGGTTTTGAAGTTGGCCGCCGCTGATCTTGCGACTTGTAGGCAAGTTGGGCGCTTGCTTTGATCAAGTGATCTTACCGGCGACTGACGTTATGATGCACGCGTGGTCAATATGTGTTTTTTCTGTTCGTTGTATGAGGTGTTGTTGGTATGTGAATTGAGTTACTGATAGAGCAATTTTTTCGTATTAAAAGTGTTGGAAATAATTAAAGTATGCATAAAATAAAATATAGCTCAATATTTTTAAGCGAAATTATGCCGCGCATATTTTGATGAATTCCATGATATATTCCACTTCTGATTTGAATTTATTTTGTTTTGATTCTTCATATTCTATCAATTTCATTCATTTTTGTCATCGTATGCACCGTCTTTACATCACTTTAGCTTAGATCAAAGCTTTTGCCGCTATTCTAATTAATAACACTTTAGTAAATATCATTTGGAAAAGGTGTTGAAAGAGTTGATGCTACCATATCACTACCACTAAGATATTTTAGATCAATGTATATGTGGTTACTTTGTTTTAATAACTTCAATTCTATAAAAACTTCAGCCAATACACTTTTACTTTTATGTTTTGCCGACGGAAGTTTGAACCCACCATAAACGAACAAGTGTACGTTTTAAAAACTAATACTTTTATCTTAAGTAGAGCTCACCCAGAGGTTGAAGTTAAACCTCAAAGAGGTAACTTAACCAAAAACAAATAATTTCGAGCTTTTTGGGAAGAGTTTCTTTAGCTTATTTTCCGCAACAACCGATACGACAAGTTATTGTTTTATTAGCGGCTCATTGTCGATAGCGAATTATTATGATCGAGTTGTTGTTGTTGTTGTAGCGATAAAGACACTCCCTGAATCTTTTGGCCAGTATTATCGATGATTATGGTCCTTGGTCGGATATAGATCCGGTACGTTCCAGTAATAAACCCCATTACTAGCTCGACCATCTCGGAAACGATTTAATATGACCACGTTATAACTGCTAGGCCATAACGCCCCCTTAACCCCTAATTCCGTGAGGAACGTGGGGCGCCAGAGCCTCGCCTAGTAAATAGTTATGGGTATGATACATTGATATTTATAACAGCATTCGCCTCGCGTAGGTGAGATTGACAATTGGGCTGCGGTTTGTATGAATTGCGCTCACCAACCCCTTGAATCCTATCGTCGAGTTATAGATTTGTTATTCTCAAATCATCGGCTTCTTATCTATTTTATATTGAAGATTATTGATATCTGTTTCGTAGCAAACTGACGCCTCGTCTATAACAAGGCGATAACAACCCGATAACAAATATATGGTAATACTCCGATATGAAATCGATAGCTTTTCGATATGAGATCGATAATTTTTTGTAGACAAATTTATAAAAAATCAATACTTGAGCTAATAGCTCCATAACTCGCCAATAACAAATGCGCTACCTCCTAAAAATAAACGATAACTTATTAATATCATATCAACAATTTTTGAATAGTAAAACGATGCTTATCGATATCTTTATGATAACAAATCAATAACTTTTTGACAACACATTGATAAATCTTCGATGTATAACCAATAACTTTTCGATAAATTATTGATTGCTTAGCGATAACTCGGCGCTAAAAAATCGATTACTCATCAATGTCCTTCGTTTTCAATAGCCAATATATAACTCTTCGATCTCAAATCGTTAACTCTTCTTTACTCCGTTGATAACACACCTGTAAAAAATCGATATTTTATCGATAAGAAATGGATAGCACGCCCATAACGCGGCTACAAAAAACCGATAACTTATCGATAACAAACCGTTAATACTTTGATAATAAATTGTTAGCACACCGTCCGGTCTAGATTTGGGCTTCGGTTTTGACTTCTAATCTTTTCTTTCCTTTCCTTTCCATTTCTTTTCCTTTCCTTTCCTTTCCTTTCGTTTCCTTTCCTTTCCTCTCCTCTTCTATCCTTTTCTTTTCTTTTTTCCTCCCAAGTTCTTTTTATACTCAGCTGACCAGAACTCACAGAGTATATTAATTTTGTGCGCTTAACGGTAATCCGTAACGGCATAAACTAATCGGGATAGATATAGACTTCCATATATCAAAATGATCTGGGCGAAAAAATAAATTCATTTAGCCATGTCTGTCCGTAAACACGATAACTTGAGTAAATTTTGAAGTATCTTAATGAGATCGCTATTTAAAATGAACGAACTCGGACTATAACCACGCCCCCTTTTTCGATATCGAAAATTTCGAAAAACGGAAAAAGTGCGATAATTCATTACCACAGACGGATAAAGCGATGAAACTTGGCAGGTGAGTTGACCTTATGACGCAAAACAGAAAATTAGTAAAATTTTGGACAATGTCTGTGGCACCGCCCACTTTAAAAAGAAGGTAATTTAAAAGTTTTGCAAGCTGTAATTTGGCAGTCGTTGAAGATGTCATGATGAAATTTGGCAGGCACGTTACTTCTATTACTATATGTGTGCTAAATAAAAATTAGCAAAATCGGATGACGAACACGCCCACTTAAAAAAAAAAAAACTTTAAAGTCAAATTTAAACAAAAAATTTAAGATCTTTACAGTATATAAGTAAATTACTTATGTCAACATTCAACTCCAGTAATGATATGATGCAACAAAATACAAAAATAAAAGAAAATTTCTAAATGGGCGTGGCTCCGCCCTTTTTCATTTAATTTTTCTAGAATACTTTTGATGCCTTAAGTCGAACAAAAATTTACCAATTGTGAAATTTGCTAAGAACATAGCTTCTATGACGATAACTGTTTTCTGTGAAAATGGGCGAAATCGGTTGAAGCCACGCCTAGTTTTTATACACAGTCGACCGTCTGTCCTTCCGCTCGGCCGTTAACACGATAACTTGAGCAAAAATCGATATATCTTTACTAGACTTAGTTCACCTACTTACCTGAACTCACTTTATATTGGTTTTTTAAATTTGCGAAATCCTACTATGACCACGCCCACTTTTTCGATATCGAAAATTTCGAAAAATGAAAAAAAATGCCATGATTCTATACCAAATACGAAAAAGGAATGAAAAATGGTAATTGGATTGGTTTTTTGACCCAAAATATAACTTGAAAAAAAAAAAAAAGTGTAAAATGGGTGTGACACATATCATATTAATTAGAAGAAAATGAAAAAGTTCTGCAGGGCGAAATCAAAAGCCCTTGGAATCATGGTAGGAACCAGGCATGCTTAACGAACGAAACGATATCATTTCGTTACGATAATCAACGCTAATAAACGAAACGAAGTCACTTCGTTTCGTTTATTAACGTTAAGATCGTCAAATTAACGTTAATTTGTCGTTCTTAACGTTAATAAACGAAACGAAATGACTTCGTTTCGTTTATTAACGTTGATTATCGTAACGAAATGATATCGTTTCGTTCGTTAAGCATGCCTGGTAGGAACTCTTCGTGATATTACATATCTTAATATATAAAAAACATGTGTCACACAATTGAGGCCAATGGACCCCTAAACTACTGAACCGATTTTGAATTTGTTTTGCTTCCCGTGTGTAGTTGGATCAATCTTGAAATACAGGATAGGTGACTGGGTGACTAGGGTCTCGAAATATAGACCAAAACGTGGACCCGGGTACCCCTAGAGTGTGTTTATAGAATATGGATATCAAATGAAAGCTGTTGATGAGTGCTTTAGTAGAGGGTAATTTTCATACCCATGGCTAGCTAGGGTCTCAAGATATATTCCAAAACGGGGACCCGGGTACCCCTAGAGTGTGTTTATAGAATACTGATATCAAATGAAAGCTGTTGATGAGTGCTTTAGTAGAGGGTAATTTCCATACCCCTGGGTGACTCGGGTCTCGAAATATAGGCCAAAAAGTGGACCCGGGTACCCCTAGAATGTGTTTATAGAATGTGGATATCAAACGAAAGCTGTGGATGAGTGCTTTAGCAGAGGGTTATTTTCATACCCCTGGGTGACTAAAGTCTCGATATATAGGCCAAAACGTGGACCCGGGTACCCCTAGAATGTGTTTATAGAATGTGGATATCAAACGAAAGCTGTGGATGAGTGCTTTAGCAGAGGGTTATTTTCATACCCCTGGGTGACTAGGGTCTCGAGATATAGGCCAAAATGTGGGTCAGTGAATGCCTAGACAGTGTTTATACAATATGGATATCAAATGAAAGCTGTTGATGAGTGCTTTAGTACAGAGTAATATATTATCCAGACGGACTGGGACTGGGATTAGGACTAGGATTGGGACTGAGACTCGGAGTGGGACTGGGACTGGAATAAAATACATACCACCTTCTGGGACAGGCAATAAAGGATGCAGAAGAATGAGAAGAAATTGAGAGAAGAGAAAAGTGAGAAGGAGAAGGAGATTGAGAAGAGATAGAATGAGACGAAGATGGAGTTAGATGAAGCGAAAAAGACGGAGGGACGAGTGAATAAAAGGCTTAGGAAAAAGTGAAGAGGGGGGAGGTAGATTCAGACGGAAAAAGCTTATTAAAATGTATGAAGGTTGGCCAAATTTAGGGCAGGACGTCTGCCGGGTCTTCTAGTACATATATATAAATTAGCGGTACCCGACTGATGATGATCTGGGTCACCCTGGTCCACATTTTGGTCGATATCTCGAAAACGCCTTCACATATACAACTAAGGGCAACTCCCTTTAAAAACCTTCATTAATACCTTTAATTTGACACCCATATCGTACAAACACATTCTAGAGTCACCCCTTGTACCTACGCCTTTATGGAGATATCTCGAAAAGACGTCCACCTGTAGAACTAAGGCACACTCTCTTTTAAAATATTCTTTAATACCTTCCATTTGATACCCATGTCATACAAACATATTCCAGGGTTACCCTAGGTTCATTTTCCTACATGGTGATTTTCCCTTGTTTTGTCTCTAAAGCGCTCAGCTGAGTATGTAATGTTCGGTTACACCCGAACTTAGCCTTCCTTACTTGTTTTCTTTTCTTTTCCTTTCTTTTCTTTTCTTTTCCTTTCTTTTCTTTTCTTTTCTTTTCTCTTCTTTTATTTTCTTTTCTTTTCGTTGCCTTTACCTTACTTTCCCTGCCTTGACTTGATTGGCAGCCTGATTTCCACGTCTTCAGTCTCTTCGTCTTTCTCCCTCAATCTCGATTTGCACTGCCTCTCCCACTACCACTCCCAATCCAACTATCCCTATTACTCCCACTCCAACTCATACTCTGCATATCTGCTTCTAACAGTTTATGTTCTAGTAGGAAGGTCTTAAACCGCTTACTATTTGCTATTAAGATGGATTTATATATATAACATAGTTCCTACTTTTTGATACGGTTTTCAGTTTGATCGAACAAACTTTCGATAACATTTTTCAGTCTATGTGAAATCTTTACGGACCGGCCACTTCAACATATTTAAACTATTTTCCAGCATATGGATACCCTGCCTTTCATCTTTTTGCGTCACGATCACAGTCCTATGCACCAAGCGTTGCTGCGTCTTACGCTTTGTGGCCTTGTATGGAGTGATTTCTTTTTCTGAGGCAGCTCTACATGGCACATCGTCTCATTTGTTTTTCAGAGCTCTATGGAACCTTGGGTGTGCGAAACAGCTGTTTGTAGTTAGCGGAATATGTGCTGCAACTCCTCGACCACCTATACAAGTTGAAGATTGCTCTCAGTAAGCGGCAGTGATAATCGAGTGGAGTATTTGTTTAGTTAACAGCTTCTCGCTGCCAAACTATTTTGACAGGAAGTTGCTTCGCTTCATAGAGGTGTAGAGGCATATGCGTATCTTGCCTGACTCAAGAAGATAATCCGAGTCAATATTTTAGTCTCGCTGGGCACATACCTTTAGGACATATATGCTTTGCCGGCCGTCTCTCACTGCGTGATTAATTTCGTGTGCTTCGGCCAGGAGACATCCAAGTGGTTGAGTGTATCCTTTATGAAATTGGTCCCATGGATTGCCAGATTTTGACCTCAACCCATTAGTTGTTAATTCGTTGAAGCTGAACTTTTCGACTGTAGGAGGCATCTTCCTTGTTCATTAAAATCCATACATTCAACGTTGCAACGCGCACGGGATATTTGATAAATTATAAAACTCCTCGTAAATATTTAAAATTAACATAAACGTTTGTTCGATGAACTACAAATTTTTATATGTAAAAGCCAAATTTGTCTATAAGCTCTCTATAAAAAAAAATATTTGATAGAAATGATAAAAATTCCTCTTCAGTTTCCAATTGTTTTAATTTCTTCATTTTGCTGACTGATGGGCCACCTTACTTTGATTTCTAAAATATGTAAAAACGAATGAGTATTAAAAATGCATAGCTTTCATATTATGCTGACCCAAACACCCCACTCACCCGAATTTTTGTTCTTGAGTCGACTCAATGGCGTACGATTTAGGCCCATTAATACCATAGTTAAAGCCAATAACACCAAACGAAGAGGCGATAATAAGTCTGCATAATCATCACATTTGAAAGGGTGCGGTCCTTCGATGAGTTTACGCTGAGGATTCAATTTTTTCGAGAAGGCTACTGTGATCGATAACAGGAATACGAGTATGAGCGTAATTGAGCGCATTGTAACTAAATCTTGTTTTATTTTTCGAATAATTGAGACTGGAAAATTTCTTTCTATTTTTAGGAATCCTATAGTTTTTCACGTTTAGATTAATTTAATATTAATTAATGTTTTTAATTACAAATTAAATGTTTTTTGTTTAAGGCATAAAAATGTTTGTAAATTAATTAAATAAAATGTTGACTTTTTTATGAAAAATAAATCCAGCCGATTTTTGAAGTTTTTGGAATGAACATTTTTTTACATGCCTTCATATGAATAATCGATAGGTGTAATTCCACCATGATCGATAGTATGGTATAAAACAGAAGGTAATTCCATTGTCTTTACGAGTTTGTCATTTTTGATTTAAAACAGTTTACTGAAGTTTCTCATGATGCAAAACATTTGGCACAGCATTGCCAAACCAATAATTGTAGGAGAGGGTAATTGAGTATTTTTTTCACTTTTTTTTAACACTTCGCTTCAAAGTTTATAAGGACTAGTTTACATATAACGAAATCTTCTTATTTTTCGTACTAAACTGCTAATGGTTAATTATATAACGTGTAAATAAATCACGTGTCACTATGTTTGTCCGCGATGGACTCCTAAACTACTGAATCGATTTTGAATTTGTTTTGCACTCCGTGTGTAGTTTGATCTAACTTGAAATGTAGGATAGGTTATATCTCAGTTTATATTCGCAATATTGTTTTATTGCAATTTTTTTTAAATGTTTATACGTAATAATAAAATGTTACGTATACACAGCGGCACTCATATTTTCAGGTGGTGCGGATATACTTCCGTGTAATTGCTTGGTGTTTAATTAAACAACTTGCTTATCAATATAAAATATTATAGCGAATGATATCAAGTATAGCATCAGGCCCGTCGAGATAGGGGATTCAGGAGTCTTTAATTGTTCCATATGCAATTTTTAAGCCGAATTTCAAAAGCAATGAATATCTGCATTTCGTTTTAATATTATAGTGAACTGTGAAAAATAAAAATCTATATATATAAAAGGAAAGGCTAAAATGTGTGTTAATTGGTCGCCGGTGTTTGAAGAGATGCGTCAGTCGATTTTGTTCAAACGTGGACCAGGTTACCCCTAGAATGTGTTTATAGAATATGATAGCAAATGAAAGCTGTTGATGAGTGCTTTAGTAGAGGGTAGTTTTCATACACCTGGGTGACTAGGGTATCGAGATATAGGCCAAAACGTGGGCCCGTGAATGCCTAGACACTGTTTTTACATTATGGGCGTCAAATAAAAGCTGTTGATGAGTGCTTTGGTACAGAGTAATATATTATACCGCTGGGTGACTAGGGTCTCGAGATATAGGCCAAAACGTGGACCCCGATACCCCTAGAATGTGTGGGTAATATGGATATCAAATGAAAGCTGTTGTTACGAGCTCCAAAGTAAATTTCATTGTGATATTCGATTTAGTCGCATCGACCTGGCAAAACTGATTAATATGCATGCGAAGCCGAAATAGAGACATGAATTAATAATACCCACATACCTATTAAATACGTCCTATTCGATTTGCCTGAAATTTCGTATATAAATTTGCCTATATTAATATTTACGATGCTTTTTTCCGGGAAGTATACCAGAGACGGACTGCGACTGGGATTAGGACTAGGACTGCGACTGAGACTCGGAGTGGGACTAAGACTGGGACTGGAACAAAAGAGATAAACTAAGAGAGAGATAGAATGAGATGAAGATGGAGATAGATGAAGCGAAAAGGAAGGAGGGAGGGGTGAATAAAAGGATTAGGAAAAAGTGAAGAGGGGGACGGCAGATTTAGACGGAAAAAGCTTTTTAAAATGTATGCAGGTAGGCCAAATTTAGGGCAGAACAACGTCTGCCGGGTCTGCTAGTATTTCCAATGTAAATTTTCACTTCCATCATCCATGGTTCAGTTATATGGTTGGCTCATCTCATCAGCTGATTTTATTTATTTCATTGCATGGTCGATGGGGTTGTCAAAAGAGATGGCAAACTCAAAATGAAACCAACACATTGGCAACATTTTCTTACACATACAGAGACTGCCAAGTTTTATGTTTCCATTCCATACCATTCGCACCAACACCAGTACACAGATTATGACAATTTGAACAGACATAATTTGTTGCTTTACAGATGAGCCAACCATATAGTTTAACCACGCCATCATCGGTAATTATGATTTAATTTTAGAGATGAAAATTTTTTTTCATAGAAAAAGTTCCACCTCTAGAGTATCATCTCTAATTGGAACCACAAAATAAGAGAGACACGTGAAAATTTGACAGAAAATGATCTAGTTCATAGGGATGGAACATATGTAAACGCGTAGATTATCTATTGACGATTTATTATGGATTAGGGCATGTTTAAATTTGGTTTTGTTGTAAAATGAGAGCGTAAAATATACAAAAAAGGAATAGGGGGAAATAAACATCTTGACAGTTTCCTTATTTTACTAATTGAAATATATTTATAAAACTTTCTCAAGACTTTAGTAGAAATTTAATGCGAGATTTATGAGTACAGTCCTAGACCTATAACTAGCAGTTTTACTGGTTTTATAGAAATCACGGATGATTTGGGATGATACTTTTTCTGAACAAAGATTGTGCCAAAGTTATGGATTTGTGAGAGATTTCTGCTAGGTCTACGTTTTACCGCATCTGATATTGATCAGCCGTTTGATGATAAGTGGTTTAGAGATGTCGAAGCTGAAGACTACGGCGGGTAACTAAAAAACCAGCTGGAACAACTGCTTTGGTTGAGATTATATACCCCTATATGAGCGTTAAATGTTATGGTAGTTGTTCTTTAATAACCGTAGGAAAAACGTCGGCGATTTCCCGTGATACATATGAAATTTTGGTAAAATAATTCGCTGCCTTCAGGCCCAGATCCTTGAACAAAAGGCAGCCTGGCTAAGCGAGATCTAATGTTCAAAGGTTTTCAATGACTAGTGCACTCTACTCGCAGTATATATATCACGGCGAAATAAACATAATTTCTTTTAAATTGCTAGTTTTTCCCGGCAAGACTCGAGAATTCTTAAAAGCGTACGAAAATTGCAATAAAATTATGAAACCAAAAAATATGAAAGATTTTTCTTAGTTGACAGGGTATCATGAAATGTCATAATCTGTTTTAAGGCCCCGTTACATAATAAGTTTTTCATATAAATGCGTTTAACGCAATCTTATGCACTATGAGTAAATTGCACGCATTTTTATGGAGAACGGCAGATCGAGTGACACTGGCTTCATCTGACATCAAAAAGTTGCCAACTTCCAACTTTTGTTGCAAGCAAAGCATAAGAAGAGGAATTCGACACTTGCCTTGGCTAACGGTGCTTTCACTCTTTGCAAGTGAAATTATTTTTCCCACTCGTTGGTACTTTTCTAACATTTTCCACAGTTAAAAACTGCAATTTAATAAATGAATAGAACACAATATATATTAGCAAGTTTTTTTATTGTATAGTGAGAATGTTTGTAACAGTGCCCCGCGAAATTTTGTATGTGCATGAACATGGCGAAATAAACTTTAATTGCCAAGTCTGAAGTTCCTTTATATTTATAAACGCAACATCTCGCGTGATTGTGGCGATGCTACTGGCATGCGTTTAACGCATCATTATGAAAAACTTCATTGTGGCTCTGCCTTTAAGGCCAAATAATGGTGACTTATAACCATAAAACCATAACCAGATAAAACGGCTGATCGAACCTACCTTATGGAAATCTATGTAATCGGTTAATGGTGCCATACCATAACGCTAACGCCATAACCATGCCATATCCAACCTTTTGGTTTTTGATTTCTCGCCATATCCATATCCTAAAACTATTTGAGTTGGTGAATTTAATAACTTTTTGTAGATTTTTTTAATTGTTTTGGATACGTTATGACTAAGAGACTTATTTTTGTGGAATATGTTTGTAATTTTTTGCGTTTGCTTCATTTTTATGAAATTTTCACGATTTTTAGGTTAAGGCACCATTAATAGATCACATTGGAGATGGATATGGGTATGGTTACGACTATGGCGTTAGAGTTAAGGAAGTTTAATTAGCCCTTTTATTGTCAAGTGGTTAATATGGCGACCGACAACCGACAATAGAACTCCATACCAGGTGGTGCAGAAGAATGTCAAGTCAAAAGAAAATTTTTATTGATTTCGATTACTGACATATTTTTGTAAAAGGCGTTTTATGGGATATAGAAGAAGCAATCAGCTGTTGGGATAACAACACCTGGTACTGAAATGCGCCTTGTTCTGGACTATAAAAACATTTCCACACGAATAATTACTTTCTAAGTAAAAACTTCACACTTTGGATTTTTTATGTAAATTTCTGTATATACATTTTATTTTTTATGATTAAGAAAAATCAAGTGCTTATTTTCTTGAAATATGGCCCATAAATTTCATTAGAAAACTGTCAGTGTATATAAAATGTTCTGTTTGTAATCAAGAACATCTCAAAACCCATTAGCACACTCCGGCTGGTCAGTGGGGCATCTGCTTTTTTTTTGCTTGAAATACATTTCAACTGCTCACAATCGATTCGAGGAGTATCGATGAACTTTTATACATCATCGTTATTTATTTTGGATAAGATAAAAGCCTTTTTATATTTTTGTTGATTTTCATTAAACCATTTGTGGAATAATTGTCATTCAAACGAATGTAGATTAGGGTGGCGTTAAAATTTCAGGTGATACATAATTTTTCCTTTAGTGAAATATGATTATTCGTAAGAACGAAATAATTTGTCGTATTTTTAGGTTAGACCACGTTTACACATGCACTAATCTACAAAAATCTACAATAGTTAGTCTACGCGTTCACATACATATATCCCAACCCTAGGATCGATGTTCGAGATCGTTTTTGAACAAACAAAAAAATTACAGTTTCTAATACTTCTTCATAGGACTCCTCCACAAACTTATCAAACGTACTGGAATAAAACAAATTCCACAAGTAAGGAAGGCTAAGTTCGGGTGTAACCGAACATTACATACTCAGCCGAGAGAGAGACAAAATAAGGGAAATTCAGAATGTGGAAATTGAACCTAGGGTAACCCTGGAATGTGTTTGTATGACATGGGTATCAAATAAAAGGTGTTAATGAATATTTTAAAAGGGAGTAGGCCTTAGTTGTATATGTGAAGGCGTTCTCGAGATACCGAACAAAATGTGGACCAGGGTGACCCAAAACATCATATGTCGTGTACCGCTAATTTATTTATATAACACTACGAACAGTATTCCTGCTATGATTCCAAGGCTTTTGATTTCGCCCTGCAGAACTTTTTCATTTTCTTTCACTTAATATGGTAGGTGTCACACCCATTTTACAAAGTTTTTTCCAAAGTTATATTTTGCGTCAATAAACCAATCCAATTACCATGTTTCATCCCTTTCACCCCTTTTTTCGTATTTGGTATAGAATTATGGCATTTTTTAAATTTTTCGTAATTTTCGATATCGAAAAAGTGGGCGTGGTCATAGTCGGATTTCGCTCATTCTTTACATCAAGATAAAGTGAGTTCAGATAAGTACGTGAACTAAGTTTAGTAAAGATATATCGATTTTTGCTCAAGTTATCGTGTTAACGGCCGAGCGGATGGGCAGACGGTGGACTGTGTATAAAAACTGGGCGTGGCTTCATCCGATTTCGCCCACTTTCACAGAAAACAGTTATCGTCACAGAGGCTATGTATGCCCTTACCGAATTTTACAAGGATTTGTAAATTTTTGTTTGACTTATGGCATTAAAAGTATTCTAGACAAATTAAATGAAAAAGGGCGGAGCCACGCCCATTTTGAAATTTTCTTTTATTTTTGTAATTTGTTATACCATATCATTACTGGCGTTGACTGTTGACATAATTTACTTATATACTGTAAAGATATTCAATTTTTGTTAAGATTTGACTATAAAAAAATTTTGTTTAAAGAGTGGGCATGTTCGTCATCCGATTTTGCTAATTTTTATTAAGCGTACATATAGTAATAGGAGTAACGTTCCTGCCAAATTTCATCATGATATCTTCAACGACTGCCAAATTACAGCTTTTAAAACTTTTAAATTACCTTCTTTTAAAAGTGGACGATGCCACGCCCATTGTCCAAAATTTTACTAATTTTCTATTCTGTGTCATAAGGTCAACCCACCTACCAAGTTTTATCGCTTTATCCGTCTTTGGTAATGAATTATCGCACTTTTTCGGTTTTTCGAAATTTTCGATATCGAAAAGGTGGGCGTGGTTATAATCCGATATCGTTCATTTTAAATAGCGATCTGAGATGAGTGCTCAGGAACCTACATACCAAATTTCATCAATATACCTCAAAATGTACTCAAGTTATCGTGTTAGCGGTCAGTCGGACGGACGGACGGACATGGCTCAATCAAATTTTTTTTCGATACTGATGATTTTGATATATGGAAGTCTATATCTATCTCAATTCCTTTATACCTGTACAACCAACCGTGTTCAAATCAAAGTTAATATACTCTGTGTGCAAAGCGCGCTGAGTATAAAAACACTCATAGACACATTGTTGCTATCCTTGTAATTTAACGGCCAGTTTTCTTGCTGCATGTTTCTCAAAACATTTCTTGACTGAATTCGGTCCCCTCTGCTCACTTTTTCAAACAACATTAGAGTCTTCTTAAGACTGGAATACAACAAAAAGCCGTTTTTAACCATTCTTGAGTGTTGTTGATATGATGTTTTAATAATAAAAAATAAAATAAATGTAAGGCACTATAACCTCTGAAGAGATTTAAGTCCGTGCTTCTCGTCTAATTTGCGTCGTGCACCTTTTTAATATTTCCTACATTTTGGCGGGACAGGATCGACAGGTTTAACGTCGACTCCGCACGGCATGTGCAAGGTAGTTAAGTTTTCGTTAAGAAGTTTCCATGGCAGAAATATATTCGGAACGCTTGCCAAACACTGCCGGGAGACACCCCCGATAGGAAAGGCAACAGCTTCCTTCTCAAACTGAACATACATCCGCGGTGAGGGTACTTACGGATGTCATCACAGGTCATTGTGCTATCGCACCAATACTCCGACGATGGCGAATACCAACAAGCTCCCTCTTCAGAAGATGTCAGGATGACGAGTAAGAGGAGTCGATCTACCACTTTCTCTGCCGATGTCCAGCGGCTCAAAGAAGGATGTTCCGATTTCTGGGGTCACGGCTCTTCGACAGCTTGGAACAGGTTGGGAAGGATGACGTCTCGCCTCTTCTGGGTTCATCAGGGAAAGCAAGTGGTTCGTTGAGGACCAAAATGGGGTTAAACGAATGTGTCGCCACCCTGTACTTGCTGAGGGCATTCACAATGGACAAAAATGTATCCAAGTGGAAGTGTGGGTAATACCCACGCACGCCCTCTTAACCTAACCTAACTTACTAATACCTCCACTAATCAGCGAGAAAAAATTTTAAGGATTAAAAATTGAATCAACGCATATGGGAGAAGCCCTTAGTTTTCCGCATTTTATGAACATTGCGATTTCTTTAGTTATTCGGTGTTTTGATCTACACCTTTTTCAACTTTATAATGAGAAACTGTAAGATTATATTGAGAATATATAAAGCCATTTCTCATAATTTAGTATTGAGAAAATACAAATTTATAATGAGAAATGTAATTTCATAATGAGAATTTATAAATTGATAATGAGAAATATAAGTTGATATTGTGAAAATACAAATTGATAATGAGAAATGTAACTACATATTGTGAACATATAAATTGATAATGAGAAATATAAATTGATATTGAGAAAATACAAATTGATAATGAGAATATATGAATTAATAATTAGGTTGGGTTAGGTCAGGTTGAACTGGCCGATCAATAAGGACCTCATATAAACTGAATGTGTCCATAGTGCTACCAGAATTTGTTCGAAGGTCAAACGAAAGAACCCCAGTCAGGTGACAGGACATATGTGAATAACTCCGTCCTCTTGGCAAATACTACATAGCAGCTTTCTAGGACCCAGCTTAATTGCTGCCTCGAGATCTGGCAAATCTGCCGCCCCTAATAGCTGGAGCCTTGACTTGGCGAGCATAGGACATGAACACAGAACGTGCTCAACCGTTTTTTCCTGCACTTCCTACACTTGGAGTTACTGACGAGGTCTAACATATAAGCATGTTATGGCAGAAGGCAATGTCCAGTCAGTATGCCCATCGTGAGCCTTAAGTCCTCTCTTTAGAGATATGACCCACATGATCTTAAAAATATTGCAACCCCTCGCTTTTGTACACGCCGTTCCTGCTTGATGGATCATATGCAGCTCCTGTCTCCTTTTGATTTCTCCCAAACGGATTGGGAAGTCTATCGTCGACTCAGCGAGTATTGCATTCTCCTTTGCCAACGCATCGGCCTTTTCGTTACCTTCTATCCCTTTATGACCGGGAACCCAGTAAAGATATATGGTCCGGCCCAAGAGAAGTTTTTCCAATACTTCTTTGCATTCCAGAACATATTTTCCGGACTCACTGTAGTCCTAGCTCGCAGACCACAATTAAAATTTTGTAGATACATATGTATGTTCTCACTACCAATTTATGTTTTCTCATTATTAATTTACATATTCTCAATATGTAGTTACACTCCTCATTATCAATTCGTATTTTCTAAATATTAATTTATATTTCTCATTATCAACTTATATATTCTCAATATGAAATTTTGTTTCTCCATATCAATTTGAATTTTCTAAATATGAACTTTTATTTCGCATTATCAACTAATATAATCCCAATATGAAGTTCTGTTTCTCATTATCAATTAGTATTTTCTCAATATAAAGTTACATTTCTCAATATAAATGAAATAAATATAATCATTATAACTTTTTAAATATAAACGAGCTCTAGGCCAAATATTTGTATATTCTTAATAAAACACAATACGTGAATTTTTGATATACATTTTTGAATGCAATATGTCGACTAGTGTAACAAAAATATAAGTTTACGAACAGTGCAACGTAAACTTATATTTTTGTTACACTAGTCGACATATTGCATTCAAAAATGTAAGTTCTGTACTTGTGCAAATGTGTATTTTTATGATTTTAATATGTATGTTTGTTCTTTTCGTACCTAGTCCTGATGATGACTTCAGACTGAAGTCGAAATATCGACAAATTAAATAATATAATTGTATATCAAAAATTCACGTATTGTGTTTTATTAAGAATATACAAATATTTGGCCTAGAGCTCGTTTATATTTAAAAAGTTATAATTCAAAGGCCGTAAACAACAAAAATAATATAATCATTATAAACTTGAAAATGTGTAGTGTTTGAACTCTGGCGATGACTCAAGTTTGCTCAAACCTATCTTGTGAAAGAAATCACATTAAATTGTTTTTAGGCAAAACCTTTAAAGCTTTCACTTTTCTATCATTATATGGAGTTTCTTGAAAAAAAAAACTGTTTAAGTAGGTACTTATGTACTAGAAAGGTATATAAAGAACATATGTATGTAGGTATGTCTCAGAAGTGCGTATTATGGCGAATTATAAAAGGCAAGTTATTGTGCGCACGAAAATAACTTGAATCAATCAACTTTGTACGTAAGGCCGTAAATTCACCAATATTTCACATAAGAAGAAGAATGCATTAAAAGTGGATATAGGTAGTAGAACTCCAAGCAATAACTGGTCTTGGCTGAAAGTCAACAATCAACTTTTGCATTCGTTCCGGCATTAATACTTTAAGACAAGCACAGTAGGAAGGCAAAGAGGGCCATAAGTCAATAGCTATTACAGACATTTCGACAAATTAATGCATCCCAATACATTCATATGTATCTGCATATACATATGTATGTACATATAAGACTTATGTATGTACCTGTGTACGCCGCATGATATCCAAGCCAAGCCTTTTTTCCTACACTGGCATACCCTTTCAAAAAGGAACGAACATGCGAAAGAAGAATGTAATGAAATACAAAAATGGTGTTAATATCGTCTACTTGAGATTTCACTCTTGGGGTGGTTCCAATTGTTATTGTTGTGTTAGCCAATCATATTACGGCATTACGTTCCATTTAATTTAGAATGTTTGGAAAGAGAGTTGTGGAGCTAAAGAATACACTGAACAAATTTTAATGTAGATACATATATGTGACCCGGTCTATGAAAAGGTGGCTTATGACTCAAAAAAATGTTTCCACTTTTTTCCTAGTTTCGATAGTTTTTGAGACGCTCTTTCACGTGTTGAAAATAGAAAGTCCTAACTTGCTTAGAGGTGTACTAAAAATGTAGAGAAAAAAGAGCACAAATGAAAGACGATGAAGGCTTTGGTTCCTTTGATTCCACTTTGGTGGCTGGTGAAGCATCCTCAGATTTTTTGATAGCATTCTTTTCGATGGCAATGTAGCCAAAATATCGGTCAGAAACTGGTTTTTGCTTTGCCTTTTGGACATGACTGTTCATAATGCAAAAGAAACACTACTAAGAAACTGAAGAAATACATTGTTTATCTTTAACAGCTGTTTCTCGCAATTTCTTTTTTGAGTCATAAGCCACCTTTTCATAGACCGGGTCACATATATTGATAAAATTAAATCATAGTTATAGCGATTTCACACAACATCTTTTTCGAATACAATTTTATTTAATAAAATAATTAAGTTTTCCTTTTCACACAGGGTCACTTGCTTCATTAAGCGAACATCTGTCAGCCCAAAAAAATATCACGATTTTGGAAAAAAATTGTTAAAATGGATAGCAGCCCTTTCCTCCTTAACTATTAAAGCAATCAAAATAAAATGCATATACAACTACGCATAGATGTTGCACTTAATCAAATATGTGCCCATTTTTGAAAAAGCCAAGTGCAGCGAAAATAAAATTTTAAATTTTTTTGATGTTTTTTTATTTTTTGTAAATTATTGAAAATAGCATATTTTTAATTGTCATTTGTTATATTGACAAATAAGACGAATCCATACCACAGTAGTGGAATTCACTAACTTATAACGATGCGATTTGTCGAGATTTTAGTTAACGATTTTGTCGCTTGCCTTATCGATTGTACTACACTGAAAGAAATGGTGCTAGTAAAATCAACAAATCGGTTCTGTTGTTCTTGATTTAACAGAGATTCGGTGAATTTGATCGAATTATGGTTAATTCGACCGAGTTCTTTGTCAAGCGAACAAATTAGTTTAGTAATTTCAACAGAAGAGAAATTGTCGCTCTCAAGTTAACAAAATTTTGTAAAATTGACAGATTCCTAATCAATCTAATTGATTTTTTGTTAACACAATTGACATCACTGGTCATTTCAACATCGATTAACAGTCAATACATGAGCAAATTTCAAAGAGAATTTTACGCTCACTGTGCTCTCTACTTTGTACTTATGAATGCTGTGTACTATATGTATGCACATGTTTACGTATGTATATGGCGGCCTTCGTGGTGTGATGGTAGCGTGGTCCGTCTACCGCACCAAAGATCCTGGGTTCACACCCCGGGCAAAGCAACATACATATTTTAGAAATAAGGTTTTTCAATTAGAAGAAAATTTTCTGAGCGGGGTCGCCCCTCGGCACTGTTCGGCAAGCAGTCCGAGTGTATTTCTGCCATGAAAAGATCTCAGTGAAAACTCATCTGCCTTGCAAATGCCGCAACACAGGTACTTTCGTACAAATCTGTTGGAACTACTTTTTTGTTCATTTGACTACTAAAACGGTCAATTACGAATCAACGATTTGTGCGCAGTTGAGTCAACATCTCGTTGCGATGGATAATAATTGACAGAAATGTTGATTGAATTGACCCGTATTTCAGCTTATTTTACCAGTCTTTTTCTTTCAGTGTATTCACTAACTTGGTTTTAACGACTCGAAATAAATGACATTTAAATTTCGTTTTAATAGTAGAAAGGTGGCAGCACAGCTTAACGAAACTTAAAAAACATGGTACAAAAAAGAAGGTAGTTTCACTCAAAATTTTTGGACGTATTTGGGGATTTTTGAGGTTTCATAATGTTTGTTGTTTTGCCAGAAACGTTGCCATACCGTTACTGGTTAAAGCGAAATCGTGGTTTTTCGATATGGAAATTTCTTTTTGGATGAAAACGCGATGACCAATAATAATATGCCTTAGCACGATTTATGTGCATATATATATTGATTGAGAATACAGTAAAATATGCAATTTTGTTGAAAAATAGTGGATAATGACTCATATCTTTATGGCAGCTTGACCCCTATACAGAAAAAAATACACGAAAAATCCTGTTGTTCTAGCATGGCCCTATTACCATGCCCCTACAGTGGATATTTCTCAAGGCATTTTGAGAAAAAGTGTACTTCCAAAGTCTGCACGTCTATGTTAATTCTATGCTAAAAGGGCACAGAATGTGTATAGGCGGGGCTGCCCCAAAGGTGATCCCGGGTACAACGGGCAGAAACACTCTCCTAACTAGTGGCTAACCTGCAGAGCTACAGGGTAATGTTCTCCCTAAAAAATGGTTTAACAATTCCCTCCTAGAGCGCAACGCTTGAATTATACAATAAATAAAAAAATAAAAAATGTGGACTTGTAGCCGATTTATTAAGCAATTGCGGTGTGGGTTTATAAGGACGTCCTTTGTTCTGAGCAAACGTACGGACACTTAAGAAGGCTATATTCACTTGCTTTGCATACTTCGATCCATGTTTCTTCCGCCAAAACAATTTTCAGGAGCTCGAAAAACTTATTAAAAACCTTCTTTTCTAGGCTGATATTTCGTATTAAAATATTTCCAAGGCATGGGGCTCATTTTTTTTTTTTTCTTTTTTATTTAAAATAACTATGAAAGAAATTTAGTCGTATTCGTTATTATGAAATCCATCAAAATTAGAAAAATTCGTAACATTTTTCAATCTGGTAGCTTGTTTTTGGTGTAATTGTCATTGTCCCCGCAAAAGTCAAGTGGCTAACGTCACACTAAATGGAACTACCTCCATTTTTTGTATCATGTTAAAAAATGCACAAAAGGAATGCCAAAAATAAATAAATTCCGTATAGGTACTAACTGCTTTTAAAAGTCACTATTGTGCAAGTTTTTACATATTTTAACAAAAGGTAAGTAAATGCTGTATCAATTTCTTTTTTCTCTGTTGATAGCGCCGTTATTCTTGTACCCCTTAATTGACGATCAAGTTGAGAAATAATATCATGAGACAAGTCTCGGGTTAGTCGGTACAACTTTCGAAACTCCGTTGTATTCAAGTGGAATGGGTTATCTACTTCTCTAAGAAGGTGTCTGTCCACTGGCGATGGACTTAGTAATTCGTCATCTTGTGATAAAACTTACGCCAAGTACTCAAATGCCATTTGATTTAAAAAGCATCTTTTCGTGTTTGAAAGTATTTAAAGTTCCGATTTTATTTTTTAACTAGTTTCGATAGTTTTTGAGACGCTCTTGTTAAAATGGATAGCAGCCCTTTCCTCCTTAACTATTAAAGCAATCAAAATAAAATGCATATACAACTACGCATAGATGTTGCACTTAATCAAATATGTGCCCATTTTTGAAAAAGCCAAGTGCAGCGAAAATAAAATTTTAAATTTTTTTGATGTTTTTTTATTTTTTGTAAATTATTGAAAATAGCATATTTTTAATTGTCATTTGTTATATTGACAAATAAGACGAATCCATACCACAGTAGTGGAATTCACTAACTTATAACGATGCGATTTGTCGAGATTTTAGTTAACGATTTTGTCGCTTGTCTTATCGATTGTACTACACTGAAAGAAATGGTGCTAGTAAAATCAACAAATCGGTTCTGTTGTTCTTGATTTAACAGAGATTCGGTGAATTTGATCGAATTACGGTTAATTCGACCGAGTTCTTTGTCAAGCGAAAAAATTTGTTTAGTCATTTCAACAGAAGAGAAATTGTCGCTCTTAAGTTAACAAAATTTTGTAAAATTGACAGATTCCTAATCAATCTAATTGATTTTTTGTTAACACAATTGATCTCACTGGTCATTTCAACAGCGATCAACAGTCAATACATGAGCAAATTTCAAAGAGAATTTTACGCTCACTGCGCTCTCTACTTTGTACTTATGAATGCTGTGTACTATATGTATGCACATATTAACGTATGTTTTTTTTTTATATGGCGGCCGCCGTGGTGTGATGGTAGCGTGGTCCGACTACCACACCGAAGACCCTGGGTTCACACCCCGGGCAAAGCAACATACAAATTTTAGAAATAAGGTTTTTCAATTCGAAGAAATTTTTCCTAAGCGGGGTCGCCCCTCGGCACTGTTCGGCAAGCAATCCGAGTGTATTTCTGCCATGAAAAGATCTCAGTAAAAACTCATCTGCCTTGCAAATGCCGCAACACAGGTACTTTCGTACAAAGCTATCGCAACAACTTTTTTTGTTCATTTGGCTACTAAAACGGTCAATTACGAATCAACGATTTGTGCGAAGTTGATTCAACATCTTGTTGCGATG
The DNA here is from genome assembly GCF_040869045.1 of Eurosta solidaginis. Taxonomy (NCBI): domain Eukaryota; kingdom Metazoa; phylum Arthropoda; class Insecta; order Diptera; family Tephritidae; genus Eurosta; species Eurosta solidaginis. The sequence continues at coordinate 68,527,655 of NC_090319.1, read as the reverse complement.
GATAAAAATTTACAGAAATTTCGGTTGAATTGATCCGTATTTCGGTTGATTTTACCAGTTTTTTCTTTCAGTGCAAAAATTCCTCAAAAGAAGAAGAAACTTCTGCCAATATTTTTATTCTCCTAAAATGGCGTATAAAGCTTTAAAACCATAATTTTTTAATTGTTCTGTTTAGTTTTCTTAAGTGGCCAGTAGTCTGGGTTGGTCCCCATACGTAATAAAAAAATTTGCTAAAGTCCGCCCCTCCAATGAGAGGATCTCGAAAAATAAAAAATAAAAATTGTTCATTGCAAATTCAGCTAAAATTGTTTTTGGTTGTAACTTGGTTACCTATTTGAGATAAAAATTAGTTATATTCTCAAGACATATGTAAATAATGACATATCAAATTAAAAAATCAGATATACTTTTGAATAGTTATAGAAAGCTAGAAAAAACGATTCAACAACACCGTGTGGCACTTTTATATTTCTCCAAAGATGAGGAATGAAAAAAAATTGATTTAAGCAGCTGTCAGTTGTTCTAGAGTTCCTGAGAAAGGAGAATTCAGTACCAGGTATTGTTATCCCAACAGCTGATTGCTTCTTCTTGATAATTTTGCATACAACGCCTTGTACTTTAATATGTCAGTTAATCGAAATATTTGAAATTTTTCTTTTGACTTGACATTCTTCCACACGGCGAATTGGTTGAATTCGCTTTGCCACGGCCTGGTATAGATTCGCCTTGGCTCCTGCGAAAGAGAAAAAATTGCTATAAAATTAAATTTCAAAACTTGGAAAAGTGAAAAAAAAATGCTTTGAGTACTTTTACATAGTTATAGACTTCCTGAAAACGAGAAAAAGAACGCAAAAATCTGCTTTAAGTAGCTTTCAACAGTTCTAGACCTCCTGAAAAAGAGAAAAAATTCAATAAATTTACGCCGTTTGGGCCTTTTAATAGGTTTAAAGTTCCTCAAAGAAGAAAAAAGTGTAGGAAAATTTCGCCGAATTTCTAAAATTTTCGAAATCCGAATTTTTCAATTCTACAATTCCTGAAAAAGAAAAAAAAAAATCTGATAAATGACATTTTTTATACATATTTTTCAAAAAGTTCGCAAATTAAAAAAAATATTTAACAGAAATTGAACCTTGTTCTTGTCAGTAGCGTAGATAGCCTTGGGACATGGGGAGGGATAGAGAATGTGCAATGGGTTTTTTAGATAACTCACCAATGGCCTCATCAGCTGTGATGCCGATGTCAGTTGAAAACGGAACATTGAGCAGAACCTTGATCATTTTTTTAGACTAAACCTGAATATACATATACATACATATATACATTACCTACTCCGATGGGGGGATCTATCCCCTAAACTTGCCCCCCCTATCTACGCTACTGGTTCTTGTAGCCTTTAATTTGAGCTCATCACGCCACATTCAAACAAATTCAAAACGCGTGCCACTTTTATATTTCTTCAAAGGAATCAAAAAAAATTGCTTTAGACAGCTGTCTGTAGCTCTAGAGCTCCTGAGAAAGAAAAAAAGTGCTATAAAATCACGCCTTTTTTATACTTTTTCAAAAAAACAAAAAAAAAATTACAATTCGAAAAAAAGTTTTAATCGGGCTTTTTATTTTAGTGGTCCAACAATCCCTTAAAAAAAGTTTGGAAATATTCGCTGTGTTTTTAAAATTTTCAAAATCCGAATTGTTCAGAAATTCGAAAGAAAATAAAATAAATTTGTTCGGGCTAGCTTTACAATACATCTCTCTACAAAACCAACAACATTCTCAAACAAAAAAAAAATCCTCAAAATTTCATAATTTGAAGAATAAAATTTAAAAAATGTCGTGAGTTATTACACTATGCGACAAAATCAACTTTTTTTCTGAGTATTGGACCAAACCAACTTTTTTGTAGAGATTGAGGCTTAAGTAGACAAAGTACTATCTCCGTTTTTCGAAGTTAGCCTCCGAAAAATAATATCGGCTTTCGACGTTCGAAATTCTACATTTCGAATTAAAATTTTTTTAGTTAACGCGTTCAGCAAATTAAAACAATAAAAATGTGGTCGTCGTCCGCTCTTAGTTGAAGGGCTGAATTCTTTATTTGAGAAATTTAGTATAACAGCTGTAATACGAGGTGAAATGTCAGATAGTCCCATGGTAGTGGCTACTACTTTCATGTCTGCACATACTCTGCACATACTGGAATTGCTCGTACTGAAATTAAAAAAAAAAATAATTCAGCCATTCAAATAAAAGAAAAAGGTGGACTACGACCACATTTTTACTTTTTTAATTTGCTGAACGCGTTAACAAAAAAAATTAAATTTCGAAATTCGAAAGCCAGTATCTATTTTTTGGAGGCTAACTTCGAAAAACGGAGATAGCACTTTGTCCAAAGAGAGTAGATTAATAAGAGGGAGCATTGTAGAGTCGTTCATTCTCCACAAAGTGGAACGGCTACACCAGGAATACACCATACGTTTTGCCCCTTTTTCGTTTTCACCATCGGGATTAAAAAAGTCATGAGCCTGGGTATTCGCGCAATTTTAGTGATGTAAATTGCATGGCGCCAGCGCCAATGCGGTGCCAGCTCAATGGTAGCTCATTCACGCAATGACTCCAAGCGAATTTTTGGCGCTACTTAGTAGTGAGTGCGTAGTACATTTCACTTGCGCTTTTGAGTGAAACGATTTTTGTGTGTCAGGCACGAGTTTGGTGTTATTGGCGCTACTGGCAATGATGACACTGAGCTGATGACGGTAGCGCTGGTGGTTCAGCTTTTGAATCAGAGAAAGTACTGATGACCCGTGTAAATTATTATGGCTTTGGCTATTATTGGCTGTAACTTTGAACTAAATAAATGTTGCGGCCATAACAAGCAGGCATTTTTGAATTTTATATTTTAGATTTAATGCACAATTAATATGGGTGTGTTTGAGCAGCCAAATAATAACAGAGTATTGCTAAAGTGCTGCTGAGTTGATGGAATGTAGCTAATTTCCTAGTGATGATCAATAGATTGTCAATATTTCGTTCAACGAACGTGCGAAATTGTCACATCTGCTCAAATTTTCCATTGTTGATCTAACTTAAGCTGTTATGCCAATATTTTTCGGCCAGCTTATTTCAAATAGGTCATTTTTCCAAAAGCAAAATAAATGACAGCAAAGATTACAGAGTTAAACAGCCTTATAAAATCAGCTATGTTGAGGCGGACAGCATAGCAAAAAGTATGGTGAATTCCTGGTGCAGCCGTCCCACAATTTCCACAAAGCTTTAGAACTCTACAATGTACCATCTTATATTTAGAGAGTCTTTGCTTTGTCTACTTAAGCCTCAATCTCTACAAAGAAGTGGGTTTGGTCCAATACCCAGCCGGCTGTTGCACAGTGTTATTGAAGAATGTTACAGTTCCTTAAAAGAGAAAAAAAGACACTGGTTTCGGCGTTGCGCCAGTGTAATTTTTCGTTCTTCTGATTAACTTTAATATAATAGTTTAACAAATTGACGCCAATTTTTTTATAAACATGGTTTCTAGAAGACCAAAATTCAAAATTTAAAAAAGTGGTTTTGTATGGTCTTTAAATTTGTCTGGTGTTTCTAAATATGGGGATAAAAGTTCTGCCAAATTTTTCGAAAAGTCAGAAAATTTACAAAGAAGAATAAAATTTAAAAATTATTTTGAGCGGCTTTTAAATAATATTTGAGTTTCTGAAAGCGACAAAAAAGGTTCTGAAAAATTGCCCCACATTTTTATGTTTTTGCTAACAAATTTAAAAATTTCAAGGAAATTTTTTTTCTAATTCTTATGAGAAATTTCGATAGTTTAACAAATTTGCTAAAGAGAGTTCTGAAAAATAACGCCATTTTTTTTTATATTTTTTAAAAGTATGTAGATCCTTTTATTTACTTTTTTCTACCTTTATATTAAGTCGCTTTCATGTTTGTCCCCTCATTTCCATACGAATTTTTGACCCACGGAAAAGCCTTTTTCGGTAACTTCACGTTGAGCTAGACACTTGATACTTAGAACATAGTTCAGATCAGGGACATTACAATGCAAGTGAAAAAAATCCGTCAGGTGGCGCACGGATCGAGATATACAGAAAATGTATGTTAAAATGGAAATTTTGCGATCCACTCTTAACTAACTTCTCGGTGATCTAGAGACTTGAAACTTGAGCCGTGAGTCAGAACCCGGTGACAATGCAATATTTGATGAAAAAAAATTCGCTAGGTGGCGCATGGATAGAGATATTAAGAAAATTAGCTTTGATTTGGGAATATTTCAATCCATTTTTAACTAACTTCGCGGAGACCTAGAAGCTTGAAGCTTGGCATGCAGTTCGAGGCTTGGTGACAATACAATTTACAGAAAACAAAATTCCGCTAGGTGGCGCGCTAAGTGTGATAAGTACAAATCCTTGAAAAACGAGGGGAATCTTGCAATCGATTTTTGAGTAACTTCCCGGTGAGCTGGAGATATGAAACTTGAGCCGTAAGTCAGAACCCGGTGACAATGCAATATTTTATCAAAATAATTCCGCTAGTTTTAAATTGGGAATCTTGCAATCGAGTTTTAGCTAACTTCCTGGATATCTAGAGACTTGAAACCTGAAATATAGTTCAAAACTTGGTGACAGTGCAATGTTTGATCAAACAATTTGAACTACGTAACGCACAATTCGAACTATTTAGAAGATTAGGCCAAACCAAAGTGAGTAGATTAATAAGAGGGAGCATTGTAGAGTCGTTCATTCTCCACAAAGTGGAACGGCTACACCAGGAATACACCATACGTTTTGCCCCTTTTTCGTTTTCACCATCGGGATTAAAAAAGTCATGAGCCTGGGTATTCGCGCAATTTTAGTGATGTAAATTGCATGGCGCCAGCGCCAATGCGGTGCCAGCTCAATAGTAGCTCATTCACGCAATGACTCCAAGCGAATTTTTGGCGCTACTTAGTAGTGAGTGCGTAGTACATTTCACTTGCACTTTTGGCAATGATGACACTGAGCTGATGACGGTAGCGCTGGTGGTTCAGCTTTTGAATCAGAGAAAGTACTGATGACCCGTGTAAATTATTATGGCTTTGGCTATTATTGGCTGTAACTTTGAACTAAATAAATGTTGCGGCCATAACAAGCAGTCATTTTTGAATTTTATATTTTAGATTTAATGCACAATTAATATGGGTGTGTTTGAGCAGCCAAATAATAACAGAGTATTGCTAAAGTGCTGCTGAGTTGATGGAATGTAGCTAATTTCCTAGTGATGATCAATAGATTGTCAATATTTCGTTCAACGAACGTGCGAAATTGTCACATCTGCTCAAATTTTCCATTGTTGATCTAACTTAAGCTGTTATGCCAATATTTTTCGGCCAGCTTATTTCAAATAGGTCATTTTTCCAAAAGCAAAATAAATGACAGCAAAGATTACAGAGTTAAACAGCCTTATAAAATCAGCTATGTTGAGGCGGACAGCATAGCAAAAAGTATGGTGAATTCCTGGTGCAGCCGTCCCACAATTTCCACAAAGCTTTAGAACTCTACAATGTACCATCTTATATTTAGAGAGTCTTTGGCCAAACCTTCATGGCTAGCCTCCTGAGTGTTGCAGGCGTTGTGAAATTCCACCTCGTTGAAGGCCCAACTCAATACACGTCCTTGCATACTTTTAGGCGTTTGCGAATTTCACCACGATTTTCAGCTGTGCAAATTAAGTACCTGACAAACGAGGTGGAATTCTCTTGTTATGTTGCGAGGTGGAATTCTGTTGTTTTCGCCAGTGTTGTCAGCGAAAATTCCACTAATTCTCTTAAATCTTGCTATTTTGAACACATAAATAAAGATACGATTTTTCACTTAGGAATTACTTAAATTACTAATCAAAGTGGCAATTGCCTTTTTGTAGGAAGTACTAAACAATTTAAAATAAAAAGATGATAAAAAAATTTAAGGACTACCTTTATATAAATGGACCAAAAAATAGAAGGCAATTTTTTCTTTAATACAGACATAGTCTTGTTGAATTTTGACTAAAACACTTTAACAATAGCTCTTGTAAAAGAATTTTGGGACTTAAAATTATAAAGGTAGAGCACGTGTTTAAATTTTAAATAATCAATTAGTCAATCCCAAGTACATGGTTTGCCTTAAATTGAAAGATTGCGTTCCACCTTTATAATTGTAAATCCCAAAATTCTTTTACAAGAGCTATTGTTAAAGTTTTTTAGTCAAAATTCAACAAGACTATGTTTGTATTAAATGAAGAATTGTCTTCTATTTTTTAGTCCATTTATATAAAGGTAGTCCTTAAATTTTTTTATCATCTTTTTATTTATTTTTTACTTAATCTAGGCTCGTTGTAAAAGTAAAAAATACTAGAGGAACTAGATAGAACACCGTTGAGACTCCACCCTTAGCAAATAACTGGAAAAAGCCCGATATAAGCTCCAGGCAGCGAACTTTAATATCCTCCACAAAAAGGGAAGCTTTTCGGGAGCATATAGACGTTGAACCCATAATGATGTTGAACCCGATGATAGTCGGTCTCAAGCATGAAATATGATCATTTGGTCAGACTTGGGTCCGTATCATGTTATACGATCACATGATAAATATGAAATGTGATTATTATCGGGTTCAACATGCACATGGGTTCAAAGTCTATATGCTTCCGAAAAGCTTAATTTTTTGTAGAGAATATAAAAAATTGCTGCCTGGAGCTTATACAGGTTTTATTTCAGTTATTATTGCTAAGGGAAGATCTCAATGGTGTTCTACGAAGCTCCTCTATATTTGTTTTTTCAAACAATTTATAAAAGCTACATCGTATATATATATGTACATATAAATTTAAACAAACAAACCATTTATTTAATTATTTAATTTTCTTCTCATTTCAGGCCTCTCCCATAACACCACAAACTTCACCCAGTGATCCTTATTCTTTGCCAGCAAAATTTCATAGTCATCAATTAGCACGCCAAGCCTACAGCAGCCATTTGCCATTTGGTCACGCAGCGCCGCCACCAACAGCATCACAACAACAACAATTACCCACCAAAATGTATCACTCTAGCGCTGGCTATCACGATCTAACAGGCGGTGCGGCTGGTAATGGCGGCTATCATCATCAACAAGCCATGAATGCGCCCGTCTATGTGCCCTCAAATCGTGCACTCACCCAAAGTCAATATAATCATGTGGCTACGCACTTTGGCACTGCAGCTGCACAAAATGCTTGGACAACAGATAGTTTTGGTACAGCGCATGCACAATTACCAGCGCAATTCTATACGATGGGCTCGTGGCGTGCAGCTTACGATCCCACCGGTTTTCAACGTTCCTCACCATATGAAAGCGCAATCGATTTCCAGTTTGGTGAGGGGCGTGAATGTGTTAATTGTGGTGCGATCAGCACACCATTATGGCGTCGTGATGGCACCGGTCATTATTTGTGCAATGCATGCGGACTTTATCACAAAATGAATGGCATGAATCGACCGCTTATCAAACCGAGCAAACGATTGGTGAGTGTAGTGAGTGTTCAGTTGTTTAATTTGCACAAAAACTTACTCTCGATTTCGTTTTTTTTTCTTGTTTGCTTTTGCATGCGTATTTTTATTTAAATTAGATTTTATCCTTGCAGACAGCCACAAGACGGCTTGGGTTGTGTTGTACCAATTGCGGTACGCGTACAACAACGCTTTGGCGTCGTAACAATGAAGGTGAACCGGTGTGTAATGCTTGTGGACTGTATTTCAAGTTGCATGGTGTGAATCGGCCGTTAGCGATGCGTAAAGATGGCATACAGACGCGTAAGCGGAAACCGAAAAAATCGAACAGCTCATCGGATACTTCGAAGGATTGTAAGGAAGATGGTGAGTTTTTTGTTGCGTTAAATATTGGACATGTTTCTCCAGTGACAAGCTTATTATAACTTTCCTTCTGTAGTAACTCTCCTTAGCAGGATCATGATTTTTCGGTAATGGAAGGAGGTCCTCTATAATCAGGGTTTCCTTGGGGGAGCGTGTTATCTTCAGTGAGGCCATCTCCTACGCCTGTTCCTCCTCCTAGCTTCAGACCGATTTTGATTGTCTTTAGTATGGACATCAGCTAGCATACCACTAAGCAAGACTTGTTCAATAGACTGAAATGGCGCGTTACTGAAAGCTTCTTATATGCCGATTGAGACATAGAGGGCTATGTTCGAGGCCCTAAAGCCATATCAAATATGTTGTTTAGGCAATATATAATACTATCTGTTGGTATATCCCTCTAGTAGGCAAACTGATTCCTGTAGTTTCCCCGAGATTAGCTTCCCTAATATATTGATATAAAAATGTCTCCCTACTTTTCAAGAGAAAGTTACCGAAGCTAATTTCTTAATACGATTGTAGCAGATGCACCAGCTGCGCCGGCTTTATCATGAAAACGAACTTGACTTCCAGCAGTATATATAGAGGGGCAATGTGATCTGAATCACAATCACGCTTACCAATAATCGCATCCACTGTTTCGCTGTTGTGATTGTTGCTTTGAACGTAAACACACTCCCTGAAGGTTAGGAAGTGTGACTAAAATGTGAATTTGCTTACGGAATATGAAATCTGTACGCCCAGTTACTAGCTCCTTCTGGTACTAACTGCGTTTTTATCTTTCGAACATTCGGGACTGTGGGTTCTAGTCGCCCCTTATGACAGGCATGCCTATCCCGAAGGAACAACTGTTATCGTCACCAGGCAATATGAAGCAATGAATCCTTAATTTGTGCTGCTATGTACTGCTAAACCGGTATGCCTCCGCTAGCAACTTACTGTGATATCTAGTCGCAGCACAGTGTTTCGTGTAGAACAAGCTAGCTGGACAAAATTATTTTATGAGATTTTCCGTTTCACATGCAGTCATTTATTACAACTACGTCATTTTTTTCAGCCATATGTTCTTTTTTTTTATTTTTTTCCAAAATTTTACTTCATATGCATAAATTTGCTCATTTCATATACAGTAACTCATGTGAATAAGTGGCATAGATCCAAAAAAATTTAAAGGACTTAAGAATATTACTTTATTGTACTTAAATTGAATGGACTACAAATCTCAATACTGTAAAAAATTCTAAAAATTCGGAAAAAAAATTAAAACATTTTATGAAAATTCGTCGAATTTTTTAAATATAATTTTGTTTTTGTTATAGATCGTGACAAATTTTCTTATGGGAAATTAGTTAAAATAAATTTGCGAAAGCGAAAATTGTAAGAATTGTGCAAAAAGGGTGTCTACTTATTTATGTGAGTGACTGTACATATGTACATACATATTTTGTATTTATTTGAGTATTTATCCTGGCACTACAATTTTTACAAAATTATTTTATAGTACCAGTCAGGAATGTAAAAGTGAATTACAATTATAATAATAACAATGTAAATAATTAAATTAATTATGTGAAAATTACTTATTACAAAAACTTAAAAGTAAAGTATCATACAAAGTACAAAAACAATAGATTTAAATTAAATAAAACCTGATCCAACAAAAAGTTATAGAGTAGGTTATCTTTTATAATTATGTTATTATTCGCTATCATCACTTTCATGAGATGAGTCACTTGTGGAATAGTCATGAGCATCAGCAACACTACTGTGAAAGCTTGAAACAACTGGGGTATTTATTGGCTCCTCAACATTATCGGGGGACAGTAAGTTTAAGACTTCTGAAGTCAGACTTTTAAATTTTTTCTTATGTATCTCCCTCAAACTGTTAACTAAAGGATCCGATGTTATAAGCAACATATTCATAAGATCTCTATTCGTGGCTTCACGCAACTGCTTTTGTATGTTATCATCCCTGAATCGTCTCAAATCTTTGTTACGGGCTTCCTGTGCTTCCTCAGAAAGTTTACCAATAGGTAATATTGCTGATTTTATAATATCAGTACTATGCACTAAGATTTTATGAACTGTAACAGGTATATTAAACCATGGATAGAGATCTATGTATAGTTTTTTAGTCTCGACCGCAAATTTTTCAAATCTTTGGATATTTATATTATACCCAGATGCTAATGCGCGAAGGAGAGTGTCGAATCTTTTGATGAGCGTAACATCCAGTCCCTTAATCTCAGCACCAGTTTTGCAGTATTTATATTACATTCAGGTATTGGCGTAGATGCTACCAAATGGGGTTGTTTTGTGTAGCGTTCCTGTGTGGTTATACCTGCATTAGGATTGCTTTGTATGTACCTGTTTTTATGCCTTGGTGACTGGTGCGGTAGGTTGTGGCAGGTTGAAGTCAGTGATCTTCGCTTATTTGCTTTTGGTGTGCCGTTGTTGACTTTGCGCGTTTATTTTTGTGTGTTTTATGGCTACGTGTTTGTTCCCTGTACCTGGGAATTGGTTTTGCCGTTTGTAGATCAGCTTTAAAGGTTCAAATATCTCGTCGGAGCTGGTACGTACATACATCCTATTTTATATGTAGAGATAACTAAATCTACAATAAAAAAAAATTAAAAATAGATGTGCAAAGAATTCGCAATGGTTTTTTCTTTCGACTATTAGAGAATGGTTCCCACTATAACATATGTAAATTTTAGCCCGGATGTCCGCGGATGTATGTAACTTTTTTGTCCCTAAAGTTAAAAATACAGAGAAAAAATACCTTTTCTTCTTAATAACGGAATGTTAAATATATTTAAAATACTCTAATTGCGAAATAATTACTATTAAAAAAATTTACTTACCTTAGAGCTTAGAATCCATCAAAAAATTTATATAAAAGTGTTCACTTAAAAGAAATATGAAGCTTAATACTCAGCAAGAATTTACAAATTAATCAATGCATTTTAGGGCCACTCCTGCCTTCTTACTTCAATTACTCAGTATATATGAGCAAAAATATCAAAAAAAAAGCAAAAATCCCGTTATTTTGTTTGTTTTCTTTCATTTCTCATTACACTTTTCTTGGTATAAGAACTTTGTTTTTGTCCAGCTAGCTTGTTCTACACGAAATACTGTGCGCAGGTAGCAGCACAAATCTAGGTCATACGAGAGCTATTATTGCCATTATTTGTAAGTAAGTTTCTGCGATTTCTTCCAAACTATCGCTGCAATTCACTGTCACCCTTAAGACGCTGCGACAAAATCACATTTAGAGGCTTTTTCTCTTCTATTACTGCACTAAAAGTCACCCCTGGATATGAGTGCTGACTGTCAGCTATATAGTACGTCAATAGAGTCGCAAGCATAAGTATATATATATATATATGTATTTGGTCCGGCTTCTTTGTGTAGCTTCCATCTGGTGTTTTTAAGTGTAAAAATTTCTACGATCTGTCGGCTACGATTTTAAGATTCGCACTGCCGTTGTGGTAGATTCTTAATATTCACAAAGTGTGTTCTCAATGTAGCCCTTTAGGATCTGCTAAGTTCTTGTTACGTGACATCGCTACTGTACAAGTTCCAGTCGCCCCCTTCCACCCAGGCAAAACACTCTGGAAGACGAGATATCCCAGCCGTACCAAAGAAGCCCTAACTGTCCATTGTCCGCTTTTCTCATCTTTTCACTTTAAGAACGTTGTTTGATGGCCACTTAGACATTCTAAGGGATTGCAAACCTATTGTTGGGCTGGGTGTCTTGATGTGCTGTTGTTGTTATTGTATTAACGATAGAGACTCTCCCGAAAGCTTTGGGGAGTGCTTCGATGTTGATGGTCCTTTGCTGTATATAGATCCGGTTCATTCCGGTAACAAAGCACCATTAAGGTACTAGCCCGACCATCTCGGAAACGTTTAATATGACCTCATTAAACCTTCTAGGTCATACCGCCCTCCCCACACATGAGGAACTTGGAGTCGCCAGAGCCTCGCCTGCTAGTTATGTGTATGATTCGTTCATATTTGTATAAGATTCCTCTCGCGTAGGTGAGGTTGACATTTGGGTTGCGAATGCTTTGAAGCTATAAAGCTTTTTGTTATCCCAGAGAAGGTCCAAACCTACATCTGGAGAACGCTGTGTCGACTCACTAGATTCGTGGCTCACAAGCAAACTTGATGTTATCTTCGCTGACTCGGGAGCTCGAGGAGCCGCCGAGTTGATGGCTATCATGATATTGATAGAGAAAATCTCGAATTTAAATACGCTCGGTGAATCCGGAAGGAGCATAATTATTGCAAGCGATTTTGGTCCCTGAAAATAGGTATATTGAATCTCTGAGTGAAATCTCATCTTTCCAATCCCTTTTTGTAGGGAAGATAATCGCGCAGTTTGTATTGATAATATCATATGACATATGTAGCTATGTTTTGCGATATAGGGGTAATTTGCATTGAGCAGGATATGCCCATCCTACGATCCTTCAAGAGGACCAACTACAGAAACAGAAACTTCGAAATGCAGTTTTCTTGATAAAGAGTACATATACCGTTAAAAGTCTCTACAGAGCATAATCTAATCGCCCCTATGGTCGCCAGACATGCACATTTTTAAACTTTCCCTATTATGTGAAGGCTAACTGAGACCTTCTTTGCTGAAGCTTCTGAGCTCACGTGGCATAAGGAAGGTTTACCTAGGGCCGTTATTCAGGTATAACTTAGGGTCCTTGCCGTTAAGATCTTCTCAGCTCTCTTTTTGCCCGGGATGAGTTTCTTCAACTGTTCTAAAGGATATTCCTCGATTATATATGTATATCCCAATTGGTTATGTGAGTCCAATCGAATGACTTGCTAATTCTAGCTTTTTTAATTAATCGAACAAGCTCGATTGAAGTAATTCTCGATATAGTTCCATTGTGGTATTTAGTTTCCGAAAGCCCAAATAGACATTTTGGCGTATCATGAAAAAACACTTTTAGAGTTATGTATTCTATACCTAAGTATCTAGTTCCTTCAATCTGCATTAAAATCATTTTATTATTGTTACTTATTTAATAAAAATTTTGATTTTTTCAGAACTGAAACCCTCACTCGCTCTGGAACGTCACAGCCTGTCTTCGTCTGTGGCATTATCTGCCAAACTGCAGTCTGATATGGCATTGAAGAGTAGTGGCGGCAGTCTTAACAGCCCCCTTTCCAGCATAAGCGGTGGTGCTAGCATCAACAACAATAATCCTTTGCATAACCTCAGCTTGGGCGCCATGAACTCCTCACCATCCTCCGGCGGCTCATTACATAACTCCATACATCACATGCATTTGTCTTCCGCCGCAGCTGCACAGCAATCACGCCACTCCACCATTTCACATACACATCCACACACGCATGCGCACTCATCTGCTGCAAGTACACCTTCGATACACTCAGCCTCTACTCCCTCATCACTTAGCTCCTCCAATTTATATTCGCCACAAAGTATTGCCAGTAGTGCGCAACATTCCTCTTCGGGCTACGGCAGCGGTGGAGCACACAACGTATCCAAATATGAACATCTACTAGGTGCAAGTAGTGGCAGTGGCGGCAATATTGGAAATCATAATAATTCATCTACAAGCGCTGTCTCACTCTCCAATGGTATTTCTGCTAGTACGCCTAGTCCTAATTATCATCATTCAGCCGCTTCGGCAGCGCAACTGCATCATCATCACCATCATCATGCCGCAGCAGCAGCGGCGGCGCATCATGCGGCATCTCACCATTCATCATCCACCGCATTGAGTGGCCAACATGGCGGTAGCTCACATATGGGTAGTGGTGGCGCGGGAGATGGCAATAGCGGGGGTGTGGCTGGTTATAGTGTGAAGTCGGAAACGAATGTCAGTAATTATGATTATATGAGTAACTGTTACTTTAGCGGCTCATTTCCACCACTCAGCGCATCGTCTGCGGCGGCCGCTGCGAGCAGTGGCATGGGCATGGGTATGGGCGTTGGTGTGGGCATGGGTGTAGGTATGCATGGCATGCATGGCTCAGCGAGTGAATTGGCCGGTTATCATCATCAACATAACGTCATTCAGGCGGCCAAGCTCATGGCCACTTCGTAATTATGTACTAAAAGTTTGACTGATTGTTTTCCATTGAAAGAAACATTAAACATGATATAGAAAAGTTATAAAATAAAAGTAAATAATAAAGGGTTTAACATAATTGTACAAAACAAAAGTATTCTATTATTTTTTAGAATAAACTAAGCTGTAAATTTAAATAGTCTTGAAATGTCTGTGCTTGTTCTTTATTGAAGATATTTTTGTAACGAGTAAAGTCCGACCGAAATTGGGGTTTGAGCTGAAGCCGATGCCAAACCGGAAACTCTGGGCTGATATATATTCTAAATCAAATTGAACTTTTTTCAAGCCAGTGAAACTTCTTTCAACAGAAATAAATTTTTTTTAAATCCAATGAAACTTTTTCAAACCAAATGAAGCTTATTTGAAGCCAGTGGAACTCTTCAAATCAAATGAAACTTTCTTCGAAAGAAATTAAACTTTTTTAAATGAAATTAAATTTTTTGGAACCAGTAAAACTTTCTTCAAGTGGAATGAAGCTTTGTTCAAATAAATTGAAACTTTTTTCAAATCAAATTTAACTTTTTTCAAGCCAGTGAAACTTTTTCAACAGAAATCAGTTTCTTTTTAATCCAATGAAAGTTTTGCAAATCAAATTAAGCTTTTTAGAAGCCAGTGGAACTTTTTCAAATCATATGAAAATTGTTTCGAATGAAATGAATCTTTTTTCAAATCAAATTAATTTTTTCAAACCAGTGAAACGTTGTTTCAAATGAAATGAAAATTTGTTCAAATAAATTGAAACTTTTTTCAAATTAAATTTAACTTTTTTCAATCCAGTGAAACTTTTTTCAACAGAAATCAATTTTTTTTAATCCAATGAAAGTTTTTCATATCAAATGAAGCTTTTTTGAAGCCAGTGGAACTTTTTTCAAATAAAATTAATTTTTTGAAACCAGTGAAACATTTTTTCAAGTGAAATGAAGCTTTGTTCAAATAAATTGAAACTTTTTTTAATCTAAAGAAAGTATTTCAAAAAAAATTAAGCTTTTTTGAAGCCAGTGGAACTTTTCAAATCATATGAAACTTTCTTCGAATGAAATGAAACTTTTTTCAAATCAAATTAATTTTTTTGAAACCAGTGAAACTTTCTTCAAGTGAAATGAGGCTTTGTTCAAATAAATTGAAACTTTTTTCAAATCAAAATAAAATTTTTCAAGCCAGTGAAATTTTCTCAAATGATGTGAAATTTTTTCAAGTGAAATGAAATTTTTTCAAACAATTTAAAACTTTTTTTAAATCAATCAAAATTATTTTAAAATCAAATGAAACTTGTTTCGAATGAAATAAATTGTTTTTTTTTAAATAAAATGAAATTTTTTTAAATCAAATTAAACTTTTTTGAAGCCACCGAAACTTTTTCAGGCCATATACAATTTTTTTTAACAGAAATGAATTTTTTATTTATATCCAATGAAAGTTTCTTCAAATCAAAATAATCTTTTTTGAAACCAGTGAAACTTTTTCAAACGATATGAAACTATTTCAAGTCAAATAAAATTTTTTTATATAAAACTTTTTTCAAATGAAATTAAACTTTTTTCAAAACAAATAATTTTTTTTTAAATAGAATGAAAATTTTTCAAATCAAATTAATTCTTTTTGAAACCAGTGTAAATTTGTCAAACCATATGACATTTTTTGCAAGTCAAGTAAAATTTTTTCAATAAAACTTTTTTTCAAATGAAACTAAACTGTTTTCAAAACAAAAGAATCTGGTTTTAAAATCAAATTAAACTTTTTTCAAGCCAGCAAAACGTTTCCAAGTGCTATCAAACTTTTTCAAGTGAAATGAAACTTTTTCCAAGTGATATGAAACTTTTTTTAAGTCAAAAGAATTTTTTTTTAAAAAAAGTTTAGACTTCTTCAAAAAAAAAACTTTATTTGACATCAAAGTGTTATAAAATAAAAATAAGCACATTTAATAATAAATTATAATAAAAAAATCATGTTTCAATGTCAAATTTACTAATTTAATTTATATTTAATTCAATTGCTAAAGAAGATGATTATTTGCCGAAATATCAATCAACAAACCGAAGGCGAACCTTCGGTCGGACTATAAAAATTATTTTTTTTAAATTGATAATTACTTGTATTTTAGAAACAAAAATTTTACTATGATATCTCTGGCTTATAATGCGTATAGTATAAATTTCATATAAGACGTAATTCAGATAGCTAATAAGGATCCAATAATTGTAATTTTATATTTAGGTAGAACTTTAAATGAATGTAAATTTTATTTTATATGTTTAAGGAAACGAAATTGTATTACATATAGAATAAGTGCAATAAATTTGATTTAAAAAATGTATTTCTTTTCCAAATATGTATGAAAGTCTAACATGTTTACTTTGTATCGTTTTGCTCTACAGGAACATTTCAAGAGGAGCCGGGGGTAAAGAAATGGAAAAAGGATGACTCGTCTATGGCGCAAATGAGTTATTTTATAATTCACAGTAGAAAGTAATAAAAACAAAATAAAATTAAATTAAATGAAATGAAAAAATGTAAAATAAAGTTACACAAAATAAATTATAATAAAATAATAATTAAAAAATAAAATAAAAATTTTATAAATTGAAATCAAAATAAATTATATCAAATTAAATAAAATTTAATTTAAAAAAATAAAATAAAATGAAATGAAACAAAATAAAATAAAAAAATTAAATAAAATAAAAAATAAAACTAGATAAAAAATAAAAGCAAATAAAATGAAGCTAAAATAAAATATATTAAATTAAAATTTAATTAAACTAAATTAAAATAAATTAAAAAAGTCAAGTAAATAAAATAAAGTGAAACGAAATAAAACAAACTAGAAAAACTTAAACAAAATAAAAAAATGAAACCAAATAAATGGAATAAAATAAAATTTAATTAAATTAAATTAAAATAAAATGAAATAAAATAAAATAAAATAAATTAAATTAAATTAGATTAAGTTAAATTAAATTAAATGAGGCAAAATAATGCAAAATGAAACAAAATAAAAGAAAATAAAAGAAAAATTAAATAAAACAAAAAAATTATATTACCATAAATTAAGTTAAACAAAATAAATAAAGTAAATAAATAAAGTGAAAAGAAGTAAAAAAAACAAAATAATAAATAAACCTAAATAAATAAAATAAATTAAAATAAAACGAAATAATAAATAAACCTATATAAATAAAATAAATTAAAATAAAATAAAATTAAAATTTAATTTAATTTAGATAAAATGAATGAAATTAAATTAAGTAAAAAATAAAAATAAATTAAATTTAAAAAAATGTATTAAAGTGAAATGAAAATAAAACAAAAAATAAATTAAATTAAATTAAATGTTTATTTAATTTAATTTAAATAAAATGAAAAAAATTAAATTGAGTAAACAAATAACATAAAATAAAAGAAAACAAAACGAAATGAAACTAAATTAAAATAAAATAAATTAAATAAAGTAAAATAAAATAAAACAATGTAACTAAAGAAGTGTTCCTCCTTAAGTTTGCCCAAAATGTAGAAATAATAATTTGAGAGGCCATCCTTCTCTAGCACACGCATATATCAGCTTTGCCATAGAGAAGAAAATAACATTTAGAAACCCCTTGACCACCTGGATGAAGTTCCCGAAATATGTACAAAAAAACATTGTACAACTCAAAAATTTGCCACTAAGAGGAGCTATAGGAATACAAAAATATAAAAAAGGAAAATATACAATTGCTGCATCCTAATGGACAGAGAAAAGTTGTGAATTGCAGTGCAAAATCGCTTAAGATCATCTGCAAGCTTGCTCATATCTCTAAAGAAAGAAGTCTTAGGCTCATGATAGGCGTACTATTACCAAAGCACTGTCTTTTGGCGCCACATGCTTATAAGTAAGGTTTCGTTAGTGACAGCAGTTGTAGGAACTGCGGTATACATGAAGACACAGTTGAGCACGTTCTGTGTCCGAACTCTGCGGTCACACGGTCAATTCTCCGGCTGCTGCCGGTGGGAAAGCTAGCAGATTTTGGTGGAGCAATTAAGCTGGTACCTAGAAAACTTCATAAATTTATGAAAGGGATGAAATTATTTTATAACATAACCAGCTGGTGGGATCAAATATCTCCGAACAGAAATAAAATGTATCTTTTATGCGTTCGAATTTTTGTTGCCGATATACAGACGCGTCGTTTGACATCTAGACACGTATTAGGAGTAAACCCCTGTTGTTAACTATATACTTACTTACTTACTTAATTGGCGCTTAACCGTCTAAACGGTTATGGCCGTCCAACAAGGCGCACCAGTCGCTCCTTCGCTCCGCCAACCGGCGCCAATTGGTCACACCAAGGGAGCTTAAATCGTTTTCCACCTGGTCCTTCCAACGGAGTGGGGGCCGCCCTCTACCTCTGCTTCCATAGGCGGGTTCCGATAGAAACACTTTCTTGGCCGGAGCATCATCTTTCATTCGCATAACATGGCCTAGCCAGCGCAGCCGCTGCGTTTTAATTCGCTGGACTATGTTGATGTCTGCGTATAGCTCGTACAGCTCATCATTAAATCTGCTTCGGTACTCGCCATCGCCAACGCGTAGAGGTCCATAAATCTTTCGAAGAACTTTTCTCTCGAACACTCCCAAAGCCGCTTCATCTGCTGTTGTCATGGTCCATGCTTCTGCCCCATATAGCAGGACGGGTACGATTAGTGACTTGTAGAGTATGATTTTCGTTCGCCGAGAGAGGACTTTACTATTCAATTGCCTACCTAGTCCAAAGTAGCATTTATTGGCTAGATTGATTCTTCGCTGGATTTCAGTGCTGATGTTGTTGCTAGTGTTGATGCTGGTTCCCAAATAAACGAAGTCTTTTACTATTTCGAAATTATGGCTGCCAACAGTAGCGTGGTTGCCAAGGCGCATATGCGCTGACTCTTTGCTCGATGACAGCAGGTACTTCGTTTTGTCCTCATTCACCATCAAGCCCATCTTGTAAACTATATACGTAAGGTCTTTATTGGACGTCTACCGTCCAGTTTAATATAGCCTAACCACATACACACATGCCACATTTATGATTCTCTGAAAACAACCTAAGAATTTTGCTCAGTGTACTTTGCTTCCCAGCGCTTTTAGTTAATAGCTGTAGATGGCGGAATAACTAGCTAAGGCATAAACCACAAGAAACTGACATCAATATCGCGGATAGGTGGCGCTGTGCAAGCTTTGCAATTGAGTAATTAAGCGTAAGTCAAACAAATCTGGTTTTTCAGTACTACGTACTACATAATTAAGACTCCAAACCTAATGTTTTTGTCATTTAGTAACGCTAGGTGCATTTATTTGGAGAATATTTCTGTAGAATAATTTATTAGGTTAAAATCCTCATAAATAGAGTTCTTTTGAAAAAATCGGGTCAACGACAAAGCAGATATGAGCGTGATTTAGATATGTAGCTTTATTTCATTAGTATAACAAATGACGCTAAACTTGTTACTGCCAAATCTCGTACTTTAGTAACGGTAAGAGAAATTCTCTTTTGAAAATTTTCACTCCAGTTAACAATGGACTTGAGGAAGTCACGACCTTAGCACAGTAATAACCAAATCATATCCGGCCAATGTATGTATTAGAGGTTTACGCCGGCCACTTCATCGGCGGCGGCGGCGTATGCTTTATTATATACCGGCGGCGGCGGCGTGGGTGGCGCGCCGGTGTACGCCGGTGTTCTTACTTCAAAAAGCTTGATTTTTCTATTTAAAAAAATAATATTTAGGAAAGGTTTTTGGTCTTTCTTCGCCACACTCGTATAATAAATGAATAGATTTTTGAGTTTTTTCGAAAACGTTATAAAATTCACCTTTTTTCAATTTATTAATGGTTGCTTAAATTCATGCAAACTTCAACACAAATGTATTTAAACTTTGTCAAACCCTTAGCTCTTGACTTCAATAAGCTACGTATATAAAATATATATAAAGGTAGATAGTTAAAATGAATGTACGTATGCAAAACAGAAGCGCGTCCGCGGTTGCCGAGTAATAATGCTTGACTAATTCGTTGGAAAAAGGATCGTTGCTGACGATGGCAGTTCTTGTGAATTTGCGCCTTTCCACTCGCCGCGCACGGCTGTGCATAAGAATTTCGCCGCCGTCTGGATCTTATTGGAGGCGGCTTAAACAGTTTTGTTTGTATGTATTTAAGGAAATCAACGTTTTGGCCATTTCGGAAAGGTCCGGAGTTTTGCCTGAAAATCTTGCAGATCGTTCAAAAATTTTCAGGAGTAGCTCCTTGCGGAGGGATTGTCTCCCGTTCACTTACTCCAGAGAGGCTTCGAACCTAACCCCGGTTTTTGGAATAGGTACTGCTGCGTCTGCTAAAAAGAAATAGAGATACATAAAATGGTCACACTTTTGTCTGTATATCTTGTGCAAAGCGTAGTTTCACCTGGGGTTAACTCTTAATAATCGTCGCGAACACAATTTCTTTAAATCATTTGTGGCTCCTTGGCGGTCACGCACAAAGGCGACTTACGGTTGCTATTAATGGTCTATTAATACTCATGACTCTCGTGGCGCAAGGCGCCTCCAGTTTTTTCGGCTGTTTTTAAGAGCTACAATTCCCGATATTCGAACAGTAGCAATCCTGACCACCAGTCGCTACTACGTCTCCTGACCCTCACACCATATGCCAGCACAGAAGCTATAGGACTGCGACTTCGAACTCATGCTTTCGTGGATGCCATTTTCCTAGAAGCTCTAGGTGTAGCTCTGAAGACTTTCGAACGGTTGTTTTTACGCGCTATGCTACCGACCTGAGAAACACCTTCAAACGTTAGGGAGTGACTATTCGACCAAGGATGCCGCCCTCGAAATCAGTCTAAGTGGATGTCATTGCGTAACTCATGGGTGAAAATCATATAATCCTCGACGCATCTACATAATTAAAATTTTACAAGGACCCTGGATACAATTTTTAAAATGTAGACCAAAGTTTGCAGACGTTTGTGTTCACAACATAGATTTCAATAGTCTTCATTAAACAAAACAATATTTTAGAATGAAATTCGACCGATTTTAAGTTGAAATATGTTAACTGCTATTTTCCGGCCTTATGATATAAGAGCTCATTATGGATGACAGCGTAGCTTCAGTTTTCAGACTAGTTCGACTGTTCACTACGTTAGGGTAGCAGCCCACACAGTCATAAGCCGACTGTCTTGGGAAAGCTTTTGCTTCACCACTATGAATGTTCCTGCGAAGGACAAAGCCTGACCTGGTAAATATATGTGCCTACGTATTCACATTTGTAAAAGGACGTGTAGGTGATATTTAGACTAGGTTGATAGGTTGATGTGATTCAATCCAGGGGACTAGTTTTGCATACGGCTGCCAACTTTAAGAAATGTTAAACCGGGAGACTTGGGTGTTGAAGGATGTAGTATGAAAATCAAAATTAACATTTCAGACGCTCTTGTGTAGCTTCGAAAATAAACAACAGATGTTTGAATGTAAACCCCAGGGATTTTTCAAAACCGTCTCATACGTACATATATCCTCAAATGAAGAATGAGGTAAGGATCATTTCAAAGGACTCTTTATGCCCCTAGAACCTACTAAAGGATTTTGCATCACTGATTTCGCTTATTCTTTCAGCCAATCGTAATATAAAATGTTTGGGTAATTTGTTTTTTTTTTAACAACTTAAGGAAAATTTGTAAACATTTTCGCCTTGGGTCATTTTATTTAAATTCATTGTTAATTATTAATTTTCTGAAAAAAAAAACATATGCAAAGTGGGCATATAAATTTATTATATAACTTTTCTTTTAGTGTTTTGTTTTAATAACTTGGTGAATTGGGTGATGCAAAGTCCGTGTTAAGCTGACATCGAGAGCGCCTGTTTTTTTAAATAACTTTTGAACAGTTAGAAAGAGTTAAATTTCGATATTTTTGACATTCGGCGGCGGCGTGCGAAAACGACAAAAATCGGCAGCGGCGGCGTTTATCGGCGGCGTATATCTCTAGTATGCATGCCACTTAAACTGCACTCCTTACTGTGTGTTCTGCTATAAAAAGCTCTTCAGTGAAAGCTCATCTACATTGCTGGTCAATTTGTAGGGAGAATAAAAAAGAGCGCCACGGAAATTCGGAGGTAGGGGCGTCTGGTATTTTTTCATTACCAAAATGGTATTTTATAGAAATTCACAAACAACTTGTCTTTGTGGATAAGACAAATGTGATATCTTATAATACTAATTTCACACAGACGGCTTATTGAATAATAAAGGCAATTTTCTACATTAAGACGCTTATTGAGCTCAATCTTCCCTACAAAATTCGAATCTATTATTATTTCATTAGTAGCTAATCGAATGCCTAATGAAGTCAAAAGCACAATGCAACTCTGTTGGCAGCGTTCCGCTTCCGTTTCCGTTTCTTAGTTTTCAAAGCAAATGTCATTTTCTGCATGGCGGAACGATAAAAGGTGGCCGCATCGAACAGCTGATTATAACCTTTTTTATTTGATTTGATACATCAACTACCGGCGCAGTACGATTTTGACATTTGTCCATCGATTTTACAAGTACATGGAATTTTTTTTGTTTGTAGGGATGTCACCATGCTCCCACCTTATATCGTTCCGCCATGATTGTCTGTCTCATCCTTCATACTAATCGAGCAGTTACTTCTGTGTGAAAGCAAAAAATTTACGATTTCATTAGCAGGTGAAATGAGATCATTAAGTTTCTGTGTGAAAACAGTATAATTAAGCATAGACATCAAAATAACAAATAGATACGATCACCTGATTTTTACAGATACTGTCTTGAACATAATGCCAAGATGCTGACAAAACGCTTAAAAGAAGCCAAGGATATTCAATTCTGTCAGGCAATTGACGGATAAGATATCACACTTGTTTTTACACAATGCATCTTGTAGTGAATAAAATCCAATCACACTATTTATTATTTGATTAGATTTATTAACCGATATAGCACCATCGATTTTTCGATAGGATTTGCGCTCAGGAAAAAAATTTCCACTATGCATACCCAAAAAATTATTTTCGAGCCTGCGAAATTTCATTTTTTTTTTTTACTTTTTTCCGACTTTGATTTTTAAGGTTTTTTTCACGACTTCCTAAAAAAATTTTCATTTGATTGTAAAATTTTCATGTATACCCTGTCCGACCCAAAAATATCCGCTAAAAACGTTTTCGATAACAATTTTTTTAAAAATACATATACATATGAAAATTTTTTTAGTAGGTCATGAAAAAACCCTTAAAAATCAAAGTCGATAAAAGTCAAAAAAATTTAATTTCGGAAGCTCGAAAATTATTTTTTTGGGTATGCGCAGTGGAACTTTTTTTCTTGCGCCCATGGCGCGATAACGGTTAACTTTCGTCCATACAAATCGACCCACCCTACTGCCTATATCATTAGCTATCATCCGGTGGTAAAATCCTGAGCCAGATAAATAATTTTGCATGTAAATACACCAACAACGATTTGAGCCAGATAAATCCAGATAGAAGTCTGGTTCAATTTGTGAGCCAGATAATTTGTTAATTACTTCTTTTTAGGTTGGCAACGCGGCCTTTAATATACCTCCTTTTTCAAAAATAGATGTCGCTGCTTAGCCTTTCGCCGTATGAGTTAAATGAAAAACAGCGGCGACATCTGCCTATCACGTTTCATGTGTGCGAAAATTTCACGACATCTGCTTCTCAAGTTTCTCAATGATCAAGAGCATTCCCGTGAGCTGTAAAGCTCACTGAAAGACGGCAATTGTTTACCATACAGTTTGACAACTTAAATTGCGGTTATGTTGCGAATATAGTAGGGGGACTCATGTAACCGTATAAATGCCTTATAAAGTGTGTAAACGTATAAATTTATCTAGTGCGTAAACGAACTGTCAAATTTTGTATGAAAAACCATTTACACAATTTGTATAAATGTACGCGCAAATTTCATTGTGTAAACGCGGTAAACACAAAGGAATGCAACCTTGCAGACATTACAGCAGGCATTTTCATCAAAAATCTCCAACACCAGCAAGTAAAGGCGTTTTAGTTTTGATTTTTCACTTAATTTTGGCATTTTTTAATTTGTATAACAATCAAAAAAATTTTGTTTGGCAATAATACAGCTGATAAACAATCAAGTTTATCAAGAGTATTACTAGGTGCGTTCATATAACAGCGTGTGTAAATGGATATAATTTTACACCTTATAAGTTTATATGCTTGCATGAGTCCCCCTAGTGGGCAGTCGAATGGAGTGGAATGCAGAACAACAGGAAGAGCAAAGTTGCATTGCATCAATATACCTTCAATCTGTGTATCAATATGAAAAGTTAGTAACTAACTGAAATATAAGCAAACTTTTTCTCTTAATTGGTAATGTTTGTGCCAATTTTGAGCTACCAACTCTTAGTTGCCCTACTTGGTAAAGTTTACAATGGCCTATATTTGTTCAGCAAAGTCAATGACATCATCAAATTGTGTACATTAAATATGGAAGTATATATGGAATGGTATTTACTGCTAGTTGAATTTTAAACACTATTTGAAATTGTATGTTTAACATTGACGCCCAAACATTGAATTTTTTATAAAAAATATAACATTTAACTCTAATAGCTTAAAATTGTTTAGCATATATGAAAGATATATGTTTGTATGTTTAATGGTGTGTTCAATTATTACTTCAGATTTTTTAGAATTAATGCGCTTAACACCGATAAATGATAATTATTGAATAACAATTTTTATAATACTTTTGGTTTTATTGGGAAAAACTGAAAGTAAGGAAACATTTAAAGGCATATTGCGATGGTACCATTTCGAAAACCGCCACGTCATCATCGTCAAGCAATTTCGTAATGTTTATTTATTTCAACACGTTTTACCGGGAATCGAACCGCGGTCAAACTGCTGAAATCACAATCGCCTAAGTGGTATTTGCTTTCTTGGCTTATTTTATAAATAAAAATAAAATAAATGTAAGGCGCGATAACCTCCGAAGATATCTAAGGCCGAGCTTCTTTTCCAATTTGCGTCGTGCTCCTCTTGAATTTCCATACAAATTGGCCGGACGGGACGGGACCTACATGTTTTATGCCGACTCCGAACGGCATCTGCAAGGCAGATGAGTTTTCACTGAGAGCTTTTCATGGCAGAAATACACCCGGAGCGCTTGCCAAACACTGCCGAGGGGCGACCCCGCTTAGAAAAATCGTCTTCTAATTTAAAAACTTTATTTTTAAATTTTGATGTTGCTTTGCCCGGGGTGCGAACCCAGGGCATACGGTGTGGTAGGCGGAGCACCCTACCATCACACCACGGTGGCCGCCATGGCTTATTTTTCTATATTTTTTAACAAATTTCTGCTTATAAGTCGCTTAGTTCTTTGAAAGCGATTAATTTTTCGAACCGGTTACTTTCCCGAAACTGATTTCTTCACTGTTACTTTTTTTTAATAAGGAAACTTTTTCAAAACGACAAGTATAATAACGTTAACTTTTTTGAAACTGGTCACGTTTTTGGAAGTCGACGCTTTTTTGGAAACGATAACTTTTCTGGAACCTGTTACATTTCTGAAACCGCAAAATTTTCTGGAACCGGTGACTTTTTTTGTGGCGGTTACCTATTTTGAAACCGGATACTCTTTTGAAACCGGTTATTCCTTTACTTTTTTAAACGGCTTTCTTTACTTTCGGAAACGGGTTGCTTTTTGAAACCGGTTACTCCTTTCCTTTTTGAAACGGGTTTCTTTATTTTTTGAAACCGGTTACTCCTTTACCCTTTTAAACGGGTTTCTTTATTTTTTTGAAACCGGTTACTTTTTGAAACCGGTTACTCCTTTACCTTTTGCAACGGGTCTCTTTATTTTTTTGAAACAGGTTTCCATAATTTTTGAAACCGGTTACTTTACTGTATTCACAATAGGTTTCTTTTTGGCAAGGGTTAACTTGATAGCTTTTTAGAACTGATAACTTAACCATTTATATATAATAATTTGGAATGTGTCACTTTTTGGTTTATATCTTTAAAAGATCCCTAGCGTAAGCAAACTACATATTTTTGAGTTGCAGACGGTTAGGCCATCGGTTGGTAGAAAGATTTATTGACTTATGTAGCTTGAATGGTTTGATCGTTATTTGACCAGACCAGTAAAACTAATTGGCTCGGTTCAACTGAAAACTATGAAATCAGTATGTAGTGGGCGACATAGTTCCAGAAAGCATTCGGAATCATAAAGATTTAAAAACCGAATGCACCATCGGAGCAGTTGCGCTCTTTGTGAGCTCATTTGAGAGTCCGAAAGGAAGGTATTTGACTTCTCGCGATGGTCGTCCGATATAAGCCTAATTTCATATACATGATATGAGCCTGTCATATATGACACCCAGGATCCCGAAAATATTGCCCTTCGAAGTCTTTTGTAGCCATTTTTTAACACTCATAAAAAAATACCAAATAGGAAATCAAAACACACTTAAAAGATGAAAAGGATTAGAGTTGAGCTGCCATGAGAAAAACTACTTTATTGGTGTTAATAATTTTCGTACTTAGATAAAAATGTTCAAGTTGAGCTTTTTCAAGGGACATTTCCGGACACATTCCGTTCATTATTTTGAAAAATTATAAAGGACTCAAGGTATAAATCAAATGTATGACTGAAACTTAGGGGCAACTATAATCTTTTTGCCTTGACAAAATACTGTTTCTGGGATTATTCAACAGTTGGAAAGTTAGTAGTAAAAAAAATAAATGTAAGGCGCGATAACCTCCGAAGAGATCTAAGGCCGAGCTTCTCTTCCAATTTGCGTCGTGCTCCTCTTGATTTTTCCCTACAAATTGGCCGGACGGGACCTACATGTTTTATGCCGACTCCGAACGGCATCTGCAAGGCAGATGAGTTTTCACTGAGAGCTTTTCATGGCAGAAATACAATCGGAGCGCTTGCCAGACACTGCCGAGGGGCGACCCCGCTTAGAAAAATTTTCTTCTAATTGAAAAATTTTATTTCTAAAATTTTGATGTTGCTTTGCCCGGGAGTTGAACCCAGGGCATACGGTGTGATAGGCGGAGCACGCTACCATCACACCACGGTGGCCGCCGAAAGTTAGTAGTAGTTCCTTTATTTATAGCTACCAAATGTTTATATTTTATTTGCAATTCACTTAATGCATCACTAAACAAACCAAAAATAAATCGCAAATAAACACAAAATTCCACATAAAAATACAATACAAATGTGCCAGCACGTTTTCCGATGGAAATTTCCTTCTTCCGCAGCGCAACGGTCACTGCATGCCGGTATGGCATGCAACCTAGAAACAGTTAGCTCTGAAAAGTTGGAGCCTTTGGCGTGTGCCACTTGCTCAAATACAACTTACGTTTTAAGCCAGCTTCAAGGCAAGTCGGTTTCAATGCAAGCAACTGGCAAAGTAAAATTTAAAAAAATTAGGCATGAATATAAAAAAAATGCCTATGCCATTGTAATGTCAACCTGTATGTGCAAAAAAGTGCCAAAAATAAAGCAAATATTGGCAATAGATCATAAAAAGACGCATCATAATCGTGACTTGCAATCTCAGAGAAATAAAAATATTAACTTATGAAAACAACAATAAAACTAAACAAAAACGGCAAAGAAGCAAATTAATTAAGGAAAACACGCAGCTTGGGAGTTATTAAAACAAGTTATAAATACTTGAGCTACGTTAACGTTACACGAACACAAAAGCAATAAAAAAAGAAATAAATAAAACAAGTAAAGGTGTCTAAGTTCGGGTGAAACCGAACATTATATACTCATCGTAAGCTTCATTTGCACATTTCATTTCAAATAAATTACTTTTCTACATAACTCGTGGCATCGCCCACGTCTCCCCATTTCCTCTTACAATAAAACTTGATAAGTGAAATATCATTGATTCAAAACTATTTTTTGCTAAGTTATAGCTTATTATTCTAGTGTACGCCTTTTGAACATGTGTTATATCTAAGTTGCCGTGATCTTTAACCGATTCCGTCCATTTTTACTAGAAATATTTCCTGCAATAAGGAAAGTATGTGTACACAATTTCATTATGATATGTTTATTTTTCTTCGAGGTATGGCTCCGAAACAGAAAATTGCTTAGTCATAAAAGGGGCGGTGCTACGCCAATTTTAAATTTGAAGTTTTTCCTATTTATTGTTATAAATCCACTTGGGAAATGAAATATCATTGATATAAAGCCCTTTTTTTGCAAAGATATAGCTTCTTTTATATAAAAGTGGGCGTGGTCCTTAACCGATTTCGTTAATTTTTCTTCAAAGCATTCCGAATAGCAACGGCAACCTCTCTGCCGAATTTTGTTCCGATAGGTTTAACGATTTTTGATTTATGATTAATAAGTACCTGGGCGACCGAGCTTTGCTCGGCAACATTGCGTTGTGCTGAGAAATCTTTCTAATAGTAATCAGTGAGAAATTGCAATTATTCATTTAAAAGAAAATTATTTAAAATTAAGTCGAATCATGCGTAAAATTTTTTACGAAGATTTTTAACTTTAATGTTCTCCTTTAAAGCTTTAATAGAATATGAGTAAGTAGAGTACTATTTCTTCTAACTACCCCAACCCTAAATGGCAACCCTACTGGAAAATGTCCCTATTGTAATGCGGAGTGAAATACCTTTCGTTTGATACCCATATTGGCATATCTCATCCAATTTTTTTTTATTTCGAATAGGTGGCAAGCCTAAATGGCAACCCTGCTCAAAAATTTCCCTATTGCAATGCGGGGTGAAATACCTTTCGTTTGTTACCCCTAATTGCATATCTCATGCAATTTTTTTACGTTTCGAATACGTGGCAACCCTAAATGGCAACCCTGCTCAAAAATGTCCCTATTGCAATGCGGGGTAAAATACCTTTCGTTTGATCCCCCTATCGGCATATCTCATGCATTTTTTTTTTTAATTTCGAATAGGTGGCAACCCTATATGGCAATCCTGCTCAAAAATGTCCCTATTGCAATGCGGGGTGAAATACCTTTCGTTTGATACCCATATCGACATATCTCAAGCAATTTTTTTTTAATTTGGAATAGGTGGCAACCCTAAATGGTAACCCTACTGAAAAATGTCCCTATTATAATGCGGAGTGAAATACCTTTCGTTTGATACACATATCGGCACATCTCATGCAACTTTTTTTAATTTCGAATAGGTGGCAACCCTAAATGGCAACCCTTCTCAAAAATTTCCCTATTGCAATGCGGGGTGAAATACCTTTCGTTTGTTACCCCTAATTGCATATCTCATGCAATTTTTTTACGTTTCGAATACGTGGCAACCCTAAATGGCAACCCTGCTCAAAAATGTCCCTATTGCAATGCGGGGTGAAATACCTTTCGTTTGATACCCATATCGACATATCTAATGCAATTTTTTTTAATTTAGAATATGTGGCAACCCTAAATGGCAACCCTGCTCAAAAATGTCCCTATTGTAATGCGGAGTGAAATACCTTTCGTTTGATACCCATACCGGCATATCTCAGGCAATTTTTTTTTAAATTTCGAATAGGTGGCAACCTTGTGAAACATTCTGAGTGGCAACACCTAGGTAAAAAGTCTTAGAAGGTGATACAATATCGCTGGGCCAAATTTCATTTAAATCGGTTGAGCCGTTCGCGAGATCTTTCGGCTATACCAACAAACAAGAATTGCTCGTTTAAAGTAATGAGCTATTTGTAAAATTGATTTTATCACACGTGCGCGATGCCACGAACATTTTAAAAAAATTTTTCAAATTTTTATCAAGAGTCTCAACATCAGTCCACACATCAAATTTCAACATTCTATGTGTATTATATACTAAATAATCAGGTTTTTTGTGTTTTCCAAAATGTTATATATATAAAAAGTGGGCGTGGTTATCGTCCGATTTCGCTCATTTTCAATACCAATTTATTCTGGCTCCAGATGGTTCCAGCAAGCGTACCAAATTTGATGAAGATATCTTAATATTTACTCAAGTTATCGTGTTAACGGACGGACGGACGGACGGTCGGACGGGCATGGCTCAATCAAATTTTTTTTCGATACTGATGATTTAGATATATGGAAGTATATATCTATATCGATTCCTTTATAACTGTACAACCAACCGTAATCCAATCAAAGTTACTATACTCTGTGTGCAAAGCACGCTGAGTATAAAAATAAATACAACAAAATACAATAAATATAAAAACACGAAAATAAAAGAAAAAAACAAAATTGCGTAATATGTTGGCGCCAGCAGCGTTTGTAGCCGCGGAAGAGCAGCTGGTTAGATGAGTGTTTACGTTGACTTGCTTACTGGTACGTCATAGATTTGTTGTTGTTATTGTTGTTGTATTAGTTGGTCCGTCGTTTTTTGTATTTTTGCTACTGGTAGTCACACTCGCTTGACGGCACAAGCAATTCATCACATCAAAAACTTACCATGCAGCCAAAAGCCAAAGTAGTCAGGAAACATTCTAGTTCGTTTACTAGAATTTTGTCAGGCTATTCATACTAGTCAGTTTTTGAATAGTTAGTTGACTAGAATTTTGTTTATCGGAGTTTATGAAATGCGCGAACGCTTTCTGCCTGCAATTTGCAATGCATACTTTAATTAACTAAGCTAGACGTCGTAAAAATCAACGGGAGAATACCTCTCAGTTACTTCTACAGAATAATGTAGCCATTCAAAAGGCCAAACCTTCTAAGTTAATAGACCTAGACGGAGTAACTATGCCGATGCTAGAACACTGAGCATAAGGGCGTGTCGTGTTTGCCTTTTCCATTGCAGCATAATGAAGAATCGAACGGATAATCCCACTACCGAAGCTTAGAAACCCAGCCAACGATATTGAGTCGTTATTATTACTTTAGACAGTAGTGAAGACGTTGGAAGCCGTTCTGTCTCCTTCAGTTTAAACGCAAGTCCTCTGTTAGCCAGCCATTGACATGGCTTCCGTAAAATGCATATGCACCCAAAACTCCAACATAGGACGGCGCTCGTGGCACTTGACCGGTCGAGAACGTTTGACACAGTCAATCACAGCGCACTACTCCCAGACATAGAAGGTTCGTACCTTGCCTAAAAAGATGAGCCGCAAATTATCTAAGTGCTCGACAAGAGTCGGCTCAACTTAAAGGTGAATCCTCCGCACCTAGGGGAATTAAACATGGGATGGTGTCCTATCACCGATTCTATTTAATTTATACATATCAAAGCTCCCTTTACCACAAGAATGAGCTACCAACATATGCTATGCCGACGACTGCACGATAATGAAAACTAGCCCTGGTCATTCAAAAAACGAATTAGTTTCCAAAATGTAACGTTGTATACCCAGTTTTCTGTTTATTCAACTCGCGCTGTTTGGAACTATTCCCGACCAAGTTCACAGCCACTCCGTTTTGAAATATTTAAAAAACAGGTGAGATATATTGAACATATAGGTTGATGGCGTTACGCTATCGACTGTCAGTGGCTCGAAGATCTTAGGGGTGACGTTCGATAATACTCTCACCATCAAGGCACATGCCTCCAAAATCGTATCTAAAGTACAAATCTAGAATAAAATCCTCAAATTGCTTGCTGGCAGCATAACTTACAAAAAATAAGACACTGGAAAAGACTGCAGGCTTGCTAAATACTGCACTCAAAACTACCACGATATGTTTTCTTATGACCCATGAACACCACCTATTTAGAAAGGAAAAAGAGCTAAACTTAAAGGAGTTTTTCCTGAATTTCCACAAGACGGGGCATCCCAGCAAACAACTGCTTAACCTAGCCAAGAAGGATAAGAAAACATCGCCGTAGGCACAACGATGAGATACGGCACACCTACCAACTCAGCCTGTTTATCCAGATAAATAAAAGGAGGCCCTCAGCCTAATCCACACTGAGTCGGTAAATATCTTCGCTAAGTCCCGCCCACTGATCGCTGTTATCAATATAATGTTGCATAAACTAACTAGTAGGGTATCGCCGTGTTAAAAATACTAGTTGCTAAAATGGAAACAAGACGGAACTCTAACTAGTTGGCATTTATTGCAAACTAGTATTCTTCTGGTATACAACTGATTGATTTGACTGCAGGGTACTTACTATTAAGCAATGACTTAATTATAGTTTGACACAAATACATAGATAATATTTAGGTAACAGATGAACCTAAGGCCCATTTCAGCCTTCTTTTTTATGATTTTTATGTTAGTCAATTAAATAGTTATTAATTAAATTCGAAACGAAATTTATTTTGTTTCAAGCAAATTAATTGATTCCACAACCTGCGTATCAACAACCATATAATTATGCTACGCTTCATCACACGCGACGCAGCTAATTTATGACTTGAAAAACGCAAATTTTTGTATTAATATTAAGTGCAATGCTGAACAGTGTCATCGCATCTAATACCGTGTCTCCGAATCCCGAAATTTCGGGATCTCGAATTCTTGCAAAGTTATGCGAGTACAGCACTGGGAGCTGCATATTTCTACTGGGCTTGAGTAAAATTTTGTTATAGAAAGCAAATTTTTGAAGTGTAAGCATCTTTGCTAACGATATATATGTTATCGAAGTGTTATTAATTTGTGATCGATAAGTTAGATTTTTATTCGACGAATTAACAGGTTGTTATCGAAAACTTACCAATTTTTTAATGCAGTGATACCATTTTTTTATCGACTTGTTTTCTATTTGGTATCCAAAAAGTATCGACTTCTTATCTAAAAGTTATCGACTTGCTACCAAAGGGTTTATCACTTTGTTATCAAAATTTATCGATACATAATCCTAAATTTGATGATATATTATAGAAAATTTAAGGACTATCCATCGGAAAGCCATCGAAATGTTATAAAAATGTATCGATTTATTATCGGAAGGTTATCCTTTTGTTATCGGAGTGATAACATTTATCAGCGTGCTTTCAGAAGTTCAATTTGTTATCAAAAAGTGATCGATTTGATACTGAAAGCGTATAGATTTTTTATCGAAAGTTTACCAATTTGTTATGAGCGTGTCATCGATTTTTTTTAGCGACTTAGTTTATTATGAAACAGATAAAACTTCAGTACGAATTCCAAAGGAGCCGATAAAACTTCACTATGAAATCGACAAAACATCTGTAATCCATTGATAACAAGCCGATAAGATACCAATAAGAAATTATTTGTTTTTGGTGGAGTTGCCTCTATTGCATTTACTATCAGTCTCTGAAAAAGTCAAAGTTAAATTAGAAAATATTAGTTTCTAGTCTTACGGCGGTATGTTTACACATATAATTTCATGAGTACTTTGTACATACGCCTCTTTTTCACTTAATTTTATATAAGACTAGTGGATCCTCTAGATGTTGCTCAGCCCGAAACTCGGTTTCATTCAGAAAGATTCATATTTCTGTTCTTATTCTCATCCTGTTTCCCCATCTGTGTGTTGTTTTTATTCTACCTTGACCTCTCTTTCACCCTTACGCTCGTAGTTTTGTTGTATTTCAATTATTCAAAAAGTTTCACTTTCCTCTTCTTTTTCAGTCTCTTCATGTTAGTCTGATTCTACCATAATTTCGCTTTTTTCTCGGTTTCTCAATTTTTTGTATCTCCCATTTTCCTCTCAACCTTAGATTTCATTGCCATTCTCTTTTCTCTCACCGCTCCCTATATTTTCCATCTTCCAACAGTCTCCTGTGTTCCGTTTCGCTCCCATTTTCCCTTCGTTCCTTCTGTTGATGACGGTGAGTGTAACATACAATTGATGAACGGAGTAAATTTTGGTGGACGTGCCCACAATTGTTGGAGCCAGTGAGTAAGATGCAAAATGTGAGTTATCATCGTTGATCGGTCTTTTTTTATATTTGCTGGTACCAGTGAGAACGACACGACCGATTAATATGCTGTATCCACTCTAAAATGGTAAAGCCGCTGTTGGATAACTTAATATATGGCACAAACGGATTTCATCACATTTGGTTGAGTCGGAAAGTGTCATTTAATCGATATCCTAATTCCTTTTCCTCCCAAAATGTCGATTATAGATAGAGCTCCCGGCCTCATTCGTGTGCACTTCTAAACCTTTCGCTGGTGGCAAAGTTAGTCATTGAGATGCGCCTATAAAGTATCCTGACTGCAGTTGGTCTCTGAAACTTTATTATTCCGAACTTTTCTTCAACAAAGATCACTGATGATTTCTCTTTGGGATACACTTTCCCTTGCTGCAAGTGTCACCAAACCAATAACACTGTTTTACATCTTTCCAGTATAACCAAGTCGCATCTCCGTTCTTTTTTTTATTGAGCCAGCCATGAAGACTATAATTTCTTCTGTATAAGCCATATCTCCCTCAGAAAATATTCTAGATTTTGCACCTGTAAGTCGGCAACTGATATATTCAATTCCAGACATTAAGGATAGTTTTGACATTATTTAATTCTCCCTTGACATGTCACATACTTAACACCGTTGAGTATCCATCGTTGACAGATTTTAACATGTTTCCTCTCGGTCTAAGAGCATTTTCTGGCTTGACCTTAAACGCACAAATGGAGAAGCATCAAGTGACATATGACGTGTAGTCATAATTTCTTTGCACCCATGCTAACTTTCACAGCTTTCAGCTGATAGCTCTTTCTGCCTTTCTTTGATATTCCTTTTACAGCTTAATTAGACGCCGACCCCGAAATCTCTAATCGTTGTATCCAAATTATCATTGATCAATATTACTAGGTCGCCAGCGGATACGACTACCGTTGTTCTCGTTG
This sequence comes from Eurosta solidaginis, assembly GCF_040869045.1. Lineage (NCBI taxonomy): Eukaryota > Metazoa > Arthropoda > Insecta > Diptera > Tephritidae > Eurosta > Eurosta solidaginis. The sequence continues at coordinate 68,492,880 of NC_090319.1, read as the reverse complement.
CTGTCAAGGTTTCCAGAATATCGTTACCATTCAGTATTTATCAGAGAAGCAACAGGATCGCTACCTGAGGAGCGCTCTTGCAAATAATCTATTTACTAATTCCTGCGCTTTTGCTTTAATCAGGCAATCGTGGTATTGAAAATGTTTCGGTATTATATGTACTAATGCTCAGCAATAATTTCCTCCATATTCGTACATAAACATGCTGCTAACATACAAAAACATGTATTGCATGATTTACATTTTAGTTGATTTGGAATTTTCGTAATAATGATTTATTTTTTACGCCAATCCATTCAAAGGTGTGATTTTATTGTGTAAATATTTAAAAATTTTGAACTAAGTCATAAAACTTGGTTACATGCAATTCAAATTAATGTTTGATATGTGAACTGTTCAATATTTCTTTACATTGGCAAACGCTTGCCGAAAATTTGATTAATACTTAATATTACGAAAGACTTAAGTAACGAACTTGAAAAGTATATATGCGTAAAATGTATGTTGTTGCCTTGAAGTACTTAAGAGGCAAGCTGAAAAAGTTAGTAATAAGGTGGTTAGTGTTGCGATTTTGCTTTCATTTGCTGACAGATTATAGCGTTGGGGCTTAATGACCAATTCTTTTAAGGTTCTGTATTTTATCCTTGTGGAACGCGGTTACTGTTGGAAGTGTATGCTCTTGAGCAAGTGGTGGGTCGTCGGTAATTTGAGCAAGCAATGAACTGATACTGTATTTAACAAAGTAAAGATATTTGAAGGGCGAGGAATTTCTATCGGTTGTTCTTAGAATTTGCTAAGATCCTTTTAAAAGAGATTTTGAAAGAAGTCCGTTTTGAACCAAATTCTAGGATGGTGCACTTTCGAAAGGTGTGCCCGATATATTATTATCTTCCACAGAGGAAATCATATTTTTAAAATCAGAATTTTGTTTTTATTAAATTATCTGTCTCCTAAAGCACCTCGCCAAAATTTAATTAACTTCAAAGGTATAGAAATATAAATTTAGGGGTAGTGTGAAATTCCAGACACAAAATAACTTTAAACGCTCAAACTTAAACCAAGTGATACATTTGACATAGTAACAATAAATCTTGTATGTTGTGTGAAACATTATGCATAAAAACATTCATACAAACAAAGGAAACTAATTTTTATTAAGGGCAAGGCACAGTATGGACGAATGGCGAATTTCGACCAGCGTGGCTATAAGAAGCATAAACTACAGATATACATGTATATAGCTAAATAACCAAGCATGAGATATAACGGTTCTAGAAGGCATGTGCGTGAAACGTCGAGACCTAAGGAGAAATGGGCGAACGAGGTAACCGAGAGTATAAAAGCAGCGCAAGCTGAGGAATCAGTAATAAATTTGATTTAAACACCATATTAGGGAAATAAAATTGTAAAGTACTACTATCAAAGTAGTCTAATAAAGACCATTTTTCAATACTAAATATTGGAGTTATTTATTCGACAGTTCAGCGATTCGAAAGTTAGCAGAAGGAGCATAAATATCAGGAACTCCCCAAAATTCGTTACAATATTTTAAAAAGATCCTTGGTGATACAAAATTGTAGTTAATCTCCCAGCAATATGCAAGTGAACAACTTAGCTTAAATATTAACAAAATTTAAGAAACTTATTGTATATCATTGTTTTCGAGGTCGATTAATTTAATTTGGTGATGAAAGCTCCCTCCTCCAATACCATCGATACTCTGATAATCTGTAACAGAGATATCACTTCTAAACTCAGAAAAATCTTTCCTAAAATGGCGTTGATATTTCGCAATAGAAATTTTGTTTCTCAAAACTATTTTTTTTTACTTGCGGTGAATCAAAACCTGGCTTAGAAGTGCAATGACAAATTCGATAAAAGCATTTCTTGCGAATAATGAGTGGAATATTGTCTTCTGGGTGCTTTATCGCTACCCATTTAAGAGGAATTGGACCGAACTTAAAGTTTTCCATCTTTCGGCGAATTTTCGGTAACATTTTCTGTTATTACTTTGTGCTAGTAACCAAACACTCTAGGAATATCGTTAGTATATTTCAATATGTTCGATCTAGTGTCGTATTTTTTGAATGAGTGACAGCCAGGTAGCGATTTAGGGATCTTCTAATATTGTGACGAATATTAGCAACACTAAGGCATACTATCATCTATAAGCCGATACTAAGCAGTCACTTGTATCTACATAAACAAATCAATCATTATGTCTACACATATGTACATACAAGAAGCGGAGAGATATGCACAAATACATGCATATATCTGAGATACTCACAAAAGTATGCAATAATCGGTGGGAGTATCACTCATATATACACGCGCTTATGAGAAGCTATAAACGTGCATCTGTAGTTTATAGCTGGTAATTTTATAGATGGTAATTAAGTAGTAAATTCTAGAAGACGAAACGCCTAGAAGTATGCGAACGAGGAAACCGACGAGTATAAAAGCAGCACAAGCTGAGGCATGTGCAAATCAGTTTTAATTTAAGCACGCTATTGGTTGCGAAATATAAGTGTTATTGTGAAGTACTCTAATAAACACCATTTTGCATTATTGAATATGGGCGTTATTTATTCAACAGTTTAGCGATACCAACGTTAGTAGAAGGTTGCAAACAAGCGGAATCGCACTAAATTCGTTACAATATTTAAACTTCGAGCTAGAAATAACAACGTTTCGGACAACAGCAAAGTCGATCGTCCTCAATTCATCAATTAAGATCTGAAATTGCAGTGTATTTGTAAATACATGGAAAAAAAGGGTAGGGCTACAAATCGCGAATTTGCACGTATATTTTTTAATTTTATTTAAAAAGTGGGCTTGGTTATGAACTGATTTTGTGATTTTTGTCTAGGACAGTTCCTTTTTGAAAAGTAAAGATGCATAACAAATTGAAGATATATCAACCTTTCTCAATGTCGATGCAAATTTTTTTTTTAATTTGATGTATTTTGGAACGCCTCCGGTCATCGCTTGTCAAATTTGGAGTCGGCGTCATTTTTTGTTTTCAACAAATAAAACGAATCTTTTTAAAAAATACGACCGACCCTTATAAGCGTTGCTATACCCATTTTTTCAAAATAGTCAAATAGGTGTTATAAGTCAACCTTAGGAAATTGATACTCTAAAATTTTAGAATGGCCGCTTTATAAATTATAGAGCTATCCCATTAAGTATTGAATTATCACAGAATTTTATTTATTGAAAATATTTAAAATGGGCGTGTTTAAATAGCCATCACGCACATTTCTAGTAGGAGTGTTAATCACGTTCATATGCAATATTATGTTTGTTTTTCATTTGAGGGTTACCCTTCGGATGGAAAGCCTGATAGATGGACTGTTAACTGGATTAGAAAGCTAGCTTTAAATTTGTTTGTTTCGGTTGAGAATACCAACTTTTTCGGTTGACTCAAGTCCATGAAGACTACCGGAGAATCGATTAGGGTATTCGAAGCAAAATCGCTAGACTCTACCAACGATAAAGTCGGTAGGAACTATCGAAAAACTCGGAATTTCCCCAGAATACGCCACTGGTGCAGCAAGAGTACCAAAATAATAGCTATCATCCGGTGGCAAAATCCTGAGCCAGATAAATAATTTTGCATGTAAATGCAACAACCACGATTTGAGCCAGATAAATCCCGATAGAAGTCTGGTTCAATTTGTGAGCCAGATAATTTTGTTAATTACTTTTTTTAGGTTGCCAACGCGGCCTTTAATATACCTACTTTTTAAAAAATAGATGTCGCTGCTTAGCCTTTCGCCGTATGAGTTAAATGAAAAACAGCGGCGACATCTGCCTATCACATTTCACGTGTGCGAAAATTTCACGACATCTGCTTCTCAAGTCTCAATGATTCAAAGCATTCCCGTGAGAATTGAGCGTGAGCCGGAGCTGTAAAACTCACTGAAAGACGGCAAGTAGCTGTCATCCGGTGGCAAAATCCTGAGCCAGATAAATAGCTTTGCATGTAAATGCAACAACAACGATTTGAGCCAGATAAATCCAGATAGAAGTCTGGTTCAATTTGTGAGCCCGATGATTTGTTAATTACTTCTTTTTAGGTTGGCACCGCGGCCTTTAATATACCTACTTTTTCAAAAATAGATGTCGCTGCTTAGCCTTTCGCCGTATGAGTTAAATGGAAAACAGCAGCGACATCTGCCCACCACATTTCACGTGTGCGAAAATTTCATGACATCTGCTTCTCAAGTCTCTCAATGATCCAGAGCATTCCCGTGAGAATTGAGCATGACCCGGAGCTGTAAAACTCACTGAAAGACGGCCAATAACTTACAAACGTATTGGGGTAAAAGCGTATCCATAGCCGTAGTCGTGAGCGTATAGACATAACAAATTACACATAAGCGTAAGGGCGAATGCATAACAGCGTATTACTGTACTGAAATTCTCACTCGCACCTTCACTGCCAAGTAGCACTACACCACGCAGTATGCTGCGAATATGTCGTCTAGTGCTACTTGGCAGCAGCATATGCCCGTCGCTCAATTTACGAGAAATATGGCACAAAGTGTCCATGCTTGTTTTTACGATAATACTACTATATTCCATTCATTATTGTTTTAAGTTTATTTAAAAAAATATGTTTACATTTTCAGTTAGAAGTGCTTTGGTTTTTGAGTCATGATACCATTGATTAGTGCATAGACGGAAATATTCTTTATTGCCAATGAAACACTAGTAGACAGGTTACAAATTATGCAAAACAAAGCTATGAGATTTATATTGAAAGTGAGGTACGACACTTCCATAAAGAGTATGCTTGATGCACTAAACTGACTGAGCGTGAAACAGTTGATATTTTACCATAGTATGAAATTTGTATTTTATATCAAGCATGGTAAATTACCAGCCTACCTAAGTGAAAAACTTGTTTATGTGAATGAAACCCATTCTTACGTAATCAGGGAAAATAATAATTTTAGATTACCTCTTCTCAAAACAGAAATGGACAAGCAAAATAAATTTTACAAAGGCCTGAAATGTTTTAATGAACTACTCAATCATGTTAAAAATTGTGTTTATTAGAATATTGCAAAACCCTTCCAGTAAGATAAAATATTTTGTATCTGTATTTCATTTTTCTGATCCTTGAGCGTACATGACAATCCAAATAGACACAGAGGAACCTTATACATCAGGTCAAATACATATATCGCTCACAATCAAATTAGGAAAGAATTCCTGAAAATATCGTCCCAGCCAAACAGTTGGAGTGTTCATGTGAATCACGTATATTCCTACAACAATGATATATTATAATTAATTATGTTTACATAAAAGCTGGTACAGGGAGGATTGGAAACACCTCCTTTCCCACCGTCCGATAAGAGTGGCTCATTAGGCTGAGCTTCTGGCTTTTGGGTTGACCGGAATCAAATGAATTCCGACAGCATAAATAATAAAACCGTGTAATCATACGCCTTGGAGTAGGGCAGGATTGAGAACACGTCCTTCCAACCTCCCAATGATATGACTCCAAGACTCGCCCGTTGGGACCACTAGTTCCCGTGCTGATCGGAATTTCATGCATTCCGACACCCCAAACGCTAGAAATCCTATTATTATTAAAATGTATTTATAATTTGTAATAATCTAAGTTTTAGGCTTAAAACGCTGTAATAATAAATAAATAATAATAATAATAATAATAACTAAATGAAAAACATATGTATAGGAAATTTCCAAGGTCTTCTATTTGCCGTATGTGGTATGCTTTAATCAAATTTTATATTTGGAAACCAGGCATGCTTAACCAACGAACCGATATCATCTCGTTACGATAATTAACGTTAATAAACGAAACAAAGTCAAATTAACGTTAATTTGACGTTCTTAACGTTAATAAACGTAACGAAGTGATATCGGTTCGTTGGTTAAGCATGCCTGTTGGAAACCATGGAAACAACTCAAATTTTAAAATTTTAAGTGAAACGATACTCTTGTGAATTTCCTAATACTTATGTATATAAGGACCGAGTACTTTTTTCTAGAACCGAGTACTTTGTAAAACCGTATAGTCTTTTATAATCGGGTAGTTTTTGGAATGCGTGTGTTATTATTATTATTAAGAAACGAGTACTTTTTCAAAATCCAATAGTTTGTCGAATCTTTGTAATTTTAAGAGCACGAGTACTTTATCGGATGCGGGTAATTTTTAGGACTAGGTAATTTTTCAGAGCCGGGTATAACTTATATACTTATATTAAAAGAGAGTCACATACTCACATACAAACATACAAGTGAAGCAAATACGAGCCTGTTGAAAATGTTATCTGACCAATAATTTTAGGCAGTGTTGTTGCCTAATACTCCTCTAATATTTTCAAATGTTGGGAATTGACTATGGAAATAATTTCCTGGTAATTTCGAAGCACCTAAAAGCCGTTTTCTCATGTAAACTTTAAATTTGATTCTGACCCATAGATACAAATCTTATTCAAAACAAAATGTTTATATCGGAAAGATTACCCTACCCTGCTTGAGATTCTCATTTTGTTGTGCAGTTAAGGCTGCGGCACAATGAAATTTTTTATATAGCAAGCTTATGTATTCCAGTAACATCGCCACAATCAACCAAGATGTTGTGTTTACAAATATGAAAGAACTTTAGACTTGGCAATTGAAGTTTATTTCGCCTTGCCTATTCACATAAACAATTTCGCGAAGCACTGTTAAAAATATTTTCCCTATTTTGTATCGTATTCATTTGTTATATTGGAGTTTTTAATTGCGAAAAATGTTAGAATAGTTACCAACGAAGGGAAAAAATAATTTCACTTGCAAAGTGTGGCAGCACCCTTAGCCAAAGCAAATGTCAAATTCTTCTTCTTATTCTTTGTTTGCAAGTTGGCTACTTTTTCATGTCAGATGGCACCAGTGTCGCTCATTCTACAGTTCTCCATAAAAATACGTGCATGCATAAGATTGCGTTAAACGCATCTATATGAAACGCTTCTTACGTTACGAGGTTTTTAATTCCAAACTTTTTAACTTAAGTACACTAATATTGAGGATTAGCAGTCGTACATACTAAATATATACAAGCGAAAAAGTATGACGAAAAATTCGTCATGCAGAAATTTTGTGCATCGATCTGTATACCCCATAACAAACAAGAAAAATATATCAACCCAAAAGCCAAATAATTGCAAAATTTGTAAATGCGGAAAGTGGTCGAACAACCATGACATATATCATTATTTTAATACCGGATAGTCCAAAGACATGTTTACATTTGTTTTTGTTTTCTTTTTTTTTTTTTGTTACCCACAACTTGTATATTGAATGCAAATAAACACACGACATGACGAAAACTGCATGGACCGCTAATCTTCGTAAAGGCGATGCTGGCAGCGATTGCTTACAACTTAAATTTTGTTACAACACAACGAAAGTATTTACAGTACAACAAAAACAAAAATATTTTTATGGTTTGTGTTTTCGACAAGCCGTTTTTGAAGACTTGCTTCAAAGTGGTCATCAATGCTGTGTAACATTTCGCTGCGAGTTGTCGTGCTTAACGGTTGTGGCTGTGTTACATAAAATAGACAAGCGCGCGCGAAATTCGCCAACCCCAACACTGGATAATTAAAAAGGATACAAACATAAATATAAGTGAACAAATTTACAATCTGAAGCAATTAAAGGTTACGTAATCGAAGTATAAGTTATACAAATTGTTAAATATCAATTAACTGGTCACAGAACAAATTTTTAAAACAAAACCAATTAAATTAATAAAAGGAACATATCCAAAAAAAAAAATGTTATACCATAACAGTAGTTGGAAAATCGTTAACAGTTTATATACTATTTTAATTGTGATATGTGTTTTACAAGCTGTCGCTGCATATACCCGCGAAATAATTAACAATGCACCACAACTGCAGGAACGACGTAAGGAAATAAATTTTTTTACTGAAAGCAAGTCGCTATAGAAGTGTAATGAAATTTTTCATATACATAGATGAGTTTAACACAAGCTTATGCAATGCAATAACATCGCCAAAATCAACCAAGATGTTGCGTTTGTAAATATGAAGGAACTTCAGACTTGGCAATTGAAGTTTATTACGCCTTGCCCACTCACATACAAAATTTGGCGAAGCACTGTGGTAAACATACTCCCTATACAACAAAAATACTTGCTACCATATTTTGTGTAGTATTCGATTGTTATATTGCAGTTTTTAATTGTGAAAAATGTTACAAAATTTACCAACCAGTAGAAAAAATAATTTCACTTGCAAAGTGTGCCAACACCCTTAGCCAAAGCAAATGTCAAATTCTTCTTCTTATGATTAGCTTGGAACAAAAATGGGGAGTTGGCTACTTTTCATTATCAGATGGCGCCAGTGTCGCCCATTCTACCGTTCTCAATAAAAATACGTGCAATCTACTCATAATGCATAAGCTTGTGTTAAACTCATCTATATGAAAAACTGCTTATGTGTCGGACCTATAACATCGTCACAATCAACCAAGATGTTGCGTTTGTAAATATGAAGAAACTTCAGACTTGGCAATTAAAGTTTATTGCGCCTTGGCCATTCACGTACAAAGATTGGCGAATCACTGTTATAAGCATTCTCACTATACAAGAATAATACTTGCTAACAAATTTTGTGTCATATTCATTTGTTATATTGCAGTTTTAATTGCGAAATATGTTAAAAAAGTTACCAACGAGTGGAAAAGTAATTTCACTTGCAAAGTGTGCAATCACCCTTAGCCAAAGCAAATGTCAAATTCTTCTTCTTATGATTTGCTTGCCAAAAAATTTGGGAGTTACTTTTCATTATCAGATGGCGCCAGTATCGCTCGTTATCCTGTTCCCCACAAAAATAGGTGCAATCTACTCATAATGCATAAGACTGAGTGGAACGCATCTATATGAAAATTTGTTGATGTGACGTGGCTTAAAGTTTCTTTGTTTCAATAAGAAGACTGTAGATCTCATGTGACCATAGTACAGGTCTAGAAGTAGGATATGTACCAGCACGCACATACACAACCACGCTCACCTGATACAATGTTTGTTCTTGTTCGTTTTCTGTGTGGATGCTATTTGGCACTGTTGTACTTCTTAGGTACAAGAAAAGTGTAGTAGCTGCTAACGAAAACTGTAAAATTTTTATTGCAAAATTACAAAGAAATATCCTTATTTACTTTCAAATGAGCACTTAATTACATCTCTCTTTAAAATCCATATGTTTTGGACAATTTTAATTAACAAATTGTGATACTTTATTACCGGGGACGATTGCTAAAACACGACCAAAACCTTCGAGGGAGGTATTAATAGACGCGTTTTTGCCTCGCTTCCAATAATTCCAATACTTTTTCGCCTTTGAACTATTGATAACAGGACAAAACGCGTCTTTTTATTTCTCTTTCCACATTTTTGGACGGGTTATTGCAGTCGACCTCGGTTTCAAACTGTTTTTCGCAGAGAACTTTTGAACGGGTAGAAAAACTAAGCACTCGTGTTTGTATTCCTAATGCTGGAATAACTACGCGTCTTCAGATACCCCAATTCAAGACTTTTGTATAATTTTCTGTAGGACGCATATAAATAGGTGCAATACATTTTCATACTAAATTCGTAAAAAAATGTTACCTTCACGGCAACCCATATCTTACATTCCGCTCCTTTTTTTGTTTCCCTGCGTCGCTTTCCACGACAGCAACCCCGGTAATTTTGACACTTCGTTCAGTGTCAAATGCATGTTCCAAGCAGGTTCCACTGAGTTCCACACTAGTTTGACACTGACCGAAGTGTCAAACGGCAGTGTATTAGAAAGAGAAAGGAATTGTTTCCTTCTCATACATATCATACTTGTAAACCTGTACTATGCATGTGACTTTAATAAAACAAACATGTCCTGCGAGCATTTAACCTGGAAATGTGAATGTGCAATATTTATGCTGACTACCCCAAGTTACAGACTATGTTTAAATTACCGTTGAACTCAAGTTAAGCCTGTTAAGTGCCAATTCAACTTCATCAAAAATCTTGACATGAAATAAATGTGCACCAAATGTTGGCACTATTATCGATTGAAAAGGAATAGGTAGTATTTTTTATAATTGTATCACTTTATTGAAAACTTTTTAATTGTTTTGCTAACTACAAATATTTAGCCAAAGTGGAATACGACTGCTGAGTGTAACATCACCCTAACTCGGCTGCCGCTTCGAAAATGCCCTATATCAGAAAACGTTTGAATAACGCCCTACTTCAAAACTGGTTGCAAAAACGCCCTATCACAAAATTTGATCGAAGAATGCCCTATCTCAGAAATTTTGTCATAAGCGCCACAGATAATGTCAAAATGTATTGAATTTGAGCACAGATAGGCTGCTTCATGATTCAATTACTAAAGGTTTGTTCTCCAATGATGACAAAGCTTTGATGGCCTGCTTTTACGAAGTAAGGAAAACGGGGAATAATTCACTCTCCTTCATCGAAAAGTGTAGTAGAAATTACCTTTAGTAGTTTATTAGTAGTGATAATTAATTTGGCGGCCACCGTGGTGAGATGGTAGCGTGGTCCGCCTACCACACCGTATGCCTTGGGTTCACACCCTGGACAAAGCAACATCAAAATTTTAGAAATAAGGTTTTTCAATTAGAAGAAAATTTTTCTAAGCGGGGTCGCTCCTCGGCAGTATTTGGCAAATGTATTTCTGCCATGAGAAGCTCTCAGTGAAAACTCATCTGCCTTGCAGATGCCGTTTGGCGTCGGCATAAAACATGTACGTCCCGTCCTAATAATTTTCGAAAAAGCGCAAAGAAACAACAGAGTTAACGGATGTCAATTCGATTGGGGAGCAAAATGGCTGTAATTGTCAAAAGATTAGTCAGCCGAGCAAACCTCTTGTGATTGAATCATGGGGTACTTTTAAAACAAATTCTAATACATGGCGTTATACAAAAGATTTCTGAAATAGAGCGCCTTCGAAACGGCAGCCGAGATAAAGTGATATTCCACTCAACAATCGAAATAAGGAGACTCTAAGAAAAATGTATAGTTAATTGAGCAGTTTTTCTCACTGCACGTTTGAAAGTTCGAGCCTCCAATTGCAACTTTTTTGTACTACATATATATGTATATGATCAAATCGAATTTGGTTTGAAATTTCGTGAACATGAGTGCGAAAAATTTTGTTTGAGTTTTAAACTAAAAAAGCCTACGATTGTACTTCAAAAAAGTATGAATCCGTCTGGATCACAGTTGTGCGTTCTACTTATTCAACTAGCACATCGCTATTACAAACTTTACCTTAACATTTCATGCGTACAAAAAAAAAATGTGAAAAAGAACCTATAATTTGCAATACTTTTCACAAATAAAGTTTTTCATTTTTCATTTCAGAAAGGTAGACAATTTTAAATTTTTCGAATAATTAAACTTTATGGTTTCGTTATAAAACCAGAAGTTTTTTCTTTTAGATTTGTTTCAACTTTTTTTGTTTTCTTTTTTAACGATTTTGACTTATTGTTTAAGTAAGTTTGAAATTTAAGTAGAATCAAATTAAAAAGCGCGGTAGTAAATTAAGAGGTTTCGAAATAAGTGTTTGAAAAATTGTTTAAACCGACGAAGTTTTAAAGTGTTATAATATCAATGAACATAAGGTCTATTGACCTTATGACCACAACAAATAGCCGTAAGTTTAATTGAAGCTTTGCGCACGTAAAATTAATTGAACTTTCCACACGTTGAACATAATTCTCCCCAACTTCCAGAAGTTTGATTAATTTGAAACTTTGCACACGTGCCGGGCTTGGTGACCGATACCAAGATCGAGTGGGCAGTGAAGACGTTTTCTAAGTTTAAATCGCCGGACCCAGATGGTATATTCCCGGCCATGCTACAAGTCTCAAGTAGGGCGGTCGTGGAATGGCTTAAAATAATATTCGATGGGTGCATACGACTGAATCATGTACCGCACTCTTGGAGAACTGCTCGTGTAGCTTTTCTACCAAAGGCGGGGAAGATCGGTCACATGTATTCCAAAGACTATAGACCCATTAGCTTAACATCATTTCTGCTCAAAACCTTTGAGAGGCTGATAGATGTGTACATAAAGTCCAACGTGGATGAAAAGCTGCTCTCCACAACACAGCATGCGTACACCAAAGGCAAGTCGGTAGACACCGCATTGCATAGGGTGGTAATAAGCATAGAGAAATCCCTGGAATATAAGGAGTATGCTCTAGGAGTCTTCTTAGACATTGCCGGGGCTTTCAATAATGTTGCAAAATGGGCGATTATGGATGGTCTTAATTACATTAATGTACATCCTGCCTTAATCAGATGGATCGGCTGCATGTTAAATTGCAGAAAGATTGCATCACAATGGGGATTGTACGAGGCCACGAAATCAGTGGGCAGGGGCACGCCGCAGGGAGGGGTGCTATCACCTCTGCTGTGGACGCTGGTCATCAACCAACTGCTCACACAATTCGATGAGGGACCCGTAAAACTTACGGCTTACGCAGATGAAGTTGCAATTGTCATAAGTGGAAAGTGCCTTCCAACGATTAGTTCTTTGATGGATCGGGCACTTGCGATATTCATACCTGGGCATCTAATGTCGGGTTGAAAGTCAATGCGGAGAAGACGGATATGGTCTTGTTTACAAAGAGTGACAAGGTCCCAAATTGGACCAGGCCTAAGTTAAGAGGGGTGACCTTACAGGAGAAACCTTGCACAAAATATTTGGGAATCATCCTAGACAGTAAGCTGTCATGGAAGCTCAACGTGGAGAAGAGGGTCAAGAAGGCCTCAACGGCACTCTACGCATGTAAAAGAATGCTGGGGTGTACGTGGGGCCTATCGCCCTCTATTTCTCATTGGGTTTTTACAGCGATTGTAAGCCCTATTCTATACTATGGAGTTCTTGTTTGGTGGAAAGCCACACAAAAAACAACATACCTCAAAAAATTAGAGGGGGTATGCAGCCTATCGATGCTTAGCATTACGGGAGCCCTGAAAACAACCTCGACGGCTGCACTGTATGCCATTTTGCACATCCCACCTGTAGACCTGGTAGCAAAGAACAAAGCGTTAACGACCGCAACCAGGCTCGGTGCTTCGGGGCAGCTTGAGCGCCGACCATATGGCCATAGTAGTATAGCGTCATCAATCACAAGACGAACAGACTACATGATTCCCTATCTGCGCTTCGAGGGAGATCTTAAGGCCACAATAGAGGTGGACGGTTGGCGCAAGGGTGCGCAAATGGCGGACGAGGCGATACATGTGTACACCGATGGTTCCAAAGTAGTGGAAGGAGTAGGGTCTGCTGTAGACTGCGATGATCCGGAAATAAGCAGATCCTACAGGCTGCCGGATTACTGTAGCGTTTTCCAAGCGGAAATTTTAGCCGTAACCAAAGCAGTAGAAACCCTGGAAGAGAATAGCTTAAGCTGCAACCGTGTTAACTTTTATATTGACAGTCAAGCAGCAATTAAAGCAATAATCTCGCATAGCACAGCATCTAAATGCGTGTTAGAGTGTAAGCAGTCTCTGGAGAGAATCGGGACAGGGAGAAGCATATATCTATATTGGGTCCCAGGGCATATGGGAATATATGTGAATGAAAAAGCGAACGAACTAGCTAAAACGGGCGCATCCCTTGAAGCTTGCTCCGTAGATGTCCCAATTAGATTGGGCGAGATTAAGCGAAGGCGAGAGGTGCACATGATCGACCAAGCGGGAAAGGCGTGGGTTCAAGCGCGGGGCGGTAAAGTGTCGAAGATTATGTGTAGGTCTTACAACCTTAGGCTAACACAGTTGCTCCTATCATTAAAAAGAGAGGACTGTAGACTCATGACGGGTATTCTGACTGGACACTGCCTTCTGGCATCACATGCCTTTAAACTAGGCTTGGCCAGTGGTAGCAGATGTAGGAAGTGCGGGTTGGAGTAGGAAACGATCGAGCACGTTCTGTGCTCGTGCCCTGCACTTGCCAGGCTAAGACTCCAGCTATTAGGAGTGATACAGCTGTCAGATCTAGAAGCAGCAAGTGGCTTAAGTCCTAGGAAGCTTCTAGTATTTTCCAAGAGGACGGAGTTATTTTATAACATAGGTCCTGGTTTTTGGTAGGGTTTTTCAGTTTGGTCGTTTAAACAAACTTCTGGTAACACTACGGACTCAATCAGTCTATGTGGGGTCCTCATGGACCGGCCAGTTCAACCTACCTACCTTGCACACGTATTAAGGACCGATGAAAATGCAATAATTTGATGGTGGGGTGACATAAGCTCAAGTGGCCGTCCGTCTGTAAACACGATAACTTGAGTAAATTTTGAGGTATCTTGATGAAATTTGGTATGTAGGTTTCTGGGCGCTCTTCTCAGATCGTTATTTAAAATGAACGAAATCGGACTACCGCCACGCCCACTTTTTCGATATCGAAAATTTCGAAAAACCGAAAAAGTGCGATAATTCATTACCAAAGACGGATAAAGCGATGAAACTAGGTAGGTGCGTTGAACTTATGACGCAAAATAGAAAATTAGTAAATATTTGGACAATGGTCGTGGCACCGCCCACTTTTAAAAGAAGGTAATTTAAAAGTTTTGCAAGCTGTAATTTCCCAGTCGTTGAACATATGATGATGAAATTTGGCACGCACGTTACTCCTATTACTATATCTGTGCTAAATAAAAATTAGCAAAATCGGATGACGAACACGCCCACTTTTAAAAAAAATTTTTTTTTTTGAGTCAAATTTTAACAAAAAATTTAAAAGCTTTACAGTATATACGTAAATTATGCCAACATTCAACTCCAGTAATGATGTGGTGCAACAAAATACAAAAATAAAAGAAAAGTTCAAAATGGGCGTGGCTCCGCCCTTTTTCATTTAATTCGTCTAGAATACGTCGAACAAAAGTTTGCCAATCCTTGGTAGGTGCATAGACTCTATGACGATAATTTTTTTCTGTGAAAATGGGCGAAATCGGTTGAAGCCACGCCGAGTTTTTATACACAGTCGACGTATGTGCTTCCGCTCGGCCGTTAACACAATAACTTGAACAAAAATCGCTATATCTTTGCTAAACTCAGTTCACATACTTATTTAAACTCACTTTGTATTGGTATACAAAATGGCCGAAATCCGACTATGACCACGCCCACTTTTGCGATATCGAAAATTACGAAACATGATAAAAATGCCATAATCCTGTACCAAACATGAAAAAAGAGATGAAACATGGTAATTGGATTAGTTTATTGACGCAAAATATAACTTTAGAAAAAAACTTTGTAAAATGGGTGTGACACCTACCATATTAAGTAGAAGAAAATGAAAATTTCTGCAGGGCGAAATCAAAAGCCCTTGGACTCTTGACAGGAATACTGTTCGTGGCATTACATATATAAATAAATTAACGGTACCCGACAGAAGATGTTCTGGGTCACCCTGGTCCAGATTTTGGTCGATATCTCGAAAACGCCTTCACATATACAACTAAGGGATACTCCCTTTTAAAACCCTCATTAATACCTTTAATTTGATACCCATATCGTACAACACACATTCTAGAGTCACCCCCGGTCCACCTTTATGGCGATATCCTGAAATTGCGTCCACCTATAGAACTATGGCGCACTCTCCTTTAAAATACTCTTTAATACCTTCCATTTGAAACCCATGTCATACAAACACATTCCAGGATTACCCTAGGTTCATTTTGGTGATTTCCCCTTATTTTGTCTCCAAAGCTCTCAGCTGAGTATGTAATGTTCGGTTACACCCGAACTTAGTCTTCCTTACTTGTTTTTTTTTTTTAATTTTTTGCTGCCGCGTTCAAAGCAATCAAGTAGCGAGTGCTTGACTGCTTCGTTTTTTCTCCTTATAGCGATAAGAAGACTCACCGAAGGTTTTGGGAAGTTGTATCGATGTTGATGGTCTTTTCCAGGAAAATATCACAATTGAGATACCAGCCGGTTGTGACACCTGACAAAGCTTCAAAGGCGAACTCAGGCGGCGACCTTTCTCACCCCACTAAAACCTGATTTCCCTTTTATTCGCAGTTCCCATCGGTACCCCTTACCTGTTTGATTCAGTGCCAATTTTTTTCATGGAACAGGGGCTATTGTAGCACAAAACCGACCTTGGGTACACCCTGCATACGGTGTCTCATGATTCCTTTTACTTAATATTGGGGATGAGGAGAGGATAACTCGATAAAACCCGTTATTCTCAGTGTTATCCGAACCGTGCTCATGGCATGAATGCCTGGCGCCCTCTGGTTGTAATTAGTCTTACTGAGTTATTGAGGACTATGTACCAGCTGACCTACTTTTCCCTATACTTGTGGGGCAGAAATACTTTTGGAGTGTTCGCCAAGTTACTGCCGAAGGGCGAACCCGCATAGGAAAACTTTCTTCCTATTGAAAAAAATTTGTTCAAATTTTTGATGTTGCTTTTGTCGGGAATTGAACCCAGGATCTTCGGAGATGTAAGCGGACTACGCTACCACTACACCACGGGGGCCGCTGAAGAATCAAACCACGTTAAGTTTGAATCATGATTTAAAGGTGGATTTTAAATCAAAAAGGATTTAGAATCACGCAACACTGCGGCTTAAATAATTTGAACATTTTAACTGTTTGCTAATATTTTGCAATTATCTAATTTGGTTAAACTTTAAAGGGAATCACGCCTCGGTACAATGGCTACTGCCATCCAACAAGGCTTGTCAGTCGCTTCTTTGTTGGGTTAACTGACGCCAATTGGTCACACCAAGGGAATGGCACAACACTACGTTTTGGAAAATATAACTGCTTTCATATTTTTAAGAGAACGGTGCGACTTGAACTTTAAATGTCACGATACACTGAGGGTTTAAGGGGTTAATAAGCGCAATATAAAGCTTCAGAGCTTCCGTGATCCAATTGTCAACCTCATCTACGCGAGGAGAATTCTGTTACAAATATGAATAGGCGGGTTGGCCTAGAAGGTTTAATGTAATGTTATATTAATCGTTCCCGAGATGGTTGGGCTATAACTCAATAGTGCTTGTTACCGGAACGTACGGAATCTATATCCGTCAAAGGACAATCAACATCGATAATACTCACCAAAACCTTCGGGTAATGTCTTTATCATTAATACAACAACAACAACATAAACTACCTCTACAGAAAAATGGAATTCAATTGCCAAAACATGACGAAGTAGGCTAAGTTTTAGAGCGGCTAGTAAAGTTTCTGAACAACTGATGCCCTCAATTTATTCTTGCGTCGACAAATTACTAGATCGTATGTAGATCCAAATTTAGGGATAAACATTATTTTCCAACTAGACTAGTCTACATTACTATAGCACAAATTTAATGCAGTACTAATATTTAATTTCCCTTAAAATAGCAAAATGGCTACAAACGTGCAAACGCTCCAATCCCAATGAGGACAAATGTTTTCGACGCCTATTTGAAGGCTGCTTTCCTGCCTTTGCAGCAGGCATACCAGAGATTGGTGTAAGCAGTTTCGAACCATTACACATCGATCAAGTGTCTGTGTCGAAAGGTAGCGGCAATTTAGTTTTATCGGGTGGTTTTCAAAACCTGATCATACGAGGGCCATCAAATGCTACCGTGCGTCGAGCCAAGTAAGTTAGAAAAAGCAGAAAACTATTTAAGAATGAATATATGGGGTATTCCATACCATTTCGACCAATTTTGAACCCGACCCCTTTAGAATTGGCTGAAAGTTTTTCTTCTTTTTCTAGCTTACGAAAGACGTTTTTCAGAAGTTTTTCAAATTTTTTCATCCAACTCAAAAAAATTATGAATTTTTAAAAAAACACCGTTTTTGTTTTCAAAATGCTATAACTTTTTCAAAAATTGACCGTTTGGGATCTTTTTTTTTTTAAATTTGCTTTTAAATGTACTTTTCGGAAAAAATTCAAAAAATATTTTTAAGGTTTTTTTTTGTAATTTTTCAGTTTTTCGAGATTCGCCCCTTTTTTCTCATAAAAGACTTCAATCAATTCTGCAATCATCCCCACTAATCCCGTAGTGGGCCGAGAATTTTTTTTTATTTAATTGAAAAAAAAACTTTAAAATTTTTTTGTATTTTTTCCGAAAAGTACATTTAAAAAAATATTAAAAAAAAAAAATGATCCCAAACGGTCAATTTTTGAAAAAGTTATAGCATTTTGAAAAAAACACCGTTTTCCAACTCAAAATAAGTTTTAAATATTTTGAAAAAAAAACGATGTTTTTTTCAAAATGCTATAACTTTTTCAAAACTTGACCGTTTGGGATCATTTTTATTTTTTTTAAATATGTTTTTAAATGTACTTTTCGGAAAAAATTAAAAATTTTTTTTTCAATTAAATAAAAAAAAAAAATTCTCGGCCCACTCCGGGATTAGTAGGGATGATTGCAGAATTGATTGAAGTTTTTTATGAAAAAAAAAAAAAAAAAAATGGGCGAAATTCGAAAAATTTCCAAAAACTGAAAAATTACAAAAAAAAAAAAAAAAACTTTAAAAATGTTTTTGAATTTTTTCCGAAAAGTACATTTAAAAGCAAATTTAAAAAAAAAAGATCCCAAACGGTCAATTTTTGAAAAAGTTATAGCATTTTGAAAACAAAAACGGTGTTTTTTTTAAATTCATAATTTTTTTTGAGTTGGATGAAAAAATTTGAAAAACTTCTGAAAAACGTCTTTCGTAAGCTAGAAAAAGAAGAAAAACTTTCAGCCAATTCTAAAGGGGTCGGGTTCAAAATTGGTCGAAATGGGATGGAATACCCCATATGTATATGCTATTAATTTTCTTTTTTTACTATCTAATTTCTATCTCTATTTAGTCTAGATCTTGATAAGATGTTAATGAGTTTCGAGCTCGACATACCGTTACTACGAATACGCGCCAAATACAATTTAAAGGGTAATATATTGTTGTTGCCGCTTATAGGCAACGGTGATGTGCGTATGGCATTGAAGGATGTAAAAACAGCGGTCTATACAAAAATACATTTGACTAAGGAACCGGAGGTGTGTGCGTGTGACGAACTTAAGATTTTGGCTCATTTTAACTATTAATGGTTTTGATGTTAACTTCGCTTCTATTTTCTTCAATGCAGGAAGTCATTCGGATCGATGAGATGAAGGTGACATTCCTTGTTGGCGGCATGCGTATACAATTGAGTGATCTCTTTAATGGCAACGAAATACTGGCAGCTTCTATTAACAATTTTCTGAACCAAAATGCAAAGGATGTGATTGCCGAATTACGACCTGATTTGGAATTGGGTCTGGCTGATATTTTCCATGGTCTATGGAATAATGTATTCTCAAAAATGCCACTTAAACTGTGGCTACTGTGATTATATGTATGTTAAGAGTACATTTCTTTGTATATATGTATAGTATATGTACATACTTTTAAGTAAATAAATGCTTAAGTTTATAGTAAGATTGCCTCAATTAGATTTGCTTTAAGTACAATTTCATATAAAATTGGCGCATTTTCCAACACTGTGCAATAACTCTGACCAAGCAGTTGAGATCGATGTTTATTTTTCTAATGCAGGCAGGTTTCAATAGAAACGGTATTCAAAAATGCATACACGGTCGGATAAATATATTTCATTCTGAAGGCGTTTAACAACCCTGACCGTGGGTAACCCCAAGGGGTACTTTTAAGAACACTTTCTTGGCCGGAGCGTAATCTTTCATTCGCATAACATGGCCTAGCCAGCGCAGCCGCTACGTTTTAATTCGCTGGACTATGTTGATGTCTGCGTAAAGCTCGTACAGCTCATCCTTAAATCTTCCTCCGTACTCGCCATCGCCAACGCATAGAGGTCCATAAATCTTTCAAGAAACTTTTCTCTCGAACACTTCCAGAGCCGCTTCATCTTATGTTGTCATGGTCCATGCTTCTGCACCATATAGCAGGACGGGTACGATAAGTGACTTGTGGGGTGTGATTATCAATTGCATACCTAGTCCAAAGTAGCATTATTGCTTCGCTGGATTTCAGAGCTGATGTTGCTGTTTGTGTTAACTCTGGTTCCCAAATAAACGAAGTATTTTACTATTTCGAAATTATGGCTGCCAACAGTAGCGTGGTTGCCAAGGCGCATATGCTTTGACTCTTTGATCGATGACAGCAGGTACTTCGTTTTGTCCCCATTCACCATCAAACCCATCTTTACCGCTTCTTTTTCCAGTTTGAAATAAGCATAACTAACGGCGCGGCTGTTTAGGCCGATGATATCAATGTCATCAGCATATGCCAGTAATTGCATGCTTTTATAGAATATTGTTCCAGTGCGGTTAAGTTCTGCACCTAGTATAATTTTCTCCAGCATCAAATTAAAGAAATCGCACGATAGGGGATCACCCTGTCTGAAACCTCGTTTAGTTTCGAACGGCTCGGAGAGGTCCTTCACAATTCTGACTGAACTGATGGTGTTGCTCAACGCCATTTTGTACATCCGGCGAAACCCAATTCAGACATAGCGGCATATAGGTAGCTCCTTTTCGTGCTGTCGAAGGCGGCTTTGAAATCGACGAAGAGATGATGTGTGTCGATTATTTTTTCGCGAGTTTTTTGCAAGATTTGGCGCATTGTGAAAATCTGGTCGTTGGTAGATTTACCAGGTCTGAAGCCGCACTGATAAGGCCCAATCAGCCGATTCACGGTGGGCTTCAAACCTTCGTACAATGCACTTGACAAGACCTTATATGCGATATTAACAATGCTGATTCCGTGATAGTTGGCGCAATTTGCAGTATCCCCTTTTTTTGTGGACTGGACAAAGAACACTTAGATTCCAATTGTCGGGCATGCACTCGTCCCACCATAATTTGCGAAGAAGCTGATGCATGCGCCTTACCAACTCATCGCCGCCGTATTTGAATAGCTCCGCAGGCAGTCCATCAGCGCCCGCGGCCTTGTTGTTTTTTAATCTGATTATTGCTATTGTGACTTCGTCATAATCGGGTGGGGGACATTTATACCATCATCATCCATTGCGGGACCGGGTTCGTCAACCCTGTAAATTGCTGTCTCCATTTAGAACCGAAAAGAAGTGTTCCCTCCATAATATAAGTACTTTCTGAACATCAGTTACAAGGTCGCTGTTTTCGTTCTTACAAGAGTTTGCCCCGGTCTTAAAACCTTCCGTATGTTGCCGAATTTTTAGGTAAAATTTTTGCGCGTTATTCCTGGTGTCTAACAGCTCAAGCTCCTCCTTCCTGCCTCCGCTTTTTCTTCCTGAAAAGGCGCCTCGCTTCCCTTTTCAACTCGCGATAGCGTTCACACACTCCTTTTGTTGCGCTCGCTTTTAACGTAGCCCTGTAGGCAGCCTTGTTGTTATTGTTGTAGCAGTGCTTCCCCCCCATCCAATAGGTGCGACCGATGCAACAAATTAAATGGGGTTACACTGAAATGACAGCCCTTGGTCGGGAAAAATCCCGAGTCGCTCCGGTACATGGAACCCGCTGCCTTGGGAAGCGTATAGGCAACGTCCTTTCTTTCGGTTGCAATGCGGCATTCTTCATCGTACTAGTAATTTTTCCTTGGTCGCCGGTAACCAATTTTTTCCTCGGCGGCAGTACGAAGTGCTTTGGAGATATGCTCCCACTGCTCCTGCATTCCGTCGGGTTGAGTTGTGCTCTCAGAGTGCAGGTGTGAGAGTCGAGTTGCGAAATCATTGGAAGTCTGTTGCGATTGCAGCTTTTCCTTCCTTGTTTTGTGTATACCTTTCCTTGTGTTTTTTGTTCCTTAGTTTTAGCCGCGCAGGGACGGGTGCGTATTTTGGCTGCGACAAGATAATGGACCGAGTCGATGTTAGGTATCGGATCGTGTGCACATTTAAAACACTGGTGGCATGCCGTCTATCACAACGTGGTCGATCTGATTGCGAGTATTTCGATCAGGGGACAGCCATGTGGCTTGATATATCGTTTTATGCATCAACCTCGTGCTGGATATGACCATGTTTCGAGCACCAGCAAAGTCAATCAGCCTCAGTCCATTAGGAAAAGTCTCATTGTGTATGCTCAACTTTCCGACTGTGGGGCCAAAAACACCTTCTTTTCCCACCGTGGCGTTAAAGTCGCCAAGCACGACTTTTATATCATGGCGGGGGCAGCGCTCGTATGTGCGTTCTAATTGTTCATAAAAAGCGTCTTTCAGCTCATCGTCTTTCTCCTCTGTCGGTGCATGGGCGCAGATGAATGATATATTCAAAATTTTTGCTTTTATTCGGATAGCAGCGAGACGTTCGTCTACAGACGTGAACGCCAATACTTGGCGACAAAGTCTCTCTTCCACCAACAGCTCTTGTTGCTCTGGGTTTATACTTAGCCAAAAGCTTTGTGAATTGTTTTTGACGCTACACAAATAATATAACATGGTCATAGGAAACTACGCAGGCTTTCGTCTTATTTAAATCTGGTAGTGCAATACCTTCTAAATTAAAGAAATAGGTTGAAGATTGAACGGGCTGATCCGTGAGGGCCTCACATAGACTGCACAAGTTTATAGTATTAAAGAAAGAACAAGCCCAACGCAGACACCGGGTAAACTCCCGGAGCGAGATGCCGATTATTATTTCAAAAGTCATAATTAAAAAATGGAACCTTTTTAATTTATTTTTCAAAATCATTCGGGCAACAAATCATCAATGCTGTAAGTATCGAATAACTTCACGGCTGAAGAGCGTACAATATTCGCTATCGCATCCTCCATTAATGGACTCAACTCATTCGATAGAGAATTCCAATTCTCATTTAAAAATGCATTCATACGATCGCCCAAAGCTTTATCACCATTAAAGAGATTGCTCAGATGAACTTTGACGTCTCCAAGCGTATACTTGATATTAACATCCTTCACTTTGGCATACAGACGGTCATGTCTTTTGTAATGTACGGCGGTAATTAGCGTATCAAGTTCAACATTGGCTAAAAACAAAGGTCTATTAATGGAAATCACTTCACTACATAGCCACACTTACTCAGATTTGCTTTAAAATCACCCTCGCCTACAAGAGGCATCATCATGATTTTGCCATCCATTGCATATTTTGCAACCATTCTAACTTTGGGTAAGCTCAGCGACATCTTTACTGTCATTTTCTCGGGATCAATGTGCAGCTCGTTGATTTTAAAATCATCCAAACCATTTACTGTGATATCTTTAAAGATGGAATGTAGATAAATAGCGCCAGAGTCTTGATCCATTTTAACTTCGGGTACAACCAAAGGTGTTAAGGGTGGAATGTACAATTCAGGAATGCCATATTTGAGATGCCCCTTTAAGGCTAGTAGTGATTTGCGCGCGCACATATCTAAATTTGGATCACTGCGAAGGCATGTTTTCACAAATGATGCTATGTGTGAGAGAAAGAGAAAAAGACATAGAGAGTGAGACAGAGGAAAACAGTAAACGCTTGAAATTTCGACTCTGT
Organism: Eurosta solidaginis; assembly: GCF_040869045.1. NCBI lineage: Eukaryota > Metazoa > Arthropoda > Insecta > Diptera > Tephritidae > Eurosta > Eurosta solidaginis. Next base: position 68,469,382 of record NC_090319.1, on the reverse strand, counting down.
GCAATACTTACGCATTTTAGCTCGCTCCTTTTTCACAATCGGTCCCGCCAATACCACACCACAGTAGATGGCCAAAATTATGACAAAGTTATGAAGTTTCATTTTCTTTTTTTTTCTTACTACGCAATACTAATAACACTTAGGTAACGCTCAGAATGCTGAGCAATATTTGAATTGGTGAAAGCTCTTTTACGTTCGGTTTTATAAAGAAAATTTTTTTGCTGATCTGCATAATTTCGACTATAAACTATTCAAGGTGAAGTTCATCAAAATTCATGTCAAATTGGACAAACATTATATTTATGTATTTATGTCTGAGCTTAAAATTTGTATACATGTTGTGTTTAATTTAAAAACAAATAAAGTTACAAAGCTGGTCAAATAAGTCCGAACTCTTAGCTGGTGTCTCGAAATATTCAATTCTTTAAATGGAGCTGAAACGTCTAGGCGATCTTGGCCGTCTGACAATGCCAGTTATTACCCACCCCATCGTGTTCAGGGCTTAGAATATACCCGCGGCAGGTATGCCTGTTGTAAAAGGCGTATAAAATACCCAATTGATTCAAGGGGTTGTGTAGCTCAACCCTTTCAAGGGGTTTTCAGCGCAATATATGGCTTCTCCAACCCAATTGTCAATCTCACCTACCCGTGGCGAATCCTGTTTCTTTAACAGCCGAGGATCTGGCGACCCACAGACAGTTTGCCAAATGCACACAAACCGGGACACCCTATAAAACAACTGTTTGATCTATCCCCGCATCCAAGAGGGTTAAGGGAACTATGATGAGATGCGGCACCTGCCAATACAGCCGTTTGCTCCAGACAAGCATAAGGAGGGCCTAGGAGAAATCCAGTAAACGCCTTGCCCTGTTATCAATATACACTATCCTACTCTTGCAGAAGAAAGCACACTACCAAGGGAGACACGAGTCATCCTAGCCAAACTTCGTGCTGGATCTGTAAAGGTTAAACTCTTACTTGTCCAGAATCAACCCTGACAAACAGAATGTAACCTACGCCTCTAACACCAATATCCCTATGGTCCGCCCCTGTTGAGACTGCCAGTTTCCTTGGCTTCCGTTAGAGGACTTTCGGTGGTTGGGCTAGTTCCCTAATGGTGCTTGTTACCGGAACGTACACTCCTCCGGGCCTTGTTGTTGTAGCAATGTTTCGCCCCACCTAATAGCTGCAACCGGTCAAAAATTGTCATCAATGTGCTCTAACGAGAGTCCAAGGAAACTTGCTGTTTCGACAGGGGTGGACCATAATGAAAGGGGTGTTAGAGGCGTTGGTTCCACATTACAAGTAAAGAGATGGTTGGTGTCATGTGGGGTCACATTGCAAGCGGGGCATACATTTTGTATGTCGGGGTTGATTCTGGATATGTAAGAGTTTAACCTGTTACAGTATCCAGAACGAAGTTGAGCCAGAGTGACTCGCGTTTCCCTGGGGAGTGTGCGTTCCTCTTCCGCAAGTTTTGGGTACTGTTCCCTGAGTACTGGATTCACCGGGCAATTCCCGGCATAAAGGTCCGACGCCTGTTTGTGGAGTTCACCAAGGACCTGCTTGTGTTTTTTTGCTTCATACGGCTGAGTTCTCAGGTGCCGTATTTCCTCAAAATACTTACGGAGATGACTCCTTAAGTCCCTAGGCGGTGCTGGCTCATCAATCAGATGTCTGTTGTGATGCCCAGGTTTCTGGGTATTCAACAGAAGCTGTTTGGTTAGCATCTCATTTCTCTTCCTGATGGAGAGTATTCTCGCCTCGTTATGTAGATGGTGTTCTGGGGACATAAGAAGACAGCCCGTGGCGGTTCTGAGCGCAGTATTTTCGCAGGCCTGTAGCTTCTTCCAGTGGATAGTTTTTAGGCTTGGCGACCATATAGGGGACGCGTAGCACGCAAACGGCTGGCCAATTTCTTTGTATGTGGTAATGAGCGTTTCTTTGTCTTTTCCCCAAGTACTGCCAGCAAGGGATTTGAGGATTTTTTTACGGCTCTGGATCTTCGGAACAATTTCGGCTGCGTGCTCACCAAAATGTAGATCCTGATAAAACGTCACACCCAAGATTTTGGGGTTGTTGTTGTTGTTGCGATAAGGACACTTCCCAAAGGCCTTGGGGAGTGTTATGTTGTTGTTATGAATTGGAGTGACAGTCGGTAGCGTAGTGCCATGTTGTTGTTGTTGTTGTAGCGATTAGGTTACTCCCCGAAGGCTTTGGGGAGTGTTATCGATGTGATGGTCCTTTGTCGGATACAGATCCGATACGCTCCGGTAACACAGCACCATTAAGGTGCTGGCCCGACCATCTCGGGAACGATTTATATGGCCAAATTGAACCTTCAGGCCATCCCTCCCTCCCCACCCCCAAGTTCCATGAGGAGCTTGGGGTCGCCAGAGCCTCGTCTGTTAGTGAAACGGGATTCGCCGCTCGAAGGTGAGGTTGACAATTGGGTTGGAGAAGCTATATATTGCGCTGCACAACCCCTTTGAATCCCAGCGTAGCGCCATCAACGTGGATGTTCAAAATGGTCGACATTTGGGACGTCCAAGTTGTAAATTGGGTCGCGGATGATTTAGTCGGTGATAATGCCAGGTTTGGCGAGGCGAAAAAACCGGAGAGATCAGGGAGGTAGCCGTTTATCCTGTTGCAAAGCTCATCGATCTTTTGGCCCGGGCCAGTGGTCATTATTGTGCAGTCATCGGGGTAAGAAACGACAGTAACTCCTTCTGGTGGCGAAGGTAGTTTTGATATGTAGAAATTAAACAAAAGTGGGAATAGGACACCACCCTGAGGCACCCCTTGTTTAATTCTTCTTGGCTTTGATATTTCGTTTCTGAATTGCACCGATGCCTGCCGACCACCCAAATAATTTGCGGTCCACCTTTTAAGACATGGGGGAAGGGTAGGCCCTTCCAAGTCTTGCAGTAACGTGCCATGGTTGACCGTATCAAAAGCTTTTGATAGGTCTAGCGCTACGAGTACTGTTCTATGGTGGGGCTTCTAATTTAAACCACAATTACCTGGGTAATAATGGCATTTAGCGCGGTGGTGGTGCTATGGAGTTTTCTAAAGCCATGCTGATGACAGGCTAGCTGCAAATTTGCTCAGAAGGGAGCAAAATGGTTTCAAGCATCTTGGCTACTGGCGATAGGAGAGATATCGAGCGATATGACTCTCCTATGTTAGCTGGTTTCCAGGCTTTAGTAGCGGGACCACCTTGGCCATTTTCCATTTTTCGGGTATGACAAAGGTGGAAAGAGACAGGTTGAAGACATGTGCTAAATATTTGAAACCCTCTTTCCCTAGGCTTTAAAGAAGATGCTTTGGAGCATCTTCAACCTCTTTGGCGGTGATGGTAATTGGTGACGCGCTGAACTTATGTTTACGTGCGTGTCTGTTGGCCCTCCGTCTATTTTTGTCGACCGTAGAATGCATTACGTTTTGTCGGCAGAAAGCGCTCGCGCTAAGGCGCAGACTACGGGACGTCCTAGGACGTGAACAGCAAGGAGCCACAAAAGATTTATAGAAGTTACGTGGACGTCTGGTTTTGGGGTCTAGCCCAGAACCTGTCCGATGCAACCATCCCTTACACGAGACACACTGACAAGAGTATGACCGGCCTAAAAAGATTCTTTTCCGGCAGATGCAGCAAAACCATTTCTCAGGACCGGGGTCAGGAGACGGACCCGGATTGGGTTCGATACCTTCCCGGAGCAAGAGAATATGGAGCAGTCCCACTGCAAGGAGCTGCTGAGAGGATGACAATTTGTGGGAGGGACGCAACAAATTAAATGGGGTTACACTGAAATGGCAGTCCTTGGTCGGGAAAAATCCCGAGTCGCTCCGGTACATAGAACCGACGGCCTTGGGAAGTGCCTCCGGGCATTCGGGGAGGGTCCTTATCGCCACAACAACAACAACAACATGGAGTAATTTCATACATAGCTCATGGCAGGATTCAACGAAGTAAAAATTATAATGGCCCTCTTCAGTTTTGTTATTCTTTTTTGCGCAACGGAAAAACAATCAACTGCAGTATGTTACAAAAATTCACATTTATTAAAATTTTGTTATTTAAAAAAAAAGAAGGTTTATATATCTTAAGGCACATTTACATAGACAAATGGTATAAAATTCATTAATACTTATATTACACAGGCCGACAAGAAATTTGACCATAAACCAGACCATAGTTTCCTAAAGGTTTTCGATGCGCTGAATTCAAATCTGGACGCAGAATTGCTCTATCACGTCAGGATTTTGAGATATCCTAACCTAAATGTGCAAAAAACACCATTTTTGCCTATTTTTGAGGTTATATTTTAACGACAGGTCTTTAAATTTCTCCATTTTAGCGAAAAAAAAGATATTTGAGCAAACTCAACGCCATTCGTAAGAGAAAGACTTCTTTTTTAAGATGATATGGGTGTTTTATAAAAAACAAATCTGTCGTTTATATATAACCTCAAAAATAGGCAAAAACGGTGTTTTTTGCACATTTAGGTTAGGATATCTCAAAATCCTGACGTGATAGAGCAATTCTGCGTCCAGATTTGAATTCAGCGCATCGAAAACCTTTAGGAAAGTATGGTCTGGTTTATGGTCAAAAAAATCGGTCTCATTTTGTCGGCCTGTATTATTATTAAATAAAAAGTGTTAAAATTAGTTTACGACAAAAGATTTTAAAATTCAAATTGTTTTTGTACAAAAACATGCAAAAAAATAAAAACCTTGTTTTTTACTTCTTGGAGACGAAATTCATTGTATTAGTAAAAAGGTTGAAAAAAGTAAATAAATAATAATAGTAGAGAAAACGATAACTTTGTGGATGATTTTGAGAACATTGGCCAAAAGGCTTAAATAAGTGGATTGGAAAATACACACATTTTAACAGCTTTATTTAATAGTTACAAATACAACCTTTTTTGTAGTAAGTTACTTATTCTTAGCATATGTTTGTTTAGAAATCGTCATTACAGGCTAAAAATTTCTGGAGGTCATTATTTGAGCCTTATTCTCTTAATTGTTTTCTTATCGATCCCTCTTTTGTATCAAAAGTATACAAATATAAGACGAGTTCTCAAATAAGTTTTGATGACTTACATGACTATTATTGTCTATTTGGTTTATTAGGCACCATCTTAAATGAACTTGATTACAGTTTTTTAAGATTTTTCACATTGTTTTTTAAAATCTTTTAAAGATTTTGTCACATGCAAAAACATACACTCGAAATTATTTTAAGTAGGCAAATACACTTTGACAAATATCGAAGTAGACCCAGATGTAAAAACAAACATTCGCAACAGGTCTAGGTATAACCTCTAAAATATCAAAGTATATGAATTTAAAAAAGTTGCAAATCGAATATTCAATCAAGAATAGTCAAATACGTATGTTGCAAAGCAACAGACACACGATAGGCGCTTTTTCTTAGTTTCTAACAATTTCGATTGCCCGCTTTTGAAACTGGCTGATCCATACTTAATATATACAGGGCTAACATATGTACATACATAAAAATTTACTAAATTTACATGATTGTGACTGATATAAAAAATAATCATATCGTTTGTAGCAACAAAGCAAAAAGAAAACTAGAATAATTAACAGCGTAGCTGTAGAAGCCTATGTACATAATATTATTATTAACATTATATTATTATTAACATTATATTATTATTAATATTATATTATTATAAATATTATTCATGCATATTAAACACTCGACTGGGTCGGTCGCCGTTCGGAATAAAAGTTGCCAAAGGCCACTCTTCGCTTTAAACCTCATATTGAGGGGGTCTCGTTAAACAAATGGTGTCGTTTTAATTCAGCAATATTTTTATTTTATTATAATTTTGTTATTTGGCATATAATTTTTGGAAATAGTGATGTCATTGTTTTGCTCTTGATAAACTCCATAATTCCTTCTAATTTCTTTGAGCTCTACATTTCTTTTCAAATAGTAGCTTTATCATAGTTTGGTGAAGTAAGATGCATACTTCAAGTAGCAAGATCCTGTTTAGAAGACAAAAGTAGATGAAACCTAATTCCGAACTCGAAAGGACCTTAGAAGGCTATATAGGGCTTCTCAATGCGAAAAAAATGGCACATTAAAAAACAAAAACAGAAAAAAATGTTGTCTATATTAGCAATGATAACATAAAAATAAATTCGATACGCTCTCAAAGTAAACAGCAAATTAGGGCCGGTATTTTGCAACTTTTCTCTTAACCCAGTCTAGCATATAAATATAAACTTGTTATCACAATCAGTCATGTTTTGCTTAAATATAAAGTTGTGTAACAATTTCAAGGCAATTTCTTTGGCCTGATATGATTCCAGCTCAGGATAAGAACCAAACAAGAATTTTCTGTTTGAACTTATAATGTTAGGGTATTTATAACAAATTTTTTGCAATGAGTAATTTTGTAGAATATTTCAGACTCTTGGCTCTCACAAAAAAATGGTTGTAATCGCATAGCGATATATAAAACGCTATCTTATTGCAACATTCCAAGTTCAAAAACGCCCATTTCGTAAGTGCTAATAGGTTGAGATATTTCATGAAGTTATTTGTAGTGAAATTTTGGTATAGATACCCTAGCTACTTAAAAAGTTTAAAATTTTAAATCTTCACAGCACACAAAGTTTTACTCGATAATAAGTATTTCATCTTTATTCGGTATCATTCCACACTAAACTTGTTGTTGAACGGTGCAAATATGGTTCTACAATGAAACCCCGGCAAAAGTCACGGCTCTATTGTAGTTGGAAGATCATCATTTTTCCACATATCTTCATCAATGTCCATCCTGCAATAGAAAAATCAAATGATTTCCTTGAAAAACAAAAATTAGGAAAAAAAGTTGAACGCCACATCACCTGAATTGACATGTGTAGGGTTATATTTATATTCAACTTTAAATGTACCTACTTTAAATAAATTGAATTTTTTTGTTCTTGTTAATTTTTATTTTTCAATTGTAAAATATTGTCTTTCAAAAATTTTCATTCGGTTGAAATATTTAAAAACGTTTTGTAACATACTTTTAGGAGCGGTTAAATAAAAATATTTTATAAAAATAGATAGTGCTTATTATTAAATAGTGATTTATATATTAAATACCACAACATGGTACATTTTTCCTTATCTCATTTGATCTATTATCCAGTCAGATAACAGCATATCATTTTACTACGTCCATATCTTACTGCATCTAATCTTATATCATACATCGCATACCCTCTCATCTAATGACTTTACACATCGCTTAATTATATGACGTGACATTTCATCACATCGTACCCATATCAACACACCTAAACAAATTTAATATGTCACTCCATTTCATCAGTCTACACCTACATATATCGTTTGATGAAATCGAATCGAAAATGTTGTGACATTCCATCACCATCTAGTTTTTAATTTTCTCACGGAAGAAGGGGATGGGATGACTTAAAAGATGAATGTGGTTATATCAAATCGATATCGGAATGATCGGGATACTAGCCTTAATGGTCCTAGTTTTCAAAGCGTACCAGATCAATTCCCGACAAATGACCATGAGCATCGATAACTCGCCATAAAGCCTTCAGAAAATGCTTTTGTCGCTTCGAAAGAAAGATAAGATCACCATCTAATCAAGTCGAATATGTCGTGACATTTCATCACATCATACTTTTATCACCTCGCCTAATCAAATCGATTTTATCGTTTTCATCACAACCACCGTAACATCAAACTCACATGGTCAAATCGAATCAAATCGTACCTAACATCATCTCATAGTTTCACGTTATATAACATGACATCGCACTTCTGCACAACGCTTGACCACACATGTTGTTGTTATTGTAGCGATAAAGACACTCCTCGAAGGTTTTGGGGTTGACAACTGGGTTGCGGAAACTGTAAATTGCGCTTATCAACCCCTTGAATCCCCTTGACCACACATCACATCGTATTATATCCTGTACCTCTTCTTGAGGATATCATGCGCGTTACATTTTACCGTGCATCTTGATAATAATAACTTGGCGTGAAAGCCAAGCTTTCCAATTTGTGAAGTGTTACTATTCGACTCCGAACGCCACCTGAAAGGGCGGTGAATTTTTGCTACGAAACTTTTCATGGAAGAGGGCGACCAAGTTAGGAGAACTTTTTTCTAAAGTATTAAGATGTAACCTTTCCCGGCTCTTGAACCAAAAATCTTTAGCACGGTAGGTGAGCGTACTGCTTGTTTCACCTGATTTTAACTCATTATGCCTCGTCTCCCTTCGTCATAACAGAACATCTCTTACTATCTTCAAATCACATTACATTGCAACTGCATTTCCTTTCACCAATTCATTTGATAACACCTCTTAATTTCACATACGACTTTCATCTTTGACATAACTTCCCACCAAACTACACCATATATATGTCGCATCTAACCAGTCCTATCTCATCTAATCGCATTTCTTCTTACTGCTAAAGACATATCGTCCATGCCATCTGATATGCAAACATAATTTCATCTCATCCTATCTCAGAAAACTTTACTTTAAATAATATCACTTCTCTCGACAAAATCGAGAATGTTGGTTAAAAATACTTACTTTGTCATCAAGTTATGGACTTCTTCGATTAGCGGGTCCATAGGATATTGGAAGAGTTCGTGAATACTATTATTATCGTGGCCATTAGCAAGCATTGATGAAGCGCCATCTTGTAACAAGTTGTTACGTTGCGTTTTAGTACCATTGTAAATATCGCATATTTGCTTATGCAAATCTATAGTGCTTTGAGCTAAAGTGCCGCGCAGCTCAATTAATTGTTGAATGCTTTTGTAGACAATTCCTTTTACTATTTGGAATTCTTTTTGTACTGATGTTATAGTGGAATAAGCATATTTCAAATGCTCGCTCGACATTAATTTCCTTCGTTGTTCCAAACACTCGTACACAGCAGTTCGGCAAGTCTCTAAACGCTGCTCATAGCTTATTTTGCCTTTCTTCTGTACATTTTCAAGATGACGTCGAAATTCGATTCTGAAAATGTAATTACATTATGTACATATATTAATAAAGTTCTGTACATTTAAAAAAAATTAGTTAATAACAAGTGTGAGTATCGAATAATGGGTATAAAAAATAAATATTCATTAATTGGTGCTTCTTTGGTCACTTTTTTGGTCTAAGTAAGCCTATGTGAGTTTCAAGGAAAGACAACTTCTCTCAAAATATGCTTAAATTTTAGGGGCAGTTCAGTTCACATCCCTCAAGGTAAGAAAAAGATTTTTGTCATTGAATGTATAAGTGAACTTACAGTTTATAGACATCCTTTTTGCTAAGCTCATCCAAAATTGGATTCAACGCCATTTCTTTGGCACGTCGCAGACCCGATTTATAATATCGGTTGACTTTAGTTTTCAAGCTTTGTATGGTTAAAAAATAATTGTTTAATTTCTCAGATTTTCTTTGCCAATCATCAAAGCACTCCTTGATTCCACACTACGAATAAACAAAACCATAGAAATAATTGTTTAACATTCAAATGTATTAAAATCGAAATTTCAAGTGTTACCCGTGATTCGCAGGCTTGCTTTGCTGCATCAATATTCATGCAGAATTGGTCTATACGACCATTCATGTCGGTAAGGGCATCAAAATATTGCTGTAACATGTTGTCGTTATTAGCTATGTCATATTGTAAAATGTCATGCTCCATAGTTAGAGCATATTCTTTTAAGCCTTTGATAAAAGCTTGTATATAAAATTGTTCATTACTAAGCAGATAATGTGTACTTTGCTCTAAAGCTTCCAAAACCCACGTGGGTAATTCGGTTTTTGTGCTCAAACATTTCTTTATACAAGGCGGAATTTGCGGTTGAGGTTCAATATATTCATCACTGGATCCCGTTATGTATAACATTACTGGCGGGCTATTGCCGTCACGATTATGCGCCCATTCTTCCACGTAGAAATCTATTGGTTTATAAGTGGCTGAAAGCATTGGTCTCGGATGACCGCTTGGAAATATACAAAATACATCTTGTATGCCCGTATCTCGTCTAACTAACTCTCTAAACTCCAAAAGCATCATCTCGGTGCTAATTTGCCATGTGTATAATGTTAAAGTTGACAAGCAGAATACAGACAATATCTTTTGTTTCAAGATAGCATCAATTTCTGTATAAAAGGTGAGTATACGTTCGTTTGATTTTTGTGATGATGGTCGCGTACCGCGCGTATGATAATTTTGATCTAAAGCTATGGTTAACCATTTTTCAATGCTGTTCAAAAATACCTTACTCATACGATTTTCAACTGGTATATGAGTCTGAAATATAAATTTCTTTTCAGGATATTCTTCTGTGATAGCAATACATTCCTGTGGTTTTCTTCTTATATTCGTTACTATATCGAATAACTGATGCTGTGGGATAAAAGGTAAATTGCCACAGATCAATTCATAGGCAATAATGCCCGTTGACCAATAATCGACAGTATTTTTATATTCAGCCGTATCTAAAACCTCAGGCGCGACATAATTTCGCGTACCAACAATACTTTTTAGCATCGTGTTTTCAGTAATACTACGTGCAAAGCCAAAATCAGTCAGCTAAAATGATAAAATTGAGGTTTTATATTACTAAAGTCATATATTATGCATAATTCAAAGCTACCTTATAAAAACGACGTCCGTCCGCATGATGTATCACCACATTGTCTGGCTTGAGATCTCGATGTTCGATGCGACATTTGGTATGTAAGAATTCGATCGCATGCCGCAACGCATGCAATACCTCGCGTACCTCGTATTCGACCAACCCATTAATATTATGGACTAGCTGTAATTGTGCGCGTAAATCACCACTATTACAGTATTCCATAACGATGGGCTGTAGCGGACGCCAGGCATGCTGTTCTATTAAGTAAGCTATGAAGTGTTGATCGATCTGATCGTTTAAACCTCGCACAATGTACGGAGTCTGCAATTGCACCATCCATTTACTTTCCTGTTCCCATCTTTGCCTAAGCTTGTCTATCTCATCCTTACTAAGATTTGGATTTTCTTTTAAGCTTTTTGTGGCTGAAAAGAAATTATTTATGAATTTTAAACCGTCAAAAATACTAATTTTTATAAGTGTACTACATTGAAAAAAGTTCAAAAACCACACACAACCCGAGATTTTACATCAATAATGAAGAAAGAAAAGCAAGGAAAGGAGGCGAAAATAAAGGGAAATGAAGGAAAAGGAAAAGTTTTAAGCAAAATCCGTAAAGGAAACGGAAACCGGCAAGCCAGACCCAAACCGGAATCGAAATCCGAAAACCTTTACTTAAGTCAGACTTGAGCTCACAACCGAAACAGGAACTGAATCCGAAATCGAAACCCGAAACATAACTAAAGTCAGAGTTGAATCCTCCACCGTAACCGAAATCGAAATATAAACCGGAATCTAAGCCGTAGAGGGAATCGAAAAAGGAGTTAAGCCCAAAACCGAGGCCGATGACGGAATCGAAGTTTGTACAAGAGTCCGGAACGGAAATCGAAAGCGGCACCAAAACAGTAATAGAATCGAAATTGAAATTTAAACCGAAAGCGAAACATAGGCCGGTACCCAGACCTCTTCGAGCAACCGATTAGTCAATTAGCAAAAGTGTTTTAGTAAAATCGACTAGTAGTTTGCATTCGACTAGTGACAGTCGCAACTATTTTAATAGACGAGCCGGACCCGTGCGCATCTTGCGCAACAAATATAAAAGTCTCATATCAAATATCAACAGAAATCAGCTATTCTATCAATCAAACATCTATAAACTTACATGCTCTTGCGTTGTCATCTGGCGAATGCTGGCAACTGCCGGTAATGCAGTGTTAGTGCTAATCAAATATTCACAATAGTACCATAGTACAAATAGATTTCTCTGTGTGCGCACAATCGTTTATTTTTAACAAATTCTTTTAATAAAATATAGCTAAACAAAAGCACTACGGCTAATAATGTCCAAAGCTCGCTAATAACACGAATCCCCAACTTTACAACCAAAACTTGATTTATAGATTTGGATTCCAAATAAGAGCGAAAAAGGGAACTGTACATAAAAACAGCAATTAGAAATAATATCTAAGATTTTTTTTAATTGTTCATTGGGTTCTGCGATTTGAAAATACGTGGTTTTTGTATTTTGTACTTTGCTTCATCGGCATTATTTTTATGAAAAAAAAAAACAAATTATTTACAAAACCGTCAATATTCGAATAGTGACCGTTATGTTGAAAACGAATATCTGCTGAATGGAAAAGTTGCTACTCGACTAGTCGTTTATCCGAATTATCGATTGTAAAAAACTGCTCTAGCGGTATCGAAACCGGAATAAAATCGAAATTGAAACCGACACTGGGACGACATGTGAAACTGAACCGGCACAAAAACCAGAACTGCAACTGGATCCGAAGGTAGAACCAAAAGCCAACCGAAGGCGTACACGAAATCAAAATCAAAACTCAAACCGAAACTGTATCTGCAATTGGCATCAAAACGGATGCCGACACCGTCAACTAAATTCAAAGTGTAAATGAGTATTTCGATGAAATCATAATCTAGATCGGAAGCGGAATAAAATAGTAAATCAAAATCGAATGTCTAGAAATAATGAAATCGAAACCGTAACCGAAACCGAAGCCGAAAATAATGTAGCATCAGGCTACGTAAAGGCCAGTTATCACGTGTATGTTGTTGTTGTAACCGTAAGAGTACTCCCCAAAGGTTTAGGGGAGTGTTTTGGATGTGAGCAGTCCTTAGCCGAATATATGTACGCTACTTTCCAGTACTAACACTTTCTGGTATTAGCCCGTCTTTCCGGAAAACGATTTTTTAAAAGTTCTAAGCTTGTCAGCCCTTAACCTTTTAATGTGTATATTTACATGAGATATAGGGATCACTGGTACGCAGCCAACTCAAAATACCCTCAGTGGGGGGCTACAAATACAGAGTGAACAAGTAAAGGTGTCTAAGTTCGGGTGTAACCGAATATTATATACTCAGCGTGAGCTTCAATTGCACATTTCATTTCACATAAATTACTTTTCTACATAACACGTGGCACCGCCCGTTTTAAAAAAAACATGTCTCCCCATTTCCTCTTACAATAAAACATGATAAGTGAAATGTCATTGATTCAAAATTATTTTTTGCTAAGTTACGACCCTTTTAAATTTGTTTTATATCTAAGTTGCCGCGGTCTTTAACCGATCCCGTCCATTTTTACTAGAAATATTTTCTGCTATAAGGAAAATATGTGTACCCAATTTTGTTACGATATGTAAATTTTTCTTCGAGTTATGGCTCCCGAAACATTGAAAATTGCTTAGACAAAAAAGTGGCGGTGCCACACCCATTTTTTAAAATTTGAAGTTTTTCCTATTTATTGTTATAAATCCACTTGGGAAATGAAATACCATTGTTATAAAGCTCTTTTTTGCAAAGATATAGCTTATTTTATTCGTCCACGACCCTTTTAAAAATCTTTTATATAAAAGTGGGAGTGGTCCCTAACCGATTTCGTAAATTTTTCTTCAAAGCATTCCTTATAGTAAAAGCAACCTCTCTGCCGAATTTTGTTACGATAGGTTTAACGATTTTTGATTTATGATTAATAATATTTGTAAAATTGATTTTATCACAAGTGGGCGGTGCCATGCCCATTTAAAAAAAATTTTCAAATTTTTAGCAAGTCTCAATATCAGTCCACATGTCAAATTTCAGCATTCTAGGTGTATAAGATGCAAACCTAATATAAAGCAAGCAAGCAAATCATTTTCTGTAAAAAATGTCTCATGCACATACAACTTGTATGAGAGCAACCCAAATTGAATTTGTTGCGTGAAAACCATGATTCAATTACTAGAGGTTTGTTCTTCAATGACGGCAGAAATTTGAAAAATCTGGACGGGTTGCTATTACGAAGTAAGGAAAACGGGTAATAATTAAATCCCCTTTAGCGAAAATTGTAGTAGAAAAGTACTTTTAGTAGTATATTAGTACTGATAATAAATTTGTAAATGCCTACAGGTTTTGGAGGAAATAATTCATTTTCTAATAAATATTTCGTGAATTGATAAAGAGCTATGTTGCTTTAGAATTTTATTCAAAAATACACTATATCAAAATTTGTTTCAAAAACTCCCTATATGAGCATAAGTTCAATGCATTTTTATATAAGAGGGAGTTAATGAAAAGCATTGTGAGGCGTTCTTCAATCTAATTCTAATAATGGGAAGTTTTTGAAAAATATTTTGAGATAGGACGATTTGAAAACGCAGCCGACATAGTCTGACAAAAAAAACTAAAAGAAAATGGCTTATTGTCTTAGAACTTTATATTCCGGTCTTGACTTTGACAGAAGAGTTCAGCTTTTATGCGTTCCTGCTACACAGGGAGTATTTAATTCTGACATTTCGGAAAGCTCCTTTACGTTAAGTATTTATTGAAGTGTTCCGGATAAAACGTTAATTTAGAATATTCGGAACACGTTCGTTTGATACTACCGCACGAGGTCCGAATATACATAATATTCAAAATATAAACCGATTCCCCAAATTCTTAAATGGAAACGAATGTTCCGAACATACGGAATGAATAAGTTAACATGCTCAATGTACCAATATTTCGTTATGGCATCTCCATTATTTACTAACATTTTTACGTGAATCGATTTACTAGTCGAGTTTTTGACGTTGAACGATGCATTTTGAAGTGGTTTAGGTTTCGTATGTTCATAGGTTTATGAAAGTGCACGATTCCTTGGTGTCCGTACTTTTCATAAAACCTATGTTCAGCCACACTAATAGATCATGGCATAGTTAATAAATTAATAATAAAATTAAAGTAAATGTTCTAAGGAATTATGCAGTTCAGTACTTATCGGGTAGGTGTAAACTGAATGCTTCCTATTTTTACTACTAATATTTTTCGAAAATCGCAAAGAAACAACACAGTTAACGGATGTCAATTCGATTTGGGAGCAAAATGGCTGCAAACCTCTTCTGATTGAATCATGCGTGAAAACCTAACTCGATATCCAATTTTTGTTCTGCGTGACATTTAGATTTGACGTTTGCACACATGCTTTACATTTTCGCAACGCATGCTTATTTGGGTTAGGGCCAAAAACGCCGGTTGTTTGCGTACGCGCAAAAAAAACGCAGTGCGGTTTTATTAGATTGGCTTGTTATTTACTAAATAATCAGATTTTTTGTGTTTTCCAAAATGTTATACATATAAAAAGTGGGCGTGGTTATCAGCTCATTTTCAATACCAATCTATTCTGGGTCCAGATAAGCTCGTGTACCAAATTTGGTGAAGATATCTCAATATTTACTCAAGTTATCGTGTTAACGGACAGACCGACGGACATGGTTCAATCAAATTTTTTTTCGATACTGATGATTTTGATATATGGAAGTCTATATCTATCTCGATTCCTTTATACCTGTACAACCAACCGTTATCCAACCAAAGTTAATACACTCTATGTGCAAAGCACGCTGAGTATAAAAAAGAGACCTAAAAAGCACTTCATAAGAATGTTTTGTTTTGCAATTTTTATCTAGCTGATGTTAGTATTTTTTTATTGTTTTTGCATCTAGCTGGGAAAAACAGGCAGAAAAATTAGCAGGGAAAAGCCAGCAAGAAATGCATTCACCTTTGTTGACATATCTTCGGATAATTTTATAAGTCCTATTTTTTTTCTTGAAATTATATGTGAAAATGGAGTTCGACTCCTTTAAGTAGTCCTAAAGTAGCAATTTTTTCATGCAATTCAAAAGGCTTTTTTCTCTGTTGGTTGCGTCCCTTTGGTAGGCTTTGCGGAATCCTCTGGTTGGCTAAGTAATATTTTCGTTTTTATACTCAGTTGAGCAGAGCTCACAGAGTATATTAAGTTTGATTGGATAACGGGTGGTTGTACATATATAAAGGAATCGAGATAGATATAGACTTCCATATATCAAAATAATCAGGATCGAAAAAAAATTTGATTGAGCCATGTCCGTCGGTCCGTCCGTCCGTCCGTTAACACGATAACTTGAGTAAATTTTGAGGTATCTTGATGAAATTTAGTATGTAGGTTCCTGAGCACTCATCTCAGATCGCTATTTAAAATGAACGATATCGGACTATAACCACGCCCACTTTTTCGATATCGAAAATTTCGAAAAACCGAAAAAGTGTGATAATTCATTACAAAAGACAGCTAAAGCGACGAAACTTGGTAGATGAGTTGAACTTATGACGCGGAATAGAAAATTAGTAAAATTTTGGACAATGGGCGTGGCACCGCCCACTTTTAAAGGAAGGTAATTTAAAACTTTTGCAAGCTGTAATTTGGCAGTCGTTGAAGATATCATGATAAAATTTGGCAGGAACGTGACTCCTCTTACTATATGTCCGCTTAATAAAAATTAGCAAAATCGGAGAAGGACCACGCCCACTTTTAAAAAAAAAATTTTTTAAAGTAAAATTTTAACAAAAAATTTAATATCTTTACAGTATATAAGTAAATTATGTCAACATTCAACTCCAGCAATAATATGGTGCAACAAAATACAAAAATAAAAGAAAATTTCAAAATGGGCGTGGCTCCGCCCTTTTTCATTTAATTTGTCTAGGATACTTTTAACGCCATAAGTCGAACAAAAATTAACCAATCCTTTTGAAATTTGGTAGGGGCATAGATTTTATGACATTAACTGTTTTCTGTGAAAATGGGCGAAATAGGTTGATGCCACGCCCAGTTTTTATACACAGTCGTCCGTCTGTCCTTCCGCATGGCCGTTAACACGATAACTTGAGCAAAAATCGACATATCTTTAATGAACTTAGTTAACGTGCTTACTTGAACTCACTTTATCTTGGTATGAAAAATGAACGAAATCCGACTATGACCACGCCCACTTTTTCGATATCGAAAATTACGAAAAATGAAAAAATGTCATAATTTTATACCAAATACGAAAAAGGGATGAAACATGGTAAGGTAATTGGATTGTTTTATTGACGCGAAATATAACTTTAGAAAAAACTTTATAAAATGGGTGTGACAGCTACCATATTAAGTAGAAGAAAATGAAAAATTTTTGCAGGGCGAAATAAAAAGCCCTTAAAATCTTGGCAGGTATTATATATATAAATAAATTAGCGGTATCCAACAGATGATGTTCTCGATCACCCTGGTCCACATTTTGGTCGATATCTGGAAAACGCCTTCACACCACTCCCTTTTAAAACTCTCATTAATACCTTTAATTTGATACCCATATCGTACAAACTCATTCTAGAGTCACCCCTGGTCCACCTTTATGGCGATATTTCGAAACGTCGTCCACCTATAGAACTAAGGCCAACTCCCTTTTAAAATACTCATTAACACCATTCGTTTGATGCCCATATCGTACAAAAAAATTCTAGAGTCACCCCTGGCCCACCTTTATGGCGATATCTCGAAACGGCGTCCACCTATAGAACTAAGGATTACTCCCTTTTAAAATACTCATTAACACCTTTCTTTTGATACCCGTATTGTACAAACAAATTCTAGGGTCACCCCTGGTCCACCTTTATGGCGCTATCTCGAAACGGCGTCCACCTATGGAACTAAGGATTACTCCCTTTTAAAATACTCATTAACACCTTTCATTTGATACCCACATCGTACAAACGCATTCTAGAGTCAACCCTGATCCACCTTTATGGCTATATCCCTAAATGGCGTCCACCTATAGAACTATGGCCCACTCCCTCATAAAATACTCTTTAATGCCTTTCATTTGATACACATTCCAGGGTTTCCTCGGTTCATTTTCCTACATGGTTATTTTCCCTTATGTTGTCACCATAGCTCTCAACTGAGTATGTAATGTTCGGTTACACCCGAACTTAACCTTCCTTACTTGTTTTCTTTGCATTATGGTAAACGATGCCCATATATCATTTGACATTTGTTTTCGCCAAAAAAAAATGTATTTTAATCAGTCATATGAATATTTATGTATGCCTTTGCCCACACACACTATGTATGCCCTATTTACAAAATCTGTACACATTCAATATTGTATGTTTCATTATTACTTAAAAAAACAATTTGAAACTCGAGATGCGATTAGGATAAATGTTTATTACCATAACTGTAAACAAAAGCCAGAACAGCACGTTCAATCCAAGTGAATTACAATAATAATATTTATGTGTGAATACAGGCAATTAAAGTATTTTCTAAACATTCTCCATTGAATCCCTTTTCTTGCGATTGTGTGATTTGTTTATAAACACAGAATTAATAAAATACTAAGTACTTTGGAAGAGACGATGTAGTTACACGCTTACCCAAGTAGTTCAACTGCCTGCTTTTAAAAGACTATGTCTTTGGCGATGACAATTATCACAAGTGCTTTTTGGGTAATTTCACTGTGGCTAGTTCCCAACCTATCTTAATTATAATTCTTAGAATAGTTTTTTAGCACTTCAAGAGGATGAAATTGACACTATTTTGGTTTTTATATAGGACAACATGACAAAGTGCGGTTTTGACACCAAAAATGTATAGGGTATCCATAATGTGTACCCATGTCTGAGAGTAATGTGTACCCATGGATATGGCTGAGTTCATATAAGCGCAATCAGACACCAAATTAGTTTCCCACGGCCGGTTGGATGGCTTAGAATATACCCGAGGGTTGTGAAGCGCAACAATTTGGAGGGGTTGCCAGCGCAAGTTTTAGCTTCTCCAATCAAATTTTCAGCCTCACCTACTAGAATCTTATTTCTTTAGCAAGCGCGGTTCTGGCGACCCCAAGTTCTTCACGAACTGGGGGATGGTGCGGGATGGCCTGGAAGGTCGAGTTGTACCTTAATGGCGTTTGTTACCGGAACGTAGAGGATCCACATCTGGCAAAGGATGGTCAGCATTTATCATTTATAATTACACGAAAAACAACAACAAGAACCAAATAAGTTAATCAAACTGAACGAAAATAAAAGAACAAGATCAAGTTAATAAGCAGAAAGTGAAAATTAAATTAAATGTAAACAAGTAAGGAAGGTTAAGTTCGGGTGTAACCGAACATTACATACTCAGATGGCAAATTACAGATTGCAAAACTTGGTACGTACCTTCTTTTAAAAGTGGGCGGTGCCACGGCCATTGTCCAAAATTTTACTAATTTTATATTCTGCGTCATAAGGTCAACCCACCTACCAAGTTTCATCGCTTTACGTCTTTGGTAATGAATTATCGCACTTTTTCGGTTGTTCGAAATTCTCGATATCAAAAAGTGGGCGTGGTTATAGTCCTATTTCGTTCATTTTAAATAACGATGAGATGAGTGCCGAGGAACTTGCATACCAAATTTCAATAATATACCTCAAAATTTACCCAAGTTATCGCGTTTACGGACAGATGGACTGACGGACATGGCTAAATGAATTTCTTTTTTCATTTCACATTTTCACATCATTTTGATATATAAGAAGTCTATATCTATCTCGATTCGTTTATGCCGTTACGGGGTACAGTTATGCGAACAAAATTAATATACTCTGTGAGCTCTGCTCAACTGTGTATAAAAAGTATACTTGTGATGACGCCACTGATATGGACGATGATAACGGTGCTTACGGTTATCGTCCCGGTTACGGAAGAAGGAAAGGAAATCTGAGTAAAGGAATTGGAAGGAAAGAAAATTAAAGAAAACGAATAGACAGAAAAGGGAAAGAAAAGGAAAAAAGTGGGAGATGAAGAAAGGGAAACGTGAAGTAAAGGATTATAGAGAAAAGGAATGGTGAGAAACCGACCTGAAACCGTAATCGGGACGGAAACCTGAAGCGAAACTGGAGTAAAAATCGGAATCGAACCCACGCAGGAACCGGAACCGAAACTGAACATCAACCCGAACGGAAACCTGAAATAGAACCGAAGCAAAAATCGAAATCGAACCCATATCGGAACCGGAGCCGGGAGAAAAAATGGAGCCAAATCAGAACCGAATTTCCAAACGAAGCCGGAATCGATTCCGTATCAAAACCGGGAGCGAAATGGGACCATAGTGAGAACCGGTTCCACAAACAAAAAATAATAAAAACAAGTAAGGAAGTCTAAGTTCGGGTGAAGCCGGACATTACATACCCAGCTGTACACTTGAAATGCTGTTCTTGTTTGTTTTGTGTGCTTAATAGTGTTACAAGGCTGCGCAATAATACATATACATACATATGGTTCTATTCTCAACTAATTTTTCTTCGAGTTATGGCTCCCGAAACATAGAAAATTGCTTAGTCGTAAAAACAAAAATTTTTAAAGTCAAATTTTAACAAAAAATTTAATATCTTTACAGTATATAAGTAAATTATGTCAACATTCAACTCCAGTAATGATATCGTGCAACAAAATACAAAAATAAAAGAAACTTTCAAAATGGGCGTGGCTTTTTCATTTAATTTGTCTAGATTACATTGGCATTAAACATGTCGAAAAAAAATTTACAAATCCTTGTGAAATTTTGTAGGGGCATAGATTCTATGACGATAACTGTTTTCTGTGAAAATGGGCGAAATTGGTTGAAGCCACGCCCAGTTTTTATACACAGTCGAACGTCTGTCCTTCCGCTCGGTCGTTAACACGAAACTTGAGCAAAAATCGATACATCTTTACTAGACTTAGTTCACGTACTTATCTGAACTCACTTTATCTCGGTATAAAAAATGGCCGAAATCCGACTATGACCACGCCCACTTTTTCGATATCGAAAATTACGAAAAATGAAAAAATGCCATAATTCTATACCAAATATGAAAAAAGAGATGAAACATGGTAATTGGATTGGCTTATTGACGCAAAATATAACTTTAGAAAAAACTTTGTAAAATGGGTGTGACACCTACCATATTAAGTGAAAGAAAATGAAAAAGTTCCGCAGGGGAATGAAAAGCCCTTGAAATCCTGGCAGGAATACTGTTCGTTGTATTACATATATAAATACATTAGCGGTACCCGACAGATGATGTTCTGGGTCACCCTGGCCCACATTTTGGTCGATATCTCGAACACGCCTTCACATATACAACTCTCTTTTAAACCCATCATTAATATCTTTCATTTGATACCCATATCGTACAAACACATTCTAGTCACCCCTGGTCCACCTTTATAGAGATATCCCGAAATGGCGTCCACCTATAGAACTATGGCCCACTCCCTTTTAAAATGCTTTTTAATACCTTCCATTTGAAACCCATGTCATACAAACACATTCCAGGGTTAACCTATGTTCATTTTCCTGCATGGTGATTTTCCCTTATTTTGTCTCCAAAGCTCTCAGCTGAGTATGTATTGTTCGGTTACACCCGAACTTAGCCTTCCTTACTTGTTATATACATATACATATACAGTACTACCCAAGTATATGTACATATATGTATGTATGTACATTTGAATAAAACAACTCTTATCAATTCAAAATTGCAGCAAACATTGCTATGACGTGTGCATACCATACACAATTTTTTTTTTTTTTTTTGTTTTATCGTAGTGACACTTACATTAGGATGGCCCATGTTTGGAAAAGCGTTTGCGGCCTCTGTCTCAAGCTGTGGAGATATGCAGGTGTTTCTCAAATTGGAAAAGTTTTTCATTAGCACTGCTATTGCTTATTTTCGGATACACATACCGGCTGCCGGTAATCAAGACAAAGGTCACAAAACTGCAGTTTCTTATCCACAAGTTTCGTCTGAAATGTTTTGTATATACCTTGCTAAAATATCTTCTTTTTTTCATCCAAACTGCGGTGTCTTGCCTGGAGCGCCTTCGTCTATTCGCATAACATGACCTAGCCAGCGAAGCATTTCGGCTTTTATTCGCTCCACTATATTCATATCTGCGTAAAGCTGATGCAGCTCATCATTATAGGACCATGTTTCTTCCGTTGTTGTAGCGATAAGGACACTCCCCGAAGGCCTTGGGGAGTGTTATCGAGTTGATGGTCCTTTGCCGGATCGAGATCCGATACGTTCCGGTACCAAGCCCGAACATCTCGGGAACGATTTGTTATGACCACATGCGACCTTCTAGGCCATAACGCCCTCCAACCCCCTAGATCCATGAGGCGTTCGGGGTCGCCAGAGCCTCAGTTGTTAATGAAACAGGATTCTCCACGGATAGGTAAGGTTGACAATTGGGTTTGGAGAAGCTATGTATTGCGCTGGCAATCTGAAATGGCTGCGCTACACAAACCCCTTAAATCCAGTATTTTAGTCGCCTCTTATGACTGGCATACCTAACTTCAAGAGCCATCTTATCTTCTTTCGACACCGCACTTTATTCCGAGTCATACATCAGGGCAAAGTAGAGAGCTGGTTCCCAGATAGACGAAGTCCTTCAGAGTCTCGAATTTATATCCGTCAACAGTGACGTGGACGCCAAGGCTGGAATGCGCCGATTCTTTCTTGGATTACAGCAAGTACTTCGTCTTGTCCTCATTTACCGCAAGATCTATTGTTTGCCTCTCTATCTTTAGAGAAGGCAAACTTACGTCGCAATTGTAAAGGCCAAGGCCTTCGAGGAGTGTCCTTATCGCTACAACAACAACAACATCAATACCGTCAGCATACGCCAGCATTTGTGCACACTTATAATAGAAGGTAAATCGCATATTAGATCTGCTACTGGGATTATCTTCTCCAACAGTTGGCCATAAATTTTAAAATTTTAAATAAGGCTAACTAAAAGTTATTCGAGGCTGCTTTTCTCCATAAAAACAAGAAGGGTCACTCTAACAAGTATATTAATTTTCAAGCTTATCTCAAAGTGCGTATAAATTATAACTTAATTCCGGTCAGATGATTGTTTTATTATAACGATACGGAAGAGAGTATAAATCAATTTTTAGCGACTGCCTTGCCCAAATTTACCAACATCTACCTTAATGGTGCTTTGTTACCGGAACGTACCGGTTCTACATATATCCGGGCCACTCCCCAAAGCCTTCGGGGAGTGTCTTTATCGTTAATACAAGACTGAAGATGGCTCGAAGTAATATGTGCCTCCCTAGTTAGGTTGTTGTTGGGAGTCACGTTTGACTCTAAGCTCTTATGGAAGAAACACGTCGACAACACCATATCAAAGGCCACAGGAGCAATAATGGTGTGCAGACGTATTGCAGGAAAATCCTGGGGATGCAGCCCAAAGATCCTAAGATGGATGTACACTATGATAGTGAGACCTATCATAGTGTACGGAGCAGTTGCGTGGGCATCAAGGACAACCATGGTGACCGTACAAAAATCACTCACCAAGCTTCAACGCTTAGCGTGTGTCTTCATTACGGGAGCCATGCGAACATGCCCGACGGCAGCAATAGAGGTGCTGCTTGAGTTAACGCCTCTACATATAATATTTGAGAAGGCAGCCACGAGTACTTTAGTAAACATAGCTAAGGAGGGATGTGGAAGAGGCAAAGTGATACAGTCACGGAGCATGGCGCAGCTGCAGGAGCAGATTCCACTTATCCAACTTCCCAGAGATGATACGAGGAAGATAATTAAGTTTGAGAAGCGCTTTAAAATAGAGCTGGGGAACAAATGTACGTACCTCCAGGATTGAAGCACTTCACCAGGAACACACTATAATATGGTACACCGATGGCTCGAATACACCGGGGCATAGGAGCTGTTGTTGTTGTTGTTGTAGCAGTGCTGCATAGACATAGAGCGGGGATCTTCGGCTCCAGAACCAAAATATCCCTACCATCCGAGCATCTTCCAAGCCGAAGTGGTCGCCATAAGCCGGTCTGCAGAGATAAATTTACAGCGGGGATATACCAACGAGAAAATCGCTATACTCAGCGACAGTCAAGCTGCACTCAAGGCATTATCTTCAGTTGAGATTAAATCATCAACAGTCCTTGAGTGCGTAGAGAGGTTAAACAGTCTAGGAGTTAATGACACCATCCGTCTAGCATAGGTACCTGGACACAGAGTAGATGGTAACGAGCGAGCGGACGAGCTTGCCAGGTTGGCAGCGGCCGGAAAGCCAATAGGACCCGAGCCTATGGTGCCAATAGGGTCACATACAATAAGGGAGGAGTTTAGACAAAAGGAGGCGTGCCTCAGAGAGCAGAACTGGTGTGAAAGTCCAGGACTTCGGCATGCAAAGGCCAAATAGGAGGGTACAACTAAAAGCGATATAAGGCTATGATTAACATCCCAAAAAGTAGCCTTAGGATTTTAACAGGTATACTCACAGGTGACTGTAGGCTAAAGAGCCATATGCATAAATTGGGCATATCGGCTAGTAGCCTCTGTCGATTCTGTGATGTCGAAGAAGAGTCTGCAGAACACATCCTGAAGGAATGTGATGCAGTCGCGAGACGAAGACTTAGGATCCTAGGATAATTTATAGTGTGTCTACCAGACCCGCCGCCGCCAGTTTTTTATAGTTTTGGGTGTCGCGCCGGTAGTTGGGAAACATATTTTTCAAAAACAAATAAGTCAGTAAAGATGATCCATCATCTAATTTTAAAGGGGCAAACCGAGTCGTTTTTACGAACCTATTGCCGTAAATGTAACTGGAGCAGCTAATATCCGTATCGCGGATTCACGCCGGCAATGATCCCTATAAGTTTTGGTGGGAATTTGAACCCTTAAAGTAAAATCACAGAAATTAAATTTATTCAGTGCATATGTACCTATATCTACACCAAGTGCATTTTATGAAAGAAGTTGCAGCGCTTATGACGGCTACATACAAAAGTATGGAGGCATATGCTAGTCCTACTGAATGTTTGTTCTACGAAATGGTAGCACAAATCTATTTTAGTCTATTTGGCGTGATGCCAAGACTTTCCCATTTTCTACAACAAATCTAAACGTATGGATAAAGATAAAAAAACTTATTCAGACGTATCGACGTCATAACTTCTTTGTAAATTAATGGTCACAATACTCCAAATCATATATTTTACATCGCTTATGAACACATAGACTTATACAAAAAGAATGAAGTATTTAACATTTATACAGCTAATTTTGCAATAAGCACGGTCAGCGACTCATTGAAATATCATTTACTTATGTATATATCTGCCATTGAAAACGCGCACCAGCAATACGCTGATCATATTCCACTATCAGTAAAACCCCTCAAACTTCTACCTAGAAAAATTAAAAATTCTGGGAATTTGTAGGATGACTAAGCCTCGCTTTTGTGGTATTTTACAGATGTAAATACATACATACAAATATATTTCTGTTCGTAATGTTAATAAAAATCTGCCTAATTTGCAGAATAAGTAAGTTATTGGCATGTTGTGCTTATTTGGTTAACATATGTATTATTATCAGATATGTATGTCTATAAATAGCAAGAACAATTCATGATTAAACACTATAACTATCTGTTCACTGATACAACAACATACCTATCTGTTGTCCAGTCGCAATATTTTGCCACAGGTAAACTTCACCAAATCCTCCGAGGCCCAGCTGACGCTTCTGCTGCCAGGGTCCAAATGATCCGACGACACTTTTCATTATGGTTTTAATTTGGAATTTTAATTCACTACACAATTTTATGTAAGAACCTACTTCCGCGCTATTTCACATCAAAAAACGATTTGTCGGAAAAAATTAACACCAAGTTCGAAAGTACGAAAAATATTTGAAGACGCAGAAAGTTGAAACTAAAACAGAATGGAAAAATATTTGATAACGCAACAGTGCTGCCAAGCATTTATGTATTTAAGTAAAGCCGTATAGCTGTAGACATTGGTGTTATCGGTAACGGTATCGGTAACCTTTTAACAGCTGATTCGACCAACCTTATGAGAATCAATGCAATCGATTATTGGTGCCGCTAACCGGTTTACATACGGCACCAATGACTCCAGCTTATGTCGTATCGCTGTAGTCGTATCCCTAACGTAATCAGCTGTTTATCGTTACGACGGTTAACCAAAACCCAATTGGTTGGCTTCGATACGGTTACGACCTTAGCGGCACCAATAATCGATTGCATTGATTCTCTTAAGGTTGGTCGAATCAGCTGTTAGAAGGTTACCGATACGGTAACCGATAAAGCACCAATGTCTCCAGCTTATAGCGGAAGTCATTGGTGCCGTATTGCGTATCGCTGTAGTCGTATCCCTAACGTAATCAGCTGTTTATCGTTACGACGGTTAACCAAAACCCAATTGGTTGGCTACGATACGGTTACGACCTTAAAGCCTTCCGCGATTTACAACCAGATTGACTGAATTTTTGTATGTGTGCGTGTCGGGTATTTGACGCTTGCCCCGCGACTATCAAATAAAAAGCCATCAATCAACATTTGCATTGAGAAACCGTAGCGTTCGGACGTGAATATGCCGTCATCGGGTGATGACTTTTTTTTACTTGCAACTACAGCAGTTTTATTAAATAATAAAAAATTAATAAAAATTTTATTAAATAATAATAAAAGCTTTACATTCCATAAATCTGTTAAACATTGATAATTTTCAATAAATTTTAATATGAATTGCAGTTCTTCCGCGCACTTGTTCATTTTGAATGTCGACACAAACTAAATACAACACTGCGTTTTGTCAATCACACCCCGCGACTATCAAATAAGCCAGCGTCAAATGAAAAAATCAAAAATTTTTGATTTTCATCAACGTGTAGCCGACAACAAATACGTGTGTCACGAAGCCACCCGACTGCACTAACACACATAAAATTCAGTCAATCTGGTTGTAAATCGCGGAAGGCTTTTAGCGGCACCAATAATCGATTGCATTGATTCTCTTAAGGTTGGTCGAATCAGCTGTTAAAAGGTTACCGATACGGTTACCGATAAGCACCAATGTCTCCAGCTTAAAGCGGAAGTCATTGGTGCCGTATTGCGTATCGCTGTAGTCGTATCCCTAACGTAATCAGCTGTTTATCGTTACGACGGTACACCAAAAACCAATTGGTTGGCTACGATACGGTTAAGCGCCAAATACACGACACGAACATTTCCGCGAACATTCCGCAATCTTGTTCGCAGCTTTGGCCATACACCATACGAACTTTTGGCCGAACCTTAGTTCTCTTTCAGACAGCCATAGATTAGATTGATACGAATCTTTTGCTTACGCTCTCATATTTTCGCTCTCACGAGGGATTTATCTTTTAGTTGATGCTGGCAACAATCACAGATAAATCCCTCGCGCCAGCTGAAGTGGGTGCCAGAACAAAAAATGTGTCAGCCAAAACGAAAAACGTGCCAAAATTTTTGGTAAACTTTAGTTTGACCTACAACTGTAGAATAGCGTTCAAAAATTATGGGAAAAAGGATAAAAATACTTGTTTTAGTGTAAGTATTATTAGTTCGAAGGCGGAGGGTAAATATTATTTCCCATTCAAAAGTTATCACTAAAAATAGGTTTTGTAAATATCAACTCCCGATGCAACCAGTCCATTTTGATCACAGAACCTGGAACGCCAGACATGTAGGATAAGCCCTATCCATTAAATAATGTTAACTATTATATCATACGTCCGATTTACTGAAATTTCAAAAGAATATATGGTTTTCACTGCGAGTTAAATGCGTTACAATATTAGACTAATTAATTTAATCGAAATGTAAATTTTACTTAGATTTGTTTATATTTAACTCTAACTAGTCGTATTATTGTAAAATAACTTTAAAGAAATAAATATTTTACGACTATCATTTTATTAAATGATTGAAACTATAATCGCCGAAATGTATGTCAAAAATCTCCATTTTCAGATCTATTCATTTTTGTTTGGAGTGGCATCATTGATAAATGTTATAAAAAATGTGCATTTTGACAGCGCTCTCTCGAAAAAAAGAGTTGCAAATCCATTCATCTATGCAGACAGCGATGAATACAGACAACAATTGTGCTGCAGCAATATTGCTCGCTGTGGCAATTAAGCGTAAAAAAAAGAGAGAAGATCGCAAAAAAAGAATTTGGTGCAAAGAATGGTTTAAAAAACGAGCAGTTCTTGGACAAAGTGAGCTTATTAAAGAACTGGAATTCACGTCACAAAATGATTTTAAAAATTACGTTCGTATGAGCAAGGCAACATTTGACCAACTTTTACAAAAAAATTTGCCACTCATAACGAAACGGAATACAATAATGAGAGAAGCGATTCCCCTTATTATTTTTTTTATAACTATATCCTTTGTGGCATCAGGATCTACTTCTTTTAATTTTTCGATTAAAGTCGCATAATCATTATTCTTTTTAATTCTATTACAATAATCTTTGCTTTTTACTTGCCACAATGATGGCAAAGATCTATACATTTCAATAAATTCACTCAGAAATTTTTTATTGTCCATTTTACTTTTCCGCGCACGTCTGTTCCGTTCGGAAATTACTACGATTATGAGATATTTCGCCATACACGCGCGAACTGGCAAACAGAACCACAGAAAAGGTCGCAGACACATGACATAACGGGAATGTTCGCGGAAATGTTCGTGTCGTGTATTTGGCGCTTTACGACCTTAGCGGCACCAATAATCGATTGCATTGATTCCCATAAGGTTGGTCGAATCAGCTGTTATAAGGTTACCGATACGGTTACCGATAAAGTACCAATGTCTGCAGCTTAAAGAATATCTCCACCTTCCATCGCTGCCACTATGGCAAAGAGAATAGATACGTATCGCATCAATTCGCATATCTATTCTCTTTCATACAACTCAGCTCTTCCAAAGAGAATAGACATATACACATATTCCATAGATTATAGATATATCTATTCTATAAGCTCTTATATCTTTAACATCCTTGGCAATACTTCAAATTTCCTTTCCCCAGTGGTACACCAAAGGTTTGACGGAGATCCGGTAGCACACACAAAAATCTCCAACACGGTTGCTACGTTGGTCCATTTGTAATCACAAATCAAAAAAAAAGATTGCGCATTGCGCATGTAAGCAAAAGATCAGCTGTTATGTTTTTATGGGCAATTTTTAAGTCATTTTCCTTTAGCTCTTGTTTTTTCTCTCTTCATTTCATTCGCTCAAGCAGTCAAGTGTGACGTAGTGTGCAGAACGAAGCAAATTTGAACTCGTGAATGGGCAATCTTCTTTGTGTGATTTCTGCTTTCGTAATGTCGAAGTACTTATACGATATGTATATGTATATATATATATATGTAATAGCTATAGCTCACAAATCACACACAGAAGAAAATTAGAATATCACATTAGCTATCATCCGGTGGCAAAATCCTGAGCCAGATAAATAATTTTGCATGTAAATGCAACAACAACGATTTGAGCCAGATAAATCCAGATAGAAGTCTGGTTCAATTTGTGAGCAGATAATTTGTTAATTACTTCTTTTTAGGTTGGCAACGCGGCCTTTAATATACCTACTTTTTCATAAATAGATGTCGCTGCTTGGCCTTTCGCCGTATGAGTTAAATGAAAAACAGCGGCTACATCTGCCTATCACATTTCACGTGTGCGAAAATTTCACGACATCTGCTTCTCAAGTCTCTCAATGATCCAGAGCATTCCCGTGAGAATTGAGCGTGAGCTGTAAAACTCACTGAAAGGCCGCAATTATATCAGTTTACAATTAAAGGTACATATTTTTTTCTTTTTATTCCAATTTGGTTCATATATTCTATATACTAATCTAAATTAATGTATAACATTCAATCTACTCCTAACTTACTTATACATTCCTTTTTTATATCCAAGTATACAAATTGCAGGTTCGCTTATTAAAAATAAATTAAAGCGATCGCTATAACTGTAAAAAATAGCCCCGATTCAAAAACCGCCATATATATTTTCACTGATAATCAAAATCGCTGTATCGCCCATCATATCTTCTGTATATATTCGCTTGTTAAAAATAAATTAAAGCGATCGCTTAGTTGAAAAAGATCTCTCTCTCGTTCGTTGCCGTTGTTACTCGATGCGTACACAAGATTTTCAACAACATGTGAACATTAGGAAAAGCCACAGAATCGCATTCCTGTAATATTAATCATAGATAAATTGATAAAAAAAAAAACGAAGTTACTCCTTCAGGAATAAGTAGAATTCTTGCTTTTTGAGCCTATGCATGAGATCTAACTGATCGAATAGAAACAAATTTTATTTAAAAAAGTCATATCTACACGGAAAGAACACTAATGTGTTTTTTACATTTTAAAATGTGAAAAACACATTATTTTTGTTTTCATTTATCAAATAATTTGAATTTTACATTTTTGAAATATGTTTTTGATATGAAAAAAAATGTAGATATTACATTATAATAATATGTTTTCCACATGGAAAATAATGTCAATTTTGCATTATATTTCAAAATAGCAAATGTGTACTTCGAAAAAATGCTGTAAATTTAACATTATTTAAATGTGGAGAGTAAAACCAAAGCACAAGAATTAGTATCGTTTAGTTCGACAAACAAACAGAACCGTAAGCAATGTTTATATGTAGCTTGTCGCCGTAACTTAAGTGCAGAAGAATAAAGCTGGAGTCATTGGTGCCGTTTGTCGTATCGCTGTAGTCGTATCCCTAACGTAACTCTATACGATACATTGTGATCGATTATTGGTGCGGTAACCGTAAACAGCTGACTGACTGCAAAAAATTGTAAACAATATATTTTGGGGAAATTAGTAATTGTGGTGCGAAATTTAAAATATTGTTTATTCCCTCTATATTTTTGGCGAATGTGAGTTATATATGTATATCATTTATAAACTTTGTGTATGTACTTTTTATTATAATTTACATAAAAGCAAGGCGCGAAATCAAAAATGTCCAGTGACGAAGAAATAGACTCTTTATTCCTTTCAATTATGGGTTTGTACGCTCAAAGAAGGAAATTAGTGTACAAAAGGCGGTGGCGATATAACCCCATCAATAACAATCGTAATGAAAACGGTTATCACCGAAAATCCTTCCTTAAAATAAAGAAAATGGATGAAGACCAATTTTTTGCGCACACCAGAATGACTCGTCCGGTTTATGAAGTTTTTTTTGAATTTAATGTCTCCATCGGTTCGCAAGCCAAGAGAGCAAATTCATGCGGAAGAACGGTTGTCTATCACCCTTCAGTAATTATTTCTGGTAATAGTCTAGTTGGGGGGTCGACTGCTAATACGCTACCAAAAATTTCGAGTGAGGTGTCGAAATACACGTATTGACCTCGACAACATTAATCCGAAGGCGGAAAAGACAAATTTTGTCTATGTCCGGAGATATTTGCAGTTGAACTTGGCGATTTTCATGTGGTTGTTGTTGTGTTTGTACCCACAAAAAAAATTGTGCATCACCGTAGCGGTAACCGCGGTTATACCACTCACCCGGACTTGGCATGGCGTAGCCCAGGGTTATTTTTTATAAGCGCGGCCGAAGGCCGCCAACGCAGAAAGGTGTTCTGCGCAAAAATAATATAGATCCGACCCCCGGTTTCGGAGGTACCCGCGGGTCTTTTTTCGGTTTTTCGTTTATATCTTTTGAACGCGTTAAAATTTTTATTTTCCGCCTTCGGATTATTAATAATCAAAACGTGTCATTTGACACCAATCTCGATATTTTTGGTAGTGTATTATCAGTCGACCCCTCAACTAGACTCCTAGCCTATTTCTTTACTCTTTACCACATATGTATGTTATATAAATTTTATTTTTAGGTACTTAGCACATGGCATTCCTCTCAAGAAATTAGCTTGGAGCCACAAAATTGGTAGGACCACAGTGAGACAAATTGTGTTGGAAACATGCGAAGCAATATGGCAAACGCTGTCGCCAATATATTTGAGTGAACCTACGCAACACCAATATAAAGAGATTACAACTGATTTCGCGCAGATGTGGGATATGCCGAATTGTGTAGGTGCTATAGATGGAAAACACGTTGCAATAAAATGCCCTGCAAGATCAGGATCAATGTCTTTTAACTAAAAAAAGTTTTATAGCATCGTGTTGCTAGCGGCATGTGACGCAAAATATACATTTACAGCTATAAGTGTAGGAGCCTATGGCAGCCAAAGCGATGGAGGTATATTTCACGCAACAAAGTTTGGCGAAGATCTTTTAGAAAGCCGATTGCCACTGCCTCCTGACGTTCCTCTACCCTCAACATCGCAGCCTTTTCCCCATTATTTTGTTGGAGATTGTGCTTTCCCTTTAAAAAACAATCTAATGAAGCCATATCCAGGTTCAAACACCACCAGAGAGCAACGAATTTTTAATTACAGATTGTCGCGAGCTCGGCGTATCATTGAAAACGCATTTGGAATTTTGACTGCAAGGTGGAGAGTGCTCAAAACAACCATGGATTTTTACCCGGAAAACGCCGAAAAAATTGTTCTAGCATGTTTGGTCCTACACAACTTTATAATGATGCACGATACGCAACGGTGGTATTGCCCACAGAATTTCACTAATGGAGAATGGCGAAACGAACTAGCTAGTTGTGGAGGTCCATTGCGCAACGTACAAACATTCAGACGTAGAGGTCCAACCAGTGCTTATGAGCTGCGGGAGCATTTGAAAAATTATTTCAATAACGATGGTGCAGTACCATTTCAGGATCACGTAGAATAAATTTCAACAAGGACACTCATGGGTAAGATTATGTTATATACAATTCAAGTTTTGCCATTAATTTTAGAAATGCATTATTTGTTATATTTAGATGCAGAATTTGTGGCAATAAAGCAACAATCAACTATTTTCGAGTACTGTTTATAACAACTATTTTCAAAAATTACGATGAATTTTCTCTGACCAACAATTAACAAGCAATAATGCAACAATCAGCTAATTCTAGTACTGTTTATACCAACTATTTTAAAAAATTACGATGAATTTTCTCTGACCAACAACAATGATAAAAATCAGGTATAGGAAATTTAGCCATTTAAAATTTAATTTTGTTCATGAGTTGTATGAAAAAATTACCCAACAACAAAAAAATTCTGAAAAATCAGCGAAACTTTTTATCTAGTTCAAACTTGTACATTATCATACTAAAATTGAATGGGCTACAAAACTCCATCCCCCAAAATTTTCTAAAGATCCAGGAAAAAAAGTTGAACATTTTAATGGCCATTTTTCTAATTTTGATTAGCCCTCCTGAACCTTGTCTGAAATTAAAAAAATGTTTAATGTCGTTTCTGTTATACATTTCTCTATATTTTAAATAAAAATTATTAAAAATTCATTTTGTTCTTAATTCGTCGAAATATACTAAATTAAATTTTATTATTATTATTTTGAACACCACTGTATTTTTGACCTACATACAGTGTCGGACAATTTTAGTAAATTTTTTTTTTTAAATATCACTTAAGGTATAAGTAATACTATTCCAACTGATGCTCCAAGATTCGCACAAAATTCAGCAAACATCTGCAAATTTTGCCTTAGATTTTGAACTTTTTACTCGCGGTCTTTAGAAAAATTCTGATTATGCAGTTTTGTGGCCCATTCAATTTGAGTATAATAAAGTGAAAGTCTCAAGTTTACAGACGTTCGCATTTTTTCCATACCAAAAAAATTTATTTTCGTTATATGGAGAAAAAATTCACAAAAAAAAAATTACCAAAAATCAATGGGATTTCTGATCTACTTGAGACTTGCACTTAATTACACTCAAATTGAAAGGGCCACAAAACTGCATACTCAGAATTTTTCTGAAGACCGTGAGTAAAATGTTCACAATGTAAGGCAAAATTTTCATATGTTTGCTGAATTTTGTGCGAATCTTGGAGCATCAGTTGGAACAGTATTAGTTAGACCTTAAATGATACCAAGCTTCGGATAAAGAAACTTACTTAATTGTTAAAAATGTACGTTTTCCACTGTCCGAAATGTTTTGTCCGATGATGTACATATGTATATTTTTATTTTACATATAACTTATTAAAATTTCAGTCTTTTGGTATTTAGGTATTGTACTTTGATTTAGGTACGTTGTAAAAAAGTTAATATTAAAAACTAAAAGTAAACAAATAAAAAAGGCACTTCATTTTACATAGGAACGAAAAATAATCACAAGAATAAAAATTGAATAAAGAATTAAAAAATTTAATAAAAAAATGTTATTAATAAACTATAGTTTGTGGTTCAACGTGAACGTAGTCTTAGTCTGTGGGCTCATAGCATATTTCATACTGCGCTTCGTCGTGCTCTTCAATTTGAGCCTGCATAACTATTTCAGTGCAGCGCTGCATCACCATTGCCTGTCTTGACTCCCTTAACTTGGAAATTGCTGAGCACATCATCAACCCAAATCCACGCACATCTGAGCTGAACTCTTCGCGACGAGCCTTGCGTTCACATACTTCCTTGAACGTTTTTACTGTATCAAGGATAGCAGCGTCTAAATCATCACGTTTATCAGCAGCTCGTTTTCGTCGAGACGTTGACGGTGCAGACGAATCTGTTGAAACCTCAGCGGGCGGAATTGCTGATGGCTCAACTGGCGGAATACTGATTGGTGCATGCTCAGATGGCGTAATTGTTGAAGGCTCAGAGGCCGGTGGCTGAGCTGAAGGAATTGGAGAACACTGTGGAGTGGGTGTACTACAGATGAGGGGCTCGGAAAAACTTAAACATACTTCCTTTGAACCACAATCAAGCATTTGAGAGCTTTGCCGCATTCTGTTAAAAAAAATTTTGATAATATGAATACACAAAATGCTAATACACTTAACCACATTACTTACGGCCTAGGAACAATGTGCCCTCTTAAAAATTGGAGACTTTCCATCAGCTCCCACTGTCTTCCGTTAACAGCACCACTTCCAGAAGCTCTGTTTGAATTGCGCAATTCTTTACGAAAGCGGTCCCTGAGGTTTCCCCATCGCTTCATCGCTACGCTTTCTGTAGTGATGGAATGTATTTAAGGATGTATGTATATATGTACATATCGAAATAATAACGAAAAAGTTACCATCAACTCCTAGATTACTCTCAATTTTTATCCACGCTAGTCTCTTTTTGTTGGAATCTTTAAAATCTTTGTGTGTCTTGTCATAGAGGCAAGGGCAGTCTCGCACCAGCTGAATTAGATTGTCATCCATTTTACTAAGCTATGAAAAAAAAAAAAAATAAAGCTATGCACACAATCTTAATTAATATTTTCTTAAAAAATGTAAAATGATAACTCACTAAACAGCAGAATCCAATAAATGTAGAAACAATCGTAAAATTAAAGCA
Source organism: Eurosta solidaginis (assembly GCF_040869045.1). Classification (NCBI taxonomy): domain Eukaryota; kingdom Metazoa; phylum Arthropoda; class Insecta; order Diptera; family Tephritidae; genus Eurosta; species Eurosta solidaginis. The sequence goes on along the minus strand of NC_090319.1, from coordinate 68,434,127 downwards.
AAAGAAACAATTGAAATAAAGGAAAAAGCTAATCAGCTGTTTATCGTTGCGGCGGAAAACCAAAAACCAATTGGTTGGCTACGATACGGTTACGACCTTAGCGTTACGATAAAGCACCAATAATCGATTACATTGATTCTCATAAGGTTGGTCGAATCAGCTGATATTAGCTTACCGATACGGTTGCCGATAAAGCACCAATGTCTCCAGCTTAATGCAAACATTCAGACGCATGGAGTTTTCATATTTGCCTTTTCATTCCAATGAATGTAATCGCGGTTGGGGCAAACGAGCAAACGCCTGAATTGATTATATTCACGCATGCAATAAGTTGGTTGATTTTAAAGCTGGAGTCATTGGTGCCGTATGTCGTATCGCTGTATCCGTATCCCTAACGTAATCAGCTGTTTATCGTTACGACGGTAAACCAAAACCCAATTGGTTGGCTACGATACGGTTACGACCTTAGCGGCACCAATAATCGATTGCATTGATTCTCATAAGGTTGGTCGAATCAGCTGTTATAAGGTTACCGATACGGTTACCGATAAAGCACCAATGTCTCCAGCTTAAATCTATGTCGATTATGTTCGTTTAAGCAAGTTCGATCATTGAACACGATCATGTTGCCGAATGTAATCGAACGTTGTTGTGTTCGATTTTTACTGTTCTCTGATATGTATGTAGATAGTCGTTAGGCAAATTTACAAGGAAACTTCTTTATGAAATTACAGTAAAAGTTAACATGTACATTTGTATATTTAATAAATTGCAGAATTATTATGAAACAGAATATGATTAAAATATGTGTTCACTTCGTACATATATATGCTTGCATATCTAATATATAAAATTCTTCTGTCACGGTGTTAGAGGCTTAACTCCTCCGAAATGGCTGAAACGATTCTCACGAAATTTTGTGAGCATATCGGGTAGGTCTGATCGGCCAACGTCTACCTTCTTTTTCGCTACGTGCCTAGGGTCTTGAGATCAAAACGTGGACCCGAGTACCCCTAGAATGTGTTTATGTAATATGGATATCAACAGCTTTCATTTGATGTCCATATTGTATAAAGTGCTATAGTACAGGATAATTTTCATACCCCTGGGTGACTAGGGTCTCGAGATATAAGCCAAAACGTGTACCCGGGTACCCCTAGAATGTGTTTATACAATATGGATATCGAGATATAGCCCAAAACGTGGACCCGGGTACCCCTAGAATGTGTTTATACAATATGGATAACAAATGAAATCTGTTGTTGAGTGATTTAATATATGGATATCAAATGAAAGCTGTTGATGAGTGCTATAGTACAGGATAATTTTCATACCCCTGGGTGACTAGGGTCTCGAGATATAAGCCAAAACGTGTACCCGGGTACCCCTAGAATGTGTTTATACAATATGGATATCGAGATATAGTCCAAAACGTGTACCCGGGTACCCCTAGAATGTGTTTATACAATATGGATATCAAATGAAAGCTGTTGATGAGTGCTATAGTACAGGATAATTTTCATATCCCTGGGTGACTAGGGTCTCGAGATATAGGCCAAAACGTGGACCCGGGTACCCCTAGAATGTGTTTATACAATATGGATAACGAATGAAATCTGTTGATGAGTGATTTAGTACAGGATAATTTTCATACAACTGGGAGGCTGGGGTCTCGAGATATAGCCCAAAACGTGGACCCGAGTACTCCTAGAATGTGTTTATACAATATGGATATCAAATGAAAGCTGTTCATGAGTGCTATAGTACAGGATAATTTTCATCCAACTGGGAGGCTAGGGTCTCGAGATATAGCTTAAAAAGTGGACCCAGGTACCCCTAGAATGTGTTTATACATTATGGATATCAAATGAAAGCTGTTGATGAGTGCTATAGTACAGGATAATTTTCATCCAACTGGGAGGCTACGGTCTCGAGATATAGCCGAAAACGTGGACCCGGGTATTCCTAGAATGTGTTTATACAATATGGATATCAAATGAAAACTGTTGATGGGTGCTATAGTACAGGATAATTTTCATACAACTGGGAGGATAGGGTCTCGAGATATAGCCCAACACGTGGACCCGGGTACCCCCAGAATGTGTTTATACAATATGGATATCAAATGAAAGCTGTTGATGAGTGCTATAGTACAGGATAATTTTCATACAACTGGGAGGCTAGGGTCTCGAGATATAGCCCAAAACGTGGACCGGGGTACCCCTAGAATGTATTTATACAATATGGATATCAAATGAAAACTGTTGATGAATGCTATAGTATAGGATAATTTTCATACAACTGGGAGGCTAGGGTCTCGAGATATAGCCCAAAACGGGGACCCGGGTACCCCTAGAATGTGTTTATACAATATGGATAACAAATGAAAGCTGTTGATGAGTGATTTAGTACAGGATAATTTAATACAACTGGGAGGCTAGGGTCTCGAGATATAGCACAAAACGGGGACCCGGGTACCCCTAGAATGTGTTTATACAATATGGATATCAAATGAAAGCTGTTGATGAGTGCTATAGTACAGGATAATTTTCATACCCCTGGGTGACTAGGGTCTCGAGATATAGGCCAAAACGTCGACCCGGGTACCCCTAGAATGTGTTTATACAATATGGATATCAAATGAAAGCTGTTGATGAGTGCTATAGTACAGGATAATTTTCATACCCTGGGTGACTAGGGTCTGGAGATGGAGGCCCAACATGGGCCCGTGAACGCCTAGACAATGTTTTTACATTGTGGGTATCAAATTGCAGCTGTTGATGAGTGCTTTAGTACAGGGTAGTTTTCATACCTATTGGTGACTAGTGTCTCGAGATATTGGCCAAAACGTGGATCAGGGTAATACTAGGATGTGTTTTTACATTATGAGTATCAAATTTAAGCTGTTGATGTGTGCTTTAGTACAGAGTAAGTTTTATTCCGCTGGGTAACTAGGGTCTCGAGATGTAGGCCGAAACGTGGACCCGGTTACACCTAGAATGTATATTTACATTATGGGTATCAAGTTGAAGCTGTTGATCTATGCTTTAGTACAGAGTAAGTTTAGACCGCTGGGTGACTACGGTCTCGAGATATAGGCCAAAACATGGACTCGGATACCCCTAGAATGTGTGTGTATTATGGATGAAAGCTGTTGATGAGAGCTCTAAAGTTCATTGTGATATTCGATTTAGTCGCATCAACATGGAAAAACTGATAAATATGCAGGCGAAGCCGAAATAAAGACAAGAATTAATAATACCCACATACCTATTTACATACGTCCTATTCGATTTGCCTGAAATTTCGTATATACATTTGCCTATATTAGTATTTACGATGCTTTTTTCCCGGAAGTATACCAGAGACGGACTGGGACTGGGATTAGGACTAGGACTGGGACTGAGACAGAGACTCGGAGTGGGACTGGGACTGAGACTCGGAGTGGGACTGGGACTGAGATTCGGAATGGGACTGGAACAAAATACATATGTACTTACATTTTTGAGGTACTCACAATTATTGCTTCAAATATTTTATTTGAATATTTGAAATGCGCGCGAATATTGCGTCCGTAACCCAGGACTTGCCCATATGTGTTTGCGAGGTTGAATATTGTTATTAAGTTGACAGACACGTGTAGAATTAATGTGTTTTTAGTGAGAAGTACACGTAATTAGTTTTATCTGTTTCCAAGCTGCTAATATTTTATCGTACACTGCAACAAAACTACAGTTGGGAGCAGTGCACTAAATTTTGAGCAACTACACGCCTCGAATCTAAGTGGACTGATATAATGAAGATCTTGCCTTAAGTATTATGGAGCCGTTAATTTGTTATGGATTTAAACGCCTGTTCATCATTCACATATTCCTAAAGCAAGCCAATACCCACGGTCCAGTCCGCACGAAGAAAATACAGCATAAAACTATTGCGATATACCAACAATATATGATCACGAAAACAGTACAGAGACCATCCAGAAAATAAAATTTGAATAGTCCCAACAAATCACGAAATGTTGTAAGTCGCGGAAATAAGCGCCCAGTGATAATTAGAAGGAATGATATCTGGATTTTTTAAAAAGGTAGGCTCCAATACTCCCCTGAAATACTTTTTTTAAATGACCCTGGAATGTGTTTGTACGATATGGGAATCAAATGAAAGGTGTTAATGCGTATTTTAAAAAGGAGTGGGCCTTAGTTCTATAGGTGGAAGCCTTTTCGAAATATCGGCATAGAGGTGGACCAGGGGTGACTCTAGAATTTGTTTGTACGATATGGGTATCAAATGAAAGATATTAATCAGGTTTAAAAGAGAGTGGTCCTTAGTTGTATATGTGAAGGCGTTTCCGAGATATCGACCAAAATGTGGACCAGGGTGACCCAGAACATTATCTGTCGGGTACCGCTAATTTATTTATATATGTAATACCACGATACTGTTCCTGCCAATAATCCAAAAGCTATTGATTTCTCCCTGCAGAACTTTTTCGTTTTCTTCTACTTAATATGGTAGGTGTCACACCCATTTTACAAAGTTTTTTCTAAAGTTATATTTTGCGTCAATAAGCCAATCCAATTACCATGTTTCATTCCTTTTTTCGTATTTGGTATAGAATTATGGCATTTTTTCATTTTTCGTAATTTTCGATATCGGAAAAGTGGGCGTTGTCATAGTCGGATTTTGGCCATTTTTCATACCAAGATAAAGTGAGTTAAGGTAAGTACGTGAACTAAGTTTGGTAAAGATATATCGATTTTGCTGGCGGCCACCGTGGTGTGATGGTAGCGTGCTCCGCCTACCATACCGTATGCCCTGGGTTCGCACCCCGGGCAAAGCAACATCAAAATTTTAGAAATAAGGTTTTTAAATTAGAAGAAAAATTTTCTAAGCGGGGTCGCCCCTGGCAGTGTTTGGCAAGCGCTCCGGGTGTGTTTCTGCCATGAAAAGCTCTCAGTGAAAACCCATCTGCCTTGCAGATGCCGTTCGGAGTCGGCTTAAAACATGTAGGTCCCGTCCGGCCAATTTGTAGGGAAAATCAAGAGGAGCACGACGCAAATTGGAAGAGAAGCTCAGCCTTAGATCTCTTCGGAAGTTATCGCGCCTTACATTTTTTATTTATTTATCATGTTAACGGCCGAGCGGAAGGACAGACGGCCGACTGTGTATAAAAACTGGGCGTGGCTTCAACCTATTTCGCCGGTTTTCACAGAAAACAGTTATCGTCATAGAATCTATGCCCCTACTAAATTTCACAAGTATTGGTAAATTCTTGTTCGATTTATGGCATTAAAAGTGTTCTAGACAAATTAAATAAAAAGGGCGGAACCATGCCCATTTTGAAATTTTCTTTTATTTTTGTATTTCATTACTGGAGATGAATGTTGACATAATTTACTTATATACTGTAAAGATGTTAAATTTTTTGTTAAAATTTGACTTAAAAAAATTTTTGTTTTTTAAGTGGGCGTGTTTTCATCCGATTTTGCTTATTTCTATTTAGCACATAGATAGTAGTAGTAGTAACGTTTCTGCCAAATTTCATCATGATATCTTCAACGACTGTCAAATTACAGCTTGCAAAACTTTTAAATTACCTTCTTTTAAAAGTGGGCGGTGCCACGCCCATTGCCCAAAATTTTACTAATTTTCTATTCTGCGTCATAATGTCAACCCACGCTTCATCGCTTTATCCATCTTTGGTAATGAATTATTGCATTTTTCGGTTTTTCGAAATTTTCGATATCGAAAAAGTGGGCGTGGTTATAGTCCGATATCGTTCATTTTAAATAGTGATCTGAGATGAGTGCCCAGGAACCTACATACCAAATTTCATCAAGATACATCAAAATTTACTCAAGTTATCGTACCAAATTTTTTTTTCGATACTAATGATATTGATATATGGAAGTCTATATCTATCTCGATTCCTTTATACCTGTACAACCAACCGTTATCCAATCAAAGCTAATATATTCTGTGTACAAAGCCCGCTGAGTATAAAAAAAGTTTGATGACGTAGCGTTTTTAATTTTTCGATTTATTACATTTCTCTCATATTTCGCTACCAGTGTTCGGGGTATTTAAAACTTTTACCTGAGTAAAATACTACGCCGGAGTAAAAATTTAATTCTCGGAGTATATTTTTTCTCCTTTTTTGAAAGCGGGCGAACAACTAACATCAAATTGATTTGGGGGCTTGACAAACCCTTCGATTGTGTTTCTGCCATGAAATGCTTCTCAGGAAAAAAGTTATCTGCCTTATCAGATGCACATGGAGTCGGCCTAAAACGTGTGGGATGACCAATTAATGTTCCCATTAGCTTATCACATTCTGGAAGAAAAGTGGGCTATCTCTTTCCTGATATTTATCGCGAAAAAATATTATTATTATTTTCGGTTTACCATACATATTTCATGCTCTTTTAATAACGGAAGGCTTCAATATCGGGGCAGATTCTTGCAGGAACTATAATGGTGACCTAGTAACTGACGTACAGAGTGTGGGCGAAGACGAACCCGATAGCCGATTATGAAAAACACGCTCAAGCATCCAACTATAGCGAAGTGAGAATGGCAATATCCTGGCTAAAAAAACACATGGTGACAAGTAATGACGGGATACCCGCCGGGCTGCTCCAACATGGAGACGAAGTGTTATTATAAGATAAAGAAGCAAAAAAGTGTGTCTAGCGGTAAATGAGGACAAGACCAAGTACTTTCTGTCATCGTGGTCTTTGTTGCCACCTCTCTGTTGACGGATATAAGTTCGAGACTGTGAAGCATTTCGTCTATTTGGGAAGCAGCATTAAAAACAGAAACAATGCCGGCCTAGAAATCAAACGGGGAATAACTCTTGCCAGCAAGTGCTTCTTTAGGCAATTGAAAAGTAAAATCCTCCCTCGACGAAAAAAAATCTCGCTCTACAAGTCACTCATCATATCTGTCCTGATGTATGGCTCGGAATCATGGAAGGTGTAGAGAGAAAAGAAGATTTATAGTCCTGTCCGTGATGTCGAAGGCGAGTATAGAAGGAGGTATAATGATGAGCTATATGAGATTTTCGCAGATATGGCGATAGTGCAGCGAATAAAAACAGATAACTTCGCTAGCTAAGTCATGTTATGCGGATGGACGAATGCGCTCCGGCCAAGAAAGAAAGTAACCACAGTTTGTAAGCAAAGGAAAGAGAAGACCTTCACTGAGTTGGGAGAGACAGTTGAAGGAAGTTTTGACTTCGCTTGGTGCTCCCAATTGGCGACTGTTATCACAAAACAGGGTTAGCTGACCTCACTTACATACTTCATTTTTATATAAAACTTCAAGAAGTGCTGTACATCGAATTTTGGCAGGATTTACAGATCGCGTCCGGACACATTTTTTGCTTACATTTTGCTCCTTCTCTTCTCATTCCGTACGAAAAAAGTACAAAAACTGTAAGTAAAATGGGAACAAACATGTCTTAAAACACGAGCACTGAAATCAAGCCATTTCATCCAATCGACACTTGTAAACAATCAGCTTTTCGTACGTATGCAATGAAAACTTCAACCAAATTATATTAGGTAGTAATACTAACTATTTACTAGTAGGAGGTAAGAGTGGAGCAAAATACTGCGTCAGCAATGAAACATGTTGTCAAAAGCGTGACGTCAAGACGAGAACATTTATTTGACAGCTAACTATGAAGTTTTTGCTCTCTCATTTTTTAATGCGGGATCTGTTTATTGTTTCATGGTTTGCCAGGGCCTTAAAGTAGTTATTTCGCAATTTTCTTTTCATCTCATTATCTATTCATATACGAGGGAACTTTAAACCCGTGGTCAAAGTTTGGTCTCACAACTTAAGTCATTTACATGCTTCACACTTTCATTGCATACAATAAAAAATATTTATTTACTCACAATCATAATAATTTATTTGTATATGATATAAGAAAAAAATATCGCCATTTCGACTGCTGAGCGGAATATCACCATATCTCAACTGCTGTTTCTAAAGCGCCCAATCTCAAAATGTTTCGAAATTCGGCGTTCAGTCGAGTTAGGGTGATATTTCACTCAACAGTCAACTTATAATAACACGCTTCAGTTACATCTTGGATATTATAAAGTTTCGAACTTTTGCATTTGTTACGTCTGTATATGTATCCGGCGCATTGCGGTTCCCACAACCACCTTGTACCACCGCACACAGTCGTTTATTCCGAACGGCTCCTGCTCCAGAATCTCCAATACACGTATCTTCTCCACCACATCCAGCACAAATAATTGTTTCTGCTAAATTTGTAGGATACCGTAAATGCGCATATGCAGCCTTACATGTTTGCGTGTCTACTATATCCAAATGCTTTGTTTTGAGATGATAAGAATGAACCTTACTAGTTGCAGATATCCTACCCCATCCACTAACTTGTATCGTCATGCCCGGTACTAATCGATCATCGCAAAGTAATATTGATTTTACTGCATTATTCTCTTTAAAGGATCTATCCACTTTAACCACAGCTACATCCATAAATAGTGTGTCTGGATCATAACCATGATGATAATGTATATACCGCACATTGCGACGTTGCTGTCTTCCTGTGTTTCTTTGACGTATATCGGTAACACCAGCTACAAGGAAGAGATTCCGCCAATCTTTTTTTTTACGCAATGCGCAGCTGTAACCACAGAGTTCACATTAACTAAGGAACCAACGCAAAGATAGCCGGTATTACCAAATATTGCTACTGAATGTGTGCTTTCTTCTATCCTTATATCTAGGCCATTTATAATGCGAAATTGCGCATTCATATGTGTCAAAAACCAGCTAAGCAAGACAAATAGCAGTGCAAAAAGATAACGTGAATTCATTTTAGTTTAAAACTTTTTCTACCACTTTTTAAGTATGAAGTATATCGAGATTAATTTTGCGGGCGGTATTTATACCTAATTGAGGCGTGTGAATAAAAAATAAACAAAAAACTTTTTATTCAAGATTTTAGGAATTTGATATAACAAAAGTACTTCTAAATTTAAATTAAAGCTATACAAGGCCAATCTTGTTATACTCAGCGTGCTTTGCACACAGAGTATATTAACTTTGGTAACATAACGGTTGATCGTAACGGCATAAACGGATCGAGATATATATAGCCTTCCATATATCAAAATGCTCAGGATGAATAAAATTAAAGAAAAAAACTTTAATTTTATTTTTTACTGTTTAGTTAATTTTATTAACCAATAATTTTTTTAGAAGAAAATTTTTCTAAGCGGGGTCGCCCCTCGGCAGTGTTTGGCAAGCGCTCCGGGTGTCTTTCTGCCATGAAAAGCTTTTAGTGAAAACTCATCTGCCTTGCAGATGCCGTTCGGAGTCGGCATAAAACATGTAGGTCCCGTCCGGCCAATTTGTAGGGAAAATCAAGAGGAGCACGACGCAAATTGGAAGAGAAGCTCGGCCTTAGATCTCTTCGGAGGCTATCGCGCTTTACATTTATTTTTTTTTTTTAATAAAGGCTTATTTTTAAAAAAGTTTTTTTTTTTTAATTTTATTTTTTACTTTTTAATTCGTTTTATTAACAAGTAATAAAAGCTTGTTCTAGAAAAGCTTTTTTCTTAAATTTAATTAAAATATAATTTTTTTTAAATTTTTAGTAGGGTAAAATATTGTTTAAATTAGTTATGTAATCTTTACTTAGTTATTTGTAACGTTTCTCATCCTATCCATTTCTTTTAATGCATCAGCATTACAATGTTTCTTCAAAGTCAACTTTGAACACTCAAATTCTTCGATTCAAAGACCTGCTAAAGACCTAACTCGGCTTAAAGCCCCATTAGCTTGACCAGCAGCAAACAATTTACAGCCTAGATAAATAACAGCATGATCTACAGTAGTTCCCTGCATTTTGTGCACAGTTGAAGCCACGACAAGACAATCGGGAGCATTCTTCTTTCGGCTGTACCGTGATTAAATTTAGAAGGAAATTGAACTAATTTAGGCTGTATTATGTGAACGCCATCGTTACCAAAGTCACGCGAACCGATGGTATATCGTTATGGTATAGTTCAGCACGTCTGTAATATGGCCATATAATTTCAGTGATATGACCTATTGCTCCATTTACAAGTCCCTTAGCAACGTCAACGTTAGATCTCAACATAACTTTAGCACCAACAAATATTTCTAGTTCTTTCGGAAGACCTCCTGTTTTGTTAATGTGTGAGTGTATTGTATTATTAACATCAATCTTATCATTGTTTTTTGTTCCATCAATTAATTGATCTTGCTGAGTTATAGAAATTGTGCTTTTGAAACGATACGTTGAGCCAACTGTCAACAACCAATCGATAAAAACGTTGAGTGAATAGAGCTGCAAATTTTTATGCACACTAATTTGTCGTAAAGTTGCAACTGTGCGTTCCAAGAAGTTATCACTAATCAATTTCGCCAGCAGTTGTGCTTTTGGAATGCGCCCCATGCTTTGTTCAACTCATTCAAATGAATTTGTATATATGTGCATACACTTGTTTACGTGTTGTTGCAACCATTGTACAGGTTTACAAGTATGATATGTATGAGAGGGAAACAATTTCTTTCCCTTTCTAACACACGGCAGTTTGACATTTCGGTCAGTGTCAAACTAGCGTGGAACCCAGTGGAACCTGCGTGGAACATGAGTTTTGACACTGAACGAAGTGTCAAAATTACCGGGGTTGCTTCGTCGAAAGCGACACAGGGAAGCAAAAAAGGGATCGGAATATCAGATATGGGTTGCTGCGATGGTAAATTTCTTTTAACGAATTTAGTAGGAAATTTTAAGTGCACCCATGTGGGTCCTTCAGAAAATTATAAAAAAGTCTTCAATTGGGGTATCTAAGGACGCGTAGTTATTTCAGTATTAAGAATACAAACACGGGAGTTAAGTTTTTCTACCCGTTCAAAAGTTCTCCGCGAAAAACAGTTTGAAACCGGGGTCGACTGCAATAACCCATCCAAAAAAGCGGAAAGAAAAATTAATAGACGCGTTTTGTCCTGTTGTCAATAGTCCGAAGAGAAAAAGTATTCGAATTATTGGAAGCGAGGCAAAAACGCGTCTATTAATACCTCCCCCGACGGTTTTGGTCGTGTTTTAGCAATCGTCCCCGTAAAAAAGTATCACAATTTGTTAATTAAAATTGTCCAAAATATACGGTTATTAAAGAGAGATGTAATTAAGTGCTCGTTTGAAAGTAAATAAGTATATTTCTTTGTAATATAAGAAAAAAAAATTTTAAGCAGTTTTCGATAGCAGCTGCTAAACTTTGTTTGGTCCTAAGAAGTACAACAGTGCCAAATAGCATCCACAAAAAAAACGAACAAGAACAAGCATTTTATCAGGTGAGCGTGGCTGTGTATGTGCGTGCTGCTACATATCCTACTTGTAGACCTGTACAATGGTTGCAACAACAAAACGTTAAATAAATACATACATACATATGAATATACAGATTTTCGAGAAAACATATCGTATGTGTTTGCCAAAAGTGGCTTCACTTCGGATATCAGCATCTTCGGTTGTCAGATCTTTCGCGTTCAACGCTAACGCGGTGTCAGGATAAAAAAAACTCTCAACCAAATTATTGATACGAATCGCTATGTTTAAATAACACTGATTGAGTATGAGTACACGATTTTTTACATCATGATGCGAATATATTGGGGCATATTCATAATCGAAATAAAATGTGACTAAGTTAGTTGAAGCTTTTTTGACAGAGAGCACATATAAAATTGTGTCAAACAGTGTTAACTAACATAAAATCATATTTTATTGTGTCGCGTTCAGTTTACAACTACTGATTGCAGATCTCTGTTCTGTGGGTTAAATCTGTAAAATAAAATCAAGTGCTCAGAAAAGTATGCAACATTGAGGAATAACAGCCTAACTTCTACTTTCGTTGTATACACAAACAAATCGAAGTTACCTCGTTCTTGAGCCACTGGTGGTTATTCACCATTCCTCTAAACAAAGGACTTAAGCTTTATAGAAGGTGGCGCATTGCGCATGTAAACATTAGTTCAGCTGTTTTTTATGGGCAATTTTTACGTTATTTTCCTCTTGTTTTTTTCTCTCTTTCTTTCATTCGCTGAAGCAGTCAAGTGTGATGTAGGTGCGCAGAACGAAGCAATTTTGAACTCGTGTATGCACAATCCCTTGTGAACACAAAGCTTTACCGATAACTCTGTTATCGATTAATTTATCGAATTCTCGCAAAGTAATATTGCATTGTCATTGGAGTTATACATGTGTGCAAAATTTCAACTCAATCGGACACCGGGAAGTGTATCAAATTAAACTTGCAAGATTTGATTACAGACCAACCAAATGAAAGTAAATAAAAGCTTATGAAAAAAGGAATTGATTTAGCCTTGTCCGTCTATCCGTCTGTCGGTGCACACGATAACTTGAGTAAATATTGAGAATAAAATATTGAAATTTGGTATATGGGTTTCTTGGCGCTCATCTCCCATCGCTATTAAAAATGATGGAAATCGGATAGTAACCACGCCCACTTTTGACATATATAACATTTAAAAAAAACTTAAAACCTGCTTATTTAGTAAATAATTCATCTAAAATATTGAAATTTGATGTGTGGACTGATATTAAGACCCTTGATAAAAATTAAAAAATGTTTTTGAAAAAGGGCGTGGCACCGCCCACTTGTGATTAAATCAATTTTACAAATACAAATTTTATTAATCATAAATCAAAACCCGTTCAACCTATCATAACAAAATTCGACAGAGAGGTTGCCTTTACTATAAAGAATGGTTCGAAGCAAAATTTACGAAATCGGTGAAGGACCGATAAAAGATTTTTAAAAGGGTCGTGGACGAATACAATAAGCTATATCCTTGCAAAAAAGAGTTTTTTTTTATCAATGCTACATTTTGTAAGTGCAATTATAAAAAATAAAAAGGAAACAATTTTAATTTTTGAAAATGGGCGTGGCACCGCCCTTTTTATGACCCAAAAATTGTCTGTGTTTCAAGAGCCATAACTCCGTATAGTCGGAAATACTTTAGTAAAAATGGACGGGGTCGGTTAAGGACCACGGCCACTTTTATATAAAAGTCGTAGACTAGAATAATAAGCTATACCTTAGGGCAAAATAGTTTTGTATCAATATTTCACTTACCAAGTTTTATTGTAAGCGGAAATTGGGAGACATTTTTATTAATGGGCAATGCCACGCCCCTATTCCAAAGCATTACAAAACATTTCTACAGCCTCAAAAAAATAAATCCCTCGTAACAAAATTCGAAAAGGTAATTTATCGGAAAGAACTGTACAATTCAAACTCACGCTGAGTATATAATATTCGGTTACACCCATACTTAGACATCCGTACTTGTTTTTGTTTTTTTTTTTTAATTAGCTGAACAAACAGAACTAATTAGTATTGATTTATATTCTAGCGAAATAAAACGAGCGCCGCTTTGACAAAACATTTTGCTATACTCTTTCAAAAGAACATTTCCTTGCAATTGTTTTTTTATATGTGGGCGAATCCCAAATAACGTCCATCACGAACCGAAAATCAAAAGTGGTCAGACTTTATTTATATCACTTGAGATTAAAGGTCAAATATGTGTATGATGTGGAAATCAAATAGTTTATTCTTTCCCCTCATCCTGGATAGAGAACCATGATTTCAAAGAAAGGCTTCATCTGTTTTGCGAATTCGGATGTTTTACTACCAAAATATAACGTCCTTTCTTTATATTGTTGCGCTGTTAAACCCAGATCTATATTTTGCTTTTAATAAAATTTGGTCTAGACTTTTATTTAGCATTAAAAAAACTTTAAAAATGGAGGTTTTATAAAAAAGCTTTCAGTTGTTAAATAGATCTGTTTACTGAGAATTTTCCAGAAAGTTCTGGTAACAATTTTTTATGGTGTCTAAAATTTGTCAAGTCCATCACCTCTCTTCCATTTGTTGATCCATATATTGACCTATAACTTTATTTCTTATACGTTGTCAGAAATAGGGAATTTTGCGCTTTCAGCAGTGTATAAACTGTTCCTGGAGATGTTAGAGAAATCTTACAAAATATGACGAAAATTTAAATATCTTTTTTAATTTACATATTCAAAAGATTATCTAAGGAAAATCTGAAATCAATTCTGATTTCAACAAAATATGAATTTTAAAGATTAATTTAGGTTTTACTGGTATATTCAACAATTTCGTATGAAGAAAGAAAAAAAAGCGGTACAAACTAGCTTGCAATTTTCTTGTGAATTTTATCTGCTTGGCTAGAAATGGTTAAATGGCAATATCTCATACAAATTTCAAAGATTAAACAGAAGGAAAGTTATATACCAGTATACGTCTCCACTTATGAAAAGTGGGGCTTTGGAGCCCTAGTCCGGACTTTGAGGGCGTATTCGAAATTCAAAGAATGCAGATTTTGTTTACTCTACTAGAACTAAAGCTAGATGTCTCGCAAAGAATATATTTTCAATGTCATATAGGGTTCATCATTCTGAACAAATTCAACGTTTTAAAAAGCTATTTCAGATTTCGAAAATCTACGGGCATTGGGTCTTTATTGAACCTTTGTTTTTCTGATTTATGGAATATAAAATTTCTCCTTACCTTCGTTAAGTTTTGCATACTTTGACAAGCATTAAAAAATTACATTTATTTCTTGTCTCATCCAACCTCATACATATATATATGTGCTTCCATTTTTGAGATACCCACAATTTTTGTTTCAAATATTGAAATATCCGCTCAGTCCACTGCCCATGTCCTCATTTATGCAGGTTGAAATGCGTGCGAATATCGCGTCCGTTACCCAGGACTTGCCCATATGTATTTGCGAAGTTGAATAGCGTTATTAAGTTAACACGTGTACAATGAATGTGTTTTTAGTGAAAAGTACACGTAATTAGTTTTATCTGTTTCCAAGCTGCTAATATTCCATCGTACACTGCGACAAAACCAGAGTTGGGAGCAGTGCACTAAATTTTGAGCAACTACACTGCTCGAATTGAAGTGGGCTGACATAATCAAGATATTGCCTAAAGTATTAATGAAACCTTAATTTGTTATGGATTTAAACGTCTGTTCATCATTCACATATTAGTAAAGCAAGCCAATACCCGCGCTCCATTCCGCATGAAGAAAATGCAACATAAAACTATTGCGATATACCAATATATGATTATGTAAACAGTACAAAGACCTTCCCGAAAATAAACTTTGAATAGTCCCAACAAATAACGAAATGTCCGCAGTCGCGGAAATAACCGCACAGTGATAATTAGAAGGAATGATATCTGGATTTTTTAAAAAGGTAGGCTCAAATACTCCCCTGAAATACTCTGTTTTTAACGATCTTAAAAAAAAAAATATTCATATTACTTATTTATTAATGTTCAAACCGGAGCGTTAGGATTAAATTGTGTAAAAGGCACAACATTGCATTGACATGCATGGTTAGGTTAGGTTGGGGTGCGCCCCTTTTAGATAAAGCAAAGATCGGGGCAAACTGGTGACAAATAAGAAAAACTTAACAGGCGTGATCTATCAATTCTTTAACTAAATTTTTTATATTAATCTTTGTACCTCTTTTTAACCATTTAAATTTATATTGCCGACAAATAAGAAAGACTTAACAGGCGTGATCTATCAATTCTTTAACTAAATTTTTTATATTAATCTTTGTACCTCTTTTTAACCATTTAAATTTATTTGAAATCAGCAAATGCTGTCTCTTAGCATGCACACAAAGCGGCGAGAGTCTCGTGATTTTAGCAGTGATCCTAATTTTATTTTGACCTAAGTATGTACTTAGTGGGTCTTGTGTTCTCCTACTATTATTATTTGAACAGGTTCTCTTAGTAATCTTGCAGTTGTCTGAGAAGTATCATTTGGAGACTGCTAACCCCTTGAATCTGCTATGTATGTTTCTTTTGATTGATGTAAGAATATGATGCTACTCGACCGTCTCCGTGCAGTGCTCCTGCCTTGCAAGCTCTCGTTGCCTTCGATGTTCTTGTGATTAGGGTAATGTTTGCGAAGTTAGCTGTGGCTTGAAGCGACTTTGAAGCGCCTTGAGCGTGGTTTAGCTATCTGAGTAAAAGCACACTTCGCGCCCTCCTACCGAGGGTTCCGGCAGGAACGTACACAACATCTCTATGCCCAGAACTTCCGCTAGGAAGAAATTAGAAAAATTGGAAAGACGGACTGATAGCGACACCTTACCGCAGTCCATTTTGGAACCGCAGGTGTAAAGCGAAAATGTGTCCTTCCTTTGCAAGGAATACTTGCTGAAGAAATATTGGTAGCGGACCAAAAATCCTTTCGATATGTCTAAACTTATAAATTAGAATCTTAAAATCATTTACCGACTTAAATAATGTCGAAAGAATAAAAAATCGGATATGATATACACATCGAAAAGGAAATTTAATTATAAGAAATGCTGCCTTTTAATTTCATACCCAGGGATCCTCTAGCTTATTTCAAGTCCACATCGTACACTTCTGAATCTCTAGAGGTTTGTTCTCTAAAGACAGCAAAGCTTTAACACCCCCGAATCAGAAAGGCTTGCTTTTACGAGGCAAGGAAAACGGGAATAATTCAATCCCCTTTTGCGAAAGCTTTAGTAGATAAGTACCTAAGCAGTATATTACTTGCAGTAGTAATGTTGGAGGAGCCGTGTATAGAAACCCACATAATTGGTAAAAGCTGGTCACCATTCAACAAGGAATGACTCGGTCCTTCCGGCCACTTGGCACCAAGTAGCATCTGAGACGCCACTGAACATACGTTAATCAGTGAGCTAATGTGAGGAGGCGACAATCTGGCCAGGCTACTCCGACATAATGGGTTTAAGCGCTAGCTGGGGGATTTTATCGGCAGAGTCCGACCACCATAAGATGCAAGTGGGCGACGGCCTTTGATCGGCTCGGTTTACAAACGTGAATAGTAATACTATTATCCCCGCTGAGAGGGTTGTGTGCTTGGCTTGGCACCCGTCACGTAAAACCACACTCCAAAAAAAAAAACAAGCCTCTGATAATAAGCCACCAGTTTTATGACGACGAACCCTGCAAACATTTAAAGCTGTATAACTTGGGGGCATGTACCGGTAACGTCCGTTGCTTTAATGCGCCGGGTGCCGATACCCGGCAGGTTGTTGTCCAAGTCAAGGCAAAAGATGACGTCACCGCTATTCAAGGAGTTAGCAGTCTCAATCTGATACTCCTCAGATAACTGCAAGATAACTAAGAGAACCTGGCCTAATAATAATAGTAGGAGAACACAAAACCTAATATATAGGTCAGAATTAAATTAGGATCACTGCTACAATCACGAGACTCTGGCCGCTTGGCGTGCATGCTAAGAGACAGCATTTGCTGATTTCAAATAAATTTAAATGTTTAAAAAGGGATACAGTTTTCTGCGGAAAAATTTTTGGATATCCTTTTCTGAATCTCATATTTTTATTAGTGATCATTATTTTCAATGTATTTAGTAATTATAATTAAGTACTTCGTTTTGTCCCCGTTTTTAGACGGTCTCATGAATTCCACCAGTTTAATTGAAATGGACACATATGGCCAGGTAGCTCTTAATTCCATTCAAACGGTCGATCTAGAATTTTATTATTGAATGACAGGCAGAGTTTGATTTCTCTAAATTTAACAAGATTGCACAAAAAATATTGTTAATGCCTGGTTTTTCAGTTCGAGTTTAAACCCTAGTTAAAACTGACTATAGTTTAACCTTGCCACTTTGTTCGATAACAGAAAGTTTTGCTGCTAATCTCAGCTTAAGTTGCCGAAGTGGCAGGGTTAAACTCTAATCAACTTTAACCAGAGTTTAAACTCGCACTGAAAACCCCGGCCTAAGTAAGTTCAGTTTAGTTGTATTAACTCGGACTAATAAAAAGTAGTACAGAGTCAGGCAAAAGATACTTTCATGGAAAAAGCTTATTTTAATCGGTAAGCGGTTGTGGGCAGTGCAATCGTCCAAAGAATAAAAAATGTAAGGCGCGATAACCTCCGAAGAGATCTAAGGCCGAGCTTCTCTCCCAATTTGCGTCGTGCTCCTCTTGATTTTCCCTACAAATTGGCCGGACGGGACCTACATGTTTCATGCCGACTCCGAACGGCATCTGCAAGGCAGATGAGTTTTCACTGAGAGCTTTTCATGGCAGAAATACACCCGGAGCGCTTGCCAAACACTGCCGAGGGGCGACCCCGCTTAGACAAATTTTCTTCTAATTGAAAAACCTTATTTCTAAAATTTTGATGTTGCTTTGCCCGGGGCGTGAACCCAGAGCATACGGTGGGAGCACGCTACCATCACACCACGGTGGCCGCACAGAATAAATGCTGGAAAACAGCGCTATTCGAGCACGTTGATGTGGAAATAATAAAAATAATAGGACGGAGGATGGAGAATGCCTGAATATAATATCACAAACTTCTGAAAAACTGTGAGATGCGCTAAGGACAACAAAGAATATGTGCAGATAAGTGTTTAGAAGTTCATCGCTGACACCAGGAAACATGGTGGAAGAGAGCTCACTTACATAAATGTTAGAAGTTCAAATGGAAAACCACATTTGGCATTTCAAGAACTTTGTAGAAAATTTAACAAAGAACTGTTTATGAACATGAAGTTGGTACACGTGTGTGTCAACTTAATAACACTGTTCAACTTCGCAAATACATATGGGCAAGTCCTGGGTTACGGACGGGACATTCGTACGCATTTCAACCTGCATAAATGAGAACATGAGCAGCGGGCTGAGCGGATATTACAATATTTGAAGCAAAAATTGTGGGTACCTTAAAAATGGAAGTTCATATATGTATATATATGAGGTTCGGATACGACGAGAAATATATGTAATTTTTTAATGCTTGTGAAAGTATGCAAAACTTAAGGAAGCCAAGGGGCAATGTTACATGCCTTAAACGAGAAACAGAAAGTGAAATTAATAACCAATGCCCGTAGATTTTCGAAATCTGAAATATATTTTTAAAACGCTGGATATAAATAAGCTTTAGTGCGCTTACGGACGCGACAATTTTTTCTCAATGAGCAACACTACATGACATTGAAAATACATATATCCTTTGCGAGACATCAAGTTTCAGGTCTAGTAGAGTAAACAAAATCTGCATACCTGGAATTTCTAATACGCCCTTAAAATTCGGGCGAAGGGGCCAAAAACACCCTTTTCATAAGAGGAGACTTATACTGGTATATAACCTTCCCTCTGTTTATTCTTCCTTATACATTTTTAGATCATTCAATAGAGTACGTTCTTGTACTTCTAACGATGTACAGATGTTACCTTTATAGAAGAAATAGAACAAAAGTATAAAATAAATCAAAACTTTAAAGATAAAAAAAAATAAAAATAAAAAAAAATAAATGTAAGACCCGATAACCTCCGAAGAGATCTAAGGCCGAGCTTCTCTTCCAATTTGCGTCGTGCTCCTCTTCATTTTCCCTACAAATTGGCCGGACGGGACCTACATGTTTTATGCCGACTCCGAACGGCATCTGCAAGGAAGATGAGTTTTCACTGAGAGCTTTTCATGGCAGAAATACACCCGGAGCGCTTGCCAAACACTGCCGAGGGGCGACCCCGCTTAGAAAAATTTTCTTCTAATTGAAAAACCTTATTTCTAAAATTTTGATGTTGCTTTGCACGGGGTGTGAACCCAGGGCATACGGTGTGGTAGGCGCAGCACGCTACCATCACACCACGGTGGCCGCCTTTAAAGATACCATATATAATTTTGCGTTCAAAAGCCCCCAAATAAAATTAATCGACTGAAATTCGAATACGATATTCCCATTTAACCAATTCTGGTCGACAAATATATGTACATATAGTATATATATATTTTTTTTCAAGCAGATAAGATCCACAAGAAAAATACAAGCTAGTTTGTACCAAAGAGGATAAATATATGAATATATGCAAAAACCTGGCATCTAAATTTCCACATAATTTATTTGCTGAAGAGTTGTGATGAAATGTCAACAAAGCTTTTGCACACAAATCTGAATTTTTTACAACTATCCATTCTTAACTTTCCTTTCTCTTGATTTCCCATTCATGAAAATGCTTCTTCTTTACTTTGTTCAACTTTGTGGAAAAATTTGGCAACAGAGCATTTGTACAAAATCATCAAAAGACAAAGTTTTGTGATTTTATAAATTCCAAATTCGATTCATATGGGACTTTTAATGCTCTCGCGCAAGCCGTTGAAACATATCTTCAGTGCAATAATATCATAGAAGTATAGTGTAGTGGTAAATAGACTTTTAAACAATACTTTGAAAAATAAATATTTAAACAACTTGATAAGTATTAGAACAGATCAAAGTGAAACATGAGTTAAGTTTGTATATTATAGTTAAAATAACAAGAACAATACAAAAAAGTACCCTACATATAGCTTTTATAGAATTGGGGAATTTGGTCTTAAAAATTAAAACAAGAATGCCCAGTTATTGCACATAAGTACACAATAGTTTCTATCAAAAAAATTCAACTTATTTCACAAATTTTTATAAAATCTTTCATATAAAATTTTCAAAGATTTTTATTTGATCATTTGATTCGAATTGATATCTTTTTATATTAAATCATGAAAAGCCTCATTCAGTTCTGCCAAAAAATAGTTGGCGCAGTCGATAAGCCTAAAATTTAGCGGCTGTGTTGCAGTTCGTCACGTACACATACATTTGTGTATCCGCCCCTTTGCGCAATTGAGGTAGAATCGCCCCAGCTAGCTCAGTACATGGAGTCGCGGTTCTGAACCCTATTTCCATCTTAATGCAGGGTGGATGTCACAATCATCTTAATAATTCCTCTCTCACATAACCTCACAAGAAGCCCACCCTTCCTTGGACCGCTCGTTTCGCATCGCTCTGCAGGTCCCCTTTCCTTACCTTTGCTCCAATATATTGCAGCCTACCTACCCTTTATTCGTCTTCCCCCTCCCCTCTCGATTAATTTCGCACACCATATTAAGTACAAGAAAATTAAAAAGTTCTGCAGGGCGAAATCAAAAGCCCTTGGAATCATGGCAGGAATACTGTTCGTGATATTACATATATACCTAAATAAATTAGGGGTACATGACAGATGATGTTCTGGGTCACCCTGGTCCACATTTTATTCGATATCTCGAAAATGCTTTCACATATACAACTAAGGGCTACTTCCGTTTAAAGCCCTCATTAATACCTTTAATTTGATACCCATATCGCACAAACAGATTCTAGAGTCACCCCTGGTCCAGCTTTATGACGATATCTCGAAAAGGCGTCCACCTATAGAACTATGGCCCACTCACTTTTAAAATACTCTTTAATACCTTCCATTCGATACCCATGTCATACAAACACATTCCAGGGTTACCCTAGTTTCATCTTCCTACATGGTGATTTTCCCTTATTTTGTCTCCAAAGCTCTCAGCTGAGTATGTAATGTTCGCTTACACCCGAACTTAGCCTTCCTTGCTTGTTTTTTTTTTTTACTAATTAGAGGTTTTTGTTATTAATTTCACTAAAAGTCACTATTTAATCGCGTCAAAAAACCAATCCAATCACCATGTTTCATCCCTTTTTTCGTATTTGGTATAGAATTATGGCATTTTTTTCATTTTTCAAATTTTTTGATATCGTGGGCGTGGTCATAGTCGGATTTCACTCATTTTAAATAGTGATCTGAGATGAGTGCCCAGGAACTTACATACCAAATTTCATTAAGATACCTCAAAATTTACTCAAGTTATCGTGTTTACGGGCAGACGGACGGACGGGCGGACATGTTTAAATTAATTTCTTTTTTCGCCCAGATCATTTTGATATATGGAAGTCTCTACATATCTCGATTAGTTTATGCCTTTACGGGGTACCGTTATGCGAACAAAATTAATATACTCTGTGAGCTCTACTCAGCTGAGTATAAAAAGTGCTCTGTTTTACTTATGATACCCGTGCTGATTTGGTCCTGGTAGGAATACCATCCTGAGGACAAGATCCACTTGCAGTGGTGTAAGACGACAATTGTTTGGAGGTTTAACTCTGGTGCTAGGCACCTTGTGTTTACTAAGGTGAATAATATGAGTTATTTTTGCATATACTTTATTCTTATTATTTATAATTTGCAAAAATTAACCAATATGTCGTTGAGTGCTAAAATTGGATGCAACAAAAAAATGTATTAGAGTCACCTAGCGCTGTAACGCTGCATTTTATTGCATCTTCACGTGCTAACCAGCGTTATCTGCAATATATGTATGTTTTCAATAGTACAATTGTAACTTTAGCTAACAACTGCCCATTCGTATCTTTTATTAAATCGTGTAATAAGTGACTCAACTCTGGCTTTGTTTAATGTTTACACTATATTTTCAGGCTTATACATAGATAGGGGGACCATTTTGCGTACGCTACAAATAAGTGACAAACAGCTTGGCGACATGGACAACTGCATCAGGGGACCCGCCAATACCCCCCCCCCCCCCCCATACGGTTCCAACCTTAAGCCTCAGCGGGCCATGTATTGGGACTAATAGGACGCTGAATTTAAGGGAAGTATACATGACTTATAAACATGTGTATAAGAAGTATTACTTTTGCATACTTTAATTTTGTCTTTCTAGATAACTTTGCCAACGACATGGTTATATCAATTTCGATGATTTTGTGGTACCCGCCTAAAAATTTTGAAGACAAGTTTTGATCTCCAAACCGGTGTTGGACCCACCCAGTGTGATTTATTTATACATATAATAACGGCCGAAGGCCCCCAATGCAGAAAAGTGTTCAGCGCAAAAATACTATAAATATCACACCCGGTTTCGGAGCACTTCAGGGACATTTTTGGCAAATCGAATTTATTATGTCGACAAATTTATCTGCCAGTAGCGTAACCCCTACATTAAAAGGCAGTCGAAAGCCGATCCTTACTTCAGCGAAAAATGTTGCTAGCAATGGACACTGCCTTCCACATGAATTTTAGAGGTTCATTCTGTTTGGCGAGCGACCAAAGAGGATAGATATTTATCCTGCGTTGAGTTAACGCATCTATATGAAATACTGCTTATGTGACGGGGCTTTAAATCGTCAATAGATAATCGAAAATTAAAATAATCTTGTTATATGTAATCTTGTTATACGTATTGCTAATCGTGCTGCAAACAGGCGAAAGATTGCTGTTTTGGCATGATAGAAAATGAGGTTGTTAATTTTTGAAAATTTTCCTACGCTTCCGACAACACGCCGCTGCCTTTGCTGTGTTTCGACGAGATCGCGTATGTTGCGCGCTTGCAGCACTTAAACTGCTTATACGGCGAATACATGACACAAAAGCCATGCGCAACTATAAAACGACGAAATTTGTGCAAATGAAAATTTTGACATACACGGCCCAAAAACACTGCACAATATTCATTTTTAAAGTAGCGCAACAAATGAAACATGTGTTTTAATTGTACAAAAAAGGCACTAATTGTTTAAAAAATCACTCTTTATTTTCCACAAACACTCCAAACACATCAACACCTTATAAATAGCTTATACATGTCCTTTAAATCTTGTCTCAAACCACTTGCAGCTGCAGCGTACGCTCCTCCATTTGCTTTGGCCTTGCATTATCGTAACGTACAAATTTATTAACTTGGAATGCTTCATCTTCATGATAATCTGTATCTACAACAAATACATCAACCACTTTTTCTATAATATACTGTTCCTTTTGTAGTATATTTGTTAGTAGCAACGGACTAATTTTGATAAGTCCCAAACGCGCTGGACACACCGTAAGCGGAAATTCACGTTGTTCACCTGATGCTAATTTACCAATTGAAAACTCTGCAGCACCACTATAATCACAATTGAATTCAAGTTGTGTTTCTAATTTGACGACTAAATCCATTGGACGTTCTGCAGTATTGGTCAAACGACAAACAAACGTAAAAGCTTCACCTATTTTGACAATATTTTGTGCATCAATAACTTCGAGGCGTACATCTTTGTATTCAAAGGGCTGAAATATAAAACCAATGGTAAAATTAATATTGTTATTGAATCAACTATTTCAGTGTTCTTGATATGCACATACCAATCGTTGCAATTGACTCGTTTGCAAACGTCCTTTTTCGCCAAGATTCGAGCGCCATACAATATCTAATTTTCCAACAGTGTTCGCTAGTCGCAGGGTTTTAATGTATTAGATTGTAAATCGGCTTTAACAGTAACACCATCCACAGAATAGGTGGTGCAGTTATGCACACAAATGTAGCTAGCAAATGTTTCACCTGCAATAGAAAAAAGATCGCATTATCACCTACAAATGCTGCAGGACATCTGAAAATTTTACCTAAATATATGGAACCGAAATATTGTGGCAATAACATGAATTTTAGCTTTTTAGCGTTCTATTGCTGTAATCAGCACTCCATATTTTCCACAGTGCTGGTAATTCACGATACAAGTCAAAAAACTCGCACCAGAAGCGTTAATTTTCCATTTTATTTATAATTACGCTTTTTCACTTTTATTGAATTCCTGGTACAAGCTAGAGATGGTTTTTACGCCTTCGATAATAAAATTTTTAAGCGATGTTATGTTATCAGAAACCACAGGTAAACTGTGTAAGATTCACCACACACGAAGAAAAAAGCATGTGCAATATTTGCAGACATGCGTAAATATCAAAATCGTTTTGATTTTAGTGCAGTTCTCTGCGCAAATAGCGCAAACACTGCACACACCGGGCAAATCCTTGTGCAAATTGGTAATTGGCACAAGGATACTTGTGCCGTGTAATTGGCGTATTACTATCACCCTGCAAGACGGAGGTAACCAGTTCACCCACGCATTCAAAGCTTTTTTCGCTCTCCACTAACACATCGACGTTTCATGCTGTCATCGAAATAACAGTTCATTAATTATTCCGGAAAACATTGAAACGCAAAAAAAATATTGTAACGAATTTGCTGCAAATCCTCTTATTTGCAATCCTCTGCTAAGTTCGAATCACTAAACTGTTGAATAAATAACTCCAATATTGAATGATGGAAAATGGCCTTTATTAAGTACTTCACAATAACACTTATACTTTGCTACTCGCTGGCTTAATAACCATACTGATTGATAACTCAACTCAAACTGAATTGCAGCGCCTCTACATCTGTTGCCTTTTATACCCTTTGGTTTCCTCGTTAGCATTTTTCCAGAATGTACTAGCATTGTCCATGAGCTCTCAAACTTCTCAGCTACAACTAAAATTGCACAATTTTATACATCTTTTAGGCGCTTCCAGAATCTACTAGTCCAGTAGCTCTCAAACTTCTCAGATATATGCATGTGTTTGCGCATTGACTCTCCGCTGCTCGTATTCGTACATGGTACATATGTGTAGACGCAATTATTTATTCGTTTATGCAGATACATAAAGATTGAATTATTGATGTGAATGTTTGTAGTTTACAGTCTCTCGCGCGCACATAGGCGTATAAGTAAATGCATCTGTGTGACATCTCTCTGGGCTGCCTTATATATGTGTATACTTGATTTCATTATTAACGTAAATACTGCTTGGCATGGCCTTAGCATCGCCTTAGTGATGGGATAACTTAGTGATGATAATATCCGTGACACTGCCCTCCACCTAAGTCTGATCGTCCCGATCAGACAAATCTCTCGATCTAAACGTTGCCAGCCTTTCCAAATGGAACACTTTCATTTTGGTTCGTGGTTTACCGATGGTTTGTATGCGGTACACTACATCGTTGATCCGTTTTACAACTTTGTATGGGCCTTCCCAATTACACAGCAATTTCGGGGACAAACCTTTTTTACGTTGTGGGTTGTATAACAGCACCAAATCTCCTTCCTGAAAACCTTCTGAATTAATGGCTTTATCATATCTGGCTTTCATCTTGTCACTCATAATCTTTGTTCGTTGCCTTATCAGATCATGTATTTCTCTTAGCTCTTCTTCTAAATCACTAGTGGATTTCCTGACATTTCTCTCCGCATTGACATCTATCCCAAACTTCAAATCAGCTGGCAGTCTAAGGCCATTGCCAAAAATTACTTTTGCAGGGGTTTGGCCCGTTGTCTCATGCACTGCTGATCGGTAAGCCATCAAGAATAATTGTATGCGGGTATCCCATTCTTTATGGTACTTGTCTACTACTTTCCTTAAGTGCTCCTCCAATGTTCTATTGAATCGTTCTACCATACCATCGGATTGAGGATGCAATGCAGTTGTCCGTGTTTTTCGAATGCCCAATGACTTACACATTTCCTGGAACACAGCTGATTCGCAATTCCTGCCTTGGTCAGAATGTAACTCCATTGGTACACCATACCTTGCATTCCATTCGTTTTAACCACTTCTGCTACTGTTTCTGCTTCTTGGTTTGGGATTGGGTATACCTCTGGTCATTTACTGAAATAATCCATAACCACCAGTACGTATTTGTTTCCGTGGTTGCTAGTAGGAAATGGACCTGCGACATCCATGGCGATCCTTTCAAATGGGGCACCTGAGTTATATTGCTTCATCTGGCCATGACTTCGTGTTCTCGGCCCTTTCGCTCTGCTGCAAACCTCGCAGTTCGCAATCCACTCAGTGACCGACTGACGGCAACCAACCCAATAGAATCTCTGTTTAATCTTCTCGAGCGTCTTCGTGATTCCAAGATGACCTCCGCTTGGACCATTATGCAGCTCGCTGAGCACGTCAGGAATCCTCTTTCTGGGAACAACTATCAGTTTATTCTTGTATTTACCATCCTCACTCTCCCATACTCGATGAAGGCAACCGGATATCAATTCTAAACTGTTCCACTGTGCCCAATATGACTTCGCAATGGGACTCTCTGCTGACATCTCTTCTCTGTTTGGTCTTTCATTTCGTTCGAGCCCTTGCATAACACGTGACAGATCTGCATCTTCTAGCTGGCACTTTCTTAGCTGTTCCTTGTCCCATTCATCTGTACATGTTATATTCATTAGCCGGACATCTATAATGTCTTCTTTAGCCTCGGCTTTTGAACAGTGCTTGCATTCCAAACTACATGGTCTTCGTGACATTGCATCAGCATTTCCATGGGTACTACCTTTTCGATGCTCAATGGAAAAGTCGTAGCTTTGTAGTCGCTCGATCCACCGTGCCAATTGTCCTTCCGGATTACGGAACTGCAGAAGCCATTTCAACGCTGCGTGATCTGTCCTGACACGGAATCGCTGGCCGTAGAGGTATTTGTGAAAATGTTTAATGCACTCTACCAATGCCAACAGCTCTCTCCGTGTAACGCAATAGTTCCTCTCTGGTTTTCCAATTGAACGGCTGTAATATGCAACTACCTTCTCTTGTCCATCGACCAGTTGTGATAAAACGCCTCCTATAGCATATCCGCTCGCATCTGTATCTAGAATAAACGTTGCTCCTGGAATCGGGTATGCCAACATTGGAGCAGTGCACAACCGCTCTTTCAATGTTTGGAAAGCTACTTCTTGCTCCTTCTTCCATTCAAAAGCTTTATTTTTCCTTGTTAGCTCGTGGAGACTATGGGCTAAGCTGGCAAAATTTGGTACAAATCGGCGGTAATATGTGGACAGCCCAAGGAAACTTCTCAATTCATGCAGATTCTGTGGTCTTGGCCAATCCTTTACTGCCTCTATCTTTTCATTTGCTGTACAGATACCTTCTGTCGTTACCTTGTGGCCCAAATAATTTACTTCCTTTTTAAACAGCTTACACTTTTTGGGACTTAACTTCAGACCAGCGCCAGCTATTCTCTGGAAAACTTCCTCCAAGTTTTTAAGATGTTCATCAAAACTCTTGCCCAATACGATGATGTCGTCCAGGTACACCAAGCATGTTTTCCAATGTAGTCCTTTGAGTACCTGGTCCATGAGTCTCTCAAAAGAAGCTGGTGCATTACAAAGTCTAAAAGGCATCACTGTAAATTGCCAAAGACCATCACCGACATTGAAGGCTGTTTTCTCTTTATCTTCCTCCTTCACCTCAACTTGCCAGTAGCCGCTTTTCAAGTCCAGTGTGGAAAACCATTTCGTACCAGATAGCGAGTCCAGAGTGTCGTCAATTCTTGGCAACGGGTAGCTATCCTTTTTCGTAACGTCATTCAACTTTCGATAGTCCACGCAAAACCTCATTTTTCCATCCTTCTTCTTTACAAGTACTACCGGTGAGCTCCATGGACTAGCTGATGGTTCGATGACGCCGCTGTCACTCATTTCTTGTATGATTTGTCTCACAACTTCCCGCTTCGCCAGTGGAACACTACGTGGAGCTTGACGGATCGGCCTCGCATCTCCAGTGTCAATTTGATGTTTCACAACATTGGTGCGGCCTGGTTTGGAACCATCCTGGTCAAATATGTTCGCGTATTTTATGAGCAGTTGTTTTGCCTTACTCTGATAGGCTTCCTCTAGCCCATGCGTCCATGCCGTGATATCATTTGAAAGATCAGTATTACTAGATGAAACGTGTTCCTGGAGCTGTTCACAGTTAATAACTACTTCGGTCTCTTGGCATCTTCCCAAAATAGCTCCTTTGGTCAAATTTAATGGTGACTTGAACTCATTGAGTACTCTTACCGGAATGCGTCCATCTTGTTTTGTCATAGCCAGGGTTTTTCCTACAAGTATGTTCAGTGCTGATTTATTTGCTGCTTCGACAACCCACAATTTGTTTGTCCCACAATCTCCATCAATCTTTGCCCAGATGACTGCTTCTGATTTTGGTGGTATTTGCTGACTCAAAGCGAAGTTACCTCGTTCTTGAGCCACTGGTGGTTATTCACCATCCCTCTAAACAAAGGACTTAAGCTTTATAGAAGGTGGCGCATTGCGCATGTAAACATTAGTTCAGCTGTTTTTTATGGGCAATTTTTACGTTATTTTCCTCTTGTTTTTTTCTCTCTTTCTTTCATTCGCTGAAGCAGTCAAGTGTGATGTAGGTGCGCAGAACGAAGCAATTTTGAACTCGTGTATGCACAATCCCTTGTGAACACAAAGCTTTACCGATAACTCTGTTATCGATTAATTTATCGAATTCTCGCAAAGTAATATTGCATTGTCATTGGAGTTATACATGTGTGCAAAATTTCAACTCAATCGGACACCGGGAAGTGTATCAAATTAAACTTGCAAGATTTGATTACAGACCAACCAAATGAAAGTAAATAAAAGCTTATGAAAAAAGGAATTGATTTAGCCTTGTCCGTCTATCAGTCTGTCGGTGCACACGATAACTTGAGTAAATATTGAGAATAAAATATTGAAATTTGGTATATGGGTTTCTTGGCGCTCATCTCCCATCGCTATTAGAAATGATGGAAATCGGATAGTAACCACGCCCACTTTTGACATATATAACATTTAAAAAAAACTTAAAATCTGCTTATTTATTTACTAAATTCATCTAAAATATTGAAATTTGATGTGTGGACTGATATTAAGACCCTTGATAAAAATTAAAAAATGTTTTTGAAAAAGGGCGTGGCACCGCCCACTTGTGATTAAATCAATTTTACAAATACAAATTTTATTAATCATAAATCAAAACCCGTTGAACCTATCATAACAAAATTCGACAGAGAGCTTGCCTTTACTATAAAGAATGGTTCGAAGCAAAATTTACGAAATCGGTGAAGGACCATGCCAACTTTTATATAAAAGATTTTTAAAAGGGTCGTGGACGAATACAATAAGCTATATCCTTGCAAAAAAGAGTTTTTTTTTTATCAATGCTACATTTTGTAAGGGCAATTATAAAAAATAAAAAGGAAACAATTTTAATTTTTGAAAATGGGCGTGGCACCGCCCTTTTTATGACCCAAAAATTTTCTGTGTTTCGAGAGCCATAACTCCGTATAGTCGGAAATACTTTAGTAAAAATGGACGGGGTCGGTTAAGGATCGCGGCCACTTTTATATAAAAGTCGTAGACTAGAATAATAAGCTATACCTTAGGGCAAAATAGTTTTGTATCAATATTTCACTTACCAAGTTTTATTGTAAGCGGAAATTGGGAGACATTTTTATTAATGGGCAATGCCACGCCCCTATTCCAAAGCATTACAAAACATTTCTACAGCCTCAAAAAAATAAATCCCTCGTAACAAAATTCGAAAAGGTAATTTATCGGAAAGAACTGTACAATTCAAACTCACGCTGAGTATATAATATTCGGTTACACCCATACTTAGACACCCGTACTTGTTTTTGTTTTTTTTTTTTTTAATTAGCTGAACAAACAGAACTAATTAGTATTGATTTATATTCTAGCGAAATAAAATGAGCGCCGCTTTGACAAAACATTTTGCTATACTCTTTCAAAAGAACATTTCCTTGCAATTGTTTTTTTATATGTGGGCGAATCCCAAATAACGTCCATCACGAACCGAAAATCAAAAGTGGTCAGACTTTATTTATATCACTTGAGATTAAAGGTCAAATATGTGTATGATGTGGAAATCAAATAGTTTATTCTTTCCCCTCATCCTGGATAGAGAACCATGATTTCAAAGAAAGGCTTCATCTGTTTTGCGAATTCGGATGTTTTACTACCAAAATATAACGTCCTTTCCCTATATTGTTGCGCTGTTAAACCCAGATCTATATTTTGCTTTTAATAAAATTTGGTCTAGACTTTTATTTAGCATTAAAAAAACTTTAAAAATGGAGGTTTTATAAAAAAGCTTTCAGTTGTTAAATAGATCTGTTTACTGAGAATTTTCCAGAAAGTTCTGGTAACAATTTTTTATGGTGTCTAAAATTTGTCAAGTCCATCACCTCTCTTCCATTTGTTGATCCATATATTGACCTATAACTTTATTTCTTATATGTTGTCAGAAATAGGGAATTTTGCGCTTTCAGCAGTGTATAAACTGTTCCTGGATATGTTAGAGAAATCTTACAAAATATGACGAAAATTTAAATATCTTTTTTAATTTACATATTCAAAAGATTATCTAAGGAAAATCTGAAATCAATTCTGATTTCAACAAAATATGAATTTTAAAGATGAATTTAGGTTTTACTGGTATATTCAACAATTTCGTATGAAGAAAGAAAAAAAAGCGGTACAAACTAGCTTGCACTTTTCTTGTGAATTTTATCTGCTTGGCTAGAAATGGTTAAATGGCAATATCTCATACAAATTTCAAAGATTAAACAGAAGGAAAGTTATATACCAGTATACGTCTCCACTTATGAAAAGTGGGGCTTTGGAGCCCTAGTCCGGACTTTGAGGGCGTATTCGAAATTCAAAGAATGCAGATTTTGTTTACTCTACTAGAACTAAAGCTAGATGTCTCGCAAAGAATATATTTTCAATGTCATATAGGGTTCATCATTCAGAACAAATTCAACGTTTTAAAAAGCTATTTCAGATTTCGAAAATCTACGGGCATTGGGTCTTTATTGAACCTTTGTTTTTCTGATTTATGGAATATAAAATTTCTCCTTACCTTCGTTAAGTTTTGCATACTTTGACAAGCATTAAAAAATTACATTTATTTCTTGTCTCATCCAACCTCATACATATATATATATGTGCTTCCATTTTTGAGATACCCACAATTTTTGTTTCAAATATTGAAATATCCGTTCAGTCCACTGCCCATGTCCTCATTTATGCAGGTTGAAATGCGTGCGAATATCGCGTCCGTTACCCAGGACTTGCCCATATGTATTTGCGAAGTTGAATAGCGTTATTAAGTTAACACGTGTACAATGAATGTGTTTTTAGTGAAAAGTACACGTAATTAGTTTTATCTGTTTCCAAGCTGTTAATATTCCATCGTACACTGCGACAAAACCAGAGTTGGGAGCAGTGCACTAAATTTTGAGCAACTACACTGCTCGAATTGAAGTGGGCTGACATAATCAAGATATTGCCTAAAGTATTAATGAAACCTTAATTTGTTATGGATTTAAACGTCTGTTCATCATTCACATATTAGTAAAGCAAGCCAATACCCGCGCTCCATTCCGCATGAAGAAAATGCAACATAAAACTATTGCGATATACCAATATATGATTATGTAAACAGTACAGAGACCTTCCCGAAAATAAACTTTGAATAGTCCCAACAAATCACGAAATGTCCGCAGTCGCGGAAATAACCGCACAGTGATAATTAGAAGGAATGATATCTGGATTTTTTAAAAAGGTAGGCTCAAATACTCCCCTGAAATACTCTGTTTTTAACGATCTTAAAAAAAAAAATATTCATATTACTTATTTATTAATGTTCAAACCGGAGCGTTAGGATTAAATTGTGTAAAAGGCACAACATTGCATTGACATGCATGGTTAGGTTAGGTTGGGGTGCGCCCCTTTTAGATAAAGCAAAGATCGGGGCAAACTGGTGACAGCGAGGAAAAATGAACAAGCAGCGTGAGTTGAGTTGTATTTTTGCCGACAAATAAGAAAGACTTAACAGGCGTGATCTATCAATTCTTTAACTAAATTTTTTATATTAACCTTTGTATCTCTTTTTAACCATTTAAATTTATTTGAAATCAGCAAATGCTGTCTCTCAGCATGCACACAAAGCGGCCAGAGTCTCGTGATTTTAGCAGTGATCCTAATTTTATTTTGACCTAAGTATGTACTTAGTGGGTCTTGTGTTCTCCTACTATTATTATTTGAACAGGTTCTCTTAGTAATCTTGCAATTGTCTGAGAAGTATCATTTGGAGACTGCTAACCCCTTGAATCTGCTATGTATGTTTCTTTTGATTGATGTAAGAATATGATGCTACTCGACCGTCTCCGTGCAGTGCTCCTGCCTTGCAAGCTCTCGTTGCCTTCGATGTTCTTGTGATTAGGGTAATGTTTGCGAAGTTAGCTGTGGCTTGAAGCGACTTTGAAGCGCCTTGAGCGTGGTTTAGCTATCTGAGTAAAAGCACACTTCGCGCCCTCCTACCGAGGGTTCCGGCAGGAACGTACACAACATCTCTATGCCCAGAACTTCCGCTAGGAAGAAATTAGAAAAATTGGAAAGACGGACTGATAGCGACACCTTACCGCAGTCCATTTTGGAACCGCAGGTGTAAACCGAAAATGTGTCCTTCCTTTGCAAGGAATACTTGCTGAAGAAATATTGGTAGCGGACCAAAAATCCTTTCGATATGTCTAAACTTATAAATTAGAATCTTAAAATCATTTACCGACTTAAATAATGTCGAAAGAATAAAAAATCGGATATGATATACACATCGAAAAGGAAATTTAATTATAAGAAATGCTGCCTTTTAATTTAATACCCAGGGATCCTCTAGCTTATTTCAAGTCCACATCGTACACTTCTGAATCTCTAGAGGTTTGTTCTCTAAAGACAGCAAAGCTTTAACACCCCCGAATCAGAAAGGCTTGCTTTTACGAGGCAAGGAAAACGGGAATAATTCAATCCCCTTTTGCGAAAGCTTTAGTAGATAAGTACCTAAGCAGTATATTACTTGCAGTAGTAATGTTGGAGGAGCCGTGTATAGAAATCCACGGAATTGGTAAAAGCTGGTCACCATTCAACAAGGAATGACTCGGTCCTTCCGGCCACTTGGCACCAAGTAGCATCTGAGACGCCACTGAACATACGTTAATCAGTGAGCTAATGTGAGGAGGCGACAATCTGGCCAGGCTACTCCGACATAATGGGTTTAAGCGCTAGCTGGGGGATTTTATCGGCAGAGTCCGACCACCATAAGATGCAAGTGGGCGACGGCCTTTGATCGGCTCGGTTTACAAACGTGAATAGTAATACTATTATTCCCGCTGAGAGGGTTGTGTGCTTGGCTTGGCACCCGTCACGTAAAACCACACTCCAAAAAAAAAACAAGCCTCTGATAATAAGCCACCAGTTTTATGACGACGAACCCTGCAAAAGCTGTATAACTTGGGGGCATGTACCGGTAACGTCCGTTGCTTTAATGCGCCGGGTGCCGATACCCGGCAGGTTGTTGTCCAAGTCAAGGCAAAAGATGACGTCACCGCTATTCAAGGAGTTAGCAGTCTCAATCTGATACTCCTCAGATAACTGCAAGATAACTAAGAGAACCTGGCCTAATAATAATAGTAGGAGAACACAAAACCTAATACATAGGTCAGAATTAAATTAGGATCACTGCTACAATCACGAGACTCTGGCGGCTTGGCGTGCATGCTAAGAGACAGCATTTGCTGATTTCAAATAAATTTAAGTGTTTAAAAAGGGATACAGTTTTCTGCGGAAAAATTTTTGGATA
Organism: Eurosta solidaginis; assembly: GCF_040869045.1. Taxonomy (NCBI): domain Eukaryota; kingdom Metazoa; phylum Arthropoda; class Insecta; order Diptera; family Tephritidae; genus Eurosta; species Eurosta solidaginis. The sequence continues at coordinate 68,399,807 of NC_090319.1, read as the reverse complement.
TCCTTTTCTGAATCTCATATTTTTATTAGTGATCATTATTTTCAATGTATTTAGTAATTATAATTAAGTACTTCGTTTTGTCCCCGTTTTTAGACGGTCTCATGAATTCCACCAGTTTAATTGAAATGGACACATATGGCCAGGTAGCTCTTAATTCCATTCAAACGGTCGATCTAGAATTTTATTATTGAATGACAGGCAGAGTTTGATTTCTCTAAATTTAACAAGATTGCACAAAAAATATTGTTAATGCCTGGTTTTTCAGTTCGAGTTTAAACCCTAGTTAAAACTGACTATAGTTTAACCTTGCCACTTTGTTCGATAACAGAAAGTTTTGCTGCTAATCTCAGCTTAAGTGGCCGAAGTGGCAGGGTTAAACTCTAATCAACTTTAACCAGAGTTTAAACTCGCACTGAAAACCCCGGCCTAAGTAAGTTCAGTTTAGTTGTATTAACTCGGACTAATAAAAAGTAGTACAGAGTCAGGCAAAAGATACTTTCATGGAAAAAGCTTATTTTAATCGGTAAGCGGTTGTGGGCAGTGCAATCGTCCAAAGAATAAAAAATGTAAGGCGCGATAACCTCCGAAGAGATCTAAGGCCGAGCTTCTCTTCCAATTTGCGTCGTGCTCCTCTTGATTTTCCCTACAAATTGGCCGGACGGGACCTACATGTTTCATGCCGACTCCGAACGGCATCTGCAAGGCAGATGAGTTTTCACTGAGAGCTTTTCATGGCAGAAATACACCCGGAGCGCTTGCCAAACACTGCCGAGGGGCGACCCCGCTTAGACAAATTTTCTTCTAATTGAAAAACCTTATTTCTAAAATTTTGATGTTGCTTTGCCCGGGGCGTGAACCCAGGGCATACGGTGGGAGCACGCTACCATCACACCACGGTGGCCGCACAGAATAAATGCTGGAAAACAGCGCTATTCGAGCACGTTGATGTGGAAATAATAAAAATAATAGGACGGAGGATGGAGAATGCCTGAATATAATATCACAAACTTCTGAAAAACTGTGAGATGCGCTAAGGACAACAAAGAATATGTGCAGATAAGTGTTTAGAAGTTCATCGCTGACACCAGGAAACATGGTGGAAGAGAGCTCACTTACATAAATGTTAGAAGTTCAAATGGAAAACCACATTTGGCATTTCAAGAACTTTGTAGAAAATTTAACAAAGAACTGTTTATGAACATGAAGTTGGTACACGTGTGTGTCAACTTAATAACACTGTTCAACTTCGCAAATACATATGGGCAAGTCCTGGGTTACGGACGGGACATTCGTACGCATTTCAACCTGCATAAATGAGAACATGAGCAGCGGGCTGAGCGGATATTACAATATTTGAAGCAAAAATTGTGGGTACCTTAAAAATGGAAGTTCATATATGTATATATATGAGGTTCGGATACGACGAGAAATATATGTAATTTTTTAATGCTTGTGAAAGTATGCAAAACTTAAGGAAGCCAAGGGGCAATGTTACATGCCTTAAACGAGAAACAGAAAGTGAAATTAATAACCAATGCCCGTAGATTTTCGAAATCTGAAATATATTTTTAAAACGCTGGATATAAATAAGCTTTAGTGCGCTTACGGACGCGACAATTTTTTCTCAATGAGCAACACTACATGACATTGAAAATACATATATCCTTTGCGAGACATCAAGTTTCAGGTCTAGTAGAGTAAACAAAATCTGCATACCTGGAATTTCTAATACGCCCTTAAAATTCGGGCGAAGGGGCCAAAAACACCCTTTTCATAAGAGGAGACTTATACTGGTATATAACCTTCCCTCTGTTTATTCTTCCTTATACATTTTTAGATCATTCAATAGAGTACGTTCTTGTACTTCTAACGATGTACAGATGTTACCTTTATAGAAGAAATAGAACAAAAGTATAAAATAAATCAAAACTTTAAAGATAAAAAAAAATAAAAATTTAAAAAAAATAAATGTAAGACCCGATAACCTCCGAAGAGATCTAAGGCCGAGCTTCTCTTCCAATTTGCGTCGTGCTCCTCTTCATTTTCCCTACAAATTGGCCGGACGGGACCTACATGTTTTATGCCGACTCCGAACGGCATCTGCAAGGAAGATGAGTTTTCACTGAGAGCTTTTCATGGCAGAAATACACCCGGAGCGCTTGCCAAACACTGCCGAGGGGCGACCCCGCTTAGAAAAATTTTCTTCTAATTGAAAAACCTTATTTCTAAAATTTTGATGTTGCTTTGCACGGGGTGTGAACCCAGGGCATACGGTGTGGTAGGCGCAGCACGCTACCATCACACCACGGTGGCCGCCTTTAAAGATACCATATATAATTTTGCGTTCAAAAGCCCCCAAATAAAATTAATCGACTGAAATTCGAATACGATATTCCCATTTAACCAATTCTGGTCGACAAATATATGTACATATAGTATATATATATTTTTTTTCAAGCAGATAAGATCCACAAGAAAAATACAAGCTAGTTTGTACCAAAGAGGATAAATATATGAATATATGCAAAAACCTGGCATCTAAATTTCCACATAATTTATTTGCTGAAGAGTTGTGATGAAATGTCAACAAAGCTTTTGCACACAAATCTGAATTTTTTACAACTATCCATTCTTAACTTTCCTTTCTCTTGATTTCCCATTCATGAAAATGCTTCTTCTTTACTTTGTTCAACTTTGTGGAAAAATTTGGCAACAGAGCATTTGTACAAAATCATCAAAAGACAAAGTTTTGTGATTTTATAAATTCCAAATTCGATTCATATGGGACTTTTAATGCTCTCGCGCAAGCCGTTGAAACATATCTTCAGTGCAATAATATCATAGAAGTATAGTGTAGTGGTAAATAGACTTTTAAACAATACTTTGAAAAATAAATATTTAAACAACTTGATAAGTATTAGAACAGATCAAAGTGAAACATGAGTTAAGTTTGTATATTATAGTTAAAATAACAAGAACAATACAAAAAAGTACCCTACATATAGCTTTTATAGAATTAGGGAATTTGGTCTTAAAAATTAAAACAAGAATGCCCAGTTATTGCACATAAGTACACAATAGTTTCTATCAAAAAAATTCAACTTATTTCACAAATTTTTATAAAATCTTTCATATAAAATTTTCAAAGATTTTTATTTGATCATTTGATTCGAATTGATATCTTTTTATATTAAATCATGAAAAGCCTCATTCAGTTCTGCCAAAAAATAGTTGGCGCAGTCGATAAGCCTAAAATTTAGCGGCTGTGTTGCAGTTCGTCACGTACACATACATTTGTGTATCCGCCCCTTTGCGCAATTGAGGTAGAATCGCCCCAGCTAGCTCAGTACATGGAGTCGCGGTTCTGAACCCTATTTCCATCTTAATGCAGGGTGGATGTCACAATCATCTTAATAATTCCTCTCTCACATAACCTCACAAGAAGCCCACCCTTCCTTGGACCGCTCATTCCGCATCGCTCTGCAGGTCCCCTTTCCTTACCTTTGCTCCAATATATTGCAGCCTACCTACCCTTTATTCGTCTTCCCCCTCCCCTCTCGATTAATTTCGCACACCATATTAAGTACAAGAAAATTAAAAAGTTCTGCAGGGCGAAATCAAAAGCCCTTGGAATCATGGCAGGAATACTGTTCGTGCTATTACATATATACCTAAATAAATTAGGGGTACATGACAGATGATGTTCTGGGTCACCCTGGTCCACATTTTATTCGATATCTCGAAAATGCTTTCACATATACAACTAAGGGCTACTTCCGTTTAAAGCCCTCATTAATACCTTTAATTTGATACCCATATCGCACAAACAGATTCTAGAGTCACCCCTGGTCCAGCTTTATGACGATATCTCGAAAAGGCGTCCACCTATAGAACTATGGCCCACTCACTTTTAAAATACTCTTTAATACCTTCCATTCGATACCCATGTCATACAAACACATTCCAGGGTTACCCTAGTTTCATCTTCCTACATGGTGATTTTCCCTTATTTTGTCTCCAAAGCTCTCAGCTGAGTATGTAATGTTCGCTTACACCCGAACTTAGCCTTCCTTGCTTGTTTTTTTTTTTACTAATTAGAGGTTTTTGTTATTAATTTCACTAAAATTCACTATTTAAACGCGTCAAAAAACCAATCCAATCACCATGTTTCATCCCTTTTTTCGTATTTGGTATAGAATTATGGCATTTTTTTCATTTTTCAAATTTTCTGATATCGTGGGCGTGGTCATAGTCGGATTTCACTCATTTTAAATAGTGATCTGAGATGAGTGCCCAGGAACTTACATACCAAATTTCATTAAGATACCTCAAAATTTACTCAAGTTATCGTGTTTACGGGCAGACGGGCGGACGGGCGGACATGTTTAAATTAATTTCTTTTTTCGCCCAGATCATTTTGATATATGGAAGTCTCTACATATCTCGATTAGTTTATGCCTTTACGGGGTACCGTTATGCGAACAAAATTAATATACTCTGTGAGCTCTACTCAGCTGAGTATAAAAAGTGCTCTGTTTTACTTATGATACCCGTGCTGATTTGGTCCTGGTAGGAATACCATCCTGAGGACAAGATCCACTTGCAGTGGTGTAAGACGACAATTGTTTGGAGGTTTAACTCTGGTGCTAGGCACCTTGTGTTTACTAAGGTGAATAATATGAGTTATTTTTGCATATACTTTATTCTTATTATTTATAATTTGCAAAAATTAACCAATATGTCGTTGAGTGCTAAAATTGGATGCAACAAAAAAATGTATTAGAGTCACCTAGCGCTGTAACGCTGCATTTTATTGCATCTTCACGTGCTAACCAGCGTTATCTGCAATATATGTATGTTTTCAATAGTACAATTGTAACTTTAGCTAACAACTGCCCATTCGTATCTTTTATTAAATCGTGTAATAAGTGACTCAACTCTGGCTTTGTTTAATGTTTACACTATATTTTCAGGCTTATACATAGATAGGGGGACCATTTTGCGTACGCTACAAATAAGTGACAAACAGCTTGGCGACATGGACAACTGCATCAGGGGACCCGCCAATACCCCCCACCCTCCCATACGGTTCCAACCTTAAGCCTCAGCGGGCCATGTATTGGGACTAATAGGACGCTGAATTTAAGGGAAGTATACATGACTTATAAACATGTGTATAAGAAGTATTACTTTTGCATACTTTAATTTTGTCTTTCTAGATAACTTTGCCAACGACATGGTTATATCAATTTCGATGATTTTGTGGTACCCGCCTAAAAATTTTGAAGACAAGTTTTGATCTCCAAACCGGTGTTGGACCCACCCAGTGTGATTTATTTATACATATAATAACGGCCGAAGGCCCCCAATGCAGAAAAGTGTTCAGCGCAAAAATACTATAAATATCACACCCGGTTTCGGAGCACTTCAGGGACATTTTTGGCAAATCGAATTTATTATGTCGACAAATTTATCTGCCAGTAGCGTAACCCCTACATTAAAAGGCAGTCGAAAGCCGATCCTTACTTCAGCGAAAAATGTTGCTAGCAATGGACACTGCCTTCCACATGAATTTTAGAGGTTCATTCTGTTTGGCGAGCGACCAAAGAGGATAGATATTTATCCTGCGTTGAGTTAACGCATCTATATGAAATACCGCTTATGTGACGGGGCTTTAAATCGTCAATAGATAATCGAAAATTAAAATAATCTTGTTATACGTATTGCTAATCGTGCTACAAACAGGCGAAAGATTGCTGTTTTGGCATGATAGAAAATGAGGTTGTTAATTTTAGAAAATTTTCCTACGCTTCCGACAACACGCCGCTGCCTTTGCTGTGTTTCGACGAGATCGCGTATGTTGCGCGCTTGCAGCACTTAAACTGCTTATACGGCGAATACATGACACAAAAGCCATGCGCAAATATAAAACGACGAAATTTGTGCAAATGAAAATTTTGACATACACGGCCCAAAAACACTGCACAATATTCATTTTTAAAGTAGCGCAACAAATGAAACATGTGTTTTAATTGTACAAAAAAGGCACTAATTGTTTAAAAAATCACTCTTTATTTTCCACAAACACTCCAAACACATCAACACCTTATAAATAGCTTATACATGTCCTTTAAATCTTGTCTCAAACCACTTGCAGCTGCAGCGTACGCTCCTCCATTTGCTTTGGCCTTGCATTATCGTAACGTACAAATTTATTAACTTGGAATGCTTCATCTTCATGATAATCTGTATCTACAACAAATACATCAACCACTTTTTCTATAATATACTGTTCCTTTTGTAGTATATTTGTTAGTAGCAACGGACTAATTTTGATAAGTCCCAAACGCGCTGGACACACCGTAAGCGGAAATTCACGTTGTTCACCTGATGCTAATTTACCAATTGAAAACTCTGCAGCACCACTATAATCACAATTGAATTCAAGTTGTGTTTCTAATTTGACGACTAAATCCATTGGACGTTCTGCAGTATTGGTCAAACGACAAACAAACGTAAAAGCTTCACCTATTTTGACAATATTTTGTGCATCAATAACTTCGAGGCGTACATCTTTGTATTCAAAGGGCTGAAATATAAAACCAATGGTAAAATTAATATTGTTATTGAATCAACTATTTCAGTGTTCTTGATATGCACATACCAATCGTTGCAATTGACTCGTTTGCAAACGTCCTTTTTCGCCAAGATTCGAGCGCCATACAATATCTAATTTTCCAACAGTGTTCGCTAGTCGCAGGGTTTTAATGTATTAGATTGTAAATCGGCTTTAACAGTAACACCATCCACAGAATAGGTGGTGCAGTTATGCACACAAATGTAGCTAGCAAATGTTTCACCTGCAATAGAAAAAAGATCGCATTATCACCTACAAATGCTGCAGGACATCTGAAAATTTTACCTAAATATATGGAACCGAAATATTGTGGCAATAACATGAATTTTAGCTTTTTAGCGTTCTATTGCTGTAATCAGCACTCCATATTTTCCACAGTGCTGGTAATTCACGATACAAGTCAAAAAAACTCGCACCAGAAGCGTTAATTTTCCATTTTATTTATAATTACGCTTTTTCACTTTTATTGAATTCCTGGTACAAGCTAGAGATGGTTTTTACGCCTTCGATAATAAAATTTTTAAGCGATGTTATGTTATCAGAAACCACAGGTAAACTGTGTAAGATTCACCACACACGAAGAAAAAAGCATGTGCAATATTTGCAGACATGCGTAAATATCAAAATCGTTTTGATTTTAGTGCAGTTCTCTGCGCAAATAGCGCAAACACTGCACACACCGGGCAAATCCTTGTGCAAATTGGTAATTGGCACAAGGATACTTGTGCCGTGTAATTGGCGTATTACTATCACCCTACAAGACGGAGGTAACCAGTTCACCCACGCATTCAAAGCTTTTTTCGCTCTCCACTAACACATCGACGTTTCATGCTGTCATCGAAATAACAGTTCATTAATTATTCCGGAAAACATTGAAACGCAAAAAAAATATTGTAACGAATTTGCTGCAAATCCTCTTATTTGCAATCCTCTGCTAAGTTCGAATCACTAAACTGTTGAATAAATAACTCCAATATTGAATGATGGAAAATGGCCTTTATTAAGTACTTCACAATAACACTTATACTTTGCTACTCGCTGGCTTAATAACCAAACTGATTGATAACTCAACACAAACTGAATTGCAGCGCCTCTACATCTGTTGCCTTTTATACCCTTTGGTTTCCTCGTTAGCATTTTTCCAGAATGTACTAGCATTGTCCATGAGCTCTCAAACTTCTCAGCTACAACTAAAATTGCACAATTTTATACATCTTTTAAGCGCTTCCAGAATCTACTAGTCCAGTAGCTCTCAAACTTCTCAGATATATGCATGTGTTTGCGCATTGACTCTCCGCTGCTCGTATTCGTACATGGTACATATGTGTAGACGCAATTATTTATTCGTTTATGCAGATACATAAAGATTGAATTATTGATGTGAATGTTTGTAGTTTACAGTCTCTCGCGCGCACATAGGCGTATAAGTAAATGCATCTGTGTGACATCTCTCTGGGCTGCCTTATATATGTGTATACTTGATTTCATTATTAACGTAAATACTGCTTGGCATGGCCTTAGCATCGCCTTAGTGATGGGATAACTTAGTGATGATAATATCCATGACACTGCCCTCCACCTAAGTCTGATCGTCCCGATCAGACAAATCTCTCGATCTAAACGTTGCCAGCCTTTCCAAATGGAACACTTTCATTTTGGTTCGTGGTTTACCGATGGTTTGTATGCGGTACACTACATCGTTGATCCGTTTTACAACTTTGTATGGGCCTTCCCAATTACACAGCAATTTCGGGGACAAACCTTTTTTACGTTGTGGGTTGTATAACAGCACCAAATCTCCTTCCTGAAAACCTTCTGAATTAATGGCTTTATCATATCTGGCTTTCATCTTGTCACTCATAATCTTTGTTCGTTGCCTTATCAGATCATGTATTTCTCTTAGCTCTTCTTCTAAATCACTAGTGGATTTCCTGACATTTCTCTCCGCATTGACATCTATCCCAAACTTCAAATCAGCTGGCAGTCTAAGGCCATTGCCAAAAATTACTTTTGCATGGGTTTGGCCAGTTGTCTCATGCACTGCTGATCGGTAAGCCATCAAGAATAATTGTATGCGGGTATCCCATTCTTTATGGTACTTGTCTACTACTTTCCTTAAGTGCTCCTCCAATGTTCTATTGAATCGTTCTACCATACCATCGGATTGAGGATGCAATGCAGTTGTCCGTGTTTTTCGAATGCCCAATGACTTACACATTTCCTGGAACACAGCTGATTCGCAATTCCTGCCTTGGTCAGAATGTAACTCCATTGGTACACCATACCTTGCAACCCATTCGTTTTAACCACTTCTGCTACTGTTTCTGCTTCTTGGTTTGGGATTGGGTATACCTCTGGCCATTTACTGAAATAATCCATAACCACCAGTACGTATTTGTTTCCGCGGTTGCTAGTAGGAAATGGACCTGCGACATCCATGGCGATCCTTTCAAATGGGGCACCTGAGTTATATTGCTTCATCTGGCCATGACTTCGTGTTCTCGGCCCTTTCGCTCTGCTGCAAACCTCGCAGTTCGCAATCCACTCAGTGACCGACTGACGGCAACCAACCCAATAGAATCTCTGTTTAATTTTCTTCAGCGTCTTCGTGATTCCAAGATGGCCTCCGCTTGGACCATTATGCAGCTCGCTGAGCACGTCAGGAATCCTCTTTCTGGGAACAACTATCAGTTTATTCTTGTATTTACCATCCTCACTCTCCCATACTCGATGAAGGCAACCGGATATCAATTCTAAACTGTTCCACTGTGCCCAATATGACTTCGCAATGGGACTCTCTGCTGACATCTCTTCTCTGTTTGGTCTTTCATTTCGTTCGAGCCCTTGCATAACACGTGACAGATCTGCATCTTCTAGCTGGCACTTTCTTAGCTGTTCCTTGTCCCATTCATCTGTACATGTTATATTCATTAGCCGGACATCTATAATGTCTTCGTTAGCCTCGGCTTTTGAACAGTGCTTGCATTCCAAACTACATGGTCTTCGTGACATTGCATCAGCATTTCCATGGGTACTACCTTTTCGATGCTCAATGGAAAAGTCGTAGCTTTGTAGTCGCTCGATCCACCGTGCCAATTGTCCTTCCGGATTACGGAACTGCAGAAGCCATTTCAACGCTGCGTGATCTGTCCTGACACGGAATCGCTGGCCGTAGAGGTATTTGTGAAAATGTTTAATGCACTCTACCAATGCCAACAGCTCTCTCCGTGTAACGCAATAGTTCCTCTCTGGTTTTCCAATTGAACGGCTGTAATATGCAACTACCTTCTCTTGTCCATCGACCAGTTGTGATAAAACGCCTCCTATAGCATATCCGCTCGCATCTGTATCTAGAATAAACGTTGCTCCTGGAATCGGGTATGCCAACATTGGAGCAGTGCACAACCGCTCTTTCAATGTATGGAAAGCTACTTCTTGCTCCTTCTTCCATTCAAAAGCTTTATTTTTCCTTGTTAGCTCGTGGAGACTATGGGCTAAGCTGGCAAAATTTGGTACAAATCGGCGGTAATATGTGCACAGCCCAAAGAAACTTCTCAATTCATGCAGATTCTGTGGTCTTGGCCAATCCTTTACTGCCTCTATCTTTTCATTTGCTGTACAGACACCTTCTGTCGTTACCTTGTGGCCCAAATAATTTACTTCCTTTTTAAACAGCGTACACTTTTTGGGACTTAACTTCAGACCAGCGCCAGCTATTCTCTGGAAAACTTCCTCCAAGTTTTTAAGATGTTCATCAAAACTCTTGCCCAATACGATGATGTCGTCCAGGTACACCAAGCATGTTTTCCAATGTAGTCCTTTGAGTACCTGGTCCATGAGTCTCTCAAAAGAAGCTGGTGCATTACAAAGTCTAAAAGGCATCACTGTAAATTGCCAAAGACCATCACCGACACTGAAGGCTGTTTTCTCTTTATCTTCCTCCTTCACCTCAACTTGCCAGTAGCCGCTTTTCAAGTCCAGTGTGGAAAACCATTTCGTACCAGATAGCGAGTCCAGAGTGTCGTCAATTCTTGGCAACGGGTAGCTATCCTTTTTCGTAACGTCATTCAACTTTCGATAGTCCACGCAAAACCTCATTTTTCCATCCTTCTTCTTTACAAGTACTACCGGTGAGCTCCATGGACTAGCTGATGGTTCGATGACGCCGCTGTCACTCATTTCTTGTATGATTTGTCTCACAACTTCCCGCTTCGCCAGTGGAACACTACGTGGAGCTTGACGGATCGGCCTCGCATCTCCAGTGTCAATTTGATGTTTCACAACATTGGTGCGGCCTGGTTTGGAACCATCCTGGTCAAATATGTTCGCGTATTTTATGAGCAGTTGTTTTGCCTTACTCTGATAGGCTTCCTCTAGCCCATGCGTCCATGCCGTGATATCATTTGAAAGATCAGTATTACTAGATGAAACGTGTTCCTGGAGCTGTTCACAGTTAATAACTACTTCGGCCTCTTGGCATCTTCCCAAAATAGCTCCTTTGGTCAAATTGAATGGTGACTTGAACTCATTGAGTACTCTTACCGGAATGCGTCCATCTTGTTTTGTCATAGCAAGGGTTTTTCCTACAAGTATGTTCAGTGCTGATTTATTTGCTGCTTCGACAACCCACAATTTGTTTGTCCCACAATCTCCATCAACCTTTGCACAGATGACTGCTTCTGATTTTGGTGGTATTTGCTGACTCTCTTCCACCAGCACTCGTTTACTGCTGTAGCCTCTCTCGTAGCCGAAACTAAGTGGCACATCCATGTTCTTATATCGCATCGTCTTGCGTTGCATTGGTTGATTAAGAAGTCCACTCCAATTATTATTTCATCAACAATACCTGCCACTATAAAATTGTGTAGTACCGTGACGTTCCCAATTGCTACTTCACATTCTACTTCTCCAATTACCTGGGTGTCTTCTCCAGTGGCTGTACGAAATATTGCTCCATGCAATGGTCTTATCTTCTTGTTGACTAAATCCGCTCGAATGATGGAATGAGATGCACCCGTATCTACAGTCAGTAAACGTTCCTTTCCATCCACATGTCCTCCGACAGTAAGATTGCTCGACCTTCTTCCAATTTGTGAGATAGAGATTATGGGGCATTCAATTGAGGGAGTCAGCTGTCGCCCCTTGCTGCTGACTCGCTTTAGTTTAACGATTGAGTGGATTTGGAGATTTGCTCGTCTCCTTCAGCTCTGCGTTTACGGCCACCCACATTGTTGGAACTATTGGAATTGCTACTGCAATGACGTGCAATGTGACCTGGGTTACCGCACTTGAAACATTTCATAACTCCGGCATTTTTCTGTTGTGATCCCTTCAGAGCTTCCAAAATTGTATCTACCCACTCTGGCCTTTCTACTTCCACACGATGAGCTTTGTATGCTGGTTTACTCAATAATGACGCCGTTTCCTGAGTCAATGCATGGGATACCGTTTCAGAAAATGTTTGCTTTGGGTTCGCGTATGTGGCTCGCTTCGTTTCGACGTCCCGTATGCCATTTATAAAGCTCTGAATCTTCACTCTTTCCGTGTATTCCACGGGTGCATCCGCATTTGCAAGATGAGCCAATCTTTCAATGTCAGAAGCAAACTCCTGCAAAGTCTCGTTAGCTTTTTGGTAGCGGTTTTGCAATTCTATTTGAAATATCTGTTTCCTGTGTTCGCTTCCGTATCGCCGTTCTACAGCAGCCATCAATGCGTCATAACTGTTCCGTTCGTACTCTGGAATAGTCAGTAAGATTTCGGCAGCTGGTCCTTTCAATGCTACGAAGAGCGCGGCAACTTTATCTTCCACATTCCAGTTGTTCACTGCTGCGGTCTTCTCAAACTGGAAAGGAACAGAACCGTCAAAGAATGGTGTTTTTACCTTTGGATTACTCGCTGAAACTGCTGGACGATTTAATTGTAACTGCTCCATACGACCCTTCAAATCATCGACTTCTGCCTGAAATTGAGCGATTTTTGCATCCTGCGCTTCCAGCTTTGATGTTACCCTTGCTTCCTGTGCGTCTAACTGTGAAGACATTTGTGCCACCTGTAATGATAAGCGCTCTTCTTGTTCTTCCATCTTTGATGTTATGCGTACCTCCTGCGATTCCAGTTGGGATGCCATATATGTCTTCTGTTCTTCCAGTTGAGTTTCCATCTTGGATGTTATACGGGTTTCCTGCGATTCCAGTAGTGAAGAAACATCACACATCGACATTTCTGAAATACGTGTTTCTTGTGCTTCAATTTTCGATGTTACTGTCGACGTTTGTGCAGATATTGCAGCCAATATCACGTTAAAGTCTGTGCTGGTAACCGTTTGAGATGTTTCGTTTTTCTCTTCAATTTTTGTTGTCTCCTCGCCATCAAGATGAAAGACATGCTCTTCCACATCAGTTCCTTCTGTTCCATTGCCTCTCGTAGCCGTGCCTGAAGTTCAAGTTTAACGCCGCTTGTATTCAATCCACGGGTCTCCTACTCCTTCTTTAGTTGTTGGATCTTCAATTCACTGAACTTTGCCATGTCCTTGTTGTCCTTTGGAATTTATTCAACAATTCCTCTTCTGACACCAATTGTAACGAATTTGCTGCAAATCCTCTTATTTGCAATCCTCTGCTAAGTTCGAATCACTAAACTGTTGAATAAATAACTCCAATATTGAATGATGGAAAAATGGCCTTTATTAATTACTTCACAATAACACTTATACTTTGCTACTCGCTGGCTTAATAACCATACTGATTGATAACTCAACTCAAACTGAATTGCAGCGCCTCTACATCTGTTGCCTTTTATACCCTTTGGTTTCCTCGTTCGCATTTTTCCAGAATGTACTAGCATTGTCCATGAGCTCTCAAACTTCTCAGCTATAACTAAAATTGCACAATTTTATACATCTTTTAGGCGCTTCCAGAATCTACTAGTCCAGTAGCTCTCAAACTTCTCAGATATATGCATGTGTTTGCGCATTGACTCTCCGCTGCTCGTATTCGTACATGGTACATATGTGTAGACGCAATTATTTATTCGTTTATGTAGATACATAAAGATTGAATTATTGATGTGAATGTTTGTAGTTTACAGTCTCTCGCGCGCACATAGGCGTATAAGTAAATGCATCTGTGTGTGACATCTCTCTGGGCTGCCTTATATATGTGTATAAGTTAACACCTGCTAAGCAGATTTATGGGAAACAATATCTTCCCATATGAATTGCCGAATATGAAAACCTACTAATGCATTTAATGTGAACACCGTTCACACCAAAAACGCTGACGCTATGTCTGTGAAGGTAGTTAACACCTGCTAAGCAAATTTATGGGAAACAATATCTTCCCATATGAATTGCCGAATATGAAACCTACTAATGCATTTAATGTGAACATCCGTTCACACCAAAAACGCTGACGCTATGTCTGTGAAGGTGCGCGTGACAATATTGAAGTAAAGTAGTAAACAACAACAATGCTTTGAAATGAATGATAAACAACGGCGAATGCGACAAATGCAACAACAATATCAACTGCGACCGCTGCTGCCTTCGCCACCGCTTTGGATAAAATCAGAGAATTTAAACACAATGAGAAGGCGTTATTTTGGCATCCACTGCTTACGATCCATTTGCATGTGTCACGTCTTGCACTTCACCACTATTCCCCAAATTCATGTTAACTTAACAGGGTGCAAGACGTAACAGAAAATTCTCTTAACGATTTCCTCTGTTCGTCTGTTACCAAAAAATTTCTGATCAGAGCAAATATATTGGAAATTTGAATTCTCTGATTTTTTGTAAATAAATTATGATGGTTGGAAGGTTGAAGTCTTCGGCACAGCCGAAGACAGTCCTGTCCTTACTTGTTTTTTTTTTTATATTCAAAGTGTGAATTTGAATCTGAGCCTATGATTCAGGGCAAAACAAAAACAAAAGTGCTACAAGTGTATAGGGGTTGAGCAGCTCCGATGTAAAGAACTATTTTGTCAAGTATAAAATACATTATTCATTCAACAATTATAGTCAAAAAAGATTCAGAAAGCTGAATTAAAAATTATTATAAATTTATGATCTCCTAAAGTAAACACATTTGATTCAAATATGATTCCAAAATGTGGTTGAAAAAATATATTCAGTGTTTGATCATCTAAAGTATTCATATTTGATTATATCTTTTGTTCAATTGTATGGTAACTCATTATTTTGTCAGAAAGAGTAATCAAATTATATTGATATGTAGGGAAATTGAAAATTTAATCACCTAAATGGTGAGTGGGTATAAACAAACCTAGATTGGTATATATGTACACACATATATTCCTAAACTAAAGATCAGCCTACACCCCCATTTCCCACCCACTTCATTGATACCAATATATCCATGCATAAGCTAACAAATGTTTGTACATTCACATGTTCAAATAAAAGACAAACTGTTTCAATCAACCACTTCCAACAAAAATTATTCTTACGCACAAGCATATGTACAAATCTATGTTCATATGTAAGCTAAGAAATATTTTTATATTCGCATGTTGACAAAGAAAACAAAATTCACTTCAACCATCCAACCATACGCACAAGCACACATACATATTTACATATGTATGCTCATGTTTTGTATGTGTTAAAATTCTCTGATAAAATAGTTTGATTCTGTTATTTACGTTTAGTCTTTTGCCAGGCTCTAATCGAGATTTTATTCGGTGATTAAAAATAAAGTAAACATAAAAAACCCTCTTTCGTTTTTATTTAAATTGAAGAGCGAAAGTAACTGGCGCCCAAGTGTGGGGCCGCGCGTGTTTTAACTAAATCCTATTTATTGGACGAACAGCGTGGTCGTGATTTCGGACTCACCAAGGAAGAATTGAACCAGAGAAGATCCAAAGCAGCAGCAAGAGGAGTCCAGCTACAACAAAAATGATAGTAAGGAAGTAGATTTAAGAAAGTGAATTAAATAAAAAAAAAAAAAACAAAAAAAAAAACGAAAAATTACGTTAAAGCATAATAAGTTGATTGATTAAATTGTGTTTTGGAAATTTATAAAAAAGTGAGCTGTAAGCCAGTGAATTTAATAAAAAAAAATAATAAGCTTAGTAGGCTCAAGATAATTACGTGTTGAAAATCAAGATAGCAAAAAGCTGTAAGCCAGCGAATCTAAAAAGTTTGTGAATTAAATTTTAAATTAATAGGGGGACTCATGAAAGCATATAAATTTATAAGGTGTAAAATTATATCCATTTACACACGCTGTTATATGAACGCACCTAGTAATACTCTTGATAAACTTGATTGTTTATCAGCTGTATTATTGCCAGACAAAAGTTTTTTGATTGTTATACAAATTAAAAAATGCCAAGATTAAGTGAAACTTCAAAACTAAAACGCCTTTACTTGCCGATGTTGGAGATTTCCGATGAAAATGCCTGCTGTAATGTCTGCAAGGTTGCATTCCTTTGAGTTTACCGCGTTTACACAATGAAATGTGCGCGTAAATTTATACAAATTGTGTAAATGATTTTTCATACAAAATTTGACAGTTCGTTTACGCACTAGATAAATTTATACGTTTACACACTTTATAAGGCATTTATACGGTTACATGAGTCCCCCTAATATAAAAGAAAATGGATGAAATGCAACTTCGTTCAGTCATTAGTGCCGCTATAAGAGTAGCTACTGACCAAACAAAACGTGACTTTCAGAAAACTATAGACGAAATGACTCAAAGACTCGCTAGGATGGAAACACCCACTACAGTAGAAGAATATCAGGAAATAACATTTAGCCATGATATTGAGTGTAACTTATCACTGGACGTGGTGAAATCTTTGCCAGAGTTTTCTGGTGACCAGACACGTTATGTGTCATGGCGGCAGGCGGCTCATGCCGCCTACAAAATTTTCGAATCATTTGCTGGTAGTTGTAAACACTATCAAGCCGTGGCGATTATTCGTAACAAGGTTACAGGACGCGCAGATTCTGTGCTCTCCTCGTTCAACACCGTCCTTAATTTTAAAGCAATTATAGCAAGACTTGATTTTTCCTATGCTGATAAGAAACCTATCCATGTTGTAGAACAGGAAATGTCCACCCTCCGCCAGGGAGGCCTGACAATTAATGACTTTTATGACAAGGTCGAAAGGAAACTGACGGCCATAACTAATAAAACTCTTATGACCTACGGAAGCGAGCGACAGGTTATTGAATCACTTATGACCAAATATCGCCAAGACGCTCTTAGGGTGTTCATATCCGGACTTAATAGGCCATTATGTGACATCTTATTTTCATCTAGACCGAAAGACATGCCATCGGCTCTTGCTCTTGCGCAGGAATTGGAATCTAACCAAGCTAGATCATTCTTCGCCTCAAGGTTTGCCGATGGCAGAACCTCAGAAAATCGTTTGGCAAAACCAACTAATGTTAGGTCCTTTCCCATTGCCAATAGCCCTCATTTCAAAAGAGTATCAAGTAATCAAGTTCAACAAAATGTCACTCCAATGGAGGTTGATCCCAGTCTTTCTAAATTGAGGTATCCTTCTCAACAGACGCCTTCCTCTTCTCGTAATCGCCCAAATTACCCTTCAGGCAGGACTCCATTTGGAAATCCAGTTTCAACCGGTTGCACTGCCGCGAATGCAAAAAGACCACATGGTAGTGACCAATTTAATTATAATAAAATGCAACGAATCAATGCCCTTAACCAATATGACGAGGAAGCCTACGCAGATTCCGACGCCTACGATGAGAAAGATGGGGAAATTGATAATAATGGCAATGTAATAGCAGAAGTACCAAGCGACGAAATAAATTTTTTAGAGTAGCGTCCCTGCTACCGTTTGTTAGCAGGAAGTTCAAAGGTAAACCAGTAAAATTTCTGATCGACACCGGCGCTTCTAAAAACTATGTGAAGGACTGTGGATGGCAAGGTGTAAAAATAGTAGAGTCAACATTCCTGGTGAAATCCATTCATGGTACCAATCGCGTTACGCAAAAATGCACTATCAACATTTTTGACACGAATTCTGAATTTTTGCTTTTACCAACTCTTGAAACATTCGACGGTATAATAGGTTACGACCTTTTGCGTAAAATCAATGCTAAGCTTGACCTCAATAAATTAATTCTTTCATACAAAACTGGTTCAGAAAATTTGCAACATCTCCACTGTAAAGACGTTAACAATATTGTACTGACCCCATTAATTGAAGAACTTAAAGTTAAACATTCTGCGGCCTTTTCTAACCCAGAGGAGTTCCTTCCTTACAATACGAATATTGTGGCAACAATTAGAACCACAGACAACGAGGCAGTTTATTCAAAATCATATCCTTATCCAATGGCGGCATCAGAATTTGTAAATAGCGAAATCCACAACCTCTTACGCGATGGAATAATCAGACCTTCCAGGTCCCCTTATAATAGTCCTATATGGGTAGTTCCCAAGAAAGGATTGACCGAATCTGGTGAAAAGAAAATGCGAATGGTGGTGGACTTCAAGAAGCTCAATGAAAGGACTGTTGGCAACTCATGTATTTGATATTGACTTTTGAAGATACATGACAAGCATACATGTGACGCTATGTTAGTTAACACAGATAATATTCAAGAATGTTCTACATTGCATGACAAAAGCAAATTGCAATATTCATTATAGCAATGTTAAGTTTATATGCTATGTAAAACTTAACATTGAAAGATTGATTCAGTTTTGTAACGCCGGTGTGACAAGTTTTCTGAAAGAATTAAATAAGAAAAGATAAAAGAAATTTAAGTGGAATCAATAAATTTTGATAAATAGCTAATGTGTTGTGATTTTTATTGTCTCTGTACGATGGTGTACAAAGTGTTCCTTAAAGTTTGATTATTATTATAAAGGAAATCTTGGTTGCTGTTGTTGGCTTTGTTGCATAGGAGTTGCTGGCTGTGGTGGTCTGGTTGCTGTGGAGGATTGGTCTGTTTGGATTGTGGTGTCCTGGTTTGGTGTTATATAATATAAATTTAATAGGTTATGGGCCCAGTCCATGCCTAGGAACTGCAGATAAGTATCAATACAATTTATAAATAGAAATGGAGAAAGGTAAGCGCAATATTAAACCATTTGATGGGGAAAAATATTCCATATGGAAATTTCGTGTTAGAGCACTTTTAAGTGAAAATAACGCGCTTCAAGTTGTTGATCAAGATGGTGAAAAAACGGATGAGTGGGAGAAACTAAATAGATGCGCTAAAAGTTTGATTATAGAGTATCTAAGTGATTCCTTTCTTGGTTTTGCTAAAAGCGAAAGCAGTGCTAGAGAAATTTTCAAAAATCTGGATGCAATATATGAAAGGAAAAGCTTAGCTTCACAGCTCTCTATACGCAAACAATTATTATCATTAAAACTAAAGGGTGAAACAACATTGCTAAATCATTTTAATACATTTGATGATTTAGTAACAGAATTGCTGGCATCCGGAGCTCAAGTGGATGAAATGGATAAAATATCCCATTTGCTTTTAACCCTACATTCCCCATATGATGGGATTATTACAGCGATTGAAACTTTGTCTGAAAGCAATTTGACTTTAGCCTTCGTGAAGAACAGATTATTAGATCAGGAAATTAAATTAAAGCAATCTTGTAAGGACACTAGTCTTAAAGTTTTGCAAGCGACTAGAAACGAAAATAAACACGCAATAACAAAACACCGAAATCAAAATTTTCAAAAGAACAAATACAAGTTTAATAAAACTAAATTTAATAGTAAACTAAAATGTTTTCATTGCGGCAAAGCAGGACATTTAAAAAGGAATTGCTTTATATATAAAAAAGAAAAAGGTGGAGAAGATAGTCAGGCAAGCCACAAACAAGTGCAAATGGTGTCTATTCAACCAGAGTCAGGCCAGTCAGGCCAGGCAGGCCAGTCAGGCCAGTCAGGCTTTGCATTTATGCTAAAACGTGTGTGTTATGCAAATGACAATATTTCTTTTCTCTTGGACTCCGGAGCGTCAGATCATATAATTAATGACGAAAATCTTTTTACCATTTTTACGTATTTGGATTCACCTATCAAAATCTCTGTGGCAAAATGTGGTGAATTTACATATGCATCAAAGAAAGGAGAAATTGAGCTATGTAGTAGTACTCAAGCTAAAATTTGTTTAAAGGAGGTATTGTTCTGCCCTGAGGTTCCTCACAATCTAATATCTGTTAAAAAGATGCAGGATGCTGGTTTGACAGTTATGTTTCATCCAGGAGGTGTAATGATCAATAAAGGTCATACAACTATTATGGAGGGTAAATATAGTAACAATGTTCCTATTGTTAATTTTAATTTACCAAATAGGGCATACGTATCGACTGCAAATAAGAATAATTATAATTTGTGGCATGAGAGGTTAGGTCATATGAGTAAAGGAAAATTTGTAGAAATGAAATCAAGGAAAATGGTTGATAACATTGAGTTAATTGAAAATATACAACCTAATGATGATTTATGTGAGGTATGTATAAAAGGAAGACAGGCTAGGCTAAGTTTTGAAAAATACAAGAATAAAGACCACATAAATAGACCGTTGTTCGTAGTTCATTCGGATGCATGTGGACCGATATCACCTTCAACTATGAATAAAAGAAATTACTATGTAATTTTTGTTGACGAATATACCCATTACTGTGTTACATATTTACTAACTTATAAGTCTGATGTTTTTGCTATATTTAAAGACTTCCTTGCGAAAAGTGAAGCACATTTTAACCTTAAAGTTGTAAAACTATATATTGATAATGGAGGGGAATATTTGTCGAATGAAATGAGGGAGTTCTGTGTTCAAAAAGGCATTAGTTACCATTTAACAGTTCCGCATACCCCGCAATTGAATGGTGTATCCGAAAGGATGATTAGATCTATAACCGAAAAAGCTCGTTCTTTGGTTATAGGAGCGAAATTACCAAAATATTTCTGGGGCGAAGCTGTATTGACAGCTACATATTTAATTAATAGAAGCCCAAGTAATGCATTGAGAGAATGCAATAAAACACCATATGAAATGTGGCATAATAAAAAGCCAAGTCTCAAATATTTAAAAGTTTTTGGTTCAACAGTATACGTTCATAAAAAAATAAGAAAAGGAAAGTTTGATGAAAAATCATGGAAAGGTATACTGGTAGGATATGAACCAAATGGTTATAAGGTGTGGGATGCGGAAACTGGAAAATTTGAGATTGCTAGAGATGTCATTGTAGATGAAGCAAATATGATTAATTCTAGAGCTGTGTTTGACCATAAGAATGCTGAATTAAATAATGAAGAAAGCATGGTTGATATTGGAAACGAGAATACACTCTCAGATATGGGTACTTCCTCAGGTATCTGTGAGAATAAAACTGTAAATAAGAAAAATAATAAACAGTTAGATGAACAGCCTAGAAATATGGTAACAGAAGAATTAAGTGCCGATCCAGTTTCGACTGGTGATACTATATGTGAAGATATAGGTGAACCAGGTAATAATAAACTGTTGACAAATATAAGAAAAAGTGATAGGTTAAAAGATAAACCACAAATTTCATATAAAGATCTTTTGGAAAATTGTATTATGAATGCTCAGTCTTCTATAGAGTATACCCCTCTTTCTTTTGATGAGATAAAATATAGAAGTGATAAGAAAAGTTGGGAAGAAGCAATTAGGGATGAGCTAGACTCCCATTTGATTTACGAAACGTGGTCATTGGTTAAGATACCAGATAACAAAAATATAGTAGATTGCAGATGGGTATTTACAATTAAGCAAAATGAAGTTGGCGAACCAATTAAGTATAAAGCAAGGCTTGTTGTGCGTGGATTTACGCAAGAATACTTGATTGATTATGATGAAACATTTGCGCCAGTTGCTCGAATTTCGAGTTTTAGGCTTATGATGTCTTTTTCAAATCAATATGGATTGAAAGTACATCATATGAATGTAAAAACTGCATTTTTGAATGGCGTTTTAAAAGAAGAAATATACATGACAGTTCCCCAAGGAGTAGATTGTGAAAAAGATCAAGTATGCAAGTTGAATAAAGCTATTTATGGGCTAAAGCAAGCTGCTAGATGTTGGTTCGAGGTATTTGAACAAGCTTTAAAAGAAATTGGTTTCATAAATTCGCCTGTGGATCGATGTATATATATATTAGTAAAAGGGAATATTAAAAAGAATATATATGTTTTATTGTATGTTGATGATTTAGTTATATCAACAGAAAATATTCATACAATGAACAATTTTAAATATTATTTGAAGAATAAATTTCGGATGACTGATCTTTTAGAAATTAAATATTTTGTCGGAATAAAAATTGATAGAGATGATAATCAAATAAGATTAAGTCAATCAGCTTATATTAATAAGGTTTTAAATAAATTTGGAATGGTTGAATGTAATCCAGTAAATTCTCCACTTCCAAGCAAACTAAATCAGGAAGCATTGAATTCTGATAATAAGTATGATGCACCGTGTCGTAGTTTGATAGGATGCTTAATGTATGTTATGATATGTACAAGACCGGACTTAAGTACATCTGTTAACTTGTTAAGTCGATATTGTCAGAAAAATAACCAAGAACTATGGCAATGTTTGAAAAGAGTTTTAAGATATTTAAGAGAGAACAAATTGAAAATAAACTAATAAAACTTGTTTATATTTCCACAGAGAAGCAGATTGCAGATATATTAACTAAACCATTTCCAGCTCCACGTTTCAGTGAACTAAGATGCCAAATGGGTTTAACTGAATAATGGATATTACTGAAGAAAACTATGAGACTGAACTTGGCATATACAGTATTCAATTAATATTTTATATAATATATGTAATTTTTTTTATTTTGGTCTGATAAGGTTTTTCTGGGTTTTTCCTAATCCTTGCAACAAATGTTGGACTATTATTATTACTCCCAGATAATATCAGGCTTGTCACATCTATATTTTAATTATAAGATTAAAAACAATGAATTTGGACTGATATTATATGTAATTTAACTCATAGATATATATATTTATCTAAACTTTAATATATCTAAACTTTAATATGATTATTGCAATTTGAGGAGGTGTGTTGGCAACTCATGTATTTGATATTGACTTTTGAATGTTCTACATTGCATGACAAAAGCAAATTGCAATATTCATTATAGCAATGTTAAGTTTATATGCTATGTAAAACTTAACATTGAAAGATTGATTCAGTTTTGTAACGCCGGTGTGACAAGTTTTCTGAAAGAATTAAATAAGAAAAGATAAAAGAAATTTAAGTGGAATCAATAAATTTTGATAAATAGTAATGTGTTGTGATTTTTATTGTCTCTGTACGATGGTGTACAAAGTGTTCCTTAAAGTTTGATTATTATTATAAAGGAAATCTTGGTTGCTGTTGTTGTCTTTGTTGCATAGGAGTTGCTGGCTGTGGTGGTCTGGTTGCTGTGGAGGATTGGTCTGTTTGGATTGCGGTGTCCTGGTTTGGTGTTATATAATATAAATTTAATAAGGACCATCAATGATAGATACCCTATACCTGACACCTCCATAATACTAGCGAATCTAGGTAAATCCTCAATTTTCACAACGATAGACCTTAAATCGGGTTTCCACCAGATAATACTGGCTGAGCGGGATAGAGAGAAAACCGCATTTTCCGTAAACAATGGAAAATACGAGTTCTGTAGACTGCCGTTTGGGCTGAAAAATGCCCCGAGTATTTTCCAACGTGCCATCGACGACGTGCTGAGGGAGGAGATAGGAAAAATATGCCACGTCTACATCGATGATATAATCGTGTTTTCCAAGGATTACGAGAGTCACTTCAGCGATGTCAGCCGTGTCCTTCGGAAGTTATATTTGGCTAATATGAGAGTTTCTTTAGAAAAGACCCAATTTTTCCAAACAGAGGTCGAATTCCTCGGATTTGTGGTCTCACAAAGTGGTATCAAAACGTCAAAGGACAAAGTTCAGGATATTGTTAATTATGAAGTCCCGAGAACACTTCGAGCATTGCGCTCTTTCCTCGGGCTATCAGGTTACTATCGACGTTTCATAAAAGACTATGCGTCAATAGCTAATCCCCTCACCAAGTACTTACGTGGCGAAAACGGAACAGTAAGCAGCACCGCTTCAAAGAAAACTAATGTTGAATTCGACGAAGAAGCCCACAATGCCTTTAGGAAAATTAAAGATATTCTATCATCCGAGGATGTGCTTCTCCTTTACCCCGATTTTCAAAAACCCTTCGACTTAACTACGGACGCATCCTCTCATGCTTTGGGAGCAGTTCTTTCTCAAGGAGGTCGGCCTATTACTATGATTTCACGTACACTGACCAAAACTGAGGAGAATTATGCTACTAACGAGCGAGAATTACTCGCCATTGTTTGGGCATTACAAAAGCTCAGAAATTACCTTTATGGTGTCAAAAACCTTAACATATTTACAGATCACCAACCTTTGACCTTCTCAATTTCGGATAAGAATCCGAACTCAAAACTAAAGCGATGGAGATCTTTTGTGGAGGAGTTCTCCCCTAAGTTTCACTATAAACCCGGAAAGGAAAATGTTGTCGCTGACGCGTTGTCAAGACAGCATATTAATGCTCTTAGCACTGACCGATCTGATGAAACTGTTCATAGTGAGGAATCCTCAACAAGGACGATTAAAACACCTAAGAATCCTATCAATTGTTTCGGGAACCAAATAATTCTTGAAAATGGGGACAATGAATCCGTAACTACGAAAATTCTGTTCAAAACTCAAATCAGGCATCGCATTATTTTCAATAAGCTCGAAAGAATACCCACCCTAATAAAGAATTGCCTAAACCCTAATAGAGTCAACGCATTGCTGTGTGAACTTCCTGTGCTGGGGAAAATTCAGAACCAAATACTTTTGCGCTTTCCAGGGGTCAAGTTCGTCTACACGAATCTTCAAGTAACCGACATATTTAACAAGGACGACCAGCTGGAGATTTTGCAGTCTGAGCATAACAGAGCTCACCGCTCACTGAAGGAAAACATTAATCAGGTTCTTAGAGACTACTACTTTCCCAATATTTCAAAAACCTTGAGGGATATCATTTCTTCATGCAAAACATGCAAAGAAGCTAAATATCAACGCCACCCACCTAACCCTGGAATAGGCGAAACTCCCATTCCAGGTAGGCCCGGCGAAATTTTGCACATGGATATTTATTCAACCGACAAACAATTTTTTTTAACTTGCATTGATAAATTTTCTAAATTCGCTGTGGTCCAGTCAATTCCGACAAGATCGATAGTAGATTTAAAGGAACCCATAATCAAAATTATGAACTTCTTCAAGGACACAAAATATCTTATCTGTGACAACGAAAAATCTTTGAACTCAAGTACGATAAGAGCCCTATTGCAAGACCACTTCAATGTTTCCATTTACACAATTCCACCTCACCACAGTACTACAAATGGCCAGGTGGAAAGATTTCACAGCACGCTTACAGAAATAGGCCGCTGCATTAAGTTGACCCAGGGCTTAAACGACACAAATGACCTTATTCTCCTCTCCGCTTACAAGTACAATAGAACTATTCATTCAGTAACAAAACAAAGACCAATTGACATCATTCATCACAACGTGCAGGCATTTCTTGACGATATAAGAGATAGGTTAGTTAAGAAACAGCATAACGATCTAAAGAATAGGAACCAGAATTGCCTTACTAAGTCTTACCATCCAGGTGACAAAGTGTTTGTGAAAACCAACAAGAGGATAGGCAATAAGTTTACTAAGCTGTACTTGGAAGGAACAGTTATTAAAGATTTAGGCACAACAGTTCTGGTCGACGGCAGAAGGGTTCACAAAGCAAATCTTAGATGACCTTTTTCTCCTTTTTTTTCAGCGCCCGTTGGTGATCTGTCTGATTGTGGCGGTCATTGGTACAGAAGATAAAATATTAAACTACACGAGCGCTGCGTACATTGAGGTTGTGACTGGAGAAGTTGCAATATTTTCTAAGTATGATTACCTCATTCATCATCAAAATTTGACTTATTACGAAGCTGTTTCAAAAGACACACAAAACTTACTAAATTACTTTCCACAGTCACACATAAAGAAATTATTACAACTAGACGCAGACCAAATTATGCGATTGCTGGATTCACTAAGAATTCATCATCGCCATGCCAGAAGCATCAACTTCCTGGGAACTGCATTGAAATATATTGCAGGTACCCCGGACTTTGACGATTTCAACCAGGTATCTACTCGGGAGGAAGCCTTAATCGAATCGAATAACAGACAGATCTTCATTAATACCGAAACACAGCTAAGGATAAATCAATTGACCGACACCGTTAACAGGTTACTTAATGCTACAAAGAAACACGATATTAATACTGAACACCTTTTTGAAGTCGCGTCATCCAGAAATAGACACATCATAGATGAGCTTGAGACAATTATTTATTCAGTGGCTTTAGGTAAACTACAAATGATAAATCCTATTTTGTTAAATAATAAAGAAACTAATAAGCTTATTGGCAAAGAGCATTCTAATAACATTACTGTAAGCGATCTGTTAACGGCTTCAGCCCTCAAAATTTTGCAAAATGAAGAAAATATGTATTTTATAATCAGGTATCCTATTATAAGTCAAATATGCACCAAACTTGTAATCAGGCCAGTTATTCATAATAGGAAAGCAATAATGTTAGAAGCAAGCATAGTGGCGGAGTGTAGTAGCGAGTATCATCAACTTAATAACTGTAAAGAAACAACATCAAAAACTATCTGTCGAATTACAAACACAAGAAACACTTGCTTACTGAATATGTTGAGCCGTCAACCAGCTGCATGCAAGTCGATACCAGCTGACCATATGGCTCCTCTGGAAGAAATTGACGATGGATTGGTGGTCATCAACGATCAAACGGTTGAAGTAAGCGAAGACAGTTTCCCTCAAGTAAAAATTAAAGGTACCTTCCTTGTATCCTTCAAAAATAACGCCAGAATTAACAACGTCAGCTACACAAATTGGAAGAGAACTGTTCGCTCCTATCCGAGAGCTGCACCAGCTGAAATACTGAATATGACCGAGCTTGTTCCCCTGTTATCCTTACCTTACCTTCATCGTGGAAACTTGGAAAATCTAGACCAGATTGCATCCCTGCGGGAAATTACACACACACACTCAAAACAATTTTCAATGTCATTATTCCTCCTAATAATCATCGCTGTAACTTTTATCGCAATAGTTACAATTTGGAAATCTTATTAGCAACGCAAAAGTGCAGCAGCAGTAAAAAGAGTTATAAAAGAAGCTGAGGACAGCTCCGTTTTTACGGGGGGAGTAGTTAACACCTGCTAAGCAGATTTATGGGAAACAATATCTTCCCATATGAATTGCCGAATATGAAACCTACTAATGCATTTAATGTGAACATCCGTTCACACCAAAAACGCTGACGCTATGTCTGTGAAGGTGCGCGTGACAATATTGAAGTAAAGTAGTAAACAACAACAATGCTTTGAACTGAATGATAAACAACGGCGAATGCGACAAATGCAACAACAATATCAACTGCGACCGCTGCTGCCTTCGCCACCGCTTTGGATAAAATAGTTTGATTCTGTTATTTACGTTTAGTCTTTTGCCAGGCTCTAATCGAGATTGTATTCGGTGATTAAAAATAAAGTAAACATAAAAAACCCTCTTTCGTTTTTATTTAAATTGAAGAGCGAAAGTAACTTATACTTGATTTGATTATTAACGTAAATACTGCTTGGCATGGCCTTAGCATCGCCTTAAGGCTCCATTACTGATACTTATCATAGACTTGACTTGGCTTGAGAACTGTCACTTACAGTTCTGTTAAATGAACATTGCATGTTACTGATTACTCAAAACTTAGCAACACTTAACTTGACTTAGAAGTCTGTTGAATTTTGATTTTCTATGTAAGTTCTAAGTGACGTTTACATTTTGAGATGCCATTTGTTTGTTTCCATTTCATTTTGACATTTTGTCATACAAATTGACATTTATTTAAAAATTAATTTCAACGCTGATTATGATGCCAGATTGTATGCGCCAAGTAGAGTATAATCGTGGCTAAGTTGCCAAGTTTACGCCAAGTCAAGTCAAGTCTATGCTAAGTATCAGCAATGGAGCCTTTAGTGATGGGATAACTTAGTGATGCTAATATCCGTGACAATATCGTTGTTTACAACGAAAAATATCTTGTGCTTTTAGTTGTGACATGTGACGGAAAGTAAAAATTTTGTTTCAGAGAACACCTTTTTGTGTTGGCGGCCTTCGCCCAAAATAATATTAAGGGTAACGTTTTGCAAGACGGTGCACCACCCAATTTAAAAATTATCAAAATTATGTTTTGACAGAAATCAAAATTTATATTTTCGGATATTTCGGATTCTAAAAACGAAGCTCAAGGCGCGTCTTTTGATTCCACGTTTGATAATTTTTGATAAAAATTAGGTGGTGCACGGTCTTTTAAATCGTTACCATATTAAATTGTGAAGAATCGACCGGATGGCCTAGAAGGTTTCATGTCATACTAAATCGCTCCCGTGATGGTCGGGCTAGTACCTTAATGGTTCCCGGAACGTACCCGATCTGCATCCGGCAAAGGACCAACAAAGTCGATAACGGGGAGTGTCCTTATCGCTACAACAACAACAAAATTATTTACTTTCTGCGTTTCATTCATACGTATGTGCATTTTTAAAAAGTAAAAAAAATGTTATATTATTCTAATAGATAGCAAATCCGCCGGGTATATAATATGCCAAAACCAGAGGAAACCTACAATTAAATGCAGATAAACGTGTCATTTGCCAAGGATTTACCGCTAAACAAGGTACTTTACACAACCAACATACTTTGGAATACTGTACCAAACTGGTTGGATGTATTTCTCTAAAAAAGGGTGGAACTATGCATCTTGGTTTGCCAGTATTTGCTTCTGTAATTTATATTGATTTGTATTGATTAAAAATTGCAATAGTAGATAATGTAATGTGAATTAAAATTGAATAGGTAGCCGTAACAAAACAGGCAACTGACCCGCATGCAACTGTTATTTGTGTGGCGCCACCGGGAGCTGCTGCTGCTATCCTAGAAGCAGAAATTTCTTTGATTGTTTGCATCACCAAAGGTGTGTCATAACATGATATTGTTCGCGTTAACCACGCTCTCTTAAGGCAAAAAAATCGCGTTTAGTCAGGCCCGATTGTCCAGGAATCATCGCACCAGAAAGGGTAAGTAAATTGTGATAATTAGTGATAATTTGTCATGCTTTTGCCGATAATCAACTAATGCAAATACGACATAGTTCGAAGTTCATGTAAATACCAATTGATTTTTATACTCAGTTGAGCAGAGCTCACAGAGTATATTAAGTTTGATTGGATAACCGTTGGTTGTACATATATAAAGGAATCGAGATAGATATAGACTTCCATATATCAAAATAATCAGGATCGAAAAAAAATTTGATTGAGCCATGTCCGTCCGTCCGTCCGTCCGTCCGTTAACACGATAACTTGAGTAAATTTTGAAGTATCTTGATGAAATTTGGTATGTAGGTTCCTGAGCACTCATCTCAGATCGCTATTTAAAATGAACGATATCGGACTATAACCACGCCCACTTTTTCGATATCGAAAATTTCGAAAAACCGAAAAAGTGCGATAATTCATTACAAAAGACCGATAAAGCGACGAAACTTGGTAGATGAGTTGAACTTATGACGCCAAATATAAAATTAGTAAAATTTTGGACAATGGGCGTGGCACCGCCCACTTTTTAAAGAAGGTAATTTAAAACTTTTGCAAGCTGTAATTTGGCAGTCGTTGAAGATATCATGATGAAATTTGGCAGGAACGTTACTCTTATTACTGTATGTACGCTTAATAAAAATTAGCAAAATCGGAGAAGGACCACGCCCACTTTTAAAAAAAAATTTTTTTTAAAGTAAAATTTTAACAAAAAATTTAATATCTTTACAGTATATAAGTAAATTATGTCAAGATTCAACTCCAGTAATGATATGGTGCAACAAAATACAAAAATAAAAGAAAATTTAAAAATGGGCGTGGCTCCGCCCTTTTTCATTTAATTTTTCTAGGATACTTTTAATGCCATAAATCGAACAAAAATTAACCAATCCTTTTGAAATTTGGTACGGGCATAGATTTTATGGCGCTAACTGTTTTCTGTGAAAATGGGCGAAATCGGTTGATGCCACGCCCAGTTTTTATACACAGTCGTCCGTCTGTCCTTCCGCATGGCCGTTAACACGATAACTTGAGCAAAAATCGATATATCTTTACTAAACTCAGTTCACGTACTTATCTGAACCCACTTTACCTTGGTATGAAAAATGAACGAAATCCGACTATGACCACGCCCACTTTTTCGATATCGAAAATTGCGAAAAATGAAAAAATGCCATAATTCTATACCAAATACGAAAAAAGGGATGAAACATGGTAAGGTAATTGGATTGTTTTATTGACGCGAAATATAACTTTAGAAAAAACTTTATAAAATGGTTGTGACACCTACCATATTAAGTAGAAGAAAATGAAAAAGTTCTGCAGGGCGAAATAAAACACCCTTAAAATCTTGCCAGGTATTACATATATAAATAAATTAGCGGTATCCAACCGATAATGTTCTGGGTCACCCTAGTCCACATTTTGGTCGATATCTGGAAAACGCCTTCACATATACAACTACCACCACTCCCTTTTAAAACTCTCATTAATACCTTTAATTTGATACACATATCGTACAAACACATTCTAGAGTCACCCCTGGTCCACCTTTATGGCGATATCTCGAAAAGGCGTCCACCTATAGAACTAAGCCCCACACCCTTTTAAAATACTCATTAACACCTTTCTTTTGATACCCATATTGTACAAACAAATTCTAGGGTCACCCCTGCTCCACCTTTATGGCGATATCTCGAAACGGCGTCCACCTATGGAACTAAGGAATACTCCCTTTTAAAATACTCATTATCACCTTTCTTTTGATGCCCATATTGTACAAACAAATTCTAGGGTCACCCCTGGTCCACCTTTATGGCGATATCTCGAAAATGCGACCACCTATACAACAACCACCACTCCCTTTTAAAACCCTCATTAATACCTTTAATTTGATACCCATATCGTACAAACGAATTCTAGAGTCATCCCTGGTCCACCTTTGTGGCGATATTCCGAAAAGGTGTCCACCTATAGAACTAAGCCCCACACCCTTTTAAAATACTCATTAACACCTTTATTTTGATACCCATATTGTACAAACAAATTCTAGGGTCACCCCGGGTCCACCTTTATGGCGATATCTCGAAAAGGCGTCCACCTATGGAACTAAGGATTACTCCCTTTTAAAATACTCATTAACACCTTTCTTTTGATACCCATATTGTACAAACAAATTCTAGGGTCACCCCTGCTCCACCTTTATGGCGATATCTCGAAACGGCTTCCATCTATAGAACTTAGGTCCACGCCCTTTTAAAATACTCATTAATACCTTTCATTTGATACCCATATCGTACAAACACATTCTAGAGTCATCCCTGGTCCACCTTTGTGGCGATATTCCGAAAAGGTGTTCACCTATAGAACTAAGCCCCACACCCTTTTAAAATACTCATTAACACCTTTCTTTTGATACCCATATTGTACAAACAAATTCTAGGGTCACCCCGGGTCCACCTTTATGGCGATATCTCGAAAATGCGACCACCTATACAACAACCACCACTCCCTTTTAAAACCCTCATTAATACCTTTAATTTGATACCCATATCGTACAAACACATTCTAGAGTCATCCCTGGTCCACCTTTGTGGCGATATTCCGAAAAGGTGTCCACCTATAGAACTAAGCCCCACACCCTTTTAAAATACTCATTAACACCTTTCTTTTGATACCCATATTGTACAAACAAATTCTAGGGTCACCCCTGGTCCACCTTTATGGCGATATCTCGAAAATGCGACCACCTATACAACAACCACCACTCCCTTTTAAAACCCTCATTAATACCTTTAATTTGATACCCATATCGTACAAACACATTCTAGAGTCATCCCTGGTCCACCTTTGTGGCGATATTCCGAAAAGGTGTCCACCTATAGAACTAAGCCCACACCCTTTTAAAATACTCATTAACACCTTTCTTTTGATACCCATATTGTACAAACAAATTCTAGGGTCACCCCGGGTCCACCTTTATGGCGATATCTCGAAACGGCGTCCACCTATGGAACTAAGGATTACTCCCTTTTAAAATACTCATTAACACCTTTCTTTTGATACCCATATTGTACAAACAAATTCTAGGGTCACCCCTGCTCCACCTTTATGGCGATATCTCGAAACGGCTTCCATCTATAGAACTTTGGTCCACGCCCTTTTAAAATACTCATTAATACCTTTCATTTGATACCCATATCGTACAAACGCATTCTAGAGTCAACCCTGATCCACCTTTATGGCTATATCCCTAAAAGGCGTCCACCTATAGAACTATGGCGCACTCCCTCATAAAATACTCTTTAATGCCTTTCATTTGATACACATGTCATACAAACACATTCCAGGGTTTCCCTCGGTTCATTTTCCTACATGGTTATTTTCCCTTATGTTGTCACCATAGCTCTCAACTGAGTATGTAATGTTCGGTTACACCCGAACTTAACCTTCCTTACTTGTTTTAATTAGCGTTTGGAGATCAAAATTCATATGTATGTATGCATAGAACTGCATAGAAGGGGAGGAATTAATTAATTATTATCAGTAGATTTACAAAATTTTTGTAATTTTCCCTGCGTCGCAGTTGTCATTACATTGCGTTAGGAGAGGACATCAACACCTTATTACCCACAGCCAGTTAAAATTTTAGTAAATTTTGCTCTTTTCATCACTGTTTCAAAACGTGGTAAGTTATATATCGAGCATTCCATGGAGAATGGTATATTTTAGCAGACTTTCGCATTGCGGTCATTATTAATATTCAATCCCTAGAAGGTTTAATGTAGTCATATCAATAGTTCCCGAGATGGTGGGGCTAGTACCTTAATGGTGCCTGTTACTGGAACGTAGATAGATAGATAATTTATTGAGGATTGCACAGTGACTTGCACATCTCCTTCACAGCACCTCATCCTAGCCGACTTCCTTGATGAACCCTAGCAGTGTTCTTGGCTTGAGGGATTAAATGTGGGAATGCTTTGGCCATGGTGAGCCCATAAACTTAGCCCTACGTCTTGAAATTGCGTCGCATTCTAGAAGGATATGGTCCGCCGTCTGCTGATCCATCACAAAATCGGCATGTGTTGTTCGATATTATACCCAGCTTTTGCATGTGACTGTTCAGTCTACAGCAGGCATGCTTAACCAACGAACCGATATCATTTCGTTACGATAATTTACGTTAATAAACGAAAAAAAGTCATTTCGTTTCGTTTATTAACGTTAAGAACGTCAATTTAACTTTAATTTGACGTTCTCAACGTTAATAAACGAAACGAAATGACTTTGTTTCGTTTATTAACGTTGATTATCGTAACGAAATGATATCGGTTCGTTGGTTAAGCATGCCTGGTCTACAGTGTCCTGTAACAATAGCCGTTAGGATTCTTAAGTTATCTTTCGAGAGGCCTATTAATGCCCTATATCGAGTTGTGCTGTAACCCCCTAACAGTAACTTAGATTGACTCATGCCTGGCATATTGCGCCAGTGTTCTTCTCTCTTCCCCCCCCCCCCCCCCTCTTCTACTAATAGGGGCATTTTTTGGGTGAGCCAACTGCCAGGAACGGCTCGGGATCGATGGGTCATGCAGTTGCTGCCTATATTTCCGGGTTGTCCGCCTGCTGTTGTTGTTGTAGCAGTGCTTCGCCCCATCCAATAGGTGCGACCGATCACAAATTTGCATAAATGTCCTCTAACGGGAGTCCAAGGAAACTTTCTGTTTCAACAGGGGTGGACCATAATGAGAGGAGTGTTAGATGCGTTGGTTCCACAATGCAGTTAAAGAGATGGTTGGTGTCATGTGGGGACACATTACGAGCGGGACAATGTTTTGTATGTCGGGGTTGATTCTGGATAGGTAAGAGTTTAACCTGTTACGTTATCCAGCTCGAAGTTGAGCTAGAGTGACTACTCGCTTTTCCCTAGGGAGAGTGCGTTCCTCCTCTGCTAGTTTTGTTCTTTGAGTACAGGAATCTCCGGCATAGAGGTCCGACGCCTGTTTGTGGAGTTCACTGATGACATGCTTGTGTTTTTTAGCTTCATACGGCTGTGTTCTCAGGTGCCGTATTTCCTCATAATGTAATGAGGCCGTGAACAACAAGAGCTACAAAAGATTTATAAAAGTTACGAGGACGCTGGATTTTGGGATCTAGCCCAGAGCAACCTGTCCGATGCAACCACCCCTTGCACGTGAAACACTGACAAGAGTATTTATTTTTTTAATTTAATTTATTTATTATTACGGCTGTTTAGGCCTAAAACTTAAACTACTAAGTACAACTCATTGTTATAATCACTTATTTCTATTGAATATGCTGTTGGAATGCCATGTGATTCCGATCTGCATATTTACCAGCGTGACAAAGGGACGATTCTGGGAGCCACTCATTTAAGGAAGGTTGGAAAGGACGCGTTTCCAATCCTCCAGTGCTCCCAGCTTAAGGCAACAAAATTTGGAACTTATATTTTTCAATTTTATTTGTATTTTAAGCTGTCGGAATGTATTAGTCTCCGATCAACACAGCTAAACATGTCTTTGGATGTTGGAAATTGAAAATAACGTGTATCCAATCACCCCTCAAACTTTGTTTAGTAAAGACGCTGTCGGAATGCATGAAGATTCCGATCAGCACAGCTCAACATATAATGGGAGGTTGAAAAGGACGTGTTTCCAATCCCCCCTGCTCCAACTTTTGTTTGGCCTTATTTTCGTTATTTTTGTTACACATTATATAATTTTATTGTTATATTAATGCTGTCGGAATGCGAGCGATTCCGATCAGCAACAGTAAATATCGGCTGGAAATACCGAATTCCAGCGAAATTAGTTGTTGGAACTGTCTGGAGTTACAGGTGGCGACCGATTTTCTTTTCCTTAGGGCCGGATGCATTGTATTTTGCTGCTTCCAATATTACCATTCCCTTTTCGCGCTTCAGTATCGGATATATCATGTAAAAAATAAGAGGAGAAAAACTTTATCTTATTGGAACTTTTTTTAAAAGTATTGAAGTTATTACTGCTTTTTATGTGATTAGGGAGTTCATTGAAATATTTCAGGCCCTTATATATATGACCGTCCTAAAAAGATTCTTTGGCGGCCACCTTGGTGTGATGGTAGCGTGCTCCGCCTACCACACCGTATGCCCAGGGTTCACACCCCGGGCAAAGCAACATCAAAATTTTAGAAATAAGGTTTTTCAATTAGAAGAAAATTTTTCTAAGCGGGGTCGCCCCTCGGCAGTGTTTGGCAAGCGCTCCGGGTGTATTTCTGCCATGAAAAGCTCTCAGTGAAAACTCATCTTCCTTGCAGATGCCGTTCGGAGTCGGCATAAAACATGTAGGTCCCGTCCGGCCAATTTGTAGGGAAAAGCAAGAGGAGTACGACGCAAATTAGAAGAGAAGCTCGGCCTTAGATCTCTTCGGAGGTTATCGCGCCTTAGATTTTTTTTTTTTTTTTTAAAGATTCTTTTTCGGCAAACGCAGTAAACTCATTTCTCAGGACCGGGGTCAGGAGAAGGACCCGGATTAGGGTCGATACCTTCCCGGAAGAGGAGAGTATGGCGCAGACCCGCTGCAAGGATCTGCTGGGAGGATGGCAATTGTGTGTGTAAACACTGAGTCCGCCTGCTAATTACCCTCTACTCCCCTGTGGCCTAGGACCTAGGGCAACAGTACTACGTTGTGTGCTCCTAATTAATTTAGCTTTTCTACGCACTGAAGGACCAGTGCTTACTTTATTTCGAACTCCGCAAATGCCTTTAGTGGGGCCTGACTGTCTTACTGAGTATGGCAATTGTTTCATTGGGGTATCAGCGCTGAAGGTTCAGCTTAGCACACTAACTTATGGCGAATACTTCCGCTTGAAAAATGCTCGGATGTGCTTTTAGAGGTACTGATATTTTGGCTCTGGGTCCGAAAACTCTGGCTCCAATCCCCTCTGGCGTCTTTGACCCATATATGTACCATACGATCTTGAGCAGACAGTAATACATTGCACCCGCCCATACCTATACAGCCGTACCAAGAGACGGAGCAGCCCATTACATTTTGGCACAACCGGAGCACTGCCGGACATCCAATCTATATGAAAGATATGCATTCAAAAGTGTTTGTACCAGTGGCTGGTGCACACCGAGCTGGACCAATGTATGCTATATTGATGCCTGCACAAATACCAAGCTATGTTTATGTGAATAATGTTACTGCTAATGTCCATCTGCACGGTTGAGCACATACAGTACCTACGTTTATACAAGGTGGAACACCACACTATCTACATGGCGATGTAGCCACCGATCAGGTTGTTGTAAGAGATTAATTAAAATATGTTATTCATAAACACTGATTCTTATATTTTCA
Source organism: Eurosta solidaginis (assembly GCF_040869045.1). Taxonomy (NCBI): domain Eukaryota; kingdom Metazoa; phylum Arthropoda; class Insecta; order Diptera; family Tephritidae; genus Eurosta; species Eurosta solidaginis. Next base: position 68,363,525 of record NC_090319.1, on the reverse strand, counting down.
TTATCATTAAACTGTAGACTGTAGACTCATTCTTAATAGACACTGCCTTCTGGCCTCACATGGCTTTAAATTAGGCTTGGTCAGTGATAGCAGATGTAGGAAGTGCGGGTTGAGAGAGGAAACGATCGATTACGTTCTGTGCTCGTGCCCTGCGCTTGCCAGGCTAAGACTCCAGCTGACAGCTGTCAGATCTAGAAGCAGCAAGTGGCTTAAGTTCTAGGAAGCTTCTGATATTTGTCAAGAGGACGGTGTTATTTTATAACATGTCCTGGTTGTTGATAGGGTTTTTAGCTTGGTCGTTAAAACAAACTTCTGGTAACACTACGGACTCATTCAGTCTATTTGAGGTCATGAACCCGCCAGTTCAACCTAACCTATATTTTGATTTGGTTTTTACTTTAGAATCAACCGTTTAAGTAAGCGATGTCAGCTAACTAAGCGCCTTCAAATGTAGATCCATAAGGAACATGGGGTCGCCAGAGCCTCGGCTGTTAAAGAAACAGGATACGCCACGGGTAGGTGAGGTTCACAATTGGGTTGGATAAGCTGTATATTGCGCTGGCAACCCATTGAACGGTTGCGCTACACAACCTCCTGAACCAATTTGGCTATGAAAAGCGTGAGTGACCTTGGGTGTCCCAAGGCAAGTTCCGTCGGGCCTGGTGTTGTTGGCTGAGCGGCCAGGTAGCAGCGTGCAACAAATGCACCATTCAGGAGGATACCCTTGCTGAGCCCAGAAAATCTGAGAAAGTTGGATGTACTGGTCGGATGCAGCAAAGGAGTATATTCTGTAACAGCATATGATCAACTTGGAGACAACCAAACGTTTATTTTCCTGTCCAACAGGGAACTGGTTCTAAACCCTGCTGCTAAAGAAGGATAGACGTAGTCATATCAATTCGTTCCCGGGTTACTCGGGGAAAGCAGTTTTAGCAGTACTTTGCCCTTACTGCACGTCCATGCAAGAACTTCGGATAATGAATTAAACAGTTGTTGTTGTTGTTGAATTAAACAGTGCATTTGTTTGTTTTTGTAGCACGTCTAATTTACTTCGTAACATCAATCTCTTGTTGTAATGTTGTCTTCTCTATGAATGCAACAGCGAAGTATCTTCGGGTACCCCTGATTCTAGTTATCTGAAATCTCCTTGAGTGCCTTGTGCCTTTGGCCTCTCAGAAAAGAGCTAATTGTGGAGCCTTATTTATAGAACACTTTTCGGGTTAAATGTATTAAAAACTTTAATCTATCCTTACTGATATAAGTTTCTTTCTCATTTCCTAATTTGATTTTGACGATGTGCGCATAGCAATATTCCAGCTGTGGCTGAAGGAAGAACATAAATTTGCTCAAATTATAAGAAATCTGCGACAACTATCCCCCCGCCTTTTTAGTACCACAGATAAGGCGCTAACAAGACCAAAGGATCAATATCACCTATAAATCGACTTTGATAGCAGGAATTGGGGCTTCCGGTATTATCCCTACAAAACTCATATGGCTCTGCAAACTGATGTTGTACAACACCACCAGCGCAGGAAAAATTGGGCGTCATCACTGAGCTTCGAAAGTTTCAGAGAGGGCACAGCTATTAATAGACGTTATTGTACTTAATTAGCTTGTACATATCAATATACACACAGCTAAAGTACACTAGAGTAATAAGGGAATAATTTAAATTGTAAAAAAACATTGTATATATGAATTATTTATAATTAAATATTATCTGAACATAAAGGACGCGTTTCATTCATGGAAAAAGCGATTTGTCAGGAGGTAACCGATAGGTCAGTTACCGGTGTTGTTGTTGTTCCATATGTTTTGATTAGCGATAACGAAAACATACCTAATACGCCAATTACACGGCTCAAGTATCCTTGTGCCAATTACCAATTTGCACAAGGATTTGCCCGGTGTGTGCACTGGTTGCGCTATTTGCGCAGAGAACTGCGCTAAAATCAAAACGATTTTGATATTTACGCATGTCTGCAAATATTGCACATGCTTTTTTCTTCGTGTGTGGTGAATCTTACACAGTTTACCTGTGGTTCCTGATAATATAACATCAGTAATTATTGCTTAAAAATGTTAATATCGAAGGCGCAAGGACCATCTCTAGCTAAAAATGAATATTGCGCAGTGTTTTTGAGCCGTGTATGTCACAATTTTCATTTGCACAAATTTCGTCGTTTTATATTTGCGCATGGTTTTTGTGTCATGTATGGGCCGTATAATGAAGTAACTTAAGCTGGAGTCATTGGTGCCGTATGTCGTATCGCTGTATCCGTATCCCTAACGTAATCAGCTGTTTATCGTTACGACGGTTAACCAAAACCCAATTGGTTGGCTACGATACGGTTACGACCTTAGCGGCACCAATAATCGATTGCATTGATTCTCATAAGGTTGGTCGAATCATCTGTTATAAGGTTACCGATACGGTTACCGATAAAGCACCAATGTCTCCAGCTTTAAAAATGTAAATAACATGGAGCGAGAAGGAATGTCGAAAACACAATAGGTAAGAGCGAGAAAGCGAGTCACACGGACACTATTTTGAGAGAGCGCATGCGTTACCTTTTTCACGACAGCAATGTAAAAGTCATTAAGACGATAATTGGTGACCAAGTTATTGGTAACGATTAAGTAATCGATTAGGTAATGGGTACCTGTCTTGTAGGGCAGTTCTTGAGTGATGACTTTTTAAAAGCACAGTTGATGATTTTTGACCCACTCAAGGGTTTGGATCTGACGTCAATTAACCGAGTATAAATATCATTGCTACACTCACTCAATGTGTTTATTTGTTTATTCGAAAGTTGTTTGAAAGTTCTTTGACACATTCCTCGCGTTCCAATGAACAGTGGTCCAGATGGCATATGGATCACATTGTTGTTGCATTTGCATGTTAAATTTCTATCCGTATCTGGATCACGATTCATTGGAACGGAACATTTGTCAATATTGAGAGAGGTATGAAAAATAAGTTAAGACTACGTTTAAACATGCCTTAATCTACAATAAATCGTCATTAATCTACGCGTTTACATATGTTCCATCTCTAGGAACTATATTATTTTCGAATTAGAGATACACTTTTTCTATGATTGACCAAAGCAAAATGGAAATTTATCGATATCAGCACAAATGCAACCATTCACATTTCTGCCAAATTGAATAAACATACGAAAATTGTTATTGGTCGAGTGCATTGTGGATAAGTGTGTGTTGTTCTTCTTCTGACAAGCACTCGCTTAAAATAAATAAAAGTGTTGCGCCTGTTCCACAGCATTTTAATTTTATATCATGGCGAAAATTGTCCAGTTCAGAGTTATTGATTTTCATTAAAAATTTAATTTATTACATGAGGTTACTCCTCTAAGTGTTAAAAGCATAGTAAACGTAGAGTTTTTCAAATTATTGTGAAAAACTTTTAAAAAACTCAGTATTTTCTAGGATTTCTTAATTTCTGTACCCAAGTTCATTATATTTGTGTAATACAAGAATCTGGTAACTACATTTTTAAATGAAAAAACAACAATGTTATCGATATGACGCTTTCGTAAATCCTTCTTTGTGAATTTCTCAACTTTGTGAGTCCCTTAACATTGAACAAACTTTGCTTAGCAAGATATAGAATCTGCCATAAATTTAACTCATCTGTATATATATTACATAAACGCTTTGGATGCGTGCCTACGCTTTGATAACGCCATACGAAAAACAATGAAGCGCCTTGCGTTATGTTTGCTTTGAATCGACCAAAGCGTTTATATAATTTTGCCCTTATGCATTTGTGTAAACAGCCATAGAAGGAAATTTTTCCTGAAGAAACATAAGCCATCATCCCGTCGCAAAGATCCTGAGCCAAATAAATAATTTTTCTTGTAAATGCAACAACGATTTGAGCAAAATAAATCCAGATATAATTTTGGTTCAATTTGTGATCCTATCACAGCTCATGTGTACACAAATATCACGACCTCTGCTTCTCAAGTCTCTCAATGACCCAAAGCATTTCCGTGAGGATTGAGCGTGGTACGGAGCCAGAAAACTCACTGGATGATGGTTATACACTTGTGGCGCTTTATATTTCGTTAAGTTTCTCAAAACTTTTTTGACTCTAATTTAAGTAAATTTGCTTTCCGTATGTTTCCGCATTGTTGGAGGCTCCAAATCTTCTACTATGTATATATTTCTGCGGAAATATATGCAACTACTTCATCTGTAAATACTAAAGAGTTTTATTAAACTATCAAATGCAACTCAGCTTAAAGTAGTCCTGCGTACCAAAAATGCAACTCTAGACCTGGGAGTTGCATCAGGTGAGTGAGGCTGTTTGTAATTTTGACGTTTATCGCTTAGTTGACACATTTAGTATTGTATACAATAGAGTAGTGTAGGTATTATCGATTCCTTTTCAATCTATTTGGTACGTTAAGCTGAATTTATCTGTACTGGATTTTCTTGAGTTATCGAAAAGTTAGTTGGTGATCTCTAGAATTTGTGCAAAGAAGAAGTTTTAATTTGTATTGATTAAAAATAGTATTTTATAAGAAATCAATGCATTCCTTTATTGTTAGGGAATAATTAACCCTACAGTAGAAAGCATGATATACAGCAGCGAATAATTTTCTTATCGTACCGAACATGGCGGAACGATACAAGGTGGCATGGTGACATACCTACAAACACACAAATCACACTAACAAGATTGCGCATTGCGCATGTAAACAAAAGATCAGCTGTTTTTTATGCGCAATTTTGACGTCATTTTCCTCGTAGATGCGCAGATCGAAGCAATTTTGAACTCGTGAATGCGCAATCTTCTGTGTGTGATTTGTGCTACAAACATATACAAAAGTTCCATGTTCTTTGTTGTTGTTAATTCGATGGACAAATGTCAAAATCGTACTGCGCCGGAAGTTGATGTATCAAATCAAATAAAAAAAGTTTATAATCAGCTGTCCCGTGCTGCCACCTTGTATCGTTACGCCAGGGTACAGCTCTTTGATTTTAAGAGTTTCAGTTAATGATGCCTAGTAGTAGATTCAACTCTCACTCAAAAACCCCCCTTTTTTGGTTATTTGACATTTAAAACTGATATGTTATTATTTTGGTCATGAAAAGCCATCTTTTTCCTTATGGTGTGCCTTTGAGCTTCCGAAACGTTATGACATAATTCGGTCAGCTATTCAAGTTGTACTAAAAATGAGCCACAACTTTTCTGGTTTTCAAGATATTTGTACCTGGAAGTGTTAAGAATACGTTTCTCTGCTATATTCCCTACGTTTCTTTATTACTAAAACTTCTTTTTATTACAAAGCAACATGCAGAATTTGGAAGTGAAACTATATTCCGTGCAAATTTAGTCTTTTTTTTAGAAGGCTAACTTTGCAATTGGAGATATTATTCTTCAAACTATATTAGGTTTGCATTATGTTCTCCACAATTTTTCACAAATTTGAAATCCAAACCTTGCGTGCTCGAAATAAAATTATATTAAACTTAAAAAAAAAAAAATGTTAAAATTAAAAGATTTTATGACTACTCCTTTTACTGCGCCCGCCGCTATGTGGTGGTAGCGTGCTCCGCCTCAGACAGAGAAACATCAATAATTTAGAAACAAGTTTTTTCAATTCGAAAAAAGTTTTTCTAAGAAGGGTCTAGGCATCGATCGCAGTGATTTGGCAAACCCTCCGAGTGTATTTCTGCCATGAAAGCTTTTCAGTGAAAACTCGTCTGCAAGAACTTTGTTGTGGCAAAATCTAAAAGTAACACAACGCAAATTAGAAGAGAAGCTCGGCCTAAATTCTCTTCGGAGTTATATCGCGCTTTGCAGTTTTCCTTATTTATTTACTACTGCAACATATATTGCTTTTGTTTATAGCGCATTTGTTCGTTGAGGATAAAAATGTATAGGCGACAAGTAAATATCGGAGGAATCATACAGGGTTTTGTAAAATGATTGCGCTTTCAAATGTTATAAGTCGATTTTTAATGAAGATTAGTTTTTGGAGCAAAATTACGTATCGAACGAAGCCACAGCGTGATTTTCGTAATTTAATACAGGAATATCTCGAAAACAAGAATTACAGTGAAAAATCTGATTCGCTGTGCAGATTTAACGAACCAAATCCCTCTCGCAGAATATCAGCTCATTTGGGGGTCTGAAATTTTTTTAAATAATTTCGGTCTGGGCCCGTATCGTGTCATACGATCCGTGATCGAATTCAATTTTTCACATCGCTATAGCACTGAAATGGTGATTAGGATTGAGGTAATACATGAAATATAGGCTGCAAGTACTTGTTAGATTCAAAATTTGTTATCATTTTTATGAAAAGCTTGACAGATTCATATTTAACATTTGAGTGAAATTGGTTGGTCATTGCGTTACTTGCCAAACCATGAGAAAAGCCATAAAATTTGGTATTTCCATATCACGTGAAAATATAAAGTAATAACGGATCAAAACAATTATTTACGAAATTCAAATGAGTGCCGTATTCGACGTAAAGGCTTTAGTTTTTTGTATTCCAGTATAGCCCATATGACGTAAAGGGCCGTTTAAACTTGACGTATCCATATCCATATAAAACAGCTGATCCAACCAACCTTATGGAAATCAATGTAATTAGTCAATGGTGCCATACCATAACGCACTAGTCATAACCATACCATAACCAACCAATTGGTTTTTTTTGTTGTTATATCGGCCTACTGATTTTAAGATGGCGGGTTCGAATTGAGCTCAAGGCCTAACAATAATTTTTTATCATTATTATTGTTATGATAAATTTTTTCTTAATTGAAAAAATTTTTAAATTAGAATAGAAGAAAGAAAAAATTTTTTTTTAGACAACTGCCAAAGCTCGTTGTATAGATCCATTTCGGGAACTGCTAAATTCCTTCATCGGCAACGTTTAGGCGCCGCTGCTATAACTATTCAGCCACCACAGCGGTTTTTTGTTTGTCTTCATTAATCCTACTTCTATTCTGGTTCGTGCCAATTGATATTCACAACACTGCGACATCTGTTGCAGAATAGCTGTGAAAATTGGACTTGTTTGTTGGCAATGCTGCCATAGTGTCATATTTTTATTGACACTTTTTTCCTCGTGCTCTGGGATGTATTAACATTTTTTGTTGTTATATCGGCCTACTGATTTTAAGATCGCGGGTTCGAATCGAGCTCAAGGCCTAACAATAATTTTTTATCATTATTATTGTTATGATAAATTTTTTCTTAATTGAAAAAATTTTTAAATTAGAATAGAAGAAAGAAAAAATTTAGACAACTGCCAAAGCTCGTTGTATAGATCCATTTCGGGAACTGCTAAATTCCTTCATCGGCAACGTTTAGGCGCCGCTGCTATAACTATTCAGCCACCACAGCGGTTTTTTGTTTGTCTTCATTAATCCTACTTCTATTCTGGTTCGTGCCAATTGATATTCACAACACTGCGACATCTGTTGCAGAATAGCTGTGAAAATTGGACTTGTTTGTTGGCAATGCTGCCATAGTGTCATATTTTTATTGACACTTTTTTTCCCATGCTCTGGGATGTATTAACATTTTTTGTTGTTATATCGGCCTACTGATTTTAAGATCGCGGGTTCGAATCGAGCTCAAGGCCTAACAATAATTTTTTATCATTATTATTGTTATGATAAATTTTTTCTTAATTGAAAAAATTTTTAAATTAGAATAGAAGAAAGAAAAAATTTAGACAACTGCCAAAGCTCGTTGTATAGATCCATTTCGGGAACTGCTAAATTCCTTCATCGGCAACGTTTAGGCGCCGCTGCTATAACTATTCAGCCACCACAGCGGTTTTTTGTTTGTCTTCATTAATCCTACTTCTATTCTGGTTCGTGCCAATTGATATTCACAACACTGCGACATCTGTTGCAGAATAGCTGTGAAAATTGGACTTGTTTGTTGGCAATGCTGCCATAGTGTCATATTTTTATTGACACTTTTTTCCCCGTGCTCTGGGATGTATTAACATTTTTTGTTGTTATATCGGCCTACTGATTTTAAGATCGCGGGTTCGAATCGAGCTCAAGGCCTAACAATAATTTTTTTTATCATTATTATTGTTATGATACATTTTTTCTTAATTGAAAAAATTTTTTAATTAGAATAGAAGAAAGAAAAAATTTAGACAACTGCCAAAGCTCGTTGTATAGATCCATTTCGGGAACTGCTAAATTCCTTCATCGGCAACGTTTAGGCGCCGCTGCTATAACTATTCAGCCACCACAGCGGTTTTTTGTTTGTCTTCATTAATCCTACTTCTATTCTGGTTCGTGCCAATTGATATTCACAACACTGCGACATCTGTTGCAGAATAGCTGTGAAAATTGGACTTGTTTGTTGGCAATGCTGCCATAGTGTCATATTTTTATTGACATTTTTTTTCCCATGCTCTGGGATGTATTAACATTTTTTGTTGTTATATCGGCCTACTGATTTTAAGATCGCGGGTTCGAATCGAGCTCAAGGCCTAACAATAATTTTTTATCATTATTATTGTTATGATAAATTTTTTCTTAATTGAAAAAATTTTTAAATTAGAATAGAAGAAAGAAAAAATTTAGACAACTGCCAAAGCTCGTTGTATAGATCCATTTCGGGAACTGCTAAATTCCTTCATCGGCAACGTTTAGGCGCCGCTGCTATAACTATTCAGCCACCACAGCGGTTTTTTGTTTGTCTTCATTAATCCTACTTCTATTCTGGTTCGTGCCAATTGATATTCACAACACTGCGACATCTGTTGCAGAATAGCTGTGAAAATTGGACTTGTTTGTTGGCAATGCTGCCATAGTGTCATATTTTTATTGACACTTTTTTCCCCGTGCTCTGGGATGTATTAACATTTTTTGTTGTTATATCGGCCTACTGATTTTAAGATCGCGGGTTCGAATCGAGCTCAAGGCCTAACAATAATTTTTTATCATTATTATTGTTATGATAAATTTTTTCTTAATTGAAAAAATTTTTAAATTAGAATAGAAGAAAGAAAAAATTTAGACAACTGCCAAAGCTCGTTGTATAGATCCATTTCGGGAACTGCTAAATTCCTTCATCGGCAACGTTTAGGCGCCGCTGCTATAACTATTCAGCCACCACAGCGGTTTTTTGTTTGTCTTCATTAATCCTACTTCTATTCTGGTTCGTGCCAATTGATATTCACAACACTGCGACATCTGTTGCAGAATAGCTGTGAAAATTGGACTTGTTTGTTGGCAATGCTGCCATAGTGTCATATTTTTATTGACACTTTTTTCCCCGTGCTCTGGGATGTATTAACATTTTTTGTTGTTATATCGGCCTACTGATTTTAAGATCGCGGGTTCGAATCGAGCTCAAGGCCTAACAATAATTTTTTATCATTATTATTGTTATGATAAATTTTTTCTTAATTGGAAAAATTAGAATAGAAGAAAGAAAAAATTTAGACAACTGCCAAAGCTCGTTGTATAGATCCATTTCGGGAACTGCTAAATTCCTTCATCGGCAACGTTTAGGCGCCGCTGCTATAACTATTCAGCCACCACAGCGGTTTTTTGTTTGTCTTCATTAATCCTACTTCTATTCTGGTTCGTGCCAATTGATATTCACAACACTGCGACATCTGTTGCAGAATAGCTGTGAAAATTGGACTTGTTTGTTGGCAATGCTGCCATAGTGTCATATTTTTATTGACACTTTTTTCCCCGTGCTCTGGGATGTATTAACATTTTTTGTTGTTATATCGGCCTACTGATTTTAAGATCGCGGGTTCGAATCGAGCTCAAGGCCTAACAATAATTTTTTATCATTATTATTGTTATGATAAATTTTTTCTTAATTGGAAAAATTAGAATAGAAGAAAGAAAAAATTTAGACAACTGCCAAAGCTCGTTGTATAGATCCATTTCGGGAACTGCTAAATTCCTTCATCGGCAACGTTTAGGCGCCGCTGCTATAACTATTCAGCCACCACAGCGGTTTTTTGTTTGTCTTCATTAATCCTACTTCTATTCTGGTTCGTGCCAATTGATATTCACAACACTGCGACATCTGTTGCAGAATAGCTGTGAAAATTTGACTTGTTTGTTGGCAATGCTGCCATAGTGTCATATTTTTATTGACACTTTTTTTCCCCGTGCTCTGGGATGTATTAACATTTTTTGTTGTTATATCGGCCTACTGATTTTAAGATCGCGGGTTCGAATCGAGCTCAAGGCCTAACAATAATTTTTTATCATTATTATTGTTATGATAAATTTTTTCTTAATTGAAAAATTTTTAAATTAGAATAGAAGAAAGAAAAAATTTAGACAACTGCCAAAGCTCGTTGTATAGATCCATTTCGGGAACTGCTAAATTCCTTCATCGGCAACGTTTAGGCGCCGCTGCTATAACTATTCAGCCACCACAGCGGTTTTTTGTTTGTCTTCATTAATCCTACTTCTATTCTGGTTCGTGCTAATTGATATTCACAACACTGCGACATCTGTTGCAGAATAGCTGTGAAAATTGGACTTGTTTGTTGGCAATGCTGCCATAGTGTCATATTTTTATTGACACTTTTTTCCCCGTGCTCTGGGATGTATTAACATTTTTTGTTGTTATATCGGCCTACTGATTTTAAGATCGCGGGTTCGAATCGAGCTCAAGGCCTAACAATAATTTTTTATCATTATTATTGTTATGATAAATTTTTTCTTAATTGAAAAAATTTTTAAATTAGAATAGAAGAAAGAAAAAATTTAGACAACTGCCAAAGCTCGTTGTATAGATCCATTTCGGGAACTGCTAAATTCCTTCATCGGCAATGTTTAGGCGCCGCTGCTATAACTATTCAGCCACCACAGCGGTTTTTTGTTTGTCTTCATTAATCCTACTTCTATTCTGGTTCGTGCCAATTGATATTCACAACACTGCGACATCTGTTGCAGAATAGCTGTGAAAATTGGACTTGTTTGTTGGCAATGCTGCCATAGTGTCATATTTTTATTGACACTTTTTTCCCCATGCTCTGGGATGTATTAACATTTTTTGTTGTTATATCGGCCTACTGATTTTAAGATCGCGGGTTCGAATCGAGCTCAAGGCCTAACAATAATTTTTTATCATTATTATTGTTATGATAAATTTTTTCTTAATTGAAAAAATTTTTAAATTAGAATAGAAGAAAGAAAAAATTTAGACAACTGCCAAAGCTCGTTGTATAGATCCATTTCGGGAACTGCTAAATTCCTTCATCGGCAACGTTTAGGCGCCGCTGCTATAACTATTCAGCCACCACAGCGGTTTTTTGTTTGTCTTCATTAATCCTACTTCTATTCTGGTTCGTGCCAATTGATATTCACAACACTGCGACATCTGTTGCAGAATAGCTGTGAAAATTGGACTTGTTTGTTGGCAATGCTGCCATAGTGTCATATTTTTATTGACACTTTTTTCCCAGTGCTCTGGGATGTATTAACATTTTTTGTTGTTATATCGGCCTACTGATTTTAAGATCGCGGGTTCGAATCGAGCTCAAGGCCTAACAATAATTTTTTATCATTATTATTGTTATGATAAATTTTTTCTTAATTGAAAAAATTTTTAAATTAGAATAGAAGAAAGAAAAAATTTAGACAACTGCCAAAGCTCGTTGTATAGATCCATTTCGGGAACTGCTAAATTCCTTCATCGGCAACGTTTAGGCGCCGCTGCTATAACTATTCAGCCACCACAGCGGTTTTTTGTTTGTCTTCATTAATCCTACTTCTATTCTGGTTCGCGCCAATTGATATTCACAACACTGCGACATCTGTTGCAGAATAGCTGTGAAAATTGGACTTGTTTGTTGGCAATGCTGCCATAGTGTCATATTTTTATTGACACTTTTTTCCCCGTGCTCTGGGATGTATTAACATTTTTTGTTGTTATATCGGCCTACTGATTTTAAGATCGCGGGTTCGAATCGAGCTCAAGGCATAACAATAATTTTTTATCATTATTATTGTTATGATAAATTTTTTCTTAATTGAAAAAATGTTTAAATTAGAATAGAAGAAAGAAAAAATTTAGACAACTGCCAAAGCTCGTTGTATAAATCCATTTCGGGAACTGCTAAATTCCTTCATCGGCAACGTTTAGGCGCCGCTGCTATAACTATTCAGCCACCACAGCGGTTTTTTGTTTGTCTTCATTAATCCTACTTCTATTCTGGTTCGTGCCAATTGATATTCACAACACTGCGACATCTGTTGCAGAATAGCTGTGAAAATTGGACTTGTTTGTTGGCAATGCTGCCATAGTGTCATATTTTTATTGACACTTTTTTCCCCGTGCTCTGGAATGTATTAACATTTTTTGTTGTTATATCGGCCTACTGATTTTAAGATCGCGGGTTCGAATCGAGCTCAAGGCCTAACAATAATTTTTTATCATTATTATTGTTATGATAAATTTTTTCTTAATTGGAAAAATTTTTAAATTAGAATAGAAGAAAGAAAAAATTTAGACAACTGCCAAAGCTCGTTGTATAGATCCATTTCGGGAACTGCTAAATTCCTTCATCGGCAACGTTTAGGCGCCGCTGCTATAACTATTCAGCCACCACAGCGGTTTTTTGTTTGTCTTCATTAATCCTACTTCTATTCTGGTTCGTGCCAATTGATATTCACAACACTGTGACATCTGTTGCAGAATAGCTGTGAAAATTGGACTTGTTTGTTGGCAATGCTGCCATAGTGTCATATTTTTATTGACACTTTTTTCCCCGTGCTCTGGGATGTATTAACATTTTTTGTTGTTATATCGGCCTACTGATTTTAAGATCGCGGGTTCGAATCGAGCTCAAGGCCTAACAATAATTTTTTATCATTATTATTGTTATGATAAATTTTTTCTTAATTGGAAAAATTAGAATAGAAGAAAGAAAAAATTTAGACAACTGCCAAAGCTCGTTGTATAGATCCATTTCGGGAACTGCTAAATTCCTTAATCGGCAACGTTTAGGCGCCGCTGCTATAACTATTCAGCCACCACAGCGGTTTTTTGTTTGTCTTCATTAATCCTACTTCTATTCTGGTTCGTGCCAATTGATATTCACAACACTGCGACATCTGTTGCAGAATAGCTGTGAAAATTTGACTTGTTTGTTGGCAATGCTGCCATAGTGTCATATTTTTATTGACACTTTTTTCCCCGTGCTCTGGGATGTATTAACATTTTTTGTTGTTATATCGGCCTACTGATTTTAAGATCGCGGGTTCGAATCGAGCTCAAGGCCTAACAATAATTTTTTATCATTATTATTGTTATGATAAATTTTTTCTTAATTGAAAAATTTTTAAATTAGAATAGAAGAAAGAAAAAATTTAGACAACTGCCAAAGCTCGTTGTATAGATCCATTTCGGGAACTGCTAAATTCCTTCATCGGCAACGTTTAGGCGCCGCTGCTATAACTATTCAGCCACCACAGCGGTTTTTTGTTTGTCTTCATTAATCCTACTTCTATTCTGGTTCGTGCTAATTGATATTCACAACACTGCGACATCTGTTGCAGAATAGCTGTGAAAATTGGACTTGTTTGTTGGCAATGCTGCCATAGTGTCATATTTTTATTGACACTTTTTTCCCCGTGCTCTGGGATGTATTAACATTTTTTGTTGTTATATCGGCCTACTGATTTTAAGATCGCGGGTTCGAATCGAGCTCAAGGCCTAACAATAATTTTTTATCATTATTATTGTTATGATAAATTTTTTCTTAATTGAAAAAATTTTTAAATTAGAATAGAAGAAAGAAAAAATTTAGACAACTGCCAAAGCTCGTTGTATAGATCCATTTCGGGAACTGCTAAATTCCTTCATCGGCAACGTTTAGGCGCCGCTGCTATAACTATTCAGCCACCACAGCGGTTTTTTGTTTGTCTTCATTAATCCTACTTCTATTCTGGTTCGTGCCAATTGATATTCACAACACTGCGACATCTGTTGCAGAATAGCTGTGAAAATTGGACTTGTTTGTTGGCAATGCTGCCATAGTGTCATATTTTTATTGACACTTTTTTCCCCATGCTCTGGGATGTATTAACATTTTTTGTTGTTATATCGGCCTACTGATTTTAAGATCGCGGGTTCGAATCGAGCTCAAGGCCTAACAATAATTTTTTATCATTATTATTGTTATGATAAATTTTTTCTTAATTGAAAAAATTTTTAAATTAGAATAGAAGAAAGAAAAAATTTAGACAACTGCCAAAGCTCGTTGTATAGATCCATTTCGGGAACTGCTAAATTCCTTCATCGGCAACGTTTAGGCGCCGCTGCTATAACTATTCAGCCACCACAGCGGTTTTTTGTTTGTCTTCATTAATCCTACTTCTATTCTGGTTCGTGCCAATTGATATTCACAACACTGCGACATCTGTTGCAGAATAGCTCTGAAAATTGGACTTGTTTGTTGGCAATGCTGCCATAGTGTCATATTTTTATTGACACTTTTTTCCCCGTGCTCTGGGATGTATTAACATTTTTTGTTGTTATATCGGCCTACTGATTTTAAGATCGCGGGTTCGAATCGAGCTCAAGGCCTAACAATAATTTTTTATCATTATTATTGTTATGATAAATTTTTTCTTAATTGAAAAAATTTTTAAATTAGAATAGAAGAAAGAAAAAATTTAGACAACTGCCAAAGCTCGTTGTATAGATCCATTTCTTGAACTGCTAAATTCCTTCATCGGCAACGTTTAGGCGCCGCTGCTATAACTATTCAGCCACCACAGCGGTTTTTTGTTTGTCTTCATTAATCCTACTTCTATTCTGGTTCGTGCCAATTGATATTCACAACACTGCGACATCTGTTGCAGAATAGCTGTGAAAATTGGACTTGTTTGTTGGCAATGCTGCCATAGTGTCATATTTTTATTGACACTTTTTTCCCCGTGCTCTGGGATGTATTAACATTTTTTGTTGTTATATCGGCCTACTGATTTTAAGATCGCGGGTTCGAATCGAGCTCAAGGCATAACAATAATTTTTTATCATTATTATTGTTATGATAAATTTTTTCTTAATTGAAAAAATGTTTAAATTAGAATAGAAGAAAGAAAAAATTTAGACAACTGCCAAAGCTCGTTGTATAAATCCATTTCGGGAACTGCTAAATTCCTTCATCGGCAACGTTTAGGCGCCGCTGCTATAACTATTCAGCCACCACAGCGGTTTTTTGTTTGTCTTCATTAATCCTACTTCTATTCTGGTTCGTGCCAATTGATATTCACAACACTGCGACATCTGTTGCAGAATAGCTGTGAAAATTGGACTTGTTTGTTGGCAATGCTGCCATAGTGTCATATTTTTATTGACACTTTTTTCCCCGTGCTCTGGAATGTATTAACATTTTTTGTTGTTATATCAGCCTACTGATTTTAAGATCGCGGGTTCGAATCGAGCTCAAGGCCTAACAATAATTTTTTATCATTATTATTGTTATGATAAATTTTTTCTTAATTGGAAAAATTTTTAAATTAGAATAGAAGAAAGAAAAAATTTAGACAACTGCCAAAGCTCGTTGTATAGATCCATTTCGGGAACTGCTAAATTCCTTCATCGGCAACGTTTAGGCGCCGCTGCTATAACTATTCAGCCACCACAGCGGTTTTTTGTTTGTCTTCATTAATCCTACTTCTATTCTGGTTCGTGCCAATTGATATTCACAACACTGCGACATCTGTTGCAGAATAGCTGTGAAAATTTGACTTGTTTGTTGGCAATGCTGCCATAGTGTCATATTTTTATTGACACTTTTTTCCCCGTGCTCTGGGATGTATTAACATTTTTTGTTGTTATATCGGCCTACTGATTTTAAGATCGCGGGTTCGAATCGAGCTCAAGGCCTAACAATAATTTTTTATCATTATTATTGTTATGATAAATTTTTTCTTAATTGGAAAAATTAGAATAGAAGAAAGAAAAAATTTAGACAACTGCCAAAGCTCGTTGTATAGATCCATTTCGGGAACTGCTAAATTCCTTCATCGGCAACGTTTAGGCGCCGCTGCTATAACTATTCAGCCACCACAGCGGTTTTTTGTTTGTCTTCATTAATCCTACTTCTATTCTGGTTCGTGCCAATTGATATTCACAACACTGCGACATCTGTTGCAGAATAGCTGTGAAAATTTGACTTGTTTGTTGGCAATGCTGCCATAGTGTCATATTTTTATTGACACTTTTTTCCCCGTGCTCTGGGATGTATTAACATTTTTTGTTGTTATATCGGCCTACTGATTTTAAGATCGCGGGTTCGAATCGAGCTCAAGGCCTAACAATAATTTTTTATCATTATTATTGTTATGATAAATTTTTTCTTAATTGAAAAATTTTTAAATTAGAATAGAAGAAAGAAAAAATTTAGACAACTGCCAAAGCTCGTTGTATAGATCCATTTCGGGAACTGCTAAATTCCTTCATCGGCAACGTTTAGGCGCCGCTGCTATAACTATTCAGCCACCACAGCGGTTTTTTGTTTGTCTTCATTAATCCTACTTCTATTCTGGTTCGTGCTAATTGATATTCACAACACTGCGACATCTGTTGCAGAATAGCTGTGAAAATTGGACTTGTTTGTTGGCAATGCTGCCATAGTGTCATATTTTTATTGACACTTTTTTCCCCGTGCTCTGGGATGTATTAACATTTTTTGTTGTTATATCGGCCTACTGATTTTAAGATCGCGGGTTCGAATCGAGCTCAAGGCCTAACAATAATTTTTTATCATTATTATTGTTATGATAAATTTTTTCTTAATTGAAAAAATTTTTAAATTAGAATAGAAGAAAGAAAAAATTTAGACAACTGCCAAAGCTCGTTGTATAGATCCATTTCGGGAACTGCTAAATTCCTTCATCGGCAACGTTTAGGCGCCGCTGCTATAACTATTCAGCCACCACAGCGGTTTTTTGTTTGTCTTCATTAATCCTACTTCTATTCTGGTTCGTGCCAATTGATATTCACAACACTGCGACATCTGTTGCAGAATAGCTGTGAAAATTGGACTTGTTTGTTGGCAATGCTGCCATAGTGTCATATTTTTATTGACACTTTTTTCCCCATGCTCTGGGATGTATTAACATTTTTTGTTGTTATATCGGCCTACTGATTTTAAGATCGCGGGTTCGAATCGAGCTCAAGGCCTAACAATAATTTTTTATCATTATTATTGTTATGATAAATTTTTTCTTAATTGAAAAAATTTTTAAATTAGAATAGAAGAAAGAAAAAATTTAGACAACTGCCAAAGCTCGTTGTATAGATCCATTTCGGGAACTGCTAAATTCCTTCATCGGCAACGTTTAGGCGCCGCTGCTATAACTATTCAGCCACCACAGCGGTTTTTTGTTTGTCTTCATTAATCCTACTTCTATTCTGGTTCGTGCCAATTGATATTCACAACACTGCGACATCTGTTGCAGAATAGCTGTGAAAATTGGACTTGTTTGTTGGCAATGCTGCCATAGTGTCATATTTTTATTGACACTTTTTTCCCCGTGCTCTGGGATGTATTAACATTTTTTGTTGTTATATCGGCCTACTGATTTTAAGATCGCGGGTTCGAATCGAGCTCAAGGCCTAACAATAATTTTTTATCATTATTATTGTTATGATAAATTTTTTCTTAATTGAAAAAATTTTTAAATTAGAATAGAAGAAAGAAAAAATTTAGACAACTGCCAAAGCTCGTTGTATAGATCCATTTCGGGAACTGCTAAATTCCTTCATCGGCAACGTTTAGGCGCCGCTGCTATAACTATTCAGCCACCACAGCGGTTTTTTGTTTGTCTTCATTAATCCTACTTCTATTCTGGTTCGTGCCAATTGATATTCACAACACTGCGACATCTGTTGCAGAATAGCTGTGAAAATTGGACTTGTTTGTTGGCAATGCTGCCATAGTGTCATATTTTTATTGACACTTTTTTCCCCGTGCTCTGGGATGTATTAACATTTTTTGTTGTTATATCGGCCTACTGATTTTAAGATCGCGGGTTCGAATCGAGCTCAAGGCATAACAATAATTTTTTATCATTATTATTGTTATGATAAATTTTTTCTTAATTGAAAAAATGTTTAAATTAGAATAGAAGAAAGAAAAAATTTAGACAACTGCCAAAGCTCGTTGTATAAATCCATTTCGGGAACTGCTAAATTCCTTCATCGGCAACGTTTAGGCGCCGCTGCTATAACTATTCAGCCACCACAGCGGTTTTTTGTTTGTCTTCATTAATCCTACTTCTATTCTGGTTCGTGCCAATTGATATTCACAACACTGCGACATCTGTTGCAGAATAGCTGTGAAAATTGGACTTGTTTGTTGGCAATGCTGCCATAGTGTCATATTTTTATTGACACTTTTTTCCCCGTGCTCTGGAATGTATTAACATTTTTTGTTGTTATATCGGCCTACTGATTTTAAGATCGCGGGTTCGAATCGAGCTCAAGGCCTAACAATAATTTTTTATCATTATTATTGTTATGATAAATTTTTTCTTAATTGGAAAAATTTTTAAATTAGAATAGAAGAAAGAAAAAATTTAGACAACTGCCAAAGCTCGTTGTATAGATCCATTTCGGGAACTGCTAAATTCCTTCATCGGCAACGTTTAGGCGCCGCTGCTATAACTATTCAGCCACCACAGCGGTTTTTTGTTTGTCTTCATTAATCCTACTTCTATTCTGGTTCGTGCCAATTGATATTCACAACACTGCGACATCTGTTGCAGAATAGCTGTGAAAATTGGACTTGTTTGTTGGCAATGCTGCCATAGTGTCATATTTTTATTGACACTTTTTTCCCCGTGCTCTGGGATGTATTAACATTTTTTGTTGTTATATCGGCCTACTGATTTTAAGATCGCGTGTTCGAATCGAGCTCAAGGCCTAACAATAATTTTTTATCATTATTATTGTTATGATAAATTTTTTCTTAATTGAAAAAATTTTTAAATTAGAATAGAAGAAAGAAAAAATTTAGACAACTGCCAAAGCTCGTTGTATAGATCCATTTCGGGAACTGCTAAATTCCTTCATCGGCAAAGTTTAGGCGCCGCTGCTATAACTATTCAGCCACCACAGCGGTTTTTTGTTTGTCTTCATTAATCCTACTTCTATTCTGGTTCGTGCCAATTGAAATTCACAACACTGCGACATCTGTTGCAGAATAGCTGTGAAAATTGGACTTGTTTGTTGGCAATGCTGCCATAGTGTCATATTTTTATTGACACTTTTTTCCCCGTGCTCTGGAATGTATTAACATTTTTTGTTGTTATATCGGCCTACTGATTTTAAGATCGCGGGTTCGAATCGAGCTCAAGGCCTAACAATAATTTTTTATCATTATTATTGTTATGATAAATTTTTTCTTAATTGAAAAAATTTTTAAATTAGAATAGAAGAAAGAAAAAATTTAGACAACTGCCAAAGCTCGTTGTATAGATCCATTTCGGGAATTGCTAAATTCCTTCATCGGCAACGTTTAGGCGCCGCTGCTATAACTATTCAGCCACCACAGCGGTTTTTTGTTTGTCTTCATTAATCCTACTTCTATTCTGGTTCGTGCCAATTGATATTCACAACACTGCGACATCTGTTGCAGAATAGCTGTGAAAATTGGACTTGTTTGTTGGCAATGCTGCCATAGTGTCATATTTTTATTGACACTTTTTTCCCCGTGCTCTGGGATGTATTAACATTTTTTGTTGTTATATCGGCCTACTGATTTTAAGATCGCGGGTTCGAATCGAGCTCAAGGCATAACAATAATTTTTTATCTTTATTATTGTTATGATAAATTTTTTCTTAATTGAAAAAATTTTTAAATTAGAATAGAAGAAAGAAAAAATTTAGACAACTGCCAAAGCTCGTTGTATAGATCCATTTCGGGAACTGCTAAATTCCTTCATCGGCAACGTTTAGGCGCCGCTGCTATAAATATTCAGCCACCACAGCGGTTTTTTGTTTGTCTTCATTAATCCTACTTCTATTCTGGTTCGTGCCAATTGATATTCACAACACTGCGACATCTGTTGCAGAATAGCTGTGAAAATTGGACTTGTTTGTTGGCAATGCTGCCATAGTGTCATATTTTTATTGACACTTTTTTCCCCGTGCTCTGGGATGTATTAACATTTTTTGTTGTTATATCGGCTTACTGATTTTAAGATCGCGGGTTCGAATCGAGCTCAAGGCCTAACAATAATTTTTTATCATTATTATTGTTATGATAAATTTTTTCTTAATTGAAAAAATGTTTAAAGTAGAATAGAAGAAAGAAAAAATTTAGACAACTGCCAAAGCTCGTTGTATAGATCCATTTCGGGAACTGCTAAATTCCTTTATCGGCAACGTTTAGGCGCCGCTGCTATAACTATTCAACCACCACAGCGGTTTTTTGTTTGTCTTCATTAATCCTACTTCTATTCTGGTTCGTGCCAATTGATATTCACAACACTGCGACATCTGTTGCAGAATAGCTGTGAAAATTGGACTTGTTTGTTGGCAATGCTGCCATAGTGTCATATTTTTATTGACACTTTTTTCCCCGTGCTCTGGGATGTATTAACATTTTTTGTTGTTATATCGGCATACTGATTTTAAGATCGCGGGTTCGAATCGAGCTCAAGGCCTAACAATAATTTTTTATCATTATTATTGTTATGATAAATTTTTTCTTAATTGAAAAAATTTTTAAATTAGAATAGAAGAAAGAAAAAATTTAGACAACTGCCAAAGCTCGTTGTATAGATCCATTTCGGGAACTGCTAAATTCCTTCATCGGCAACGTTTAGGCGCCGCTGCTATAACTATTCAGCCACCACAGCGGTTTTTTGTTTGTCTTCATTAATCCTACTTCTATTCTGGTTCGTGCCAATTGATATTCACAACACTGCGACATCTGTTGCAGAATAGCTGTGAAAATTGGACTTGTTTGTTGGCAATGCTGCCATAGTGTCATATTTTTATTGACACTTTTTTCCCCGTGCTCTGGGATGTATTAACATTTTTTGTTGTTATATCGGCCTACTGATTTTAAGATCGCGGGTTCGAATCGAGCTCAAGGCCTAACAATAATTTTTTATCATTATTATTGTTATGATAAATTTTTTTTTCTTAATTGAAATTTTGGTTTTTCGCCATATCCATAACCTAAAAATATTTGAGTTGGTGAATTTATTAACTTTTAATAGATTTTATTTATTGTTTCGGAAACGTTTTGACTAAAAGACTTATTATTTGTGGTATATGTTTGTAATTTTTTGCGTTTTCTTCATTTTTATGAAAATTTCACGATTTTTAGGTTAAGGCACCAATTGAATGGATAAGTACCAATATGGTTATGAATTTGTGAACTTTGCCAGATCCTTAAAGCTACCAAATTTTGTGGCGGATTTACTACTTTTTCCTCAAGTGGGACTGATTAATTCCAAAGCAGTTCCATTGTTAACTTATGGCACTGTTAAATGTCAAAGCGAAGAAACCCAGCAAAAGCGTTTTCGCATATCATTCTTTACATTCACAGTTCCTTTTCGCTCCGTAACATTATATTTGCCGAAATTAAGCAGAATCCGAGCGAATTATATAATTTTTGTCTAGAGGAATTTTTTATCAAATATACATGGTGCCGAGGCCAAAAGACAGAATAGTATGTTTCTTGGGACGCTACATGATCTGAATGACGAATTATGACTGGTTCCTTTTCTTGTATGGGAAGCAATGCTAATATATAACTGTCAACAGTTTTTAAAACCTCGGCAGAGGTCAACGAATGGAAACAAAATTCTGAAACAAAAGCTTATTTTCCTTTTAAGCAAACTCTGTTTTGGCGCCAATATAACTCTGTCGAGTTTAATACCTATTTCTATATAGTTTGGTACTTAAATTTTTTTTAAAAACGAATTGGCCTGAACAACAGATGTGCCCTCTTCGGATTGAGTTTGCTTATAGATTGTATAGATTTCATATGGTTATATCTCAAGTTAAAAAAATAAATCATTTATGAATATTTTATTATCGGTTAGCCAAATATATATTGGACACCAACATTTTAAAGTAAGGTAAAGCAGATTTGACTTAAGAAAAGTATGAATCTAAATATACATATACAATGTGTATTACTAATGTTTGTGTTTCTTAACAATTTATTACAAATTGATGCTTATTGTACAGTAATCTATCACATAATTTCGTTTTACTGTCATGTGTTTAAAAATCGATGGTTTGTATCAGTATACTTTTGAATTATATACACCTTTGAATATTTTTATACAATTTCAATATATAAATACATATGTATATAAGAAGTATATCATGAGTAGCTCTATGAAATGTTATACCAATAAAGAAGAAAATTTGTTAAGGTGATAATCTAATTTTCAAAATTAATTGATCCACAGTTGATAATTTTATCCAAGAATTTCAATGTGTAAATATGTAAGTAAATTAAATAATAAATATAGAACTCCATAACTTCTTAGACGGCGCTGAGGTGCTTATTTGCCATATATTTCATTAATACGCTGACAAACGATGTGAAAATCACGTATGCGGCAAAGTCCGAAAAGACAGTAATGTATGCGCGGCAAGCACCCTGCGAGACACCGATACCACTGGCGTCCAACTGGTATACCAATTATTTCTCTAAGTACGTTGAACTGATAAATTTGATCATTAGCAAAATTTATAACATTTCATGAGTACTCCTATTGTCTTAATATCTTCATAATAATACAAATGTAAAAGTATTAATATTTCTTAAAATAAGTGAGCATATAATTTATGTCTTTACACAGGAAATAGCTCATTATATGAAAAACTATCCAGAATTTTACTTGCGACGCTGCTAAATTTCTTTTCCAAAGCGCGCTCAATGGGCTGTATAACTTCATTAGTGAATAGCTCGAAATTCTGATTAATTGTCTCATTTATAATATCACCGAGAGTTTTATCATTGCCAAAAAGGTTTTGTAAGTGAATGCTTCCTGTGCCTGTGCGAATTTTCACATCTAAATCCTTGAGACCGATCATTTCAACATCGTTGACTGTTCTTACTTCAAAAATTACCTTTACAAAGGCATAAAAGTTAGCTGTAAATATAACGGAAATCAATTTTTTAGTCTCACTGCCTTTACATATCTTTTCACATATAAACTCTGTCATTTAAACATGTTTGTATGTCTTCCGCTAGTAACTTACTAAAGTTTCCAGTGAATGGACCATTACCACGCAGCGTTAAACCCAATAATTGCCCATTAATATTGTAATTGCCTTCACCATGCAAATACGGCAAAATCAATTCAAAATCAAAACGTTTGGCATCTTCGGAGGATCTAGAATGAGATAAATCAAAATTTATTTAAATTATATAAAAGTAGATCAATATATTAAACAACAAACCTAATTTTTTTTATTTCAAAATTCGACGAGCCCCATACATTTAGTTTTTTCACTCTAACATTAATTCCACTGGAGCCACCTTCTAAAATATTGAGATCGCCAATATAAAGTGGTTCCATTGCGGGTACACTCAATTCTTCTATGCCATTAGCCAAGTGTGGTCGTATTGAATGTACTGTTTTCTTCACACATTCTGCTATCTTTGGATCACTTCGATGACAGATTTGTATATAATCAGCTGTAAGAAAATTGCTATAGTTTATAGAAGAGTTATTTAGCGCTGAACAAAAATAAACTTACGCATTTTTGCAGCAAATGCAGAACAGAAGATTGTAGCAATAAGCGCTATGCTGAATACTAGGACTTGAGGTTCCATGGCTTAAGATTTGTATGTAGACCTGATTTTTCAGTGTAAGTTTAAACTGAAATTAAAGTTAAATAGAGTTTAACATTGCTACTACTCAAATCAGTTTGAGCGCTCAAAGGGTTAAACTTTAGTCTGCTCTTTCTGTAGCATCAATTTGCGCTGAAAACATGGACCTCAGTTTAAATGCCCACTGGAAGACCGGGCTTAAAATCTAAAACGAGCTCAATTTCTTATGCTCCGCACAGAGCTTCAAATTAAAAGCCAACCCAAAAACTGTCATCATTTCTGGGCCCGGCTTTTGTGTGACTTTAAGCTGCAGCGCTAAACACTAGGCAAAATTAATCGCAGTTTATACTCGGAATAGGTAGCCGTGTCTCACTAAGATGCAAATTTACGGTCAAAAAATAACAGTAGCATTATCATAAATGTATTTTTCTATGTAAATAATGGCTCAACGATATGGTTGGCTCATCTCATCAGCTGATTTAATTTTTTTCATTTCACTCGAGTAGGGATTGTCAAAAGGAGATCGCAAAATGAAATCAACACAATGACAACATTTTCTTAAAACCCACAAAAACTGCTAAGTTTTATGTTTTCATTCCATTCGCCTAACAGATTTTGACAATCAGAACAAAGGTATTGCTAATGCTGTCGATGAGCCAACCATATAGTTGAGCCATGGTATTTTCCAAAAAAAAAAAAAAACAATATTTATACTCAAATTCCGCCTGGGGACATTTTTAAATTTACTACTTTTTGTGTTGATTTATAATTTTTCCCCGGTTAACGCTGACCGATACCTTTATAGAAGTTGTTCGATTATTTGGAAAAAAATGTGCGTGTGCGTTATTCGAAAATAGCGGCCTTAAGGCAGATTTACATAAACTCTTTGGTCGCTTCATTAGTTGCGTTCTCGAATTAGGCCTGGATCCGTATTACGTGTTACGATCAGTGACTGAACCCCATTTTCCATTAAGCGATAACTATGTAACTGTCAAACTATTTCTAAAAATTAGAATAAGTTATGGAGCTTACAAGTACTATATGTCGTTAGTTTGCATATGCCATTAATCCGGTCCACCATTTCAGAGCTATTGTGATTTAAAAAATGAGTTTCCATCACGGATCGTAACACGTAATATGGGCCCTGATCCAGATCCCGATAAAAAATTTAATATGAAAACGCGAAAACAACGTTCTGCTCTTGATACCTGTCTGGATCAATTTTGGATCCACTGGGTGGCTCTGTTGATTTCGTTTTTTGTGCAAAATTTTTTTTTTGCTTGGTATCCGATACCCTTCAAAAAACGTGAGTACTCCATAAATAATGTAAGGAATACTCCTTTGGGAGTATAGGAGTATTCCAAAACTAATCTGTATTCATACAAAAAATGTGCTCCAATTAACATTGCGATGTCCTAGGAGAGGAGTAGGTGATCCCACTCTCTCTCGTTTTGTTTGTGAGTATTCCATGGAGTACTACAGTGAAAGTACTTTGGAAAGTACTCTCACGTATGTACTCTATGGAATACTCACAAACAAAGCGAGAGTGGGATCACCTACTCCTCTCCTAGGACATCGCAATGTTAATTGGAGCACATTTTTTGTATGAATACAGATTAGTTTTGGAAGCACCCACAGAGGACCATATGCCAAAGTACTAAAGAGGAATTGTGTCGGAAAGAATTATCGGAGTGAATTTAATTTAAAATGAAGGTAAATGAAGAGGGGCAATACAACTTTTATATTTTTTACTACGAATATTCTTATGTTATTTAGCATTTGCGTGAATAAAGAAACTAATATTTCTCTATTCTATAGTATGTATACATAAAAGCAGTGCGCGGTTGCATTTTATCTGAGTTGCCATAGTAAAATTTTATCATCACTTATTTGTATGCAATATTTTACTTTTGGCAACTCTGTTCGATCGTCATCGGGTTGTGATCACGATCGTTAAAAAACGAGTAATGATCCGCTGATGGTGGTCCGCAAACGCATTGCAAAGGAGTATTGTTAGAGTACTCCAACATGAAGAAAATGGAACACGTAATCCAACAATTTTTGTAGGGTATTTAACAAATTCGTTCCTCTCTACAGCCCATACATTTTGACTTAAAGTCTGCAAATTAATTGTTAAGGCTATAAAATAATACATTATATTAATTTTAAACCATGATAGAAAACTTATAATTTTTTATTTGCAACAAAATATGAAAATCCAAGAATCACAACATAATGTGCAATCGCTTTTTGCACAACAAAGCTCCTAGCAGAAGTGAGATTTTTAATATCGCATTTTTAATTTGGTTCAAAACGCGTTTTTTGATGCTCCTTTCGACATTTTTGGACGTGTTTTAACGTCCGATCCTCGTGTAAAGTATTACTCTCAAGCTTTTTTTTTTTAAATTCACAGTACCATACAATTTTATATGGAAAATACATCGCATTTTTGACGTAGTTTCAAGAACTTATGTTACTAGTTATAAGTTTGATAATTCGGTTGAACTTTTTAAGTAAAATTTTATGGGGCGGTTCGGGAAAAAAAATTTGTAAACAACAGGCACCCTACTATGTGTACACATAAGTTAAGTGCTGCCAATTCTCATAGTACTAATCCGGTACGTTCCAATGAGATTTGATCGTGATCCAGGGCTGGATGGCTCATTGTAACGCCCTTATTGATGTTTTATAGCGATATCAAAGCGTCAAAGCGAAGCGACGCGTCCAAAGCATTTTTGAAAAACCACCTTTAATACTTTAACCACGATGCCTATTGTGGATGTGACCAAAAGAAATTTTTCAGAGAGCGCCATTAAACATTGGGCTTACTGAAAGCCAAAATGATGGTTGGTTGGTTGGTTGGTTGGTTGGAGTGGCGAGTCCCTATTGACTCCAATTAGCGCTTATGCGACGTTTTGATACCACAAACTCGTGAGTTAACCAATGAAATGGTGTTGTAAGAAGGGGGGGGGGGGGGGGTAGGGTTAGGTGGTAGCTGCCCTGATAAGGATAGCTCACTTGGACAACACGAAGGTCCGTTGTGATACCACATACACCAAAAATAACGGTGACTTAGATCTAGCTACTTAGATAATCGTTGGGTAGCAACGATAAAGCTCCGAATGATACCGATCTCAACTTTGGATATATCCTCGGGAGATCCAAGCGAGTTGCGACCGAAGTACTTTCGCCTAATTCTGGCAAAAGCTGGACAATCAAGCATAAAGTGATTTGGTGATTCCACCTCATCATCCTCCATACAGCTGTAGCAGGATGGAGTTTCCAGTATATTGAGACGTACCGCATGGATACCCATGGGACAGTGCCCTGTCAAAACCCCAATGACCATTGATAGGTGAGCCTTAGTGAACCCAATTATTTCAGCAGACCTCCTGCCACCCACTTTTGGCCAGAAAGATCTTGCTACCCTGCAAGACGTGGTATCCGCCCAACGTTTGCTGAGCTGATTCGAGGCCCAGCTATGGAGGAGCAATCCACAGGTGGCCAGCGGGATCCCGAAATCCCTACAACCATCTTCATCTGGTTCAGTTGTACCGATGCGGGCTAAGAGATTCGCTTGACAGTTACCCGGGATATCACTATGGCCCGGGACCCAGATAATCTTAATTGTAAAATAATTCGATGCAATTGCAAGCGAGGTCAGGCACTCCCAGACCACCCTCGATCGCACTGTATTTGAGCTCAAGGCCTTGATAGCCGCTTGGCTATCAGAGTAGATGTTAAATTCCCTAACCGTGGTAGCACTTGATAGCATTCCATCCACCGCATCCTTAATCGCAGCAATTTCCGCTTGGAATACACTGCAGTGATCAGCCAACTTAAACTTGCGGCTTAAATTTAGCTCTTGACAAAAGACCCCCCCACCAACCTTTCCATCCAGCTTTGACCCATCCGTGAACAAGTTAACCGGTCCCATGCCCCAGATAATTCCTCTTCCCCAATCCTCTCTCCCTCGAATAACTGGGGTGAAGGTTGTATAGGGAGCAGTTATCGGCATACAGTAGTCCGTTCTGTCCGGGATGAAGTCGAAACTGGTAAGAAGGCTAGAGTGTCCGCGGTCAGAAAGTCTATATCCCATATCACGAAGCCTGACCAACGACCTTGCCGCGGCCGCCTTTCCCGCAATATCTACTGGGTATATGTTCAGCATGACGTTCAGTGCCAAGGTAGGTGTTGTTCTGAGAGCGCCACTGATACCGATCAGCGCCGTCCGTTGCACTGACACTAACATTTTGGAGGTGCTCGCCGTGTCCAGTGCTTTCCACCAGACCAGCACCCCATATAGCAGAATCGGTTTGACCACCATCTCATAAAGCCAGTGTACTATTCTTGGCGAGAGTCCCCATCTCTTTCCGATAGCTCCTCTGCAGCAGTACAAGGCAATGGCGGCCTTCCTGGCCCGATCTTCCACATTGGGTCTCCAGGACAGTTTCTTGTCCAAAACAGAAGACTAATAAACATTTTCACGCGCCTCAGGGAAAACCCGTCCCCCTATATCCATCCCGTGGAGTTTATAAATTTGAGAAGCTCTTCCGGCCTAACATCCTTGAGTTCTGGAGGCTTTCGAAAAAGGGCTTTCCAAGAAACTTTATTCTGTTTCGACAGTGTGCTGGGCATTCGCACAGCAGATGCTCAACCGTTTCTTCCGCTTTCGGACGCTTGCAGCTGCGACAGGATGTATTGTGTTCCAGTCCCATCCGTGCCGCATGTACTCCAATTGTCCAATGCCCCGTGAGCACCGCAACTACTCTGCATATATCCCTTCTGTTCATCTTAAGGGCAGCTGCCGATCGTTTTTCGTTATATGATGGCCACATGCTCTTGGAAACTCTACAGATCCGCAGCCGATTCCACCTATTGTTGGCCTTACTCAACCAGTGCTGGGAGATGCGACCCTTGATGAGTCCCAGGGGTGCAAGGACCTCCTTCGCTGCTGAGACATCAAGAGCCGCTCCACGCCGTGCCAGCTCATCCGCCATCTCGTTACCCTGTATGTTTGGATGCCCCGGAACCCATATTAGGGTAACGATCTGCCGGCTCGCCAGAATCATGGCGCTTTCCCTACACTGCCCAACCAGATTTGATGATATTTACGAATATGATGATTACGAATATTTTTTTAGAGAAAATCGCATGAATACATTGTGAATACATGAAAATAAAAAAAAACTGACTTGTTTAAAATTTTGCATTCGACTGTCAGCCGTTTTAAACAACTCTAGTAAAGTCAGAATTATTTATTTATCTGGAAGATAGGAATCTCTCATATAGCTTGGTTTGACATTTTCGTTTTCAGCAACACAGGGTGACCAAGTCCCAGTTCAATTTGAGCATTTTGTGGATTAAGTCGCAAAAATCTATTGTGAATACACATCGTACAACTCATGTCAGCTTTCCCTATCTCGAGAGAAATGCTTTTTATGTTTTTTTTTTATATTGCCAATAAAAACTAAAATAGAAGTAAAAATTAGGCCAAGCTGTGTGACAGCAAGACAATACCTCGGAAGTGACGTCAAGATTTTCCCCAGACTAAATATCTTCTTATAAGATCCAGAAAGAAACTGAAAAGCGATTCATAACAATGTACCACGGCCACCGTGTTGTGTCAGTAGCGTACTCCGCCTGCCACACGGAAAGTCATGGGTAGAAGTTCTCGGCAAAGCAACATCGAGAAATTATAAAAAAGTTTTTTTATTTAGAAAAAAGTTTTTCTAAGCGGGGTCGTCCCTTGGCAGAGATTTGGCAAAAACTTCTAGTGTATTTCTGCAATGACAAGCTTCTCAGTGAAAATTCAACTGACTTGCAGGTACCTTTCGGATTGGGCACTACATATATACCATGTTTCGTCCTGCCAATTTATCGAAAAAACTAAAAGGAACACAACGCATATTGGAAGCATTGTTCGGCCTTAATCTCTATGAAGGTAAATCGTGCCAAATATTTTTTTTTTTTATATATATCGTTGGAAAGGACTAAATCTCTTCTTAAAAGATGAGGAAAAGAAACTAAAAATCGTTTTATTACCAACAAAGATGTATGCTTATATATGTCCACAGGTACAGAGCCCCGGTTTTTATATGCAATCACTTTTAGATCTTCAAAATCTACAAGAAAAATGGCATAACTTCCCAGGCATTTTCATTTAAAACAATATGAACATGTCTCGCTTATTAAATAGAGATACTAATATTGATAAACTATTGAAACGCGGAAGAATTTCTTATAAAGCACTGCTAAAAATCCAATGTTACTAAGCTCTTGAAAGCACGCCTATAAGTATTCCAAACAATTAGGACTAAAAAATATAGAATTAGTATGCACCTAATAGTGTATAAAGGAATAGGAACAAAAACGCAATACTTAGAGACCAATTGTTAAGCGAGCAGTATGAGATATGAATGTTAGAGATTTCGAGTTCAATACTCAGCTCTCGAGAAGCTAGCTGGTGAAGAAATGAAATTCGGAAACATGTAGTAACTATCGCAGTTCGTAAACTTTATAATTTTTCGTTAATATCAATAACAAAAAAAATTTGGCTTTTTTATAACACTAGGTGTTTTTTACTTCCTTTATATTAGGTCGGTTGAATGTTTGTCCGCTTTTCATACAAATCTTGCAATCGATTTTTAAGTAACTTCTCATTGATCTACAAGCGTGAAACTTGCATAGGTTAGAACACCGGGACAATGCAACAAAAGGAAAAAATCCGTTAGGTGGCGCACGGATCGAAATAATTAAATAAGACTACGAAAACTTTCAAACCAGCTTTTAAGTAACTTCTCGATGAGATAGAGATTTGATATTTCAAACTTAATTCAGAGGTCGATGACATCCGTTGACCCGATGCAAAAAAATTCGCTAGGATTGTTTTTTATGTAAGTTCTCATTGAACTACAACTGTAAAACTTCACGGATGGGATAAGACGCCGAGAAAATTTAAGAAAAGGGGGAAAAATCATTAGGCGGCGCACGGATCGAAATATTTAGATAAGAATTTGGAAATTTGGTGTTTTGAGATCGATTTTAAAGTAACTTCTCATTGAGCTACAAACATGAAACCTCAAAGACAGGTTAAGATAACGTGACAAAGGAACAAAAGGAGAAAAAATTCCGTTAGATGGCGCTCGGATCGAAAAAATTAGATAATAATTTGGAAATTTGAAACCGGGTTTTAAGTAACTTCTCGACGAGCTAGAGGCTCAAAAATTTATAGCTTAATTCATAGGTCGATGACACAATACAAAAATTTTCGCTAGGGTCCGAAAAATCAAACGGAACGGAGGGAATTTTGGGATTGATTTTTATGTAAGTTCTCGTTGAGCTACAAGCGTAAATTTCTACAGATATGTGAAGACACCAAAAAATGTAAGAAAAGGAGAAAATAAAAATAAAATAAAAAATTGTAAGCACTTCCTTTATATAAATGGACAAAAATCGGCGAAATATGTCTCCTTATATAAAGACATATTCTTGTTAAACTTTGATTTTTAAATATGGACATAGAACTTGCGAAAATATTTATGAGAAGTTAAAATATAAAGGTGGAGCGCAATTGATTGACAAATAATATCTCTTTTTCTACCAACTTTCCAATCCAAGTAATGTGCGCTCCACTTTTATATTTTTACTTCTATTAAAAATATTTTTTCAATTTCTATGTCAACATTTAAACGTCAATGTTTACCATGAATATGTCTTTATATAAGGAGACATTTTTCGCTGATTTCTGTCCATTAGTGTAAAGGAAGTGCTTAACTTTAAAAAAAAATTTTTTTTTAACTAAGGTTCAAAATTTTTTCTGCTCGCTTAAAAAAAATTTCAATTAAAAAACAAATCGCCCACTGTGAAATAAATGTTAAAAGCATATGGGGTATTCCATCCCATTTCGACCAATTTTGAATCCGACCCCTTTAGAATTGGCTGAAAGTTTTTCTTCTTTTTCTAGCTTACGAAAGACGTTTTTCAGAATTTTTTCAAATTTTTTCATCCAACTCAAAAAAGTTATGAATTTTAAAAAAACACCGTTTTTTTTTTCAAAATGCTATAACTTTTTCAAAAATTGACCGTTTGGGATCTTTTTTTTTTTAAATTTGTTTTTAAATGTACTTTTCGGAAAAAATACAAAAAAATGTTTAAAGTTTTTTTTTAATTTTTCAGTTTTTCGAGATTTTTCGAATTTGGCCATTTTTTTTTTTTTTTCTCATAAAAAACTTCAATCAATTCTGCAATCATCCCCACTAATCCCGGAGTGGGCCGATTTTTTTTTTTTATATTTTTTTTATTTAATTGAAAAAAAAATTTTCAAAAATAAATTTTTTTTATCAATTTTATTTATATAACAAAAAAATGTAAGGAAATGATTTTTAAGTATTCTTTTCTTTATATATTATGGTAACTGAAAAATTAAAAAAAAAAACTTTAAACATTTTTTTGTATTTTTTCCCAAAAGTACATTTAAAAAAAATTTAAAAAAAAAAGATCCCAAGCGGTCAATTTTTGATAAAGTTTTGGCATTTTGAAAAAAAAAACGGTGTTTTTTTTTTTAAATTCATAACTTTTTTTGAGTTGGATGAAAAAATTTGTAAAAATTCTGAAAAACGTCTTTCGTAAGCTAGAAAAAGAAGAAAAACTTTCAGCCAATTCTAAAGGGGTCGGGTTCAAAATTGGTCGAAATGGGGTGGAATACCCCATATGCTTTTTTAACATAATTCAGTCTTTATCTTGTTTTTTTTTTTTTTTTGTTCTTCGCGACTCTTTGCTAACGTTTTTCTCGGCGTTCAAAATAATCAGCGCGGTTGCCGTTGTCGTCGAGCTTTGCTTTATTGTGGTTGTGGTCTGTAGCCGCCGTGTTAAAAGTAATCAGACTAATTTGTTGAATGGCTCCTTTCACTATAAAAAAAATCACTTAGGCCGGTGTTGTGTAGATGATCAAATGATAACTGGGCACTGCACTTTTTTTTGCAATTTCTTCATAGGCTATTTGCACAAAAGTTCGATATGTTTTATAACATTTATTTTCGACTGAAAAAAAGTCTTTGAATTAATTTCATTTTCCCTTGTGAACTTTATAATTGAACTACCCTTATAATACAAAATTTATTCACAAAAGTTGTTTTTATCGAACAGATAAACCTTAAAAATTACTTGAAAAACGGGCCCTTAACTTGAAACAACAGTGAATTTTCAGAAGTTATCTTTTTTAATTTTTCTGTTATCAACACCATTTTTACACGTTTCTCAACTTGAAAAAGTTCCAAAATGTTGTTGTAGAGGGGCACAAAGTATCTTTTTTGAGCTTTAATAACAGCAGAGTCGAGATTAAAAAACTATTTCATATTGTTATGCATATTTTTAATTTCTATTTTATAATTTTTTAGAATATTTTTTTTCATTTGGTTTTTATTATTTTTCACTGTTAAACTAATTTTTTAATTGAAACTTATTAAATTTAATTTCAAAACATTTTAGTCATTCTTATTTTGAATACTTATCAGAAAGTAAAATTTAACGTTGTTTTTGTTATCACTCACTTTTAAAGTAAGAAACTACGGCAATTTTTGCCCACAAATTTTTTTCACAGCTTTCAAGAATTGAACAGAAAATATGTAATTTTGATAATTTTGTTCAAGGCCGAAAACGAGACAGAAATCAATTGTATAGAACTCGCAACGAGCGCGAGCTAAGCTTGAGATGAACCCGTCTTAAAGAACACTGCAACGTACTGAAACGAAACAAGTGCGAAACTTTGCATTTTTATAGAAGTTCTAAACGCGTCAGAGTGGGGTTGTGTGACTAAAAACATACTATCAATATATCTCAGTTATAACCATAGTATGGCTATAATACATACACCTGGCTATATGTGGTACATATAAATGTGTGTGTGTGTACAATTACATGTAAATGGCCAGCAAAAAATCATGTAAGCTATCATATGAAATAAGGAATACGCAACGCGCTACTTGCTGAGATGGGCGTTTAACCTTTTATTTATTTAAAGTATTTTAAGTCGACAACAAACATAATATATAGATTAACCTGGGTCGATTTGTATGGACGAAAGTTAACCTATATCTCGCCATCGATTTTTCGATAGGATTTGGGCTCAGGAAAAAAAAGTTCCACTACGCATACCCAAAAAAATAATTTTCGAGCCTGCAAAAAAAAAATCGATTTTTCCACCAAAATTCTTCTAAATCTCCATAAAAGAAATTTTTTTTTCAAAAAACTGCATTTACCAATTTTGCATTTGCCAATTGACACAAAAAAATACATAAAAAATGATTTGGAGCCTTGAAAATGAAAAAATGCATAAAAAATCTAAAAAATCGTTGAAATTTTGCAGGCTCAAAAATTATTTTTTTGGGTATGCGTAGTGGAACTTTTTTCCTGAGCCCAAATCCTATCGAAATATCGATGGCGCGATATCGGTTAATAAATCGACCCAGTCTAATATAGATACAGCTCACAAGTTAAAAATTTAAATACAGCGAAATTTTAAGAATGTTATACCTAACAATGCAGCTGGATATCTGAATATTATACAAAGAATTAAAGGTAATAATAAGATCTTTTTCTGGCGGAATGCATTCGATTCAAAGCGAGCTATTACCGGGCGTACAGAGTTGTTATTCGGCAAAAGACTATCCATATCCCTAACAATCCAAGCGTGAGAAAATCTTTTTTAGAGCGCGAGAGCGTGACTTTGCACATCGAAGCGGAATTTTAATTTTCAACTGCCTACTGGAAATACTGCTTCTCCGTTGGTGAGTTAAAAAATTAATGTTTGGCATGTAACCACGGATTGCTACCTTGGTTCATTTAGAACAAAAATGGTCCTTATCGTTCAGGTTAGATTATTTTTGTTTTAGCAATAAGTACACTCCCCGATGGGTTTGTGGAGTTGCATCGATGTTGATAGTCCTTTGCTGAAGATAGTTTAGGTAGTTTCGGTACGTTCCATGTAAGAAGCACCATTAAGTAACTAGCCCGACCATCTCGGGGACGATTTAGTATGACCAGAAACCTTCTAGGCCATAACGCCCTCCACCTCCTAAGTTAATGAGGAAAGTGGGGTCGTCAGAGACTTGCTATGAAACAGGATTCGGCACGTGTAGGTGAGGTTGAAAATTGGTTGGAGAAGCTATAAATTGCGCAGCCCCTTGAATCAATTTGGTATGTTAGTCACCAAATTGACAGGTATGTCTGTCGCGGGTGTATTCTAGTCCTGGTGGGCTTAAAAAACAATAATTCAGGTTAAGTTTACTGGTCTTATTCTTTTGACTTCGTCCTTTTGACCTACATGCTGTTTAAGTGAGCTTTCCCTATCAGGGCAGCTACCACCTAACCTAACCTACCCTTTTCAGACATTACACAAACATTTTGTTTTGGTTAGCGCCAGTGAAATCCGATTAGATATTCTTGTTTGGTTACTATTAAGCATTATTGGTGAAAGCCTCAGTCTTTTAAATAATATAATATTGCAATACCTGCAAAGTTGTCTCAGCTCGGGCGTCGTCTTAATTTAACATTGAAGAATAGCGCATATTCCTCTAAACGTCTGTCTGATCTGCTATCGGGGAAAGAATAACTTGTTATGGCAATGTGTCTATGATTCCGCCGAAATGACAACCGTTATCAAAATCGTATCAAAACTCACGAGCATATCAAAAACGACAGCACATCTGTTTCTCTGCAGAAAGAGGAAATAGGAGACAGTCGAGCAAAGCTACAGTTCCGCACTAATCTACAGTTCGAAGCTAACAATTCGCTGCAGTGTTTGGAAACGTTTCTATGAAAAACTGATTGGAAGATGAGTTTGGTAAGCAGGATATGCCCAGGCAGGTTATTTCAGAGAAAGAAAGTGATATGGCTGTAAAAACTACTAATCAAAAAAAGTAGTATATCCATGCTTTCTGAAACAGCTTTACGGAGAGCTAGGCAAAGGTGGTTGAATTCGGACCCGATTAAAAGTGCTGTAAGGTAAAAAAGATGAAAAGCAGTAAAAAACACAACTATTCTCTTTAAGTTTCGTTTAGAGCTCCACAATTTTAACGTTTATTTCTAATGAGTTGTTATAAGAATTAACGTAAAGGACCCAACGACTGTACTAGGATCGTTAAATATCTGAACCAAAATTGTGCTATCATTATGGGACTATATCAAATGACTAAAGTTTCCGCTATTCAGGAAGAATTCTCAATTATAATTATTCATGTACCCAGCTAATATGCCTATAAATCAGAGGGTCGTCCAATTTTTAACAAAAAAATGTATGAAGCTATGCCAGACGCTTTATTCGAAAGCTTGCTTATTTGTAAATTTTGAATAACTTTTTGTGATGTGAGCTCAATTTTAAACAACAGTTTGGCTTTATAAATTGGCCCCCAAAAAGTAGTTTGGCAACCTAATGTAACTATAAACCAGAGCTCAAGTAAGAGTCCCCAGCTCTATAGGGCGATATTAATAAAAAAATACATAGGAAATTGTTTTTTTGAAGATTTTATAAATGTTCATGCATTCATATGAAGTATAATTCAAAACCTTAGTGATATATGTACATAAAATCTTATAGGGTATAGATACAGTGAGTCTGAGTCAAGAGTCAGTTTCGATGCGTTAGTAAAAATAAAGTCTCGCAGGCTTGGTAGTCTCTACCTACCACACAAACTATACTCTAGCTGTCGCGCGAAAATCAAAATGAGTTTGATTTTGGCAGTGAATCAACACGTACACAGATGACTCGCGAGTCAAACTCACCGTGTGTAGCCCCTATTAAGCATTTTTTGTTTGAATACTCTCGTTTTGGGCTTCTGTGACAGTCCCCCGAAAACCATACCGAAAGCCGAAAATCTCATACTGCAACTGTACCTTAGACAAAATGAAATACGGCTTATATAAGGTGGACACTTTTTTTAATGTGCATATTGCATGCTTGTGTTGGTGTACGGTTCACACGTACACGTCAGAACTTCTAGTTACTCGTATGAGGAGATACTTAGAATATTGGCTAAAACAATCATAGTTTTAGCCGAAATTAACTTCGCTGTAATTAAAGCGAAATTGTGCATGCAAACAAGTCTATAAATAAATGTGTGTGAGTGCGTGTGTATTACAACAAATATTTCATACATAAGAAAGTCATATTCAACTTGTGCACAGTTAAGAACGAGTGGCTAAAATTTGTTTATAGCCTTTGAAATTATACAATTAAATCAAATCCATATTAAAGTCAAGTCGTTGAACGCTCCACTGCACATACACACACACGCACACATACACACGCAAGTGCAGGCAATTATGCACCTTAAAATTGTCATCACAATTGACAAATTGATTTGTATTTGTTTACGCTTTTAATTTTGCTATTTTATTGCATTTGCGTTGTACGGAAGCTGCATGAGTCTAGAGTTTAGAGGTAAATCTCGTACCCCACCCACAGAAAATATATAAAAAAAATAAAAAAAGAAATAAAAATAAAATATATAAACGGTTCCATATTTCCATATTGTAGATGCGTTTGTGTGTGTTTTAGTTAAGTTTGGTTTCATCTCTCTTTAATTGGCATTAACGCAGTAGACACATCTCGAATTCGATTTTTTGCTTAAACGTAACTACACGGCAATTAGTCGCTACTTTTGGCACACACACTCGGTAAATTTGCTTAGATTAAATTTGTTAAGTGAACATAGAAGCGAAAACCCTAGGCATTTGATTTTATTACAAAGAAATTGGCTGGGAACTTAAGGCAAATGACACAGATTTGAATAATTTCGTATACTGTATGTAGCCGTCAGAAAAGGCGATAACTTAATATCGCAGGTTCTATCTAGCCGTCGACGAACTTATAAGTGCGGCATCCAGGCTAGTCCGTCTATTACCGACAAAATTGACGTTATCCATGGTAAAAGAATCGACAACCAGCCCTCTTTTTGTTGACGTCTTTTGACAAGGCGTTATAGGAACTGTCTTTATTTCAGCAAAGCAAAGACGCCTTTGCTATATAAGTAGCTCCGTCAGTCTAGAAACTACTGTTGCCTAGAAAAGTTACTATGGACTATGTGGGCATTGAAAAGAAAGGGCTTCTGATCTATGCAGATGAGATAAGCCGGGGAATATCTGGGCCTTCCTCACAGAATGTGTACTCATAGACGCTCGAACTAGGCCGCGCTAGAAGAGGAGGTGGTGGACTGAGATAAGATAGCCTGATTTTTCTTTTTGTGCCATTTGGCATTAGTTATCGGGATGGCAACTAACACCAAATATTGATGGTAATTCGAAGCTCAAAACATTTTATCTAGTGGATTAAGGGGATTCGAATATTGCCGCGGTAGGCATGCCTGTAATAAGAGGCGACTATCATCCACTGACCCAAAGGCGCAAGGTGTAAAGAAATCATTCTCGAGGAAACCGGGCCAGCACCAAAGAGTACTAGTACCCTAGCCGATCAGATTCATATCCAGCAAAGGACTGCCTACAGACGCGACACACCCCCAACTTTCGGAGAGTGTTTTTTAGGCTACACCAACAA
Organism: Eurosta solidaginis; assembly: GCF_040869045.1. NCBI lineage: Eukaryota > Metazoa > Arthropoda > Insecta > Diptera > Tephritidae > Eurosta > Eurosta solidaginis. Next base: position 68,325,149 of record NC_090319.1, on the reverse strand, counting down.
CAATATCCGGCGTATGACGGAAGATTTCAAGATTGGAGCAGTTTACTGCAGCGATGAAAATGGCGACCTGGTAACTGGTGCGAAGGGTAATCAGGTTGTGGAAGATGCACTACTCCTCATTGCTAGATACCGATACCCCAATCGTTGATAAAGAGCATACAGCAACTACTGGCTAAAATATATACGAGCGCATCCTTCTAGATTGTAATGGTAAAGAGCATGCATCCTTTCTTATGCAAGATATGGTGGGATGAGCGCATGCCTCCAGATTGGAGTGCTCTAAGGTGCTCTGCCCAATCTACAAGAAAGGCGATTCCGCAAACTGCGCCAATTACCGCTGAATCAGCCTACTTAATATCGCGTTTAAGATTCCCTCTAGCGCTCTGTGCGAAATACTGAAGCCCAAAGTCAACAAACTGATTGAACCTTATCATTTTGACTTCAGACCTGCTAAAACTACTATTGCCCAGATCTTCACGATGCGCCAGAACCTTGAGAAACCTCACGATAAGAGAATCGACAATCACCATCTTTTTGTCGACTTCAAGCAGCCTTTGACAGCGCTGCTAAGTCCGAATTCGTTACTCAGGAACGAGAGTCTGAGCAAACGCTCGCTTCTTTTTCATTAGGCTCAATGTAAGTTTCGAAATGAAAAACAAAATAGCTCTGGCTAACAAGAAGATCATGATCCACATGTTGCTCATTATCATGGACGTTCTCGAAAGAACCTGAAGTGGCCCTTGTTGTTTTCAAGAGAAAAATTCCGCGAAAGATTATGATCCTGTCTGTGATGTAGACTATGAGTATCGGAGAAGGTATATTGATGAGCCCTGTGAGCTTTAGGCAGATATAATTAAATGCTCAAAGGCCTCGTTGGCTAGATCATGTTATGCGAATGAAGACGCTTGGCTGAAGAAGGCATTTCTATCGACACCCGCCATTGGAAGCATAGGAGGACACACCTCCACTGAACTGGGAGGAGCAGGTGAAGAAAGACTTGATCCCAATTGGCGGGTATATTCCCATCCGAGATTTGTTACATTTATTTTCTATTGTAATGCATTTTTAACGCACAACACGGCAGGAATAGCTACTGCGGGATCATTCTTGTTTACTTAGCTCGCGTTCATTTATTTCTTCCGCTAATTTCATTTCGCTATGGTCTGATGGGAGCGGTGTCACCTACTGCACCAAAGGTGCTTCTAAGGGATGTATCTCGACGGCAGTGGTTTTGCAAATACTCAGAGTGTATTTCCACTATGAAGAGTGAATGAACGTTTCACAAAAAATGCTTATCTGCCTTTCAGATGGCGGATTTAGGAGTCGGCATAAAACATGTCCTGCCAATTTCTAGGAAAAATTGATAGAAGTCATGGCACAAATTGAAAGGGAAGATCGACCTAGATCTCCTCGGATGTATATCGCGCCAAGGTTTTATTTTTATACTCAGTTGAGCAGAGCTCACAGAGTGTATTAACTTTGATTGGATAACGGTTGGTTCTACAGGTATAAAGGAATCGAGATAGATATAGACTTCCATATATCAAAATCATCAGGATCGAAAAAAAATTTGATTGAGCCATGTCCGTCCGTCCGTTCGTTAACACGATAACTTGAGTAACTTTTGAGGTATCTTGATGAAATTTGGTACGTAGGTTCCTGAGCACTCATCTCAGATCGCTATTTAAAATGAGCAATATCGGACTATAACCACACCCACTTTTTCGATATCGAAAATTTCGAAAAACAGATAAAGTGCGATAATTCATTACCGAAGACGTATAAAGCGATGAAACTTGGTAGGTGAGTTGAACTTATGAAGCAGAATAGAAAATTTGTACAATTTTGGACAATGGCCGTGGCACCGCCCACTTTTAAAAGAAGGTAATTTAAATCTTTTGCAAGCTGTTATTTGGCAGTCGTTGAAGATATCATGATGAAATTTGGCAGAAACGTTACTCCTATTACTATATGTATGCTTAATAAAAATTAGCAAAATCGGAGAACGACCACGCCCACTTTAAAAAAAAAAATTGTTAAGTCAAATTTTAACAAAAAATTTAATATTTACAGTATATAAGTAAATTATGTCAACATTCAACTTCAGTAATGATATGGTGTTAAACAAAATGCAAAAATAAAAGAAAATTTCAAAATGGGCGTGGCTCCGCCCTTTTTCATTTAATTTGTCTAGGATACTTTTAATGCCATAAGTCGAACAAAAATTTACCAATCCTTGTGAAATTTGGTAGAGGCTTAGATTCTAGGACGGTAACTGTTTTCTGTGAAAAAGGGCGAAATCGGTTGAAGCCACGCCCAGTTTTTATACACAGTCGACCGTCTTTCCTTCCGCTCGGCCGTTAACACGATAACTTGAGCAAAAATCGATATATCCTTACTGAGCTCAGTTCACGTACTTATATGAATTCACTTTGTATTGGTATAAAAAATGGCCGAAATCGGACTATGACCACGCCCACTTTTTCGATATCGAAAATTACGAAAAACGAAAAAAATGCCATAATTCTATACCAAATATGAAAAAAGGGATGAAACATGGTATTTGGATTAGTTTATTGACGCAAACTATAACTTTAGAAAAAAAACTTTGTAAAATGGGTGTGACACCTACCATATTAAGTAGAATGAAATGAAAAGTTTTGCAGGGCGAAATAAAAAACCCTTGAAATATTGGCAGGAATACTGTTCGTGGAATTATATATATAAATAAATTAGCGGTATCCAACAGATGATGTTCTGGGTCACCCTGGTCCACCTTTATGCCGATATCTCGAAAAGGCGACCACCTATACAACTACCACCACGCCTTTTTAAAACCCTCACTAATACCTTTAATTTGATACCCATATCATACAAACAAATTCTAGAGTCAACCTTGATCCACCTTTATGGCGATATCCCTAAATGGCGTTCACCTATAGAACTATGGCCCACTCCCTCTTAAAATACTCTTTAATACCTCTCACTTGATACACATGTCATACAAACACATTCCAGGGTTACCCCCGGTTCATTTTCCTACATGGTTATTTTCCCTTATGTTGCCACCATAGCTCTCAACTGAGTATGTAATGTTCGGTTGCACCCGAACTTAACCTTCCTTACTTGTTATTTTTTTAAGTTAATATCTTTTATACTTAGACTATTTTTCATATTCTCAAACCACCTTCTGTTCCTGCTCTGAACAAGCCGCGCTATCGTATTTCTTATTTCAAACGCTTACATGATTTCTTGTTGTGTACCCCATATATGGTATTTGTCCATTAATATACGTTTGCTTTTAGCTTTATAGCACATTTTAAAAGCTTTTATAATTAAAAATGCTAATAAATATATAAGCAATACATTTTTTAGGAAAGATTTTGAGAAATTCCCCTGTTTGTGTGCGTATTCGTGATAAGTAATACGGAAATATCTAATGCAGTCTCAAGTGTCTTAGCAGTGGCGAGTTTCCACAGGCTTCAAGGTTTGGTTAGTTTCAAATTTAGGTTGTTTGTGACAGCATCCTGAAATAGATAATAATCATGTGCTCTTCGCACTTGATTATTTTTGTTATTGTTCGCTTACTTACTTAATAGGCGCTTAACCGTTGGTTCTGCGCTGGTTTCGAACTAGCGCGGTTTTCTACAGATTTTTTACAGATACTGTTACTGTAAGGTTTTACTTGCGATGGTATCCATGCCAATGCTAAAAGAAAAAGAAAGTACATAAATCTTTCTATGACCTATGTGTTCTGAAAATGAGCTAAGTCGATTCATAAATACATTCATTTTCCAAATATCACGATGAAACTGGGTCTCATTCATTGTCTCATTCAGACTCAAATTTGAGAGTAAAAGCTTGGTATTTTGTTTCTGTATGCATAAGGCACATTGGCTTCCCCCACTTTCGAAGTATAGGGAGCGACTTGAAGGTTGATAGATTTCATAAAATTCTATAACTATCCCAATAGTTTAATTTTGATTTTTTTTATTCTGTTGTATTGACACCGGGGATCTGAACCATATGGTCTCGATATCACCAATTAGTACTTAATAATCCGTTTTGCATTTCTTAATAAAGCGTTTTATGTCTACACGCTGTTGAGTTATTGAAGTGCTACTTACGATGGTACCACTGGCTACCCAGCCGGTTAGGGGACTTGTCATAAGAGGCGACTAAAATACCAAACTGATTCAAGGGGCTGTGTAGTGCAACCCTCTCACGGGATGGCCAGCGCAATATACAGCTTATCCATCCCAATTGTCAACCTCACTTAACCGTGGCGAATCCTGTTTCATTTACAGCCGAGGCTCTGGCAACCTCGAAGTGCTGATGGATCTAGGGGGTGGGAGAGCGGTATGGCCTAGAAGGTTCCCGAGATGATCGGGCTAGTACCTCTCCTCTTCCTTTCCTTGTTCCCACACAGTATATTAGTATCGTAGAGCTCGCAAACTTCCCGACATTCAATTGAATCACTGAATTTACAGTATTATATAGAGCTTACGATTTCTTCTGGGGCACAAGCGAAAATTTCCACAAAACAACAAATAAAAAACACCGGAATACATGGAATATAGCTAACACAGTTGAAAAGTTTTCGACACACCCCGCAATGGTGGAAAGCCACACCAAAAACAACATACCTCAAAAAATTAGAGGGGGTATGCAGACTATCGATGCTTAGCATTACGGGAGCCCTGAAAACAACCCCGACGTCTGCACCGTATGCCATTCTGCACATTCCACCAGTAGACCTGGTAGCAAAGAACATAGCATTAACAACTGTAACCAGGCTCGGTGCCTCGGGGCAGCTTGAGTGCCGACCATATGGCCATAGTAGTATAGCGTCATCAATCACAAGACGAACAGACTCCCTGATTCCCTATCTGCGCATCGAGGGAGATCTTAAGGCCACAATAGAGGTGGACGGTTAGAGCAACGGTGCGCAAATGGCGGACGAGGCGATACATGTGTACACAAAAGGTTCCAAAGTAGTGGAAGGAGTAGGGTCTGCGGTATACTGTGCTGATCCGGAAATAAGCAGATCCTACAGGCTGCCGGATTACTGTAGCGTTTTCCAAGCGGAAATTTTAGCCGCAACTAAAGCAGTAGAAACCCTGGAAGAGAATATATTAGCAGCTGTCAGATCTAGAAGCAGAAAGTGGCTTAAGTCCTAGGAAGCTTCTAGTATTTGCCAAGAGGACGGAGTTATTTTATAACATAGGTCCTGGTTTTTGATTGGGTTTTTCAGTTTGGTCGTTAAAACAAACTTCTGGTAACACTGCTGACTCAATCAGTCTATGTGAGGTCCTCACGGACCGGCCAGTTCAACCTAACCTAACCTAACCGCAATTGTGGTAATCTAAGTGCTCCAAAAGAATTCTGGTTACTGCTTAAAACTATGGTAAGTCTATTATGGGAAATCACAAAAAAGTCGGCTTACAAAATAGATCGAAAGGTTCTAATTGTGCTTGATTGAATTGAATGTCGAGAAGCTCGCGTTATTTACGAGTATTTTAAGAAACGTGAATCTCGCGAGAAGCCGAGTATTTGCTTTCTCAGGTCTCGAAATTCTGGTGAAGAAATCGTGAGGTCCACGGCATACTGCATACTACGCCTAAAATTACATTCTTAATCTTCCATATTTAGCATACCTATCACTCTTGAAAACTATGCTTACGCTTAGCAATGATGTTTACACATCAAAAAGTAGGCCCAGATGGAACACCCTTTACTTGACACGGAATAGTAATTTAAATTTTCAACAGCTTGTTGACATTTCAACAATGTTGTCATAATTTTAGCATTTAAAATAAAACTAGGATCTCGTTAGTTGTAGAGACCGCCTACAAGGCTGTTGTTGTTTGTGGGCCGCTAAAGTTCATTGTTTGCTTGCATTTCACTTTGCGTTGACAGTTGTTGTTAGTGCAAATTATGGTTATTTTGACTTATGTCAGATGCATGCAAACTTGTATAAATGAATTTAAAAAACTTACCTGAAGATAATTAAAGGCCAAGTTATCATTTTATTATTACTTTGTAATTTAATTCGATTTTTTTTTAACTTTTTAGTTTTGCATGTTATTTTATGTAATTTTTTAACGAATTATTTTGAAATACATACAAACAGAAGGTAGTACTGCTTTTTGCGTTGTTTTAAATTCTGAATTTTTTTTTGTGGTCTCATTGCAAAAATTTCTTGTAAACTCACGTATGTGGGTTTACTTAGTTGTGAAATGCGTTTTCTCAGCATTTTTCATGTACTTATTCGTAGGAAATTCCCTTTGTAAATGTGGGTAAAAACGGTCGATTAATTATTTCATAATTTCTTTGAAGTCGCATTTCTCTTTCATTTTAAGTCCGTACTCGTAATGCGACCCAATTTGAATGCGGTCGGGGGGCATAAATGCTTAGCAAATATTTTACTCGTAATTTTGTTTTATCGCATACTTACTATAGTTAAACACATCGCTCTAATTGTTTATGTATTCATGTTTTTTTTATTATAATTTATTAAAATAAATAAGTTGCGCTTAACGTTAATTTACATCGAATTACTGCTAAACTACTTAATTAACTGCTAAAATTTTTTGTTATTGCTTTAGTTTTTATAAACGCAAATATATATAATTATAGCTACTAATTCAAATCAATCCATTGGTCTAACGGTATTTTAGCAAATATACGATCCATAAAGTTGCGTATGACAAGCGTAAGTTTGGTGCGTAACGATGGTTTCATTTCCTTTAACAACTCTTGTGCGTTGGAGTTGATGAAGAGATTCAAAGCAGCCTCTGCAAATAGAAATAATTCAAATGAAATAGTGGGTGATTAATTTGAAATACAATCATAAAATTTATTAAGCTCCCAAGTCCAATATCCCAAGTGTCACAGGGTGTAGTATACGCGTGGACTATGAAGGTGGCTAGATTTTTGTAGTCAAGTTCAAAGTTAAAATAAAGGCGTGCTACGAAGAAATCGTGTAGTTCTTTACCAGAAACTTATAATTTCAGGCTATTTAACCGATATATAACCGATATCGACAAGTAAGTGTTTTGTTATCAGCTGATTATTGAACCGAAATTATCATTAAGTTATCGGTTTGTTATCGACGGGTTGGAGATATGTTATCGCTTTTATATTGAAGCTTTATCGCGGTATATCGAGCTAAAAGGCTTCACAGAATGAATAAAACTTATTTTTTTGTTTATATTTATTTATAATTTATTTGGTCGACTTCAATCTGAAGTCATCATTAGGGACATATGGATATGCATGATCGACCTTTTAGCTCAACAAATCTAACAATTTACAATATTCAACGCTATTAACTTTTATTAATAAGATATAATTTTCATATCAAACAATGAGTCGGCGATAACAATCCGATAATACATCGATTAAAAATCGATAACCTAGCGATAACTCCTCGCTCACAAATCGGTAATATTCTTATAACAAATCAATAACTTTTCTATAGAAAGATAGCAAATCGATACTTTTTCGATAACAAATCCATAACTTTTTGATAACAAGATGTATAACTAACTCATGGATGACATCTGTTATCGTCAACAAAGTGATAACAAACCGATGATGATTCCTATAACCTGTCAATAAAATTGCCATAACTTGTCGTTAACGGTTGGGATGTCAAGCATTTTTTGGTGGGAAACCAGTTTGCTAGAGCTTTTTATTCGCTTGAGCTCTTCATGTGGATGTCATAATTACTGTGCAGCTTCAGTGGTATTACTATGTCAGACTGGCTTCTTTTTAACTGGCGGCAGTTCGGGTATGTTCTAAACTTTTGAACTATGGTCAACGTACCCTTCACTTCAAAGGAAAAGGAACTAACGTTTCTGAAAAGGAATTAAGTCTAAGCAGTTCGTCTCGTAAAAAATTATCAAAAATTTAGGAAACAGCCATTTTACATGCCGGTCTACTGATACGTCTCCCCATTCTATTGCCAGACTGATATACTACTTTTCATCTTAAGAGCTTTCAACAATGTTCTTCAACAGGCATCGGGTTGCCGAAACACAAGCAGTTCTTGCTCTATAAGAGAAAATTAGTGTGTTATTAAGATGGTTTAGTATCAAAACGGACTCTAAGACTTTCGTGGCTTTCTAACATCTAAGGCGGGGTAGCGGCTACCCAACCTTACCAAATTCATAGTCTATACGGAGTAATAAATTTTAAGGGTTGCACTGAGCGAAACTATGAGCAACATTCTGTATTGCGAAAGATAGCTAAGATGAACGAACCATTTCATAGCGATTTCGTCTAGCACTGGTATTGTCTATAACTTCGTTCCGCCTCAAACAGTAAAGAGAATGAAATTGTCAATGGATATGATATATTATATAATACAATATTTAATATAATGCAATTAGACGGCGATTCGTCTTTGAGGCGAAACTAACGTTCGTTTCGTAATAGAGAATGAGGCCGTTATTTATGGTATGTAGCATATTCTTTGTGTAATGTTAAGGGTTGCTTTGTTATATTATGTTATGTTGTGTTATTTTATGTTATGCGTTATATTACGTTATGTCATGTTACGTATTGTTTTATTTTTTATGTTATGTTATGTAATCCTACGTCATGTTATGTTATGCTATTTTATGTTATGTTATTTTATTCTATTGCACGTAAAAAACAACGAATTTTTTTTTCAGGGGCTTCTGATAGGTAGTGCTATGACTTGTTGTATATGACTATGTTTGAGAAAACAGTGCGTTTTAACCGAAATTCGTTATAGCTATTTTTCTAGTCTGCATTCAATAACATACTTGGTAAGGTCAAAGATAATTGTGAATCAGTGCATCTCAGGATGAAAAGTGTAACTTTGTGAATTTACGACCATTGGTTAATTGAGGCCTAGTAAGAATTATGTGGCTCTCTGCCTTGGAATGTTTAATTAAGATAAGACGAGCCGGACCCGTGCGCATCTTGCGCAACAAATATAAAAGTCTCATTTCAAATATCAACAGAAATCAGCTGTTCTATCAATCAAACATCTATAAACTTGTTAGCAACTGCCGGTAATGCAGTGTTCGTTCTAATCAAATATTCACAATAGTGCCATAGTACAAATAGATTTCTTTGTGTGCTCACAATCGTTTATTTTTAACAAATTATTTTAATAAAATATAGCTAAACAAAAGCACTACGGCTAATAATGCCCAAAGCTCGATAATAGCACGAATCCCCATCTTTACAACCAAAACTTTATTTATAGATTTGGATACCAAACAAGAGCGAAAAAGAGACCTGTACATAAAAACAGCAATTAGAAATAATATATAAGATAGTTTGGGAATAGTTTGAAATTGGGAAGTGAAGTCATCCACTTATAGCGGCTGGAGATGTTCCACCCGTTGCACTAAGAAAATGGAAAATTTCCGTGTACATTACACACCTATGTTTTAAATTTCCTCAGCTTCGTATGAAAAAATATTATTCACCTGTAGGTGATAAAATTTCTACATTTCGTTAATTACTAGCTACAACATGCTTAAAATTTGAGTCAAAGTCGAGTCAGAAACCTCACCCATTACCTTGGAATATTCCGAATACAATTTTCGTTGCGTAGGGTCGCATTTGTGCTTACTATTAAAGTTTTACTTATAGAACTTAATATAAATCAGTACTCACGTATCACTGTATTGCCGTTAGCAATATTATCCACACCCATTTTTATTTCCTTAACATTGAAATCCATTTTGACCTGTTCGGCTGTTAAGTAGGTGCGTCCATCTTCTGCTGTGTTGGGTATTGCTTTAAAGTAGATTTTCGCCTTAACGCCATCTGTAAAGATTTAAAAATATTGCTTTCAGCATGATATGTAATGACTAAACAGGGTTTTTTGATTATTTTTGAAATGTGACTTAAAACTCAAGCACAGAAAAAGTTAAGGTATAAGCAAATTAAAAACTATCTAATGGTTGAATTCAACATCTTCAGTTAGTCTCTTATCTATGGTATAAGCTGCGTTTTTTATTACGTGCATATACATATGCACTTAAACTGTGTATCGACTGCTAAGTACATTACTTTATCCACACTTATGAAATAGGTGTTTACAAAATTAGTACTTAACAGTTTCATTATGTAGTTTTTCGACTTTTGCAATGTTTTACCATGCCTAATTAAAAAACGAAATGTAAACAGAGGAAATGTAGGTAATGAAATTCTATTGTTTTGACATTTGCGGGGCAGTGCTGCCGAATGTTTTGTTGGGCTATGTGCAGTTGTAGTTGAGCGTTTTTTAATCGCAAATGTAGATGTTATACATTTAAAAAAAAACTGACTGTCAGAATATTAAAAATGGCTTTTTAGAGGCCATATTCAGCGGGTGATAGAAAAATACGCAGGATGAGACCACAATATTAACCCTTAAAATCAGGTGATCTTGTCTCATTGTTATTTTGACGTGTATGCTTGTCTTCTCCACATTGATCCATAAGTTAACGAAATTCTTGATTTCTCCATGCTAGCTGAATTATCGGCCGTCAGTCAGTTCAGTGCAAGGAAAAAGTTTATTTTGTATTGATTTTCGTGTACTTACAATAGATTTTTACGATTTGTTCAACAAAGTATTAAAAATTAACGTTTTTACTGGAAGTAGGTAACCCTGTCTTGGTGAGAACCGAAGTATCCTCCAGATAAATTCTAAACTATCTAGAGATGGTGAAAACGGCCCTATGGGCAGATGAATACTTAATTGATATACAAAATAAACTTTAAAATTGTCAACTTACCGTATTCGCCCCAATAATCACCAGCACCAGATGCTTTCACTAAAATCAGCACACCTGACGAACGATATTGTGCACGAACTTTGATGTGTGGAATTTCACAGGTCAACTGGAATTGCAAAGTTTCCAAATCAGAACTGCGACAGGAAAGAACGAAATGTTTAAATATTATTATTAAACGATCTTGATGAATAAGAATATACTAAGAATAAAATTTGTTGTCGTTTTGTCTTTATCTATTATTTGATATATTTATACGCTCATACTATAAGTATACAACACGTGGGCGTTAAACCGGTAAATTTTCATAAAATATTTTTTCTAAAAAAACTAGCCATATTTTGTTATTTACCAAGTCATGGTAATTTATACATACATATATACTTTTGCCTAAGGGTATATAAACTTGCATTGCATTAAGTTAAACTTTTCGAGTACATACATATGTATGTGTGTAGCCATTATGCCATGACCTAAGAAAAGCCGACTCGGCAAACGGCAGTTCTTATATACAAATGCATTTGTTTTGACATTTCAATGTCTACGCATACGAAAAAAAAAAACACATGAAGAACTGTTGTCCAAATCGATTCATACTGCACTCTTCACCTTGATAAAAATTGGCAATGTTGCTTGTTGTTGTATGTGTGCGTTGTCTAAACACTTATATTATCTATGTATGGGTATGTTAGATATGACTCTGCTTATTTAGATTCGAAATCCCGTGATTTCAGTTAGTTTTATCCTAGGATCAGCAAAAAGTACGACATCGTTATAGTGAAAGCAATGTAAAATGAACCAATGAGTTTTCCAAAAGAACTACAGATCGTTCTGAAGATTTCGTAATTTAATTCTCGCAAAAAAGAATTTCATCCCCATTACCTGTTGTTGTAGCAATAAAGAAACTGCAGAAGGTTTTTGTAAGTGTTATCGATGTTAATGGTCCATTGCCGGGTATGAACCCGGTACGTTTGTGTAAAAATACAACATTGAGTCTTTGGAGCTACTTTGGGACTCTAAAATCTCTTCGGAGGTTATCGCGCATTACGTTTTTATTAACTTTGGGACTCTTTCGAAATCATGGCGGTAATATTTTAGAGCGACTTCGGTACAATTCCGATATCAATGGGTTATCGTTTTGTTATTGATTTTTTATTGATACCGAAATCATAGTAGATGTGTCGATTTTTATTCGACTTGTTGTTAGTTTGTTACCGGCTTGTTATCGCTTTCATATTGAAGCGTTATAGTAAGGAACCGGATATATGCCAATACCTCGTCGATAACAAATCGATTACACGCCGCCAACAAATCGATAAATTGGCGATAAAACTTCGATGGCTTTTGATTAAAAATCAATCGGGAAAATCGCTAACTTTTCTATAAATAATTGATAACAAATCGATAACTTTCCGGTCGTAAATTGAAGAAAATTGATGGATGATTGATAATCAATCAAAAATTTTCGATGACAAACCGGTAAATTTTGGATAGCAAATCAATAAACTTTCAATTCGATAAGGTTCGTTATCAATCGCAAATTTATAGCACCTCGTTAACAAACCAAAAACTGTTATACCTTTTCAGTAATCGATAACAAATTTATGGGACGCTAGATAACAAATCGATAGCTCGGTTAAATCTCGTCGAAAGCACGCCGACAACAAATGTATAATTTCGTATAAGATAATCTTTTGTCTAGATAGCGGCTCACGGTGTCGTATGAGTAACAACGTTTTTGTTTTAAAGCGAGAATGTAACTGTATAGATAGCAGTAACTGTGATAGCATCCATAACTGTAACCACTTTTGCAACCATAACTATAACCCGTAACCGAAACCAAAGTCGTCATCATAACCCTAGGCATATTTCCAGAAGTTAACCTAGTCATGCAGGTAACCCTCATCTTACCACAGGCGTGACCGTAACCATGATTGTCACCAAAATCATTAGTAGGAAAAAGTAATCACCATCGTAAAGGTAACCATAACCGCAGCAGTAACTGTTTACATACATAATCGTAATTAAAACCATTACGGTTATCATAGCAGGCCGCGGTGCTGTCATAATAAGGATAACCCTAACAGCCAATAATCGGTATTACAGCGAAGCCGTCACTGCCAGCTCTGCAATAGTCTTTACCGTATAATCTTGGCCATTACCATAACCATAACGAACATAATAACTGTCATACCTGCTAGCATAGCCGTTAATGTAGCTGTAATAACACCACAATGTCAATCACAAACGTACAGTTAGTAATTTTATTGTAAACCTATGTGTAACCGTAACTACAATAACAGATGTCGCCATACACGTAACTATAAACATAAATGAAGCTCCTCTTGGACAAACTTCATAATTTTTTACTTCGTTTACGTCCCCTCTTCGTCAACATCTTCCTTCCCATCTCCTGCACGCTCCGGGAACAGGCACCATAAAGTTGCTAGCTCGATTATCTCGGGAAAGACTTAATATTTGTTTTATTCTACGTTTCCGTCTACGTCTACATCTTCGTCTGTGTGTTTGTTTCGCTTTCGGAGTCCTTACATGCAGGTTGGTACAAGCCAAACTACCAATACCTCGGATTCAATACCGCAACTCGGACTTCGCATACGCATTTGTAGGTACATATTAACGAACCAGTCTGCCAAATCGTACAAAACAAGAATACCTTGAATGCAACAACAAGTCGCACCACAATGTGCGAAGTATCTTCGTAACCGTTCCCAATTCCGTTTCCACTTCCGTCTTCATCTCCAATGCGGTCCCTGTCACCGTCTCTATCTCTGTCTACGTCTCATTTTCCATCTCCGCTGCGTCTCCACTTCCGTCTCCATCTCAATGCGGTCTCCGTTACCGTCTCCATCTCTGTCTAAGTCTCCGTTTCCAACTCCACCGCGTCTCCAGCTCCGTCTCTATATTCGTCACCGTTCCCAATTCTGTTTCCACTTCCGTCTTAACCTTCCCTTCATTGTCATCATCGTCTTTAATTTTTTCCCTCCTCAATTCATTTTCATTTCTACTCTCCTTTATCTCCTTATTATCTGATTCTATTTCCCATTTAAATTGATTTGGCTTATGTCCGCTTTCGAAATCCTTACGGGCAGGTAAGTTGAAGCTAAACTACCAATGCCTCGTATTCCCGCAACTCGGGCTTCGCACACGCATTTTTAGTTATTATATATATGAATCAGTCTGCCAAATCATACAATACAAGAATACGTTGCATGCAACAACAAGTCGCACCAAAATGTGCGAAGTATATAACAATTTAATACATTTTTCAATTGCTGACGACCGGACGATGCAGATACTAGCGTGTGAAACGAGTTAGCCACTTGACGCTACTAACCTTGAATCCAATAGTTGCACTTGGTTGTTTTTGCTATTGCAATTGTGAGTTTTTGGTAGCTACTGTAATTTTTTGGTTTTTGCATCTTTTTTGTATCTTGAATTTTAGATCCGACGTTCGCAAAAAAAAGCCGTCGAGTTTAAGTATATAAGTTTAAGTTAAAATAAATAAAAATAAATGTAAGGCGCGATAACCTCCGAAGAGATCTAAGGCCGAGCTTCTCTTCCAATTTGCGTCGTGCTCCTCTTGATTTTTCCCTACAAATTGGCGGGACGGGACGTACTTGTTTTATGCCGACTCCGAACGGCATCTGCAAGGCAGATGAGTTTTCACTGAGAGCTTTTCATGGCAGAAATACAATCGGAGCGCTTGCCAGACACTGCCGAGGGGCGACCCCGCTTAGAAACATTTTCTTCTAATTGAAAAATCTTATTTCTAAAATTTTGATGTTGCTTTGCCCGGGAGTTGAACCCAGGGCATACGGTGTATAGGCGGAGCACGCTACCATCACACCACGGTGGCCGCCAAGTTTAAGTTACTGTAATTGACAAACAGCTTCTTTGAACATTATAAATAAACGAACAAGCTTATTTTTTTTTAGGATAAAACATGCTCATGTCAATTTGTGTATGTGACTCCACCAATTTGTGCGCATGCGAGCGTACCAAATGAATTGCTTTGTGCTCACAAATCACTGTAATGTCTAATTTGCAACACGCGACGCACGTTAATGTCGACAAGTGCTTAGTATGAAGTTTGGCTGAGGAGCTACGATATGCATTGGCGTAAGATAAATACTGAGAGCTTTAGTTCAATACATACACACTAGGCCGGGTCGATTTGTGGGGAGGCAAAAAAATCGCCCATTGCTCTGTGAAAATCGTATTCTAGGGATCAAAATAAGAAACTTTGCCGAAGGAACCATACCTCTAAAACGAATTCTGATGTCCCCCCTTTGGGTCGTAGGGGCAAATTTTGAAAAATCCCACTTTGAAATGCCTATGTTTTTTCTTTTTGGAGTTTATTTTTCTCTTTAGAAATTTATTTAGTCAGAACATATGTATGTAAATGAAAAAATGAATTTAACTTAGTAATAGAAAAGAAATTAAAAATAATTATTAGAAATTAGCGTTTTTACAACCCCCTTTTAAAACCAAGGCATCACTGTGATGCATTTGCATGTCGTAAACATAGTTGTATGGGTTTTTTATTCAACCGTTTTAAAAAATGAAGGTATCACTGTGACGCAATTGCAGATCGTAAAATTGCTTGTGTTGTTTTTTTAAGCCACCACAAGACACAGCAGGTAGAATTGAAATTGCCCCTACCCAAAAGTTCGACCCAAAGGGGGGGGGGGCGGCATCAGAATTCGTTTTAGAGGTATGGTTCCTTCGGCAAAGTTTCTTATTTTGATCCCTAGAATACGATTTTCACAGAGCAATGAGCGATTCTTAAATCGACCGCCCTAATACACACATATGTAATTACACATAGTGTATGCACAAGCTTTACATATCTAACAAGTATCTAGTAAATAAGCTATTACCATGTAGAAAAATGAAATGTGTCTAGTTTGTTCTTACTTCGGTAATGTCTATATTTTGTATTCAAAATATCGACTTTGCTTACCCTACTATGACAACTGATTACCCGTAAGGCAGTGATCTGATTTCTTTAACACATTCCGGGCCTACGTGATGTATACGTATATCCCATTATAAAAATGTGCATCAAAAAATTTCGTTTGGAAAAAAAAAAATATATTAAAATATATATGTATGTGTATTCGACCCCAATAACTATTTTCCTCTTCGATATGTAGCGATGCGCCGGTGGTTACACTTTTCATTATTCTCCGCGTGTACAACTTGTCTACGCAACTGTCCTCAAAGCACATTTTGCTTTTCAAAGCTTCCTATTCACCTTTCCTAGCTCACTATGATTTTACTTTACCAAACAGTGGATTCCCAAACAAGTGTTTTTTCCAAACAAGTGTACCACCATTGTTCCGCTCTGGCAATACATTATTGCCAGACATATCATAAATGATTTCCGACATATGCATATATAAAGAAGAAGAAGACTTATAGATTTGTGTTTAAACGGTTCATTAAGTCGATAATACATCAATAAACCATTCATATTGTAACGAATATTAGCAGCACTAAGGGATACTATCATCTCTAAGCCGATGCTAAGCAGTGACTTGATGCACATCACTAATTCAATCATTATGTCTACACATATGTACGTACACGCAGCGGAGAAGCAACGCACAAAAACATGCAGATATCTTATCTGAGATGCTCCCAAAAGTATGCAATTATAATTGTGGAAGTGTCGCTCACAAATACACGCGCATATGGGAAGCTATACACGTGCATCTGTAGTTATAACTTTATAGCAGTAACTAAGTAAATTCTGGAAGCGCCTAGAAGATGGAACGAGGAAATCAAAGAGTATAAAAGGCAGCAACAGTAGAGGCGCTACAATCAGTTGGATTTAAGATGCTATCTAGCGAGCAATAGCAGTATTATTTTGAAAATCAGTTTCATTTAAGCGAAGTATAAGTGTTATCGAAAAGTACTTTAATAAAGGCCATTTTGCATTATTGAATAGTGGTGTTATTTATTCAACGGTTTAGTGATTCGAACGTTAGCAGAAGATTTGGAAGAAGCGGAATTTCAGCAAATTCGTTACAATATATAAAAATGTATGCAAAGCGCCGATATACCTCCGAGGAGGTTAACGTCAGACTTGTCTTCCAACTTGCGCCGTTCAACTTTTAAATTTGTCCTACAAATTGGCTGGGGAAAGCTACGAACACAACACCCGGCCACCACACCTGTCGATAAAAACTCGTTAAGAAACCCGATGCAACCCGATCGATAACAAGCCTAAAAACGTGAACCTGATTAAGGTTCAGTTGGTCTTACTTATATGTATGAAAATATGTTTTTGAAAAGATATGAGCCATTGACTATCAATAGAAATTTGACGCCACTCACTCTTTTATTTATTTGTCTGATCAACGCCATAGATTGATGAGGAGTATGATGACTAGTACCTAGGACCTACCTAATTATTTTCTAGCTTTTAGTATTATTCTTATTCAATTAATTATTGTTTGGAATAAAACCGTTTAACTTAAATTTTTGGTTTTTATTATTTTGTTTTCAAGTCTTTAGTCTTTATTTAATTGCCTATTATTTCTCATACTATTTAGTTCATTATTACAAGAACTCTTTCCTTCCAAAGACTTTACTCGACTTTGCGCAACGTATGCTTGTTCCTCCTCGAACTCCAAAATATTTCGATGTCACTTCTACCGAACTGTATGTAATATTTGTTCCAAATATGAGCCAAATCGAACCACAAATACGATTTTTTAATTACATATTTCGATCCATGCGCCACCTATCGAAGTTTTGTTTCTTATTATTCCATTGTGATCGGGTTCTGAACTATACTCCAAGTTTCAAGCTTGTAGCTTATCGGGAAGTTACTTAAATTTCAATTACAAAATTCTGTTGGCTCGCTCAAGTCAAGCTAAATAAAATCGTTTAAAACGCTTGCGTTTATTAATCAATCGCTCTCTACAACATAATTTTCTCGCGTCTTAAAAACAACTTAGCACATGTAAATAACTAACGCTTATATGCATAGATATCTAAGTAGATGCGGGTGTACGTAGTAAAAAATAATAATAATAATAAAAAAAAAATACATGCGCACTTGCATACACCCAAATAGATGTAACTGGTATAGGAAAAAGCGTAGTCTCTGGCCAGCAATAAACTTCGTATAAAACGTGTTGTTTGATTAAACAAATTCCGGTCGTAACGATCACTCAGAAATTTTTCTGCATATAGATAAGGCTGTGGTAGATTACTCACAGTACTACAACTACAAATATGAAACTATGGATTTATTCAGTCTACGCGAGGCCCTTACGGACCGGCCAGTTGAACCTAACCTAACTAATATGAATTTGGCATATCCAAACAAAAACATTTTGACATGCCTTATAAAGCAAAAGCATATCTGATACTGATATATTTTTATACTTAGCTGAGCAGAGCTCACAGAGGATATAAATTTTGTTCGCATAATGGTACCACGTAACGGCATAAACTAATCGAGATATAAACTTATATATCAAAATTATCTGGGCGAAAAAAGAAATTCATTTAGCCATATCCATCCGTCCGTCCGTCTGTCCGTTAACACGATAACTTGAGTAAATTTTTAGGTATCTTGATGAAATTTGGTATGTAAGTTCCCGGGCACTCATCTCAGATCGCTATTTAAAATGAACGAAATTTTACTATAACCACGCCCACTTTTTCGATATCGAAAATTTGAAAAACCGAAAAGTGCGATTATTCATTACCAAAGAAGGATAAAGCGATGAAACTTGGTAGGTGGACTTAGCTTATGACGCAGAATAGAAACTTTGTAAAATTTTGGACAATGGACTTTAAAAGAAAGTAATTTAAAAGTTTTGCAAGATGTAATTTGGCAGCTGAGTATGTAATGTTCGGTTACACCCTAATCCAGCCTTCCTTACTTGTTTATTTTACTAACGTTTTGTAATAAAATTCTAAACTTGTAAATCTTCAATAAACATTTGTCAACCCAGCGGGTTAGGTGGACTAGAATATACCCGCGGCAAGTATGCCTGTTGTATGAAGCGACTTAAATACCAAATTGATTCAAGTGTTTGCCAGCGCAATTTATAGCTTCTCCAACCCAATTGTCAACCTCACCTCCCCGTGGCGAATACTGTTTCTGTAACAGCCGAGGCTCTGGCAACCCCAAGTTCCTCATGGATCTAATTGATGGGAGGGCGGTATGGCCTAGAAGGTTTCATGTGGTCATGCTAAATCTTTCACGAGATGGTCGGGCACCTGAATGGTGCTTGTTACCAGAATCTACCGGATCTACATCCGGAAAAGGGCCATCAACATCGATAACACTCCCCAAGGCCTTCGGGGAGTGTCCTTGTCGTTACTCAGGAAACTGTAAAACAGTCATGCAAAGATGGAAAGCGAAGCATTAAGGAAAATTATGTTCATTGCTCCCCCAGGGCGCTTTAGTATTTGGACATCTCTTAATGTTGAGAGTGATAATTCCAACCACCAGCTTCGCTTTTGGAGCAATTGTCATCATTTGCTGAAAGGATATATCTAATCTATAGATTTCAAAGAGTTTCGTGACATTAAAACAGCTTTAAAAATAGGTATTTATAGCCGTTGTATTATCTACCTACCTACCTAAAACAATATACCAAAAAATACATCGCCTTCCTTCTCCTTAATGCATCTGGATTTCGAAAGATATAGTCTCTCAATCCTTTTGAGTCATTATAGTAAGTGAAAGTACAGAAATTGCCAGAATCAGTTAATAGTCATCACATCACAAGAAAAAGCTGTACTAATAAAATCTTTAACAAGTTGTACAGAACGTAAGTCATTTGATTCGACTATATTCTTAGAAGCATCTCAATAATCTTGCAATGATTACAAGATATACATACAACAGATTTGTATTGTATAATCAATTCATTTTATCAATATTTACTTGTAGTTCAGCAGCAAAAGTTGTTATTTAATTAGTTAATTATGTAATTAATAAACAATTTTTGTTGTTTCAAACCATTCTTGATTGTTTTAAAGATATTAATGTTTATTGTAATAATTTATTGAGATAATTCAATTCTAAATTATTTATTTTACTATCAAATAACTGCACTTTCTAATAAATATTAGTTGATCAATATTTTAGTTATTTAATTAGCAATGATAGTGAAACTTTTTCGTAATTAACTCGCTTAGTAAGATCAGCATTCACTCTATGCTAGTTTGGGTGGTCCTAATATTTGCCACTTTCAGATCCGGAAACTTTTAAGACAACCCTAAACGGGACAATTCAGATATTCCCAAAAATATATAAATAACAGTATCCCGACTAGTCAGCCAGCTTATTTCTCAAAAGATTTTTCCCGGGAGATTTTCTTGATTCTTACGCTGCAGTCAAAAGTAGTCAGCAAACATACTACACCTACTTTTTTGTAATGAGGGAATGCAAGTTAATATTGACAAAATATAAAGTGATGAGGGGAAGTATGAGTTTATATTAAGAAAATACAAATTGATAATGAAAAATGTAAGTTTATAATGAGAATATATAATTGATAATCAGAAATGTAAATTCATATTGAGAAACTATAAATTGATAATGAGAAACGGAACTTCATATTGAGAAAAAAAATTTTTAATAAGAAAATGTAAGTTCATAATGAGAAAATAAAAATATTTAGCTTTTATTTGTAATTTTTTTTACTTAAGTCGAACTGAATTGCACTACGTTCACAACTTAAAAATATCTGTTGTAGATGGCGAAATCGACAGTAGTGGTTATAATTTAAAAAATCTTATTTAGCTTAAGTATAATAAAATGTAATAGTACATTTACATAAACCAGTGCGAGAGCAACACTGCACATACCTATTTCCAAACAGATGTTTTGTGTCAGTTCACATGCAAGTAGAGGCTTAAATATGTTTTCCTCGCGTTTTGAAAATATTTCCAAGTGCTTTAAACATCACTATATTTTATCTTGTCTTTATACTGTATCCCCGAGATATTGCAGCATTGGTTCACCGACTCTAGATCAGCTTACTTAAAACTTTTTATTCTTAAAATTTAATATTTTCTCATTAATAAACTATATTTTCTCACTATCAATTTATATTACTCATTATCAATTTATGTATTCTCAATATGAACTAACATTACGCTCCTCATTATCAATTTCTATTTTCTCATTATCAATTTGTGTTTTCTAAATATAAAGTTATATTTCTCAATACAAAGTTATTTCATATTTCATATCTTTATTAAGTCAAATGGTAACAACCTTACTGACTAGATTACAGGTTAACTTAGTACTAGTTTAACAATTTTAAAGTAAGATTCACTGAGATAGTTAATAGGACTTAATGCGTGCCTTAAACAGAGACCTTGGCATGGCAAAGTCCAGGTCAAGACTTCTGGATAGGCGATTAAATTCTACAAGACCTCTTATAAGAGGTGCGAAACTGAAGTAATTCGAACGCAGCACTTCAACGCGGAATGTACTGTGAAAGCGGAGAGCTCTGTTAGGGACATTGAAATTCAACTGCCCAAGTAGTTCTGAGCAGTCAATGGCACCGGATATTATGTCAAAAATAAACATTACGTTTTGAACAAGACGTCTAACTTCAAGTGGCAAGACATTGATAAGCATGCATCTTGCATTGTAGGGTGGCAGGGGATTAACAAAGTGCAGAGGTTGAAGAGCAAATCGTATGAACTTGCGCTGAATTCTTTCAATTCTTAAAGAGTGTGAGGAGTATATGGGATTCCAGATGACTGATGCATACTCTAACTTGGAACGCACTAAGGCATTGTATAAGATTTTCCTGGTATATGGGTCCTTGAAATCCTTGGCATATCGTCGCAAGAAAGCTAAGTTGGTATAAGCCTTTGGTATGAGAAAGTTTACATGATTACAAAAAGTAAAAGATGAGTCAAAAATTACGCCAAGATCGCGAAACTCATTAATTGACGCAAGAGTTACATTTGAAATCGAGTACGCGAATGAAACCACATTCGTAGACTTAGTATACGTCATGTGGCAGCATTTACTAATATTGAGTCGCAGATTATTTTGACAGGCCCAATTATTTATAGCATTCAGATCTTCTTGCAGACGCAATGCATCAGAAGTACAGGAGATTCTCCGAAAGAGTTTTAAGTCGTCAGCATAAAGCAAATAATTCGAGTAGTTTATGCATGAGCCAACATCATTAATAAACATTAAGAACAAAATAGGACCAAGGATGCTACCTTGTGGTACACCCGAAGTTGCTGAGAATTCATAAGACTTAGTTCTCTCGATTTCAACAAAAGATATTCTATTTTCCAAATAGGACTTCAGCCACGACAGAAAGCTTGAGTGAAAGCCCATGTTTTCAAGTTTCCACAGAAGTAATTTTTCCGAAACTGTGTCAAAAGCCTTGGAAAAATCCGTATATATGGTGTCAACTTGACATCCATCCTTAAACGCAGAGACACAAAACTGAGAGAAAACAGCCAGATTTGTAGCAGTCGAACGTCCCGCAATGAAACCATGCTGACATGGATCGACTATTTTATTTATAGCGAATGATACTTTGTTTTTAACTACCTTTTCAAAAAGTTTTGAACATGTTGACAGTTTGGATATTGGCCTATAATTCTTTACTTCATTTTTATTGCCTGACTTGAAGATAGGAGTGATAGACACCAGCTTCCAGCCATCAACAAAAACTCCAGACGATAGCGAAATATTGAAAATGTGGCAAAGTGGCACACAAAGAGAAATACTACACTTCTTAAATAAAAAAGAGGACAATCCATCAATATCATTTTTGATTGAGGTCTGTAAGGAGGATATACCCAAGATAATATCGGTCTCAGACAAGGACAGAGACCCAAAGTCTAAAGGTTTGGGGCTATCAGTAAGATACCTGTTATCAAGGTTATCGGCCTCAACAACAAACGTAGATTTGAAAAAATCAGCAAAAGGATTTGCCGAATCGACCAAACTGTTAGAGCAAATGTCATTAAATTTGACACAGGTAGGTATATTAGAACAACCTTTCTTTGAACGAACATAGTTCCAAAAAGATTTAGGATTAACTTTCAACTCATCTTCAACTCTAGAAACGTATTTGTTGTACAAAAACTTATCAAGAACATTGAACTGCGTCATATAGGAAGTATACTGATCTTTAAAAACAGTATCGCTGGTATCCTTGTATAATTTAAAGTACTTATTTCTTTGATTTTCCAACTTTCTCAACCTAGTATTGTACAAGGGTAGTTTGTGAACTTTAACTGGTAGGAGAGAAAGATTCCTACTGAATATGTCAGCCATCTTTAGCAGAAAAATGTCGAAACATTCAGTTGCATTTTTAGCAAAGAAAATAGATGTCCAGTCTATTTCAGATATGAGAGAGTTTAAGGATTCGTAATTTGCATTCTTAAAGTTATAGGCGCGCTCATTATTATTTATATTGTTTTTCGGCACTAGGTCGAAGAATTCAATAGATAAGTATAGGGCTACATGATGCATATCTGATTTATATATAGGAAACACACATTCAGTCAAGTGAGTTATGAGGTTCTCATCGACAAAAATTAGGTCCAAAATATTGTTTAACTGGTTCACGAAACTGTTAATCTGAATTAAATTGGCGGCCACCGTGGTGTGATGGTAGCGTGCTCCGCCTATCACACCGTATGCCCTGAGTTCAACTCCCGGGCAAAGCAACATCAAAATTTTAGAAATAAGATTTTTCAATTAGAAGAAAATTTTTCTAAGCGGGGTCGCCCCTCGGCAGTGTCTGGCCAGCGCTCCGATTGTATTTCTGCCATGAAAAGCTCTCAGTGAAAACTCATCTGCCTTGCAGATGCCGTTCGGAGTCGGCATAAAACATGTAGGTCCCGTCCGGCCAATTTGTAGGGAAAAATCAAGAGGAGCACGACGCAAATTGGAAGAGAAGCTCGGCCTTAGATCTCTTCGGCGGTTATCGCGCCTTACATTTATTTTTTTTTTATTTATATTTTCTCATTACAAACTTGACTACAATTTTGTGAGGTTATTCATACTAGTCAGAATTTGAATAAATCATTGACAAGAATTTTGTTGCTCGAACTCGATGAAATGCGCGAACGTTTTCTGCCGACAATTTGCAATGAATGCTTCGTCAGCAAGGCTAGATGTCATACAACTCAACGAGCAAATAAACACAAAATTGAGCACATAACACTTTACCGTTACTTCTGTAATAGGCTCAGACGGAATAGTTATGCTGATGCTACCAATGAGTACGCGTTGTTCCTGGCTCAGATATTTCATTAATTAAAAAATTGACATTCGTTCACGGATCGTATGGCGTATGATCGTCGTATATCGACGACTGTACGATAGTGGAAACAGAACCTGGCCCCTCAATAGACGAATTACTTAACAAAATAAAAAGTTATCCACCCAGTCTTTCTGTTTTTTCAAGCCAAGTGGCCAAGTTCAGGGACACTCTGTTTAAGACGTGCAAAGACCAGATGAAGTAAACTTTGGACAATCACGTCGATGGCGTTACGCTATCAACTGTCAGCAACTCAAAGATTTTAGGTGTAACGCTCGACAGCACTTTTACCTTTAAGGTACATGCCTCCTAAATTGTATCTAAAGTACAAAGCCGTAAGAAAAACTCCAAATCGCTTGCCGAAAGCACAACTTACAAGGCAGTTGGTCGATTGCTCAACTAGTACGCTTCGCCGGTTTGGTTAAAAAAAAAATAAATTTATAGTGCCTAACCTCCGAAGAGATTTTAGGAAAATTTGCGTCGTGCTTCTTTTTAATTTTTCATACACATTGGTTGACGGCGACCTACTTGTTTTATGCCGACTCCGAACGGCATCTGTAAGGCAGATGAGTTTTCACTGAGAGCTTTTCATGGCAGAAATACACTCGGAGTGCTTGCCAAACACCGCCGAGGGGCGACCACGCTCAGAAAATGTTTTTCTGATTACAAAAATTTGTTTCTAAAATGTTGGTGGATGGGGGTGAACCCGGGATTTTCGGTGTGGTAGGCGGAACAGGCTACCATCACACCACCTCGGCCACCGGTTGGGCTGCCTGACTTAAAAAACACGCACTGGAAAGGGTTGCAGGCATGCCATAATACTGTATTCATAACTTCCACAGGATGTCTTCTTATGACCTCTGAACACCACCAACATAGTGAGGCAAAAGCGCTGAACTTTAAGAGAGATAAGGAATGGTATAATGCCGGTTGTTACTTTCATTAATTTTTATAAATTCGTAAACGACCCCGTATCTTTGGCATAGCGTGTATTCAAGTTCAAAGGCATCACATTTTCAATGAAAATTTTTTGAAATATTTGAAAGATCTCATTCCGTTTTGAATATAATATTTAACTTAAATGTATGGATTTGTGTGTACCTATAATTTAAATTTAGTTTCATAACATCCTGCCTATATAATATTTGATTATTACTAGTATACTGTTGCATATAAAGTATTCGTTACTTCCTTAAAAGAACACGTAAATTTTCAGAACATACACAGATTAGAACCTATATCCAAACCGCCCTGTAGGAAAAGCCAACGGTAAAACGATACAGCTCATTGTGGTTAATAAAAGTGTGATAACTTCTGCATAAACGTCAAAATTACAAATAGAACCGATCACCTCATTTTTAATTGACTATCGTAGTCTCATTCTGTATCTCTTTCTATCACCCGCTGAAAATGGCTGGCCCTATACTCCGCCATATTGAACATCCTGTCAAAACGCTAAAAAGTAGTCATCTTAACATCCTGTCAGTCAGTTGACAGATAAGATATCACACCTGTTTTATCCACAATTATACAGCTCCTGCCGAAATCCAAGAACAAAGAAAGATCTCTCTCAAAGAGATATTTAATTTAAGAATCTTTTCAGTATTTCACAGTGATTTATTTGTATTTGCAAATGTTTTCTCGCTATCACTGAAATCGTTATTGCCTAAGATTTTTTCAAAACTGTTATTTTGCGATATAAATAGGTTTCAGGAATGGCAAATCTTTCGTCCGCTCTGTTAGAATTTACATAATGTAAACTTAAAATTATGCCATTACAAGGGGCTACAAATAATTGTTATTCCTCTAAATTTAAACCAGAAAAATCATACTACGTCCCGTTAGTGCATTTTTGGGATTATGCAGAGACTATTTCAAGGACCATTCCAGGACCGATTAAGGGATAATTTCGAGACTTTTTCATAGCAATGTTGGGATCATTCCGAAACTAGTTTGAGATCGTTTCGCGACTGTTTTAGGTATTATTTCGAAAACATTTTGGAAAGGTGTTCGGGAACATTACGGGGTTAATTGCGATTATGGTCTTGCGACCGGATAATTATTTCCGGATAATTTGGATTTATTTCAGATTTTTTTAGCAAAGTGCAAAAAAATTTATGAATATGAAGAGTTATGTGGCTGTTTTTATTATCGAATTGTTATTCGCATGCTATTCGTTTGGTATCGACGTGTTTTCGGGTTCACCTCATTGTTTTTGCTACGGCTTACGTTTAAATGATATACGATACAAAAGTGATAGTCCCAATACAATTTTTTCTTTTGTTATTTATTTTTTGTTATTTAGGTTATATCCCCTATCAACCTATCCAAAAATTCTTTGTGGATAAACAAAGTGTGATATCCGTCAACTGACGGCTACTTTTTGGCCTTTTGACATGATGTTCAATATGGCGGCGCATACGGTCGCCTATCTTCAGCGGATGATGGAAAGAGATATAGGATGAGAGCACGATAGTCACTTTGAAAATGAGGTGATCCATTATATTTGTAATTTTGACGTCTATGCAGAAGTTTGCAAACTTTTCTTATCCACAATGCAAAAAATCACAACGAGCCAAATGTCAATGACCTTGAGCAGCTACTCCAAGCTAACCTCTACCCAATTGAGTAGGTGTAAGACGATAAATGTATGACAAAAACACAACGAGGTATAAGCGTTCTCTCTTTTGGCCCCCTGTGGGTTTTTTTATTTTGAGCAATTTAATATTGAAAAAACAAAAGGAAATAAACAGAATAAAATATTAAAATATGATTTTGTTTGAAAAGAAGATAAGAAGATGATCGTCCTGATCCGACAAATCCGCTCGATCTAACCGCTGCTAGCCTCTCCAAATGAACTACCCTTCTATTTCGTGGTTTCACAATTGTTTGTATGCGGTAGATGACATCACTGATCCTCTTCACAACTCTGCACGGGCCTTCCCAACTGAACCAAAATTTGGATGGAAGACCTTTCCGCCGGTAAGGGTTGTATAACAGTACCAAATCTCCCTCAAAGAAACCTGCCGAATTTTTGTTCTCGTCGTACCTGTGTTTCATCTTAGTATTCATTACCCTGGACAGTTCCTTCACACACTGTTCTTTGGCCAATGAACTACTTCGCAAAGCTTGGCTTGACGGATTGGTTCGCATAATCAGTATCGCTCCCACGTTTCACAACAGTAGTGTGCCCTGGCTTGAAACTACCCTCGCATTTATTCTGGGAAATTCTCTCCTTCGTTTTTGTGTATCTATTTGGTTTTGTCAGTGCCTGTGTTTCGCTTTATTTGGCCCATTCGATCCATCAACCTGTACCTTTGACTTTCGTGGTCTTTGTCGAGTCTTCTCCACCACTCGATTACTGCTTAACCCTTTCTCCAAACTGAAGTTAAGTGGCACATCCTGGTTCTTATAACGCATAACCCTTCTCTGCATATCGATCTTGATGTCATGGTAAACTAAGAAATCCACTCCCAATATGATTTCATCAACGATCTCCGCCCCAACAAATTTGTATAGAATCGTGACCTTTCCAATTAAGACCTCACATACCACTTCTCCTTGGACTTGGTTATACTCGCCAGTAACCGTACGCAACCTTGCTCCAGGTAATGGCTTTACTCTCCTGTTGGCCAAATCAGATCGGATTAAGGAATGAGATGCGCCCTTATCTCCAGTCAGTACACGCTCCTTGCCATCCATATTTCCTTTGACGGTAAGACTGCTCGAGTTTCTTCCAATTTGCGAGATAGATATCACAGGCCATTCAATAGCTGTGGCAAGTTTTCGATCTTTACATCTGACTCGCTCTTGCTTATCTCCTCCCGCTTTTCGTTTACGAGCAGCCAAGTTGGAACTACCAGGACCGGTGCTGCAATGACCTGCAATGTGACCTGGGTTACCACACTTGAAACACTTCATAACTCCGTAATTTTTCTGTTGTGATCCCTTGAGCGCCTCCAGTATTGTGTTCACCCAGTCTGGCCTTTCCACTTCCACACGGCTTGTTTTGAAAACTGGCTTACACAGAAGCGACGTTGTTTCCTGAATCAGAGCATGTGATACCGTTTCTGCGAATGTAGGTCTTGGGTTTGCGTAGGCCGCTCGCTTCGTTTCGACATCCCGTATTCCATTAATAAAGCTTTGGATTTTTACAATTTAGGTGTATTCCACGGGTGCGTCCGCATTCGCTAAAAGTGCCAGCCTTTCAACATCCGACGCAAACTCTTGCAATGTTTCACCAGACCTCTGGAAGCGGTTCAGTAACTCCATTTGGTATATCTGCTTTCTATGCTCGCTTTCATAACGTCTCTCGACAGCGGCCATCAAGGCTTCATAGTTGTTCCGCTCTCCTTCGGGAATCGTCTGTAGGATTTCGGCTGCTGGCCCCTTCAATGCTACGAATAGAGCTTTATCTTTATCTTCAGCATTCCAGTTGTTCACTGCTGCGGTCTTCTCAAACTGTAGCTTAAAGACCTGGAAAGGAACAGAACCGTCAAAGGATGGTGTTTTTACCTTTGGATTGCTTGTTGGGTGATTTAGTTGTAACTGCTCGATACGTCCTCTCAAAGCATCCACCTCGGCTTCGATTTTTTCCTCAAACTGTAAAATTTTTGTATCCTGGTCTCCAGCTTCGAGGATATGCGGGCCTCCTGTGCTTTCAACTGTTCAGCCAACTGAGATGTCATATATGTCTTCTGTTCTTCCAGCTAGGATGCCAGTTGACATGTTATATCTGTCTTTTGTACTTCGAGCTGTGTTGACATATTTGTGATGACATTGCTGTTTTGCGTATTTCCTGGGTTTCTATTTTTGTCGATATCTGTGATAACAAAGCTAGTATAGCATTAGTCTCGCCGCTGGCGACTGTACTCGGACTTCCGTTCTTCTCTTCAATTTTTGTTGTTGTCTCGTCCCCATCAGGACAACACGACCCCATGGCGTCTCGTAGCCGTACTTGAAGTTCGATCTTATTGCCATTTGTATTCAATCCACGGTTCTCCAACTCCTTTTTCAGTTGCTGGATCCTTAATTCACTTAACTTTGCCATGTCCAAGTTGTATTCGAAATCTTGCAACGAATTTAGTGCAATTCCGCTTATTTGCAACCTTCTACTAACGTTCGAATCACTAAACTGTTGAATAAATAACTCCACTATTCAACAATGCAAAATGGCCTTTATTAAAGTACTTCACAATAACACTTCTACTGCTCAACAGATAGCGTGCTTAAATCAAACTGAATCGTCGTGCCTCAGCTGGTGCTGCTTTTATACTTTTTGGTTTCCTCGTTGACATAGGCCTTTCTATTTCTAGAATTTGCTACTTGTTTACCAGTTATAAAATTACCAGCTATAACATAACTACAGGCGCACGTTATAGCTTCTCATATGCGCGTGTATAAGTATGTGAGTGATACTTCCACCGATGATTGCCTACTTTTGGGAGTATCTCAGATATATGCATCTGTTTGTGCTATCCGCTGCTTGTATGGACATATGTATAGATATAATGATTGACTTGTTGATGTGCATACAAGTCACTGCTTAGTATTGGCTTAGAGATGATAGTATCCCTTAGCGTTGCTAATATTTGTCACAATATAAATTGAGATTTATAAATATATCTTTTTACTCACCGAACGTTCGTCACAGTTATGTTGCTTACACCGTATGCTTGTATATTACGGAATAACGCCCGATAACCATCCGGTCCACCACCCAATACAATACCAATCTCATCGATAACAACTGGCTCAATCTGATATAATTTGCGAAAAAAAAAAATTTTTAATAGTTTTGTGCGCAAATAACATTAGTGCGAATATTCCCAAATGCTTTATGCCTAAGGCATAAGGTCAATGGGTGGGTGTAAACTTACATCATAAATATCCAATTCAGGTACGCCCTTGCGTAGATAATGCACCAATTTATTTCCACTGTCACGCAGGCAGTCATTGATGTATTCCTCATTGCTTGGACATTGTTGTAGGTAATATGCTGAAAGTGGCAAAAATAAATAAATATTTAATTATACTCACACTTGAAAATATTGTATTGCCATATAGTGAGAATAACAATAAAGTTATTATTTTGTAATTAAAATGATTTTTTTGGCAACAGAAAATAATTATTACGATTATCTAATTGCTATCGCGGTGAAAAATAAAATTTAATACCATTAAAGTAAAACTTTTGTAGCAAAATATATAAACCCTTATGTACATAGTGAAATATTTTACAAATAATTATTCTTGATTAACGATCTCTTTAAACAAAAACTTCATTAACGACGACATTTTCTTTTAAACTGAAATAACAACAACATACATATATTTTATGTAAACAAAAACTTGTACGAATTTCAGTTCACAAAGAGCAATAAATTCTACTTTTATTGTGTGATCCCGCTGACCAACAACACTACCTCACAAATTGTTTATGTTCTTTGTTTATTTCAATTTAAACAAGAAAATCATAAAAATGTAATTGCGTATGTTCTATTCAAGTCACATCGTTAATAAAATATTTAAACAAGCAGTAGCAATTATTAAGTACAAATATTTAACTTTTTAATTTTCTGTAAATTTATTTATGTATGTGATTAGAGTACAAAGCGCACTTGGCTATTTTTTTTATTACAGGTCGTGTACAAAGATGTCGGCGCACTTTGGAGGATTTCAAAAACAATGTAAGAAAATAATTACGTGGGAATGTAAACAATGTTATGGAGTAAATAAAAATATATTTTGAAGTTGTGAACTTTGGTATTAGGTAAGACAAGACGTATGCAAAGTTTCAATTACACTCACGACTATTTGAAATGGTTATAAGTTCAATTGACTTTATGTCCCTTGAGCTTATGTCACCCCACCATCGAATTATTGTATTGTAATCGTAAAAATCGTAAACTTTTCGTGGTCATAAGGTTAATTGACTCTATGTCCCTTGGATGTTATATCACCCCACCATCAAATTGTTGGATTGTCATCGGTCCTTGATACGTGTGCAAAATTTAAATTAAACTTATGGTGGTCATAAGGTCAATTGACTCTATGTCCGTTGGAGTTTATATCACCCCGCCATCGAGTTATTGTATTGTAATCGGTTCTTGATACGTGTGCAAAGTTTCAATTAACTTTGTGGCCATTGTAAATAAGGGAAAATTACCTTATGTGACATCACTATCAAATTATTACATTGTCAGCGGTCCTTAGTACGTGCGCAAAATTTCAATTAAACTTATGGTGGTTATAAGGTCATTTGACTCTGTGTGCCCTGAGCTTATTTCACCCCACCATGAAATTATTGTAGCGCCATCGTTCCTTGATATATGTGCACAATTTCCATCAGCCGAAAGCACGTTCTAAATAAGGTCAATTTCAACTAGGTTAAACCTACCATTACACACCCAGCTGTACACTTGAAATGCCGTTGTTGTTTGTTTGGTGTGCTTAATAGTGTTACAAGGCTGCGCAATAATACATATACATATGGTTCTATTCTGAACTAATTTGTCTTCGAGTTATGGCTCCCGAAACATAGAAAATTGTTTAGTCATTAAAGGGGCAGTGCCACGCCCATTTTTTAAAATTTGAAGTTTTTCCTCTTTATTGTTATAAATCCACTTGGGAAATGAAATACCATTGATATAAAGCTCTTTTTTGTAAAGATATGGCTTATTATACCTTTCATGAACATGAAATGGTATATTAACTTTGGTCTGATGTTTGTAACGTTGAGAAAAATATAAGAGGATAGACTTACCACTAAGTATACCGAATTGATCAGGGCGACGAACTGAGTTGATATAGCCATGTCCGTCTGTCCGTCCGTCTGTCTGTTTGAACGCAAACTAGTCGCTCAAATTTTGAGATATCTCAATGAAATTCGACACAAGGATGCATTTTTGTATTATATTAGACATTTGTCGGATCCGGTAGGATCGGACCACTATAACATATATCTCCCATACAACCGATCGTACAGATAATACCATTTTGGTCATTCCAGCCGCAATTTAGAAAGTATAAACGTGAAACTCAGTGATATATATTCTAATATATCATAGAAGATATCCTGAAAAAATCACTTTGATCGGAGCTATATATAGTTATATACCATACAACCGATCGTTCAGATAGAAAGATTTTTGGCCATTTCTCCCTTAATTTAGAAAGTATAAACGTGAAACTCGCTGATATATATTTTAATATATCATACAAGATTTCCTGAAAAAATCTCTTTGATCGGAGCTATATATAGTATATATCCCATACAACCGCTCGTTCAGATAGAGAGATTTTGGCCATTTCTCCCATAATTTCCAATATAAAAAAGTTAAACTTGATGATATTTATTCTAATATATCATAGAAGATTTCATGAAAAAATCATTTCGATCGGAGCTATATATAATAAATATCCCATACAACCGATCGTTCAAATAGAAAGATTTTTGGCAATTTTTCCCATAATTTCCAATATAAAAACGTGAAACTTGGTGATATATATTCTAATATATCATAGAAGATTTCCTATAAAAATCATTTCGAACGGAGCTATATATAATATATATCCCATACAACCGATCGTTCAGATAAGGGTGTTTTTTGCCATTTTTTATTTTATATTTATCTTAAAAATCGTTTAGGTTTGTACATCTGTTCACTATATATTTCTTATCTTATACATCCGATTATTTGGAGATTATGAACGGGATAAGATTATTGTTCAGCCCCATTCATGAAAGGTATGAAGTCTTCGGCACAGCCGAAGACAGTCCCGTCCTTACTTGTTTTATTTGCCCACGACCCTTTTAAAAATCTCCGAATTTTGTTACTATAGGTTTAAGGATTTTTGATTTATGATTAATAATATTCGTAAAATTGATTTTATCGCAAGTGGGCGGTGCCACGCCCATTTTACAATTTTTTTTTCAAATTTTTATCAAGAGTCTCAATACCAATCCACACGTCAAATTTCAACATTCTAGGTGTATTATTTACTAAATAAGGTTTATTGTGTTTTCCAAAATGTTATATATATAAAAAGTGGGCGTGGTTATCATCCAATTTCCCTCATTTTCAATACCAATCTATTCTGGGTCCAGATACATACGTTCTCAATATTTACTCAAGTTTTCGTGTTAACGGACAGACGGACGGACGGACATGGGTAAATCAAATTTTTTTTCGATACTGATGATTTTGATATATGGAAGTCTATATCTATCTCGATCCCTTTATACCTGTACAACCAACAGTTATCCAATCAAATTTATAACACCCTGTGTACAAGTATAGCTGGGTATAAGAAAATTTAAATTTTTGTACCTAATTTTCCGGTGAAATAGGGCCAGCCAAAAAGAAACCATTAACGAAGTATTCTTAAAGTATAAGAAAAATTAGGTGTAAGATAGTTCTTCTAGCTATCATTGTATGCAAAGCAAGTAGATTTGCTGTGTGTTATGCTTTGCCGGATATAGATTCTGTACATTTCGGTAACAAGCAGCATTAATGTATACGCCCTTCCATTACGGGAACAATTTAATATGACCACGCCCTACTTCCATGAAGAATTTTGGGGCAGCTAAAGAAAAAGGATTCGCCACGGGTAGGAGAGGTTGATAATTGGGTTGAAGAAACTATATATTGCGCTACACAAACCCGTTAAATCGATTGGGTATTTTAGATGCCTCTTACGACAGGCATACCCACCTTGAGGGTTAAGCAAACTATCGATAGCGCTATCGACAGTCCGGCACTATCGCCGCCATCTATAGGTTTGTATGATAGTTTTTTGTTGTTCATCTAGGCAAAGAATATTTTTGGCTATTTGGCTAAGTTAGTTATTGAATTTTTCCATTTTCCTATATTGTGCTTCGTTGGTCTATTTCGTTTTGTACCTTGCATCCAGAACGAGGCATGGTGCAATGAATTCCCAAGATATTGAGTTATTTATCTGCGATAGAAGATAAGTACTTTTACTCCACTCCGAACCTCTGTATAAATCGACGGATAATACTGATGCTTTATTACTTCCTTTATATTAGTTTCGTTGGATGTTTTTCCGCCAATTTTCATACAAAATTTTAGACTCTTGTTCATTCCATTTTCGAGTAAATTCCCGAAGAGCTAGATTCTTGAAACTTGGTACACATTTTGGAACTCGGTTATTATTCAACGTGAGGGGAAAAAACTTTGCTAGGTGGTCCACGAATCGTGAAAATTTTAAAAAACGTCCGAACTTAGAAGTTTTGCTTTCGATGTTGGGCTCTATTAGATTGCAATATTTAGGATAAAAAAGCTTTCTCGATTGGACAGGGATCGAGATGTTCAGAGATAATTAGAAAGTCCTCTTAAAACATGTGGAATCTTTATATTTTAGTTTAAAGGTACATGTTTCGTTTCTTTTGGTCCATTTTTCTCCACTTTTATGACCGAAAAGTGTGTGTGTCCACGATTCATCGCAACCGATTCAGCTATAAGTAAGACACCATGACCAACAGAGGTGTGTGTATCCGCTATTCAGAACGACCCGTTTCGTAGCTAGTTATTTAAACACTGCCGCAAGTTTTTAATAATTTCCGCTAGATGGGTCTCCTAAACAGTAAACAGTATACGCGAATGCATATAAAACTGCATTAGTACAAGTAAAACAAGTAAGGAAGGTTAAATTCGGGTGTAACCGAACATTACATACTCAGTTGAGAGCTATGGTGACAACATAAGGGAAAATAACCATGTAGGAAAATGAACCGAGGGTAACCCTGGAATATGTTTGTATGACATGTGTATCAAATGAAAGGTATTAAAGAGTATTTTATGAGGGAGTGGGCCATAGTTCTATAGGTGGATGACGCCATTTAGGGATATCGCCATAAAGGTGGACCAGGGCTAACTCTAGAATTTGTTTGTACGATATGGGTATCAAATGAAGGGGGTTGATGAGTATTTTAAAAGGGAATAGGCCTTAGTTCTATAGGTGGACGCCTTTTCGAAATATCGCCATAAAGGTGGACTAGGGGCAACTCTAGACTTTGTTTGTACGATATGGGCATCAAATTAAAGGTATTAATGAGGGTTTTAAAAGGGAGTGGTGGTAGTTGTGTATGTGAAGGCGTTTTCCAGATATCGACCAAAATGTGTACCAGGGTGACCCAGAACGTCATTTGTCGGATACCGCTAATTTATTTATATATGAAATACCACGAACAGTATTCCTTCCAAGATTCCAAGGGCTTTTGATTTCGCCCTGCAAAACTTTTTCATTTTCTTCTACTTAATATGGTAGGTGTCACACCCATTTTACAAAGTTTTTTTCTAAAGTTATATTTTACGTCAATAAAGCAATCCAATTTACCTTGTTTCATCCTTTTTTTCGTATTTGGTATGGAATTATGGTATTTTTTTCATTTTTCGTAATTTTCGATATCGGAAAAGTAGGCGGGGTCATAGTCGGATTTCGGCCATTTTTTATACCAATACAAAGTGAGTTCAGATAAGTACGTGAACTGAGTTTAGTAAAGATATATCGATTTTTGCTCAAGTTATCGTGTTAATGGCCGAGCGGAAGGACAGACGGTCGTCTGTGTATAAAAACTGGGGGTGGCTTCAACCGATATCGCCCTTTTTCACAGAAATAAGTTATCGTCCCAGAATCTAAGCCCCTACCAAATTTCACAAGGATTGGTAAATTTTTGTTCGACTTATGGCATTAAAAGTATCCTAGACAAATTAAATGAAAAAGGGATGAGCCACGCCCATTTTGAAATTTTCTTTTATTTTTGTATTTTGTTGCACCATATCATTACTGGAGTTAAATCATGACATAATTAATTATATACTGAAAAGAAATAAAATTTTTTGTTAAAATTTGACTTAAAAAAAATTTTCTTTTTAAAGTGGGCGTGGTCGTTCTCTTATTTTGCTAATTTTTAGTAGGCATACATATAGTAATAGGAGTAACCTTCCTGCCAAATTTCATCATGATATCTCCAACGACTGCGAAATTACAGCTTGTAAAACTTTTAAATTACCTTCTTCTAAAAGTTGGCGGTTCCACGCCCATTGTCCAAAGTTTTAATAATTTTCTATTCTGCGTCATAAGTTCAACTGACCTACCAAGTTTCATCGCTTTATCCGTCTTTGGTAATGAATTATCGCACTTTTTTGGTTTTTCTAAATTTTCGATATCAAAAAAGTGGGCGTGGCTATAGTCCGATATCGTTCATTTTAAATAGCAATCTGAGATAAGTGCTCAGGAACCTACATACCAAATTTCATCAAGATATCTCAAAATTTACTCAAGTTATCGTGTTAACGGACGGACGGACATGGCTCAATCAAATTTTTTTTCGATCGTGATGATTTTGATATATGGAAGACTATATCTATCTCGATTCCTTTATACCTGTACAACCAACCGTTATCCAATCAAAGTTAATATACTCTGTGAGCTCTGCTCAACTGAGTATAAAAACACAGCAAATGCTGGGGGAAAAGAACAAAATAAAAGAGCTTTTAGCATAAAGCATTTTACGTAAAACTTTGTGCCCTTTTGGATTACTCCCGAAAAATTTCCTAAAACTCGAACAAAGTTTTATGCTTAATTTAGTTTTTATAAGTTCTACTTGGCGACCACCGTGGTGTGATGGTAGCGTGCTTCGCCTACCACACCGAATGCCCTGGGTTCACACCCCGGGCAAAGCAACATCAAAGTTTTAGAAATAAGGTTCGGCAGTGTTTGGCAAGCACTCCGAGTGTATTTCTGCCATGAAAAGCTCTCAGTGAAAACTCATCTGCCTCGCAGATGCCGTTCGGAGTCGGCATAAAGAAACTAGGTGCCATCCCGCCAATTTGTAGGAAAAATTAAAAAGGAGCACGACGCAAATTGGAAGAGAAGCTCGGCCTAAAATCTCTTGGGAGGTTATCGCGCCTTACATTTATTTATTTAAGTTCTACGGAACTACAATTTTATAAATCTCACTATATGTATATACATACATACATACATATGTACTACATAGGTACATACTTAAGAACAATGTCCCTTTCAGTGATTAACATTTTTTTTTACCCAATTTAAGGTTCAAAACTATTGACAGCTGCTTTGTTTATAAAAGAATATTTTATTTTTTATTACGTCATGATGACTATTGCAAAGGAGCTGCTAATGAACCACAGACAATAATTAGATAATATTTCTTCATAATTTTTATAGTACTTGTAACTATATAGAAACGTATGTATTTATGTGCTCTATGACAACGTAAAAATTATTAACTGGTACTGGTTTATTTCTACAGTTTGACGCTGATTGCTTACTAATTATGCTACTTTAACACTTACACTCCTACTCATATTAATAGGTACAAAATTGATAATGAACATGAAAACAGCAGTGGCAAGTTTCGTCAACTTTCGCCTATTAAATTCTTTTTGAAGTATTCTTCTTTAGGCGCGTTATGAAAAAATTATGAGAGTGAAATTTAAAAAAATGTGGTACAAATTTAGCAGGTTGAAAATGCAGTTCGTGTGTATGTTCGCTGTGAATTTTACGAGCAAACTTGCTTTGAGTGGGATGTATGTATGTATTCGAAAAGAAAAGCCAGCGTACGCTAGCGTTATTTAAGGCCGAGCCACAATGAAGTTTTTCATAAAGATGCATTGAACACAATCTTATGCATTATGAGTAGATTGCACGTATTTTTATAGAGAACGGCAGATAGAGTGACACTGGCGCCATCTGACATGAAAAAGTAGCCATCTTCCAATTCTTGTTGTAAGCAAAGCATAAGAAGATTTTGACATTTGCTTTGGCTAAGGGTACTTTCACACTTTGCAAGTGAAATTATTTGTCCTACTTGTTGGTAATTTTCTAACATTTTTCACAGTTAAATTCTGCAATTTAACAAAGAATAGCACACAAAAAAGGTTAGCAAGTATTTGTCTTATTACACGAGAATGTTTATAACAGTGCTTCGCGAAATGTCCATTTTCAAAAATTTTAATTTTTTGATTTTTCTTTTTATAATTCCTGTTGGGAAATGAAACACTTGATATAGAGCTTTTATATACATCCATGACCATTTTAAAAATCTTTTATAAAAAAGTAGGCGTGGTTCTTAACCCGATTTCGTTAATTTTTCTTCGAAGCATTCTTTATAATGAAGGCAACACTCGCTGATCCGACGATAGACGTCCCAATCCATTTGGGAGAAATCAAAAGGAGACAGGAGTTGCATATCCGTGGACAAAAGCGCGGGCTGCAAAATTTCTAAGATCATGTACTAAGCCTACTATATTACCCCTACAAATCTCCGTAGAAAGAAGACTTAAGGCTCACAATGGGCATACTGACTGGACACTGCCTTCTGGTGTCACATGCTTATAAGTGCAGGATGTGTGAGCTGCATGAAGAAACGGTTGAGCACTTTCTGTGTTCGTGTCCTACGCTCACCAGGTCAAGGCGCCAGCTATTAGGGGTGGCATAGTTTCCAGATCTCGAGACTGCAATTAAGCTGGGCCCTACAAAACTTCTAGTATTTGCCAAGAGGACGGAGGTATTCTATAACATATGTCTAGGCACCTAATTGGGGTTCTTCAGTTTGGTCGTCAAATAAATTCTGGTAACACTATGGACATATTCCGTCTATGTGAGGTTTTTATTCACCGACCATTTCAAACTAACCTATACCAAAGGGTCTGTCTAATTTTGTTATGATAGGCTTAGCGGTTCTTGATTTATGATTAATAATATTTGTAAAATTGAATTTATCAATGTTAGTTCAATATAAGTCCAACCATCAACATTCTAAGTGTATTATTCACTTAATAATCAGGTTTTTTGTGTTAACCAAAATGTTATATATGTAAAAAGTGGGCGTGGTTATCGTCCGATTTCGCTCATTTTTAATACCAATCTATTCTGGGTCCAGAAAAACCAGTATACCGGTATATCAACATTTTCTCAAGTTATCGTGTTAACGGACGGACAGACGGACGGACATGGCTTAATAAAACTTTTTTTCAATACTGATGATAACTATATGGAAGTCTATATCTATCTCGATTCCTTTATACCTGTACAACCAACCGTTATCCAATCAAAGTTAATGCCGCTGCTGTTCAATACTATATTAATACTATTTATATGTATTTGATAAGGCTCATATTACTTTCTAAAATTTTTCTTTTTATACTCAGCTGAGCAGAGCTCACAGAGTATATTAACTTTGTTCGCATAACGGTAATCCGTAACGGCATAAACTAATCGAGATAGATATAGACCTCTATATATCAAAATGATCTGGGCGAAAAAAGAAATTCATTTAGCCATGTCCGTCCGTCCGTCCGCCCGTAAACACGATAACTTGATTAAATTTGAGGTATCTTGATAAAATTTGGCATGTAGGTTCCTGGGCACCCATATCAGATCGCTATTTAAAATGAACGAAATCGGACCATAACCACGCCCACTTTTTCGATATCGAAAATTTCGAAAAACAAAAAAAGTGCGGTAATTCATTACCAAAGACGGCTAAAGCGATGAAACTTGTTAGGTGGGTTGACCTTATGACAGAGAATAGAAAATTAGTAAAATTTTGGACAATAGGCGTGGCACCGCCCACTTTTAAAAGAAGGTAATTTCAAAGTTTTGCAAGCTGTAATTTGGCAGACGTTGAAGATATTTGAATATCTTTACAGTATATAAGTAAAACTCCAGTAATGAATGGTGCAACAAAATACAAAACTAAAAGAAAATTTCAAAATGGGCGTGGCTCCGCCCTTTTTCATTTAATTCATCTAGAATACTTTTAATGCCATAAATCGAACAAAAATTTACCAATCCTTTTGAAATTTGGTAGGGGCATAGATTTTATGACGTTAACAGTTTTCTGTGAAAATGGGCGAAATCGATTGAAGCCACGCCCAGTTTTTATACACAGTCGACCGTCTGTCCTTCCACTCGGCCGTTAACACGATAACTTGAGCAAAAATCGACATATCTTTACTAAACTTAGTTCACGTACTTATCTGAAGTCACCTTGTATTGGTATTAAAAATGGCCGAAATCCGACTATGACCACGCCCACTTTTTCGATATCGAAAATTACGGAAAATGAAAAAAATGTCATAATTCTATACCAAATACGAAAAAAGGGATGAAACATGGTAATTGGATTGGTTTATTGACGTAAAATATAACTTTAGAAAAAAACTTTGTAAAATGGGTGTGACACCTACCATATTAAGTAGAAGAAAATGACAAAAGTTCTGCAGGGCGAAATCAACCGCCCTTGGAATCTTGGCAGGTATTACATATATAAATAAATTAGCGGTACCCGACAGATGATGTTCTGGGTCACCCTGGTCCACATTTTGGTCGATATCTCGAAAACGCCTTCACATATACAACTAAGGGTCACTCTCTTTTAAAACCCTCATTAATGCCTTTAATTTGATACCCATATTGTACAAACACATTCTATAGTCACCCCTGGACCACCTTTATGGCGATATCTCGAAAAGGTGTCCACCGATAGAACTAAGGCCCACTCCCTTTTAAAATACTCATTAACACCTTTCATTTGATACCCATATCGTACGACCACATTCTAGAGTCACCCCTGGTCCACCTTTATGGCGATATCTCGAAAAGGCGTCCACCTATAGAACTAAGGCCCACTCCCTTTTAAAATACTCATTAATACCTTCCA
This sequence comes from Eurosta solidaginis, assembly GCF_040869045.1. Lineage (NCBI taxonomy): Eukaryota > Metazoa > Arthropoda > Insecta > Diptera > Tephritidae > Eurosta > Eurosta solidaginis. The sequence goes on along the minus strand of NC_090319.1, from coordinate 68,284,356 downwards.
TTCGAAACCCATGTCATACAAACACATTCCAGGTTTACCCTAGGTTAATTTTGCTAAATGGTGATTTTCCCTTATTTTGTCTCCAAAGCTCTCAACTGAGTATGTAAAGTTCGGTTACACCCGAACTTAGCCTTCCTTACTTGTTATTATTGATTATAGAGGAAAATTACGAAATTCTTTTTTTCCACATTTTAAGAAAAAACTTCCATGAATTTTGCAACTGAAACTATGAAAACCAATCTAAGATCCACAACGTGAAAATTCGATAAAATTGACAAAGTACAAGTTATAGGTATCTCAAAATTCATATTGATTTTTGAAAATTTTTTCCGAAGAATTTATCAAATTTTCTTCCATATATGTAGATATAGGCTCTTATTCATGAACTTTTTTCCGCTTGCTCTTTTTTGCTTTGAAATCAACGACCAATAAATTTTAAGCAAACCAGGTTTTCAATTTTGTACCTATTTATTTGAGCTGCAGTGTTTGTGTAATCAAAGCATTTATCACTAAAAGTGCCACGGCAAGTTTGTAAATAGTCTTAAAGTCAATAATAATTAGTAAATAATTATGACAAACTAGTTTTAAAATTTAATTTTCTAGAAGTTATGCTTTATCAGCAAAGTTCTTATGTTTTTGGAGCAAGATATTAGCCCAACCCAAATTTTTTTGAATTTTTCCTTAAAGCATAATGCGTTGAGCTTTATAAAAAAAAAATATTGTTTAGGCTTTACATGAGGTTAATTTTGGCCAACAAATTCTAATAAATTTAAGGTAGCCTAATTCGTTTTATAAAACCTTAACCCGATGACTTTGAATTTCAAATATATATTTTTCCGTCTTTGTGGCTCAGCGTATGAGCTGCCTTCGCCGTTTCGCTGCATAGGAGGGCGGCGAAATGTTGAAAAACAAGAACTGATCACTGAATCACCGGCTGTATTTTCCTTATATATGAGAGTGACGCCTATTCTTTCCCTACCTCACATTAGAAAGCTGAGCCCGCCTTGTATGGTGTAGCAAACGAAGAAGGATAAAATCAATATAAATGCTGGAAAGTGAGCTAAGCGTAGATCCAGAGAGTTCGATGAGAAAACGGAATTAGGGGATGAGGTCGTGGGATAGCTTAGAAGGTTCAACGTGGTCATATAAAGCCGAGATGGTGGGGTTAGTAGCTCATTATTACTTTTTACCGGAGCGTACCGGATCTAGCTCCGGCAAAGGACCATCAACATCGAACGGCAGACGCGTGCGAAGCTGAATAAAGAAATGTAGTTGAGAGCTAAACGAGACAGAGAGTAAAGAGAGCCATCTCACAACACGGGGTAGCATTAAGAATTATCCAGAGCCCTTTAGTTGAACCAACTGACCGTGAGGGCGAGCTATTGATAGGAACTTTGCTACGAGCAATACTCGATTCCGCCACAGTATTGAGAATAAGGTTCTGCTAAAAACAAGAGGCAGCGATTGACTAAAAGCAACAAGCTTGCTTTCCAGAGAAGGAAAACGGAGGAAAAGGTCCCAGTCCTAGGGCCGTTGGGAAAGTTAGCCGCGATAACAACACCTATACCTTTATATCGACGAGGCAAACCAAAGGAATAACTCGAAATAGCCAGCAACTATGTATGTACCACGTATGCCGTAAATCAGGATGTGTGGGGGAGGGCGAAAGCTGTGGTAATATGCTAAGAGAAGAAGAAATGGTTGATAAGCAGCAAGAGGCAACGACTACATTTCAGCCTACTCAGATATTCTAAAGGGAGCTAACTTTGCGGCTCTTGTTGCCACCGATATGAGGTACCGCAGCAGTCCTTGACTGTGGCGTTTGTACGTTGGAGCATTTCACAAGGGCAGACTTCTACCACCCTCACTGGGAAAGCGAAATTGTAGTCATATACAAAAATATTTGATGGCGGCTCGACTTAAGATCCGCAAATTTGCACGAATGCCAAGCATTTGGAAGATTTCTTGTCCTGTCAAGGCACCATTTGTTTAAACAAAGTAATTCATTGCATAATTTTTTTTCTTCAGCCGATTTTTTTCCATGTGTATCCTCTGTGGTGCGAACGAAAATCATACTCTACAAGTCACTTATCGTACCCGTCCTGCTATATGGGGCAGAAGCATGGACCATGACAACAGCAGATGAAGCGGCTTTGGGAGTGTTCGAGAGAAAAGTTCTTCGAAAGATTTATGGACCTCTACGCGTTGGCGATGGCGAGTACCGAAGAAGATTTAATGATGAGCTGTACGAGCTATACGCAGACATCAACATAGTCCAGCGAATTAAAACGCAGCGGCTGCGCTGGCTAGGCCATGTTATGCGAATGAAAGATGATGCTCCGGCCAAGAAAGTGTTTCTATCGGAACCCGCCTATGGAAGCAGAGGTAGAGGGCGGCCCCCACCCCGTTGGAAGGACCAGGTGGAAAACGATTTAAACTCCCTTGGTGTTACCAATTGGCGCCGGTTGGCGGAGCGAAGGAGCGACTGGCGCGCCTTGTTGGACGGCCATAACCGTTTAGACGGTTAAGCGCCAATTAAGTAAGTAAGTAAGTATCCTCTGTGGCTTAATTCTTGTTCGTACTGTCACTGTTCCTCTAATTTTTCTTCATCTCCATCCTTTTCATTCCCAGTCCTCTGCCTTCGCTTTCAGTCCACTCCTTAGCTGCTCTGATTTTCTTCTTCTTTCTTTCCTTCCATTGCCCCACCTTCTTCCTTTGTCTACGGCTTTAACGACCCCTTTACGTTGGTTTCCGCTTTGTTATCGTCCTTTCGCCTATAGGCGTTCTTTTCTGTCTCCCCTTCCTCACTCCTTCCATTTCCGCCTACCTCTTTAATTCCTTTCGATTCCTATTCCATCCTTCATTCTTTTATTTTTCAATACTCGTTCTCTTCTTTGTCAGTATCTGTCTCCCCCTTCCGTAGTACTGCTGCTTGTTTCCCAGGCCACAGGGGAGTGGAGGATAATGAGCAGGCGGACAACGTGGCGAAAGAGGCAGCGACTTCACGACCCACTGGTCCTGAGCCGGTTCTGTCTGTTGAGAGGGAAAAGAGAGAAGAGACAATCTAACTCACGGTTAGGACGTTACAGTACAAATCGCTATAGGGCAATCAAAAGCCTTTCGAAAAATAACATAAGGACTCTAACAGCTAATGCAGAAATTTGGCATACAATCAATGACACCTGCCGATTCTGTGATCGGTCAGCGGAAACGGCGGAGCATATCCTCTTAAAATGCGACGCAGTCTTAAGCCGTAGGATTAAGTTTTTGGGCTCGCAATGGTCAGATCATTATCATATTCAAACCCACAAGCCAAGGAAGCTAGTAGGCTTTATCAATGAAGTTGGCTTGCATGAGGTGCGGTGGCGGATATCTATCCCCTCTCCATTTCTATTTCCCCTTTCCCTCGCCTCTGCCACTCCCTCTTTTTCTCTTCCCAATATCCCTTTCCACCCTTGTTGCAATTTTCTTGTCCATGTTCCAATTTTTCTCCCCTTAATTATGTTTTGTATTTTTTTTCCCTTACTCTTTCTGTTTTCTACGTTATCTTCACTTTCTTCTCACTCTGCCTCGCAAGCTCGGGGCAGCTAGAGTTCCGGCCTTATGGCCACAGCAGTATAGCGCCAACTAACATCAAGCAAACGGAATATATGGCCCCATGCCTGAGCTTCGAAAGAGATATTGGGGCCACAATTGAGCCCGAAGGTTAGTACCGGGGTGCAGAAATGGCACAACATACTATACACGTGTATACGGGTGATCCCAAATTAATGGATCCTACAGGCTGCCAGATTACTGCAGCGTTTTTCAGGCGGAAATTATAGCAGTGAAGAAAGCAGCAGAAATTCTGGAGGAACCATGCTTAAGCTGCAGCCGCGTCTATATATAACAACTTAACATTTTTTATTCATTTTCGCTCAAAACGGTATATATGTTACAATAGCGACTTAAATTAAATTAACCAAAATTACAGAAAGAAAAGTATTTTTAAATGCTAGGGCTCAGCAAAATTTTGATGTCCTTTCCCAAAAACTCATTCAGATTTCTAGTGACACGTATACATGCAGGCAACGCATTAAAAGCTTTACAAGAAACGATCGTTGGCCAAAACCATCTACCCGCAGCATCAACCCGCTTGAAATGCGCCGAGTCGAAGCACTACACTCAGCTGAAGATGACCCTGAGGTATTGGATCGATTTTTCTCTTTTCCTCACGCCCTCAGGGTCATGGCATATGCCTTCAGGTTCATTAATAATCTCAAGGACCGAATTCGAGGCATTAAACCCGCTTACACTCCCTCTCTGTCTCATGAAGATCTCCGCAAAACGAAAAATAAACTTGTGACGTTAACGCAAACCCGATATTTTCCTCGCGAAAGAGCATGCTTGGAAAATGCAAAACCCATTGATAAAAGAAGCTCTCTACTAACCCTCAACCCATACCTCTATGAAAACGGGCTCCTCAGGGTTCATGGTAGATTAGTTCATTCGACGTTGACTTACAACGAAAAACATCCCGTTATTATCCCAGAAAAATCTAGATTCGCTGTCCTCTATATACATTACCTCCACGAACTTCTCCTCCACGCCGAAATACGTCTAATGCAGCAATGCCTCAGACAGGATCTCTATATTCCACGACTCAATCCATCAGTGCAAAACTTGTACCCTCCACAAGCAGCAAATGCGATCGCAAATCATGGCGGCTTTGCCCCCGGAACGATGCAAATACGCTCCGCCTTTTACCACTACCGGTGTCGACTTTGCGGGTCCTTTTCAAATAAAAGCCTCCTTGCTAAGGTCTTACACCTTACTGAAAGGCTACGTGGCCGTTTTTGTCTGTTTCGTGACAAAAGCTGTCCACCTTGAGCTGTGCTCGGACTTAACAACCAATGCCTTTCTCGCATATTTGCTCGCTTCGTCGGACGTCGTGGATATCCTGCCACAATGATGAGTGACAACGGCAAAACGTTTATTGGGCATCAATTGGAAATTCATTCCGCCCGGAGCTCCCCACATGGGCGGCTTGTGGGAGTCTGCAGTGAAGAGTTTCAAACTGCACTTCAATAGGATTGCAGGAGCCCACAAGTTCACCTTTGAAGAATTTACCACCCTCTTGGTAAGAATATAAGCCGTGTTGAACTCTCGTCCTATCTCACCTTTATCCCAAGATCCCACCGAGTTTACCGCGCTGACCCCCGGCCACTTCCTTAGAGGTGGCCCCCTCCTCGCTATCCCTGAAGTGGATCACGCGGATTTATCTCTTATAAACCGATTGGACAGGGTAAAAAGCTTACATCATCAATTCAGCAAAAGGTGGAAGGAATACTACCTAAAGGATCTCCAGAAAAGGCAGAAGTGGAAAAATCCACAACCCGAACCCAAGGTCGGTGAGTGTGTCTGCATTCAAGACGACTCACTTCCCCCGACTGAATGGCGCCTTGGACGTATTGAAAAATACATTCAGGTCCTGACGGCCATATACGTGTTGTTGACGTTCGTACGCAAATCGGCACCCTCACACGACCACTTGTTAAGCTCTGTTTTCTCCCCTAAAAAATCGTAAAGAAGTGTTTGAAGTAGGTCGTTCGAGAGGTCAGGATATACATAAGTCCATTTGAGTTTTGCCTCAAGTTATAACTATCCGAGACCAGGCTATGTAAATACCCACAGCGAATGAAAAATATCTCTAACGTTTTATAGTAGTACATATGCTTAACAGGAAGAAATTTCAGATCCCTAAACAACTCCATAGAGTGGTGAAAACGATCAACATTACATATTTTTCTTATGACGCATTTTTGAATAGTTAGAAGCTGCTGGATTTTATTACCTGAAGCGCCACCCCAACAGGTTATGCCATATTAGAGCTTGGAGTGGACTAAAGCGTAGTAAATAGTTTTAAGTGTTGCGTTTGAACAAACTTTTCTTAAATTGTAAAAATAACGAGCGGAAGATCGAAAAATATGCGTAGGCCAACTCAAGTTTTGGTCAACAATAACACCAAGATATTGGAAGTCGCTCACTTTTTCAATAGTGAAGCACTTATCGCAACAATTTACTTCAGCTTTAAACGATGCACAGAACAGAAAATTATTTAGTACAAAACGTTTGCAGTCAGTAGCATGGAATACAATGGCTTGGTCAGGTGAGGATTTTGGATGCAAATTGAAATACATCAACTTCGTTTTCTTGCTGACAGAGAGCTTGTGTGCTGCAAACCACACTCTTAGCAAATACACATCGTTATTGATTCCTGCTACCAAATCCAGATAGTTCGATGAACCATAGGCGATAGCAAGGTCGTCAAGGACAGCGAGAATATTGAATTTAGGTAAATCAAAAATATTATAGGACATAAGACAGATCCTTGACGTACACCTAAGCTAATTGTAACTGGATTACTTATACTACTTCCAACTTTTACTTTTTGAATTCTTCCTGACAAATAAGATTTAAACCAATTATATATAAACCCACGGAAGCCCGCACAATACAATTTGTCTAATAAAATTTGGTGATCAACCATGTCAAATGCTTTAGTGATATCAACGAACAGTCCAGCACAGTTCTTTTTATTGTCTAGTTCCCTATATATGTAAGAAAAAAAGTCCAGCAAGGCATCTTCTGTTGACCGCCACATCTGAACCCGAATTGCATTGAGCTGAAATAGTTATTATTGTCAAGAAATGATAGGATTCGACCTTTAACCAGTTTTTCAAATATTTTTGAAATTGAAGACAGTAATGAAATAGGCCTCTAGTTATTTTGTCACCCTTTTTTAATAAAGGAATGACAATAGCGAATTTTAAATCTGAAGGAAATGATCCACCTAAAATACTCATATTAAACTAATGCGTTAGGATATCAACTAAATTTAGTGCCACATATTTAAGAGTCTGACTCGAAATTCCATCACACCCACATGATCTAGACTTATTCAGAGAATTAATTGTTTTTAAAACTTCAATGCCAGTAAATGGCTCGAAAAAAAAAAACTATTTCCCGAATTCGAGAACTCAGGTATCAGAGCGGAGGATTCGAAAACAGCAGATTGTCCTATTGATAGAAAGTGATCATTGAAATGGTTTGCCACTGCTGGAGGATCATAAAAGCTCACGCTACCATCACATAAAACAATTGATGTGTTATTAGCTTTACAACTGCGATTCAGAAGACCGTTAATGATATTCCATTCCTTCTTTGGATTGCCATAGGAAGACCTAAACTCATTTCGATAGAAATTATCACGCTCCAGGTGTACTTCTTTTTTCAGTTCTCTACATAATTTCATATACCTGCTGCGAAGATTTGCGTTTGATGGGTGGTTTTTGCACTTTTTTCCACGCTTGTTTTTTAGATGAATTTTTTAACAACTTTTTGCTAATACATGGTTTTAACTTATAATCAGATCTGCGAGGGATAAAAGAAAAGCTAGCAGACCTAATGTGCCTGTTAAAAATGTTCAGAAAAATATTAAATGCCTTGGATACGTCTTTTTCAGAGTAACATTCATCCCATGACTCAAATCGCAATAGTTCGTTTAGAGCGTCGAATTTATTTGCGTTAAACAAGAACTAACCTTTTTATTATTGTTTTTTGCACAAGCCTTACTTAATAATACACCAGTCATAGTGTGATCTGTTATTCCGACATCAAGATTTAAGCTCCGCAAACTACTGAGAAAAATATTACTAACACAACAGAAAACGTGATCCAAGCAGCTTCCAGACATACTACGAGTTGGCTCATTTAAATACGATGTTATACCATGACTAGCCATTAGATTTAGGAAGCTATCTATGGTAGGATTAGCGTTAAGAATATCTAAGTTAAAGTCACCCAAGATGACAATATTGACTGAATTTTCACTACGGAGAAGATTTGAGAACTCTTCCAAAAATGTCTGAACAGGTATCGCATGTAGCCTGTAAACACATATAAAAGTGAAGACTGCACCGGAAATACTTATTGAAACCTTTAGGATGTCAGCACTTGTGAGATTGCATTCAAAATAATACATATCCCGAACAAAAACTCCAACACCTGCAGAATAACTGTCATTAGTGTTCGCGAAAAAATTATAACCAGGTATAGTGAAATCACGAATTTCGTGAGAGTATATCCAGATTTCAGTCAAAAATATTACGTCGGGATAGTTTTTAAACATCTCTAGATGGCATAGCAATAAATCAAAATTTTGCCGAAGACTGCGTATGTTTAGATGAATAGAAACAAGCGAATCCGTAGAATTATATATCAAATCAAGATCATTAATAGGGCTGATTATAGAGAAGTTGCTTTTAAATATAAACCTTTGGAAAAACCATTTGAAATATGCAAGTATTAAATAATAATTAGAAAAACTACGTTACTTTTGACAAATCGTCAAAAGTACTAAGAATAACAACGTCGCTATTATCAGTCTTTTTCATCATTATTCTACCATGACTTATACACAGGTACTTATAATTTTTTGCTTATTTTGTTTTCTTCGCTACTGTAAGCAGCGCTCTGTTGTAGCTAGTGAGACTATCGTTTATGTAAATATTGGTGTTTTTCTGTCCATCACCAAAAAGCTGAGAAGTTAATTTCCCCTTTTCTCTCCGTTTTTGGGCCTTAACTTTACTCTTCAACTCAGTAGAGGCAAAATGAATATGGAGCACGTTTGTTTGCTTGAATTTTTTGATGTAGCACTTGCTTATCTCTTCTGGAGAAACAGATAACTTCAAAGCAGCGCCCATATTGATAGTTAGGCTGGGATTAAGGCAAGAAGTGTCCTGGAATGCAAAGAAGCATTGGAAAAGCTTCGCTTAGGTCGGACCTTACATCTTTGCTGGATACCCGATCATAAGGGGATAGAAGGTAACGAGAAGGCCGATGAGTTGGCAAAGCGTGGGTGCAACACTCACTGAGTCGACGATAGACGTCCCAATCTGTTTGGAAGAAATCAAAAGGAGACAGGAGTTTCATATGATCCATCAAGTAGAAAAGGCGTGGACCAAATCGCGGGGCTGTAAAATTTCTAAGATCATGTGCAAAGCTTACGATATTAGACGCACAAAATGGCTCATATCCCTGAAGAGAGAAGACTTTAGGCTCATAATGGGCATACTGACTGCACATTGCCTCTGGCGTCACATGCTTATAGGTTAGGTCTCGTCGGTAACAGCAAGTGCATGAAGTGTAAGCTGCAGGAGGAAACGGTTGAGCACGTTCTGTGTTCTTGTCCTGCGCTATGGACACATTCAGTCTATGTGAGGTCTTTATTGATCGGCCAGTTCAACCTAACCTAACCTCGCAAGCTCATCCTTTCCCCCTATTCTTGGCAAACACTCCGTGGGAAAATTAAAAGGAGCACGACGCAAATTGAAAGCGAAGCTCGGCAAAAATCTCCTCGAAGGTAAGTCGCGCCAAATATTTTTTTTTATTTATTATCGGATTTACACGTATTTTTGAAAATGTGGTGGCACCTACCATACCATATTGCATACCACTTTTTCTTAAAGACAATTTTCCACAGTCATTCTCAAATATCAGCTTTGTTGTTGTAGCGATAAAGACGCTCACCGAAGGTTTTGGGTAGTGTTATCGATGTTGATGGTGCTTTGCCGGATATAGATCCGGTACGATCCGGTAACAAACACCGTTATAGCTCTATCACATAAGCAGTTCCCAAATTTTGTTGCAAGCAAATCATAAGAAGAAGAATTTGACATTTGCTTTGGCTAAGGGTGTTGGCACACTTTGCAAGTGAAATTATTTTTCCCACTGGTTGGTAACGTTTTCTAACATTTTTCGCAATTAAAAACACTATAACAATCGAATACGACACAAAATATGTTAGCAAGTATGTTTGTTGTATACAGATATTGTTAATAACAGTGCTTCGCGAAATTTTGTATGTGAATGGGCAAGGCGTAATAAACTTCAATTGCTAGATCTGAAGTGTCTTCATATTTACAAACGCAACATCTTGGTTGATTGTGGCGATAAGCTTATGTTAAGCGCTTATGTTAAACGCATCTATATGATAAATGTCATTGTGGCGCGGCCATTAAGGTAGCAGTCCGACCATCTCGGGAATGATTTGATATGATCACTGGTCACATTGAACCTTCTAGGCCATATCGCCCCCAACTTCCTAGTTCATATTAGTAACAGGACTCGTCTCGCGTAGGTGTGCTTGGTAGTTGGGTTGCAGAAGATCTAAACTGCGTTTATCAACCTCTTGATTCCCCATCAATCCTTTGATACCCTATTGGCCTCTCTTTTTATATATTTGTAGATTACAATAAAAAAGTAATTTAATACTCACGTTGCACATCGCCCTGAGCGTTGACGGAAATCCAACTAAATAGCGTTAGAACTGCGATTAAGATGAGTTTACACATTTTTGTTTTATACAGAAATTTCACTTTTCATAAAGTAAAAGTGTTGAGTTTCTCAAAAAAATTACCTATTAGCACTTCCTTAATAGTAATTGTCCAAATATTAGCGCTAATTTAAATATACAACGTCACTCCAGCTAAAGCCAAGGTTTCGATGACGCGACCAATATCTTATTAGGTGATCGTTGCCAGCGAAAGTATAATAAAACGGATTTTATGGTTGAGACCAAAAAATTGAAGTGGCAAATAATTTCACTTTGGATCAGCCAGCTGCACAAAACAAAAACAAATAACACTGGAATGTTAGTTAACCGAAAATTGGGTCAAGACTTTTAAAGCGAACTTTAACGAGTACAGAAGTACAAACGCGCTGACAGACACAGACAGAACTTTTTTCAATCAACGTTAAGTAAGAAGTTCACATTTGTTTTGTTGTTACTTTAATAAAATAAAAAATCGAATTTAGGTTATATGTAATTTTAACACTTTTTTATTTAGGTTTAACAACTTTTTTTATTTCTGTTTTCTTTTTTTTAATTAAATTTTATTTTATGCTACGCGTTTTATTATTTATTTCACTGAGTTCAGTACGAGCGAGAATTTCTTTCTTATATATTACGTACAACTTTCACGCGATTTTAGCCACAAATGAGCTCAAACTCTGTTGGCCAAGGTGTTTTAACCAAATTGTTGGCTGTCGTCACAAGTGCAGTAGCAAAAGCGTCCATTTCTTGTGGCTGTGGAACAAGTGCAGCAAAAGAAATGAAGAAAGTCAAAAGGGAATAGCAAGAAGCGAGCGAAAGGAAATACGACGTCATGAGATATACATACTAGACTGGGTCGATTTATTAACCGATATCGCGCCATCGATTTTCGATAGGATTTGGGCACAGGAAAAAAAGTTCCACTACGCATACCCAAGAAAATTATTTTCGAGCCTGCGAAATTAAATTTTTTGACTTTTTCGACTTTCATTTTTAAGGTTTTTTTCATGACCTACTAAAAAATTTTCATTTGATTGTAAAATTTTCATGTATACCCTGTTCGACCCAAAAATGTCCGCTAAAGACGTTGGCGATAACAGTTTTTTGAAAACAAAAAAAATAGTTTTTCAGCAGGTCATGAAAAAAAACCTTAAAAATCAAAGTCGAAAAAAGTAAAAAAAAAAAAAATGAAATTTCGCAAACTGGAAATGGAAACTGGAAGTGGAACTTTTTTATCCTGAGCCCAAATCCTATCGAAAAATCGATGGCGCGATATCGGTTAACTTTCGTCTATACAAATCGACCCACCCTAATACATACATACAAACATAACTAAATATATACTTTAATATGGATGTATGTAATTAAAGTCAACCTTTACCAACAATTTACACTTAAAGCCGGAAAATATTAAGTTCTGGTAAGAAAGAAAAATGTATATGATTGCCAGTGTCCGACCGAATAAGATGATTTGAGCTTAGCCGAGTCCGAAACCAAAAACGAATATTAGTCATAGTGACTGATATAAAGGCAACTTTGTAGTTTTTACACCAAATACCTTAAACACAGTCCAGAATTGGGTGACGATTGCGATAGGTTGCTTAGGTGGAATGGCAGCTGCCCATTTAAATTAAATTAAAGAAGGCACACATCGATATTTAAAAGCTATTCCAGAGAATCGAATATGTCCCAACTGAGACGCCTCGTATTCGTAAAGGCTGGACAGCTGAGCATAAAGCGTCTGGATGATTCCATCTTCTCGTCCTCTGTACAGCTAATATGACTGGGACCATTCAGCATATTAAAGCGTACCACATGGACTCGCAATGGGCCAGATATACCTCAACACACGGCAAGTGGTGGTGTCAGCCCAGCGTTTGCTAAGCTGACTTGAGGGGCACCGATTGAGACGCCTCGACTTCGTAAAGGCTGGATAGCTGAGGATAAAGTGACTGGATGATTACATCTCCTCATCCTCCGTACAGCTAACATTGCTGGGCTGTTTAGCATATTAAAGCGTACCGCGTGGACTCGCAATGGGCCAGAAAGACCTCAACACACGGGAAGTGGTGGTGTCAGTCCAGCGTTTGCTAAGTTGACTTGAGGGGGTATCTGTCCCGAAGCAGCGAGGAAGTGGCCAGCGGAATCTTAAAGTCTCCACAGATAATCACGTTAAATTCGTCCTTGCCAGAGATGTGGCTGAAAGTTGCTAGGGATATCTCTTCATGCCCTGACCGAGATAATTTTTAATTTTAAAAGTAGTTAGATGCCATCGCAAGTGAGATCACAGTCTTTGAACTCTTATCCCATCGACTGCATCCTTTGTAACGGCAACATACGGCTGAAACAGGCAGCTATGATCGGGCAGCCTTAATTTCTTGCTAATGTCGAACTCATGATAGTCTGGATCCAACCGTGAACGCGTTCACCAGAATCCCGACCAATATAGATCCCCTACACCAATCGTTCCTTGATAGGAGCGGAAGCTTGCGAACAGTTGTCTGACTCCCAAGGATGAAGTCGAAGAAGAGCAGAATGCTACAGGGCATGTAATTCACCAGCTTATATCCCAATCGCTGCACTATTTTTAAACTTTTGACCGTTGGAGATGTGTTTAGTTCTCTCCACCAGACCAGAACGTCATAGAAATGAATCGGATTGACCAAACAATCGTACAGCCAATGTACCAGCCTTAGAGAGAGCCCCCAGCCACAGCGTGCCCCTCAACGACAGTAAAACTCATCCACATTAATGCCGTTTTCTTTTCTGAATAGAATGTTACCCTCATGCTGCATTCTTAAATTCAGAATTTTAAACTAGGTCATCTGGAGCTATGCAAAATGTTTTTGTTTTAACACCCATAGAAAATACTTTGTTAAAAGAACTCACAAGACAGCTCAGGGGAACTAATAGGGCGACATTACTTTCTGAAAGGAAAACGCCATAATACTATTTTCACACAGAAAAATAAATTGAGGCAAATTTCAGTTTAAATTGAATGGTGTTCATACAACTCAATTTAGCTTATACAATAGTAGTTTGATAGCTGGTTGGCTCATCTCTACAGCAGCTACATACCTTTGTTCAGCCTGTCAAAATGTACGTGTTGGTATTAGACGAATGGAATGGAATGAAAACATAAAACTTTGAAATTTTTGTGTGTTGTAAGAAAATGTGTTCAATGTTTTGCTTTCACTTTGAGTTTGCCATCTTGTTTTGACAATCCCTACTCCAGTGAAATGAAAAAAATTAAATCAGCTGATAAGATGAGCCAACCATATAGTTGAGCCATGCGTAACTGACGTTTAAATCTACTCAATATACACACTTTAAAAGGTTGCATTTGCAGTTTGATACAATTTATTACGCAATTTTTTTTTTAAATTGGTAATTTATTATATGATAAATTGCGTAATAAATTGCCCAAATGCTAAAAATTGTCAATTTGGTGTGTGTTTGTACATAGCATAAGGGATGGCAATAATTGCCTAGGCCAACGCTTTGTTGCCTCTATGATCCAAAGCAGGGAAGAAAGAACACCCCACTGTGGCGTGCCCCTACTCACTTTCCTTTAAGTTTTCTCTCCTCCACTGAATATAGTCGATTCGACTCCCAGTGCTAAGAGGACCCTTGCAATTGCCGCTGGTTGGACATTGCTGAAGACTTCTTCTATTTAAAGAAAAAAAAAAGGCACCCAGCACAAAGTAATTATTCTCCAGGGACCCCTCTATACGTTTGTCATCCGATTGAAGATTCAGTTGCAATATATGTATGAAAAGCGCCGTGGTGAGTAGTTTGCAATTAGGTTCTGGAGAGTCTATAATTATCTTGAAGCTTCCGTCATTGGTTGTCATATTGGTGTAGTAGTTTAATGAACTTATGGTCTCCGACTCAAGTGACTAGACTACAACATCACTTTCGCCAATTTTTAGGAAGAATAATCATAATACTTGGCGCAATATACCTCCAAGGAGATTTGAACTTCTCTTCCAATTTCCCTGTAGTAGTTAAATTTTTTACAATTTAGCAGGGCGGGACTTATGTGTCTTATGCCCGCTCCGAATGGCATCTGCTGAGTTCGCCGCCAACCCATTACCGAGGGCAGCCTTTGTTTTAGAATAAATGCTTGTATAATATTTTAATGTTTCTTTTCCGGAACTTGAACCCAGGACCTTCATTGTGGTAGGCGATCAAGCTACGTCCAAACTACGGCATTTTAAAGTAAGTCTAATTTGCAGACGAAATCGTCCAATTAATACGATTTTTCAAACTATCTCGTGCACAGCGCCATCTTTTAGACACCTAGTTACCTGACAGTGTGAAAGACTGTTGGTATCGGTTAAGATTGCACTGAAACATTTTCCAAAGCCTTTTAATTTCATTTGATATTTTTATTTTACCATCTCAACTATATACTACCCGGGCTCACATTAAGGCCCGTATCTCAGAAACGGTATGAGATTTCGCAAAAATGCTAAAAAGCTTATATAAAAGCACTATGTACAAAAGTTTCATTTAACACCCACACTGTACAACACAGACTGGTTATCCGGGTTCATTATTTGGATGTGGAATGGCTAGCCTCAAGAGGCTAGTTCCGGAGCGTATCGCATCTATATGGGCAAAGTTCTATCAAAACTTATAATATTCCTCCAAACCTTAGGAAGGGTTTTTATCGTTAGCACAACAACAACAATCAAATGCAGTAAAATATTGCAGTCCCTATAGTTCGCAAATTTAGAGTACATGTTTTGAAGCCCAACTAAAACCCGGATCCAGGCGCTTTGCGAATTTAAAAATAAAGATTCGACTCATCTCAGTACATTTTACGCTTGTTTGTTTTCATAGGCGGGGTTTGCATATTACTAAACTTACCTCTGCATGCTTGTATGCTGAAGCTGCTTGACCACTTTTATCAGCGAGCAACAAAATCTTAATCTAAGAACTTGGCCATCAGACCTGCAAGCATCATAACTCATAGCAATGAGAAAAGCAGCTGTTACTTTGAGTAACTTCCAGCGCTATTGGCAAGAACGGCAATAAATTGAACTCTGTTGATTTTCTACCCTTTAGCCAGCCAGCATTTTCTACCGCACACGTCACTTATGTATGCGAAAGGACATTTCTGAAGAAAAGATCGGAGATATCGCCGCGAGATTCTCGTATCTCGAAATACTCGTAAATCTTGCGGACTTCTCGATATTAAACTTATTCACTGTATTGACGGTTTTCATGCACTCTGTTGTTCTTTTTTAACATGCTTTTATTAGCTTGTTATGTAATGGAATCTTTGAGCTTAATTTTCACCGGTTTCTAGAAGTCTGATTAATTTGAAACTTCGCATACGTATCACGGACCGATGACAATGCATTAATGTGGTGGTGTGGTGACATAAGGTCAACGGTCATAAGGTCAATTGGCCTTATTACCACTTTGAATGGCCATAAGTTTAATTGAAACTTTGCACACGTATCAAGGCTCGATGGCAATGCATTAAAATGATGGTGCGGTGACATAAGGTCAACGGCCATAAGGTCAATTGGCCTTATTACCACCTTGAATGGCCATAAGTTTGATTGAAAATTTACACACGTATCAAGGCTCGATGACAATGCGTTAATGCGATGGTGTGGTGACATAAGGTCAACGGCCATAAGGTCAATTGGCGTTATTACCACTTTGAAAAGCCATAAGTTTGATTGAAACTTTGCACACGTATCAAGGCTCGATGACAATGCATTAATGTGATGGTGTGGTGACATAAGGTCAACGGACATAAGGTCAATTGTCCGTATTACCACTTTGAATGGCCATAAGTTTGATTGAAACTTTGCACACGTATCAAGGCTCGATGACAATGCAATAATGTGATGGTGGGGTGACATAAGGTTAACGGACATAAGGTCAATTGAACTTATGACCACTCCAAATTACCATAGATTTGAAACCTTGCAGATAATGCGAAAAACGCATTCCTTTATTAATGATAGAAGTGGATGCATGGCACATCTACGAAAGAGCATACTGGAGCCCTTTTTAGCATGCTTTTATTAGCTTGGCCTGTATCTATCTATGTATCCATGTATGTATGTAACGGAATCTGGAGTGGAGCCGAGAGCCCCGGTAATGCAGAGCTCCGAACTCCGTTGCACCTTTTGAAGCATTTTAAGATAGGTACTTTTAGCTAGTGCAGGCCACCAGACCAAGGCACCATAAAGAAGAATCGGGCGCAAAATGGCTGTGTAAATCCAGCAGGTCACCTTAGGGGAGAATCCCCAGGAGGTGTCAATTGCCCTCTTGCAGGTGAACAGCTCTGCTGCTGCCTTTTTGGATCGCTCCATTATATGGTCACTCCATAATAGCTTCCTATCCAGAATGACTCCCAAATACTTGACTTGATCGCTAAACGCTAAGAATGTACCCCCAATTCTTGGCGGTGTAAGATTTGGTACTTTGTACATCCTCGTGAAGAGGACAAGCTCGGTTTTATCCGGGTTGACTTCCAAACCTGTGGCGGGTTGTACTCCTGGAGCAGCTACAGGATGTCAGCTGGGTCCGTTGGCGTCACTGGAACCCAGGCTCTAGCCCTTGGTCGTGAGGGGATATCACGCGCCTCCACTACCTTGTGGCGCGAGCCCGCATATACCACCCCTATCAGCGTGACGGCGGCCCTATAGAGGTTTACCTACCTGACGTCGTAACAGGCAATTAGCTGACATTGCCCTGGAACCACCCTGCATCGGTGTAAGATGGCGGTGGACCAAGGTTGTCTTTCTTAACCTTAACGGCCACCGTAGCGAGCGCGGCCACGATCCACTTCCACTGTTGTTTCGGGATCCTGCCATCTTCGCTGCTCTCGTCTATAATGCCAATGATCTGCCGACCCTTGGCAATTTCGGCGAGAGACCGCGTCCAACCTCCCTGCGTCTTGGCCCTTTTCGGTGCCGTGGGGTTGGATTCATCCATGTACCGCTGGCGTTTCGAGGTTTCATCACTCTCGACTAAAACTTTTAAAATTACTTGAACTAAAAAATTAAAAATAAATAATAGTTTAAAAAACTAAGAAAACACGCTTTTATAGCTAACCGAACTAAAAAATAGAAAATAATTTTCAATTAAAAAGAGTTTATACAACAGTAGTAGAAGGTCAAACAATCGTTTATAGTTAATCACCTCAAAATAAAATTATAATAAAATTTAAGTTATTAACAGAATAATTTAATTCACAGTAAAAAGTGTGGGGGCTTGATTTTGAATGTTACAATCATTCTATTGGCAACTATCTGAGAGGAAAGATATGAAATGTAGTCAAATGCACCCCACGCTTTTTACTGTGAATTAAATTTTTCTGCTAATAATTTAAATATTATTATAATTTTATTTTGAGGTGATTAACTATAAACGATTGTTTGACCTTCTACTACTGTTGTATAAACTCTTTTTAATTGAAAATTCTTTTCTATTTTTTAGTTCGGTTTGCTATAAAAGCGTGTTTTCTTAGTTTTTTTTTTTTAAATATTATTTATTTTACTTGTGATTTTTTGTTCATTATATCGCATTTTTAGTTATACTTAAAACTAGTTCAGGAAATGGGTTAGGATACATTCGCTTGAACTCGTCGGTCCGTGAAGACCTCACATAGACTGAATGAGTCCTTAGTGTTACCAGAAGTTGGTTTAATGACCAAACTGGACCTATGTATTATATAAAATCGCTCCGTCCTCTTGGCATACACAAGAAGTTTTCTAGGACCTATGCCAATTGCTGCTTCGAGATCAGATAGCTGTATCACTCCTAATAGCTGGAGTCTTAGCCGGGCAAGCGCAGGGTACGAGCAAAAAACGTCGTCGTTCGTTTCCTCCTCAAACCGCACTTGTTTTATCTGCCTTCACCGACTATCGACTATAAAGTATCGATATCGAATGTCAAAATTATCGATATGGTGAAGTATCGTAGCGAAATTTGTGTCCCTAAAGATAAATGAGGCAACATTTTCAATTTGTATTTTCAAAAGTATTTTAGAAAAATTTCTCCTAAGCAGGGTCGCCCCTCGGAAATGGTTTGGCAATCACTCTAACTGCGCTTCAGCCATGAAAAGATTCTGAGCGCCAATTTGTAGGAAAAATTGCAAATAAATAGCACATGGGAAATTAATAAAGAAGAACGGCCTCGATCTCTTTGGAAGTATATCGCTCCAAAATAACGATTTTGCACACAGAAATATTGTGATAAAGATTTATAAAATTCGACGCCACTTTCGATTAAATTTTTAACTCTTTGAAATGTATCCAATGTGGATTTAACTTAGTGTGATTCACAGTTGATTATGATTGTCTTGTAAGGCATTGTGGATAAAGCGGGAGTCATTGGTGCCGTATGTCGTATCGCTGTAGTCGTATCCCTAACGTAATCAGCTGTTTATATTATGACGGTAAACCAAACACCAATTGGTTGGCTACGATACGGTTACGACCTTAGCGGCACCAATAATCGATTGCATTGATTCCCATAAGGTTGGTCGAATCAGCTGTTATAAGGTTACCGATACGGTTACCGGTAAAGCACCAATGTCTGCAGCTTAAGACAAGTGTGATATATTCTACATAGACGTCAAAATTACAAATAGAATGGATCACCTGATTTTTAAAGTGACTATTGTCATCTCATTCTGTATATCTTTCTATCACCCGCTGAAAATAGCCGGCCCTATGCGCCATCATATTGAAAATCGTGTCAGGCAGTTGACGGATAAGATATCACACTTTTTTTTATCCACAATGTTGTAAGATACTATTCTATTATGTCAAACAAAAATGTAAACAAATAAATTAACCCTATGGTGTGTATGTAGCGTATTATCACTTCTATGTTGTTTTTTTTTGCATTTTTCCTTGTGTGAAAACATTATTTATGACTATAAAGAAGAGAATATGTGAACGTTAAAATCCGACAACTTTTTTGTATTTAATTGCCCAAGATATATACCTTTCCGTATTAATTATCTTTCCACTTCCAGAACAACCTTTTGTTAGGATTTTTGAGTTTATGCACCTAACCTCTTCCACCCTTACTTTCATGTTTATATTTTCCCCTTTCGAAAACTGTTTTCTAAAGGGCTTACTGTTTGAGCTACCAAGTCCCAAACATACATATACGGTCTTTTACTTATTTGTGCCCAACTTGAAGGACTCGGTTCAATGGGAATGGGAACAGCTCCTGTACACAACCGAGCACGTTTGTAAATACTCAGATCTGACGGGCAGGTGATAAAATCAGTTTCTTGAAAATTATTTTCAACAAGACGAGATGAATTTGTTAATACAACCCCATAGCTTTATTTCCAACGCTTCCATCTTTGCTCCCAAGCTGGCGTTTGAAAAAAAAAACGGACTAGTTTGCTCTCCTCGCTATTGTAACACGCATCGCAATCTTCATACCTTGTGCTCCATTTCATACTTCTTCCTTTTTTGATCTAAATGGAATTGTAAGGGGATTCAAGGGGTTCATAAATGCAATAAAAAGCTTTATATCCTTACAGCTTACGCAACCCAACTGTTAACCTCACCTACCCGAGAGGAATCTTGTTAAAAATATTAAAGTATCATACAAATATTTAGCAGGCGAAGCTGGGGCGACCCGAAGCTCGTCATGAAACTAGGATTGCCTTGAAGGTTCAATGTGGTCAAATTAAATCTTTCCGAGATGATCACAGGGGCGGATTAAAGGAGGGGCTAGCATGGGCTATAGCCCCGGGCCCCAGCATCGGGAGGCCCCGCGAGCTCGAATAAATAATATTGTAACGAATTTAGGGATATTCCGCTTATTCACCTTATTTAGTTTTCTTACTCAATTATTATTCATAACATCATAAAATATTTTTACTGTATATAAGTACCAAAGAAAAAATATTTGCGAGAATAAACTATAAAAATAATTATAACAGTTTTTATTTATTTAAAAAAATGATCATATTTTGCTCCTCATATTCATTTTAGTCCCGGGCCTCGTAAATCTTTAATCCGCCCCTGGATGGTCGGGCTTGTACCTTAATGGTGCTTGTTTACGGAATGTACTGGATCTAACGTAAGGATCGATAACATTCCCCAAAATCTTTGGGAGTGTCTTTATTGCTACAAAAACAACAACAACAACAAAAACATGGGCTAGGAAGCTGCGAAATATTATAAGTGTGCATGTATCCTACAGCTCTTCGCGTGTTCTTACACCAAACGATGGCGTTTTATTTAAAAACAAAAGCTATCTTTCACAAATTTAAATTTTAAAAAATTTCTGAAACGTTTAAGATTTGTTTCCCTTTTGACATTATAGTCCGGTTCTTAATTAGAGAACTGTCAAAATCAATCACACTTTGTTAAATACACATTTGCGGTTCCAAAACGGACTTATTTCTAAAATATGAATATCTCTTTGTAGTCTAAGTCGTCATATATGATTTAGAAAAAAAAATGTTGACAGTAAAAAAAACCATGCTGCCGCGCATGACTTTTGGGGTGAGTTCATGCAAGCTGAAGGTCTTCATATGTAAACACATGCAGGGTAATACTTTATTTGTATACTTACTTAAGTTCTTTAATGTTAATGATAGTCTTTATAATGCACGCTCCATTCATAAATTTCAATGTCATTTGTTGTTGCAGGGCACTAACCTCTTTTGTTGTTGTCGCTTTCTTCTGCGGCTCCGCCATTAATTTACTTGTAACATTGTCATAATTGCTTATGCCAACATGCAAAAATCGCCATACCTACATAAGTACCTATGAACGTGCATTTATAAAAACGCAATGCAGTTGGTTCAAGCTAAATAACCTTAAATGTAATGAGTAATAATGTTAATTAAGTTACAGCGTACCTACATACATTTTTGCAACCAATCGTCATATTTTGCGCAGTTTGATTTAATATTTAAAGTAAAAATTTTTCTTTATTAACGATTTTTGCTCATTTCAAGGATGTTGTGCTTTATTGTTTAAAATATAAGTGTAATATCTCCTGAGGCTTTAAAATTCAAAAGTTTTTAAATTAAAGAAATGAAACAAATATATATGTAGCTACCCAAAGAACAAAGTATTCCTTTTGATATTAACATTTTAAGCATTACTTATTATGATATGCATAACAAATTCCTCATTTTGGGGTTAAGAATTTGTTATTGTTTTCAGTATAATAAGATTTATTTATGTCCCAGTCTTATAACTTTTTGTATAATGTCATACAATAGCCTGATTGTTTAAACCAATAACCAATTCAAAGGTTTGTTGCATGCATGTGTTGCATATTAATTTTAATGTTAAAATTATTCACAGCAACTGTATTAGATGCTGATAATATGTTGCATACTTTTAGGCTCACAAGTACAATTTACAGTACAACAATGGAAACATGGTTGCCACTCCCCATTTGGTCCGCTGGTCCCTTTTTAAACGATTTTATTTAGCTTGACTCTGTGTAGCGTTGTTTGCGAATTTTGTAATTTAAATTAACTTTAATTTACTTTAATTAACTTAACTTTAACTTTCTGTTAAGCTGCAAGCTTGAAAATTGAAATAATGACAATGCAAAAAAAGAAAGGAACACTCCGCGTCAAGTAGTTTTGGTCCGATTTGGCCCATATTTGGAACACATATTACATATAGGCAGCCACCGTGGTGTGATGGTAGCGTGCTCCGCCTACCACACCGTATGCCCAAGGTTCGCACCGCGGGCAAACCAACATCAAAATTTTAGAAATAAGGTTTTTAAATTAGAAGAAAATTTTTCTAAGCGGGGTCGCCCCTCGGCAGTGTTTGGCAAGCGCTCCGGGTGTATTTCTGCCATGAAAAGCTCTCAGTGAAAACCCATCTGCCTTGCAGATGCCGTTCGGAGTCGGCTTAAAACATGTAGATCCCGTCCGGACAATTTGTAGGGAAAATCAAGAGGAGCACGACGCAAATTGGAAGAGAAGATCGGCCTTAGATCTCTTCGGAGGTTATCGCTCCTTACATTTATTATTTTATATTACATATAGACATAGAAAGCGACCGAAGAAAAAAATCGCCGCTATGTGGCGCAAGGATCGAGATATTCAAAAAAATCGTACTTGTAGTCCGATTTGGCTCATATTTAGAGTACATATTGCATACATCATTCAAGGTTCGAATCGAGCTCAAGGCCAGAACAATAATTTTTTTTTTTTTCAAATGATAATTATTGTTATTTTTTAATTTTTCTAAATTTGAAAAATTAAAAAATAACAATAATTATCATTTGAAAAAAAAAGAAAAAAAAAATTATTGTTCTGGCCTTGAGCTCGATTCGAACCTTGAATGATTTATCAATAGGCCGATAAAAACAAAAACAATTGTCATATTACATACAGAAATAGAAATCGCTTTATGAAATAAAAATAAAAGCTCAGGACGAGCTAATTAACGCCACTTAAAATACAGATAATTTGAATTTAGCTAATATAATACCAACTGATATAAATAAGACTGGAGGCTTATCAGCTGAGCTTGAAATATGTATAGGAGCAGAAGTTATGTTGCGGTCCAATATTGATGTATCTTAAGGATTGGTGAAGGGCTTAATCGGATGCATTACAGAAATTGTTTGGCCTCAGTTTCGTCGAACGCAAATGCATGAAACAGGTGTACCGTCGGTCAGATCGACTTTCAAAAGTACTGCGTACACATTATTCACCCTAAGGCCCAGTGGCGTAGTGAGGTTTTCTTGGGCACGGGCAAAACATTTTTTAACTTTTCTTTAATTAAAAATATTAACGCACTTTTTAGGCAGGATCACTTTGTTATTTGATATTAACATCATTTAAAGTGTTGCAACAGCTTCCTCATTTCGATTTGCACTGTACAACTGATCATTTTGTTTTTCTTTTCAAGGTCAATGTTGTAATATTATCGATAAGTGCATTATTATCCATGTGCATTTTGTAATCCGGTTTCAGACGAATTTCACGCATTCACATTGTTTACATTACCCATATTATTTACGTTTGTAGGCATTATGAAATGCGGCCGTTTTTTTTATTGTTTTTGGCTGCTGTAAACTTTTAAGTTTTTTTTATTAGTACTGTGCAGAAATCAAATATATATTGAAACTCGATTCTCCGAAATATCCATTCGAATCACGGGATTGGCAATTTCAAAAATTAAGAAGACTTTTAAAGGAAGATTGAGAAAGATAGACGAATACTATGTTATTAGATTTAAAGAAAAGTTTAATAAAACTATTAATTAAATAAGATTTCTATATAATTTATGAAAAACTGGGCAGAGATCAAAATAACACTTTGCTCTGGGGCATTATATCGGATCTAAGTATATGAAACTTGTTTCAATTATCGCTATATTAACATCTATCCTATTACTTAATATTGTAACAAGTTTTGGGAAATTCCTGATAATTATTTTGCAGCTTTTGTTAACGTTCGAATCCCTGAACTGTCGAATAAATAACTCAAATATTCAGTATAACAAAATGTTCTTTATTTAGACTACTTTGGGAGTAGCACTTCACAATTACAATTATCGCGTAATTCACTATACCGTGTGAAATAATCTCTTCACTTCAAGCTGCTGGTTATGCGTGTGAAATATTGTTCGTTGCCTTCTATGTATGTGTGTAAATGGCTTACGGTAGTTGTGTTTATTTACTAACAACATAGTGATGTTAGAAATGCTAATATTATCCACAATATCGGAATTAGAAAAAACTCGCTGCTGTAAATATGGGTATTGTAAGCCGAAGCAGCTTTAAAGGGAGATATACAAAAAGTGATGGGCTTGATACAGAAAGATGACTAAACAATTCAACTTCTTAGTTTCAGGGTGTTACTCATAACCCGACTTTCAGAATCCCCTCAAGACATGTATGTTAAATATAACAGACAAGTTCCAGAAATCCTGACAAGAATACACCCAGACAAATTTTCGGTAATAATAGATCAAACATATACCGGCTCGTGAAACTATAATAAAATAATGGTCAATATGCTCTGGATTTAGATGTAGATGTTATCTTGTCGAGATTTCGTTTTGCCTGGAACATGATAGCGAAATATAATCTGTGAAATGGATGCCACTAACAACCTCCTATTCAGATGGTAAACAGTTAGATAAATAAATAAATTAAAACGGAGGCAAAAGCCTGTCTATACCTGTTAAATGATCCTTATACCAAAGTACTCGAACTTACCAACTCCTAACTTATCATCACTAAATTGTATATGTATTTACTTAATGCATACCAGGCATGTCAAATTATAGGCTTGATTGCTTGGTAGATGTTGGAAAATTTTCTTCTCATAATTCCTTGCCCTTTTTAAAAGTTCAAGGCTTAATACGAGATTTTATCTCAGAATGAGTTTTTACTTTCAATTTAAGATAACAAGTGTGCATTGATTATGGACACCCAGTAGATGGCTGGAAGGAAGTATGCGAAGCCGCTGAAACGTATTCAATAAAAAGTGTAATTTTTTGACTTGTACGAAATATGTACTTCATAGGAATGTGCGATTAAATGGTTATGTTAAGACTTAATTGATCATATTTCAGAGTATTAATCAAATTGTGACTACTGTGAAATAATCGGATTAATCAGATTGTGATTACTGAGTAATAATCTGGAAGATAATTATTCTGATTAATCGAAAGTGAATACAGTTTCTTTAATTGACTTATATAGTTAAGTGGTTAATCGCACATCCCTAGCACTCAGCTTTCCATGGTCTAGCGAAACAGAACCATGACAACAACAGCACCTGTTGGCCGTAGTGATTCCCCTTTGTATTTAGAGCAAAAGTCGAAAACCATACAAAATAAAACAAAACAAAACAAAACAAAACAAAACAAAACAAAACAGAACAAAACAAAACAAAACAAAACAAAACAAAACAAAACAAAACAAAACAAAACAAAACAAAACAAAACAAAACAAAACAAAACAAAACAAAACAAAACAAAACAAAACAAAACAAAACAAAACAAAACAAAACAAAACAAAACAAAACAAAACAAAACAAAACAAAACAAAACAAAACAAAACAAAACAAAACAAAACAAAACAAAACAAAACAAAACAAAACAAAACAAAACAAAACAAAACAAAACAAAACAAAACAAAACAAAACAAAACAAAACAAAACAAAACAAAACAAAACAAAACAAAACAAAACAAAACAAAACAAAACAAAACAAAACAAAACAAAACAAAACAAAACAAAACAAAACAAAACAAAACAAAACAAAACAAAACAAAACAAAACAAAACAAAACAAAACAAAACAAAACAAAACAAAACAAAACAAAACAAAACAAAACAAAACAAAACAAAATAAAATAAAACAAAACAAAAATCATATGCACAAAGTTTGTTACATGCAGCCATACATACTTCGTGGTGGACAGTCACGCTTACATTCATCCTACTTATCGTACTAGTTTTAAATAAAGTCTTGTGCGGTGCATCTATTTGTATGCCTTTAACTGTAGCAGATACCCTTCTATCAAATATTTTTATTTGCTTTTGTTTTTATTTCATCGTTGTCTTAGTTTTTTCTTCTTATTCAACAAATTTCAAGTGCTGTGAAATATTATGTTCAACAACCTTGATTTGTTGTAAAGAACTGAATATGTGTGGAATAAAAATGAATCTGCCAATACAAACACTTTGAATAGGAAGAGGAAAAAACTTGGAAGATGTCTGAGTTAGTTCACAAATAATAGTTTTTTCCTTAATCTTCATTTCCGATGATAATTGTTCAATGCTAAAATATGTTGACAAAAGACAAAAGCTTCGTTTATGTACGTGTCAGGGATTCAATAGAAAGATCGATCCGTTACGAGGATAAGCCTTTTGTGCTTGGTGTATGATAAATGATGCTGAGTCGCTTCCCATTCTCAGTTGAACAATACTACAATTCTAATTGTATATCGCTCACTCGCTGATGGTATGTAATTATTATTCTCACAGCGTCATCAGTTGCGGCTCCATTGATCTCCATGATAGTGTATTATTATATGTATATGTCAGTCCTTACAAGTAATTTGTGGGCTTTTGTTAAAGCTCATTTGTCTCATTTGCTTATTGGTACTTATAATGACAAATTGTCTCAGTAATGAAATGAGCACGTAATTAAATTTAATTACTAATATTAAGTTCTAAGAGAAAAACTAATATGGTGAAACAGGTATAAGTTAGTTGAACTAGAACCACCACCGGCCCCACACATCATTCTCTTCTTTGCGTATTGACTTGTTTGGGCCTTCTTCATTAATAGGTTACTTTTCGATAAACAAGGTACCAGGGACAGCTTTCCTGTTAGTTAAGTGTATAAGAAAGAACGGAACATCTCCTTACCAGCTCCGAGAAAACAGGGAAGAAATGATTGAAATGCGTCAAAAGCCCTGATAAAGTGAACAACTAGACAAAAAGGTTTTAAGGCTAATCACATAAAGCAACAGGTTGAGCTCTAGATACTTTTGGGAAGTTATTTCTTCTTGCATGAATATAGAGTAGAAATTGTCATAGATCCGAAGCGCTTGAACGATAATGTAGCCAAACACGTTGCTGAATATGTCTTTCTCAATGCTCGAGTAAAGAATCAGCAAAATCATAGTCGATAGTATAACAGGCAACTTTTTAAAGCTTCCTAGACCCCACAATCATACCAAAAACCGGGAGCCAGATGTAGCGGCATCAGAGGGCACTTCAAAAATTGGAAATGAGAAACGCTACCCTAATCCTTCTACTGAAAGAATGTTAAAGTGATTCCGGGATGGACGGCAGTGCCTTTATTTAGGAATTTTGTCCACGGAGGCGCCGTTAGTCGCCATCAAAATTATGCCAACCGGCCAGAGCGTGACTTTCTTAAAAATATCTTTCCTAGAAGATGCAGAAGATCTCATCTCTTGGTCTAGGGATGGGTTTGATATGTTCTCTGAACTGGAAAATAGTGAGCCGTACAGATGCTTGCGGCTGCTCCGAGTGTAACGGAGCGTTGCTAATTAACTAAACGAGAGCACTCAACCAATCCAAAATAGGGCAGGCCCCTATATAATGTAATACAAGTTACTTTTGTTTGTGTTATTTTAGTAAGGCACGTAGGTAACTTGTTGGAATATTTAAGAGGTGAGCGGAAGTAAATTGTTGGCATAACCCAAGTGAGTACTGCCTACTCAGGAATAGGTATCGAGGCAATAAAGTGGGTTTTGTGGTAAATAAGGACAAGACGAAGTACTTGCTGTCATCCAGGAAAGAATCGGCGCACTTTCGCCTTGTAGTCACGTCGCTGTTGATCGATAGAAATTCGGGACGGTGAAAGATTTTGTCTATCTGGAACCTAGCCCTAACAGCAAAAACAATGTCAGCTAAGAAATTGAACGGAGAATAACTCTAGCCCACTATTGCTACTTTGGACCGAGTAGGAATTGAAAAGTAAAGTACTCTCTTGGTGGACAAAAATGACGCTCTACAAGTCGCTCATCATGATAGAAAGTATTTCAGTCGACACCGCAGTTTGGAATCAGAGGACGGTGGAGAACTCCGCTGAGTTGGGGCAGGTAGGTCGAGGATGACTTGACCTCCTTTGGTGCTCTCAGTTGGCGTCAGTTTTCACGAAACGGGGGGATGGCGCAACTAGTTACGAAGCGGTCAAAAACGATTACCCGGTTAAGCGCCAATTAATGGTGATGATGAGCGAAAGCCAAGTAATTCGCCGGTAGTTTGTGTGAGGGGAATGGGATGTTTAATCTGTGAACAGTTCTCAAGCAGTCCTGATCATATGCATGAATATTGCTGTGACCTTATTCTGAAGGGAACACAGACCTCGCTAAGAAAATTATATTTGGGAGACATCCAATCAGGGATGTGTCTTAGAGTTATGTTGCAGCTGTGTTTTTTACAGGGGTCACTATGGGATTTTTTGATGATGGGAATAAGAGTGATAAATTTTCACAAAAGAACTTTCCAGAAGAACATACAAAAAGGAGTGCATTTCGATACCAATTCTAGGAGAAAATTACTCTTGCAGGAAAAGAAACTAACTACGAGTTACCTTTAAGGCAAATAAACTACATAAGTCAGAGTTTAAAATTAGCATCAGCTTAAGAAAAAACTGGTTAAAAACACATTGACATGGGAAACTAAAATTGAAAAATAATATAATTTTCAAATTTTTCCAAACCATTTTTTATTCCTTCTTGTTAATTACACGAAAAATCACAGAATGTTCATTTCTATACATAGACTACGCCTGTACCTGGAATATGAATGTGGTAACTGGAGTAAATTTGCAGAAAAGAATTTAGCCCCAGCTTCTCTTCCAATTTACGTCGTGCTCCTTTTGATTTTTCCTACAAACAGATAAAATTTCACTGAGAAATTTTCCATGGCAGAAATAGACTCGATATCACTGCCGAGGAGCGAATCTGCTTAGAAAAAGTTTTCTAATTTTTGAAGTTGCTTTGCTCGGGGTATGAACCCAGAATTTTCGGAGGAGGCAGAGCACGCTACGATATACATACATATAGTATAGGGCAAATCGAAATTTGAAAGGTGAATTGCACACGTATCCCGTAAAAAAAATTTTTTTAAAAACAATTTTTTTTTCGAATAAACCTATTTAAATTGTCTTTGTTATTTTAACAAACCTTTATGCAACTACTACCAAATATATTTGTTTTTGTTATTTTTTTTTTTTTAATATTACTAGTTTCGCTGAAGTTTCACCTAAATGACTTGTGTCCCCTACAAACGGATATTTTTTGCGATTTTTCATTCATATACCGTACAATCCTGTTGCACTTAAAACTTTGTCTGAAAAAGTGGAATGCTCCAGTAGCAATTATTGTGAAGATGGGGTTTAACATTATCAACATAGCTGGGTGCTTCAACGATGCCTCCGTTTAAGAAGACGTAGGCGACTTCCCTCTAAAACCTGAGCACTCCCTGAACATTGGTTACCAGATAGCACTTTTCGTTCTGGTAGAAATTTTTCGTCTTTCGCCGAATTTTGGTTAATATTGTAACGAATTTTAAGAAATTCCGCTTATTTGCACCTTCTACTAACGCTCGTATCGCTAAACTGTTGAATAAATAACTCTAATATTCAATAAGGAAATATGGCCTTTATTAAAGTACTTCACAATAACACTGATACTTCACAACCAATAGCTTACTTAAATCAAACAGACTACTGATTACTCAGCTTTAACTCCTTTTATACTCTGTGATGTCTCGTTCGCATACTTCTAGGCGTTTCTATCTTCTAGAATTTACTACTAGTTTACCAGCTATAAACTCATCAGCTATAACTACAGATGCAGAATTATAGCTTCTCGCATAGCCATATGCGCGTGTATATGTGAGTGATACTTCCACCGATGATTGCCTACTTTTGGAAGTATCTCATATATATGCATGTGTTGGTACGTTTCTCTCCGCTGCTTGTATGGACATATGTGACATAATGATTGATTCGTTTATGTAGATACAAGTGACTGTCTGCTTTATTGTAGTTGTGGCTTTATTTACTTAGTATCAGATTAGTGATGTGAATATCACTTAGTGGCTTTATTTACTTAGTATCAGATTATTGATGTGAATATCACTTAGTGTCACTAATATTCGTCACAATATGTTACGTTTTTCCTATAATCTGTGCCGTATTTTTCGATCGGGTGACAGTCATGTAGCTTTATGGATCTTTAAATGTTAAACTTTAGCAGGCATCGCCAAGCGCTTTTTTCAAGATAGTCAAATACAGTTTTTAAGTCAACGTTACGAAGTTGACCATATAAAATTGTAGTAGTGTAGCCTTATAAGTGACGGAAATATCTCATATATTTCTTTTTGAAATAGTATTTATTTTTTACAGAAGTATTAGTCACGGTCAGAAGGAGTATGTTGAATTGCATTGCAATATATTTCATTAAATGAAAATTATTGCAAAAAACAAAAAAAAAAAAAACGTTTGAAGGGGACCGCACGGACAAATAGACTGACAAGTAGTCCGATGAATGGATGAGCAATGCTAACAAAAACTTTTTTTCCGGCTGCCTGAAGTAGGATATAAAACAAAGCGCTAGGCGCTACCACCGATTAAGTCGATAGTGGCTACAGAATAAATCGGAGTTTTTTGAGAATATAACCTGCCACCACTCCCCAAAATGCCTCTCTGGATCCGACCATGCTTGCATGTCATGACAACCAAAAAGTAGTGTAGTTACTTTTACTGGAAAATTGCATAACTAGCCGTTTTTTAAAGTTTATTATCTTAAATTAATTTAAAGTTAGCTAATTTGCATATTCCCGTTAACTCGTCAACTACCGGTCCAGCTTGTTTTAAGCATATAATAGCTGTTTTGCAGTATGGTCTTCTTTAGAATACTTTGTTCAAGCTTCTAAAAATACTTTTGTTCATAATTTGAAGTATAATAAAGTACGTAGAACAAACAAAAAAAAAAAAAACAAGAAATACTTGGCGCGATTTACCTCCGAGGAGATTAAGGCCAAGGTTCTCTTCCAATTGGATCGTACCCCGGACTCCGAATGGCATATGCAAGGCAAATGAGTTTTCACTGAGTAGCTTTTCATGGCAGAAATACGCTCGGAGGGCCCCCATTCGAAAATTTGCTTCTAATTGAAACAACTTTTTCAAAATTTTTTAATGTTACTTGAACCCAGGACCATCGGTGTGGTAGGCGGAGCACATCACATCACGGCCGCCGACAAATCACTCAAATTATAACAAAACCGGAAATATTTATTTGATATCCAATATTTTCCTTTCAACATTGCATAACCATCAATTTCAATGCAAACAATTGTCAAAAAATATCTTGAAATACAAAATAAACAAAAATTTCAAAGGCCGAATTAGCATTTAGACAATGTTGGAAGCATTCAAGTATATACTTTGAGTCTAAGCACTACATATAAGCCAAGCTATTGAGAATTATAGTAGTAGTAATTAGAAAAAGAAGAAGAATATGCATATATGATGAATGAGAAGTTTATTGAGACGAAGAAGCCCATTAAGAAAGACGACTTTGGCACAGAAACTTTATTAAGCACAAAACACAAAAGAATGAGTAAACGAAAATTTAAAGTATGTCAAAGGTGCATCTGCAACAGTGATGCTCAAGTGAGCAGAGTGGGGGTTAAGGTGCTCTTTGTTCAGATAAGGTTGGCTGGCTATGGCTCCAACTAGGTATTGGCTCTCCTTTACCTGAGTTATTCCACTCTTTTACGTTTTCGCAAACATTTCTCCAGTAGACCTGCTTAGCTCCCCTTAAATCTCACTACCAACCTCCTCAACCTTGTATAGTTCCAAGTTTATGTGTAGTTAACTCCCTTTGGCCTTGATGAAAAGCCGTATAGCTGACGCCATAAAATCATCATGTACAATTATAATAAAAGTGACTTTACTGTAACGACCAGAGAACAAGTGCTGCCAAAAGCTGTCTTTTCCGCTACCAGGGTAAACATGGGTCGTGAAGTACGGGTGAGTTCCGACAGCTCCTCCCTAACTAAGTAATGAAAGAACGTCACATAAATCCTCGTTTAGAATAAAAACGGCGTGAGTACCAAGTACAACATATAACTCCCACCCCCGCCAGTTTGTAGGAAAAATTAAAAGGAACACGATGCAAATTGGAAGAGAAGCTTAGCCTTAAATCTCTTCGAAGGTTATCGCGCCTTGTATTTATTTAATTTAAAAATGATATTTTCCTAAAAAAATTGATTACTTTTCAATAAAAAATTGTTAACAAAGCGAGAACAAACTGGTAACGCTCCGCTAGCAAATCGATAACCCTGCGATAACAAATCAATAGCTTTTAAAAAGCTAAGCCATAGCTTTTCGATATAAAATCGATAAATTTCGATAAAAAGTTGATAACTTTTCAATAGCACGCCTATAATAAATCAATAACTTTGCGATATCAAACCGATTCCTTTTTTATCAATGACTTTTTAATAGCACATGTATAATTTTTCAATAAAAGATCGATAAAATTTCGGTTGATCCGATAACAAATTGATAAGTTTTCAATAAAAAATCGATAATTTTATGATAGAGTTGATAAGTTTTCGATGCAAATCTACACTTTCGATAAAAAATCGATAAATTTTCGCAAAAAAATGGTAGACTTTTTGATTACAAATTGGCATATCGATATCTTTGCCATAAAATTTCGATATCATTCCGATAATATGTCGATAACGTTTTTATAAATTTCGATAACTTTTTGATAGTAAATCGATAGATAACTGGTCTACTCTTCGTCGATAACACAATGATAACTTGTCGATAAGAATTAGATAACACGCCAACATCCCTTCGATAACAAATCGGTATGTCATTAATAACAAATTGACAACACGCCGTGTGGTTTATCTTTCCTGTCCTCTTCCCTGCTTTTATTTCTACCGTGCCTTGTTTTGGCTTCGCATCCTTGACTGTAATCATAAGCATTGTTATTATACTACTCTTTTCCTTCCTCCTTTTCTTCAGCTTCAACTTCTTTAAATTTAATTATTTTCTTTGTCGTTTCATTTTCTGGTTTATATATCAGATATATGTTGTCCTGCCTTTGTTAATTTTTTTATTAACTAATTTGCGGTGTGTTTTCCCTCATGTCAACTCTACCACGTTCAATGTTGCCAAGTAACTTACGGTGGAGTGATTACATTTGCGCTTACATTCTGTTTTCCCCCATACCGTGAGCAAAGATGTTTATACCTCAAAAAGTAGCTCGCCTCTTACGTTGGTATCTGAGCCGCCCGACACCGTCCTCTCTGACGATAATCCACAATCATCCCGGCTCGCCTTAGCGGTGATTTGCAGATGAAATCTGAGGCCGGCCCCGCAACGCTAGCCATATAAATTTCATATTCTCAAACCTATCTCTGACATGACTGGAATGAAACCGAATCGGAAAGAGAGGGCTCAGTATGTTGTTGGAATTGCACTGGTAACACTTTTTATATTTCAGTATACCTATTGTATTAATTAATTCAACATCAACCACCTCCGTTTCAACATCAACCACCTTCGTTTTCTCATCAAAAAGCAAACAAGTTGAAAATTTATGTTTGAGAATAATTTGAAAAAAAAAAAAATTTTTTAAAAATTTTAAGTTAAACGGTTTTATTGAAAACAATATTTACATGAAGTAATAATAATACTAAAAGGTAGAAAATAATTAGGTAGGTCCTAGGTAATAGTCATGACACCCCTCATCAATATAGGGCGTTGATCAAACAATTAAATAAAAGCGTTGGGCGCGTGCAATTTCTAAAAATGTGAGGCGTAGCACAATCTTATTAAGGTTCAGTTGATCTTATATATAACTATCAATAGAAATTAGACGCATCCAACGCTTTTATTTAATTGTCTGATCAACGCCCTAGATTGATGAGGGGTGTCATGACTATTACCTAGGACCTACCAAATTATTTTCTAGCTTTTAGTATTATTACTACTCCATGTAAGTATTGTTTTCAATAAAACCGTTTAACTAAATTTTTTTTTTTAATTATTTTATTTTGAAGTTTTTAGACTTTATTTAATTGCCTACTATTTCTCATTTTATTTAGTTCATTTAGTGACTCATTATTACAAGGACTCTTTCATGACAATTTGTTACAATCTAAGTCCTCAATACATAATCCTTCCAAAGACTTTACTCGACTCTGCGCCACGTATGCTTGTCCCTCCCAACTCCAAAATATTTTTATGTCACTTCTACCGGACTGTATGTAATATTTGTTACAAATATGAGCCAAATCGGACATCATAGGTCGCTTTCTATTCATGTAGGTATTATGTGTTCCGAATTTGGACCAAATCGGACCACAAATATGATGTTTGTGAATATCTCGATCCTTGCGTCACCTAGCGGCGATTTTTTCATAGGTCACTTTTTATTCATGTATGTATTATGTGTTCCAAATATGAACCAAATCGGACCACAAATGCGATTTTTTTGAATATATCGATCCTTGGGCCAACTAGCGGCGATTTTTATTCTTGCATGTATTATGTGCTTCAAATATGAGCCAAATCGGACAACAAATATGATGTTTGCGAATATCTCGATCCTTGCGCCACCTAGCGGCGATTTTTTGCATTGTCATCGGGTTCTAACCTATATTCCAAGTTTCAAGCTTGTAGCTTATCGGGAAGTTACTTAAATTTGAATTACAAAATTCGTTCACAACGGCCGTGCATGCGGCCGTGCGGCCTGCCTGTCAAGTCAAAAAACCGTTTAAAAACACTTGGTCTCAAAGTTTTTGCAGACTATTGAGAGGTTTCATTTCGATTTATTGGGATTTAAAGTTTTTCTAAATATTTATTTTCAACTAAGTTACGAGTTCAGAAACACAAGAAAAATTGTATTTCAATTCCATTCCATTTCATTCCGTTAATGTTTGAAGCGGTTTGAGAATATGAAAGGGTAATATGGAAAATGTGGCAGTCAACGGTTATTTGACGCGTTTGTGAGCTTGTGGAAGCTCTACCAATATTGGACATCACTGATATTGACACACAAACTTAATTGCATATGTATGTATATATTTGTATATATTTTTTTACCTTTACAGAAGTGCTAAGTATAGTAATTTGCCGGACTTTTCTAGTGAGCTTGATTGGTTAGGGTTGTAGTACTAGACTTCCTCTATTGCTTATTTTCATTTTATAATAGTATGACTTAATACCAGATTGCTCTATAATTAAGCTAACGATGCATAATAAAAAGGTAATTTATTTATTATTGTTTTTTGTTGTATTAAGTTGGTTCTTCTAGGAAAACTGCAACGTCATTTTTGCATTAATTTGTAGGTTAATAAACCATGCTGTCATCATTAATCACGAAATGATGCATATTTTAAAACTGTTCTATATAAAAAGAGTAAGAAAGGTCTGTACGTATATATATCAGATGTTGGTCCGATGTTGATCTGCTCCAAGCATTATGTAATGATGCCATAAAGCATAAAGGAATGGCTGAGGAACATAAGGCTGGAGATGGCTAGCAATAAAACATAAGTGATTTTGGTGAACTCAAAGCGGACTGTGGATGAGCTAGTCCTAACCATAGGAGACTATCAACCAAATTCAATGCCTTTCTTGAAATATTTAGGAGTAAGCATTGACTCAAAACTAACTTTTCATAGGCACTTCAGGGTTGTGGAAGAAAAATTTTCTAGTGTTAGTGGAGCCCTAAAGCGAATAATGCCCCACATCGGCGGTACAGGCGAAGCTACCCGTCTGCTATTATCGAGCGTAATCAGTATGGCATGGATCTAAAATTACCCACCAAAAAAATATATGTACACCATATTACTGCTAAACGAATAGCATTTGAATATCGAACGATGTCCGACGACCAAAGCCATGTTTTATCCCGGAAAATCCTAGTACATCTACACTCAAGTGAAATGATCGACCTGTATGGTATCGGAATCGGGCGACCATCTGAATATGCCAAGAAAAGCGCAAGGTCACGAACAATAGTTAGGTGGCAAGAACGATGGAAGGAATCGGGAAAAGGACACTGGAGCTTAATGCTAGTACGGAATACAGCGGAATGGTACGAGCAGAAGCATGGCGAACTTAACTACCATCTCTCACAGATGGCATTTTGAAGGAATGGTGCAGTGAAATAACTCCCAAATGCAATAACTCCCAACAAAAAAATGAAATAACTCCCAAATATTTTCCATACAAATTGGGACTTTCTTCATTATGAAATAGCTCCCAATTCATTGGGACTTATTTCATAATTTTTGCTGGTAATTATTTCATAATGAAATAACTCCCAAATGAAATAATCCCCAATAAAATATCTTTGGGAGTTATTTCATAATTTTTTGAGATTGGGAGTTATTTCATTTTTATTGGGACTTACTTCATTGTTTGTAATTCAGGCATTGGGAGTTATTTAATTTTTGTTGGGAGTTATTTCATTTTCATAAAAATACAATTTTATCAAACTTTGACGTTCTTCTAACAGTTTCTATGGGTCGGCTATACATTAAGGGACCAATTGTTTTTATTCGTAAACCAAAGGGGTTTCAACTTTGAAATTTTGCACATAGGTTCTCAGGGAGTTCCCCAACGAGAATCAGTAAGCAATTTTTAATTGTTATTAACAATTTACTAGTAATTAGTAGTTAAAGTTTCCATGGTATAACTATCACTTTTTATCTACATACGAACACTTTCACAAGAATTTTATACATAAGTACACTTTATAATGTTTATACAACCACAGTCAACTATTTTCATTTGTTTAAATTTGCGTATTATGGTAAAATTTAATGATTTATTTGTTTACTTTCCGCGAGCACAAGCATTCAGCCATTTTATCTAATTCACTGCTTGCTTGGTGGTACCAGATGCTTTAAATGGTTCCAACGAATGAAACATTTTTAAATAGTATGAACGAGGAAAATGGACCTTTTTCATTCAACTCTATTTATTTATTTTACAAAAATAGAAATAAAAAATCGCGCGATGCACAGTAATTCTCCGTGGAACACCTTTCTGCATAAGCGATCTCCGGCCGCGCTTATAGAAAATAACCCTGGGATACGCCATGCCACGCAGAAGGGTATACTACGCAGAAGAACATCACCGTGGCGGTAGCCACGGTTATACCACACACCTGGACTTGGCATGGCGTAGCCCAGGGTTATTTTTTATAAGCGCGGCCAAAGGCCGCCTATGCAGAAAGGTGTTCTACGCAGACTTGTTCCTTTTATTTTTTACTTTTAATAAATTATGTTAATTTCATAAAAAAATGCAATTTTTTTTAAATAAATTACCTTTACTTCGACGACACTATTCAAGTTTTCTTTTAATTGTAACTATTAGATATGTACATAATAGTTTGCTGTATTTTTCAAATCTTATTGTAACTGATTATATAGTATAAAGATAACATTTCAAATTTTGATTTGGAATTTATTTCATTTTTTTTGGACTTATTTCATTTGGGAGTTATTTAATTTGTTTTGGGACTTCGTCATTTATTTATGCTAGTACTTAGTAAGATGTTCTTTCCCTTTTCATTTATGTTATTTTTAAGTAAAGCATAATAAAAACTTGTTTACAAATGCGTCAGAGTTAAAAAAAATCCACAAAAAACAATAATTTAACAAGTGGTCTTTAGCATAAATCAACCGAAGCCCAGCGGATATCCTTGAGATGGTCATAATTAGACACAACTGGTCACGAAAATGTGTACGACTACGAGCTTCACACACAACTTCACAACAGTAACTTTTTTCATGGCCTGTTATCAAAAGATTATTACTAAAAAGTTGATTTCGTTAGTAATTGGGGACTAATTATTTCTCAAGGCGATCTCGAAATTATTTACAAAAATTTTGTGAAAGTCATCGCAAAATGCTCTTGAAGGGTCGACGGTTTCAAGGGGTTGATAAGGGGATTCATTGGGTTGATAAGCGCAATACAAAGCTTTATAGCTTCAAAGCTTACGCAACCCAATTGTCAACGTCACCTACGCGAGGGAAATCCTGTTACAAATATGAGTGTATCATAATAGGGGGTGGGGAGGGTGGCTTGGCCAAGAAGGTTTAATGTGGTCATATTAATCGTTCCCGAGATGGTCGGGCCAGTGCCTTGATGGTGCTTTGTTACCGGAACGTACCAGATCTATATGCGGCAGCGGACCATCAACAACGATAACACTAACTAAAGCCTTCGGGGAGTGTATTTATAGTTAATACAACAACAACAGCGGCTGAGTGGAAAGATAATCTATTACGGCTGCCAGATCGGCAACGCCCTGAGAATATTTAAAAAAAATACCCTATATCAGGATATATTTAAAAAACTTGCTATTTTAGAATTCGCGTGAAGAACGCCCTATCTGAGAAGTTTTTTCATAACCGCTCCATAAGTTCAGTTTTTTGAAAAAAATTCTGAGATCGTGCGATATTCAAAAGTTTTCTGAGGGCGTTTTCAAAACGGCAGCCGAGCTAGAATGATATTCCTCTCAGCTCTCGATATGATCTCAAACATTTCCCAAATAGGGTATTGTATATTAATAACAAAAGCAAAAGCATTTACCGATTCTGTGTGAATTTTGTTGAGGGCTTCCTTATGCTTGTCCGGATCAAAAGGCTGTGTTGGCAGCTGCCGGATCTCGTCATAGTGCTTAAGGAATCTTCCCTTTATCACCGTGGAGGTGGAGTTAGATCAAGCAGTTGTTTGCTAGGGTGTCCTGGTTTGTGATAGTAGAATAATCTGCCTGTTCAACCAAATAGTCACAAAGTGAAATGGTTTTGAAGAACCCGCTATTTGGTATCAAAGTTATTCTGAAATCTTCACAAAAAAACCCAAGCTGAACTTAAGTTGGTTTCGAGATATTTGTATAAACCCAAAAAGTAAACTTGAAATGATTCCGAAAATCTATGCCGAAATATGGCGTAGTGATCCTGAAATAGTTTTAACTGGATCAGAAGTTAAAATACATTAAAATGGTTCCGATGAGATAGGTCCCTAAGACAAGCATTCCGACATTGTTCCGAAATGAGCCGAAATGCTCTCGTAGTAATTTCGAAATAATTCAGAAGGACTCGAAAATGGATTCAAGGTTCGATTGGAGCTCAAGGCCAAAACAATAGTTGTCATGATAATTATTGTTTTTTTAATTTTTCTTATTATTTAAGAATGCATGAGCTTAACACCGCCTTATAATAATTGAATATTCAATTATTATGTTTTTCTAAGAGAAACTGAAAATAAAGAAACATTTACTTGCATGTTGCGATGGTACCATTTCGAAAACCGCCACGAATTCATCATTTGGCAATTTCGTAATGTTATCAAAGGTTTCACCCAGATTCGAACCGCGAAATTTTACAAAACGCTTTACAAAAAACAAATCTACATACATACAAATTAATATAGAGCCAGAATATCTCAACTGTGTTGTTAGTGTAGAAATGAGATAAACTGAATTCAGCAAGGAAACAAGTACAAGCAAGATAGCCTAGTGGTTAAGGAAACTGCAGTTTCACCGTGTGATTCGCAGTTCGAATCTCGGTGAAACCTTTGATAATATTATGAAATTGACTGATGATGAATTCGTGGCGGTTTTCGAAATGTTACCATCGCAACATGCCAGCAAATGTTTCTTTCTTTCTTTTCAGTTTCTCTTAGAAAAACATAACAGTTGAATATTCAATTATTATAAGCCGGTGTTAGGCTCATGACATCTTCAATAATAAGTATAAATTGAACGCACCATTAAAAACAAACAAACATACATTTTTAATTTTTCTATAATTGTATTTTGTTTTTGGAATAATAGGTAGAACATTTTTCAGACAACCCGCCATAGCTGCGCACATATGTAGATCCATTTCGAAGGGTGCTAAGCCTTCATCATCAGTACGCTTTAGGCACGGTGCGCTAACCCGCGAGATAACTCTGAAGTAATGTCAAAATTGATTGGAAAAGATCGTAAACGGCATTCGAATTTGAAAATAACCTTTATGTTATCTCAAAATAGTCCCGTCACCATGGCTAAAGTATAGAATTACATCCAGAATACAATCCGAATAGGTCATAGTGAACACAAAGTAATCCCGAAAGAAAACCTAATAGATACGAGTATCATCTGTACTCGGATCTGATTGATCGGGAAATGGTCCTAACTAATTAAGAAATTGAAATTCACCAAATTGGTATCGATCCCGAAGAGATCAGTGCCGAAATTATCCCGAAGGGAACCAAAAACAATTCCGAAATGATAATGATGTGATCTCGAAACCGGATCCGAAACAACTTTTATATGATGTCGAAATAGTCCCATCATGGTCGGTAAAGCATAGAATTTGAACCTGAATATAGCCGGAATATGACTCCATGAACACAAAGTACTCCAAACCTTATTTGTTCAGGAATAGTTTGATTTGCTGGCATATATTCAAGAAATACAACAAATTCATCCCTTATCTTGTAATGGCTCATTTAAATTCCTCTAAAAATGTTCAAAGGTGACAGCGATCTGACTACTTGTTTTTTTGGCGGTCGCCGCAGTGTAGTCGTAGCGTGCCCCGCCGAGTGTATTTCTTCCATGGAAAGCTGCAGTGAAAATGCATTGGCCTTGCATATGTCGTTCAGAGTAGGTATGAAGGTCCCGTGTAGGTTCCGCCAATTTGTAGGAAAAAATTAACAAGGAGCACGACGGAAATCAGAATAGAAGCTGGGCCCAAATATCCTCTGAGGCAAATCGCGTATTTTTTTATTTTTTTACTTTTGAAATTTCCTATGAAAATTCAGCCCAAAAGAAGGTAGTTAACAAAAGACTTCCGAAAAGCATGCAGTATGTATGAAAATTCGGCATGCGACAGAAAATACAAATAAACGATCCCAGGCTGGGCCACGGTTTCAAAAGAAGGAAAAGGGCTGTATATACATATAAGCGGAAAGTTTAAAATCTGGCGTAAGTTATGGAGCGAACATTTCTCCTCGCCGTTGTGTAATGAGGGAGATGAAAACTCCTAAATGGCAACACTTAATGATGGAAGATAGGTTCATACTAGAGATAAAAAATAACCACGCGTCGGGAAACGACTGACTACCGGCCAAGTTGTTCAAAAACGGGGCGAAAAGTGGGTAAATAGCATTCATCATCGTTGCTTCGAACTTCCGAGT
The DNA here is from genome assembly GCF_040869045.1 of Eurosta solidaginis. Lineage (NCBI taxonomy): Eukaryota > Metazoa > Arthropoda > Insecta > Diptera > Tephritidae > Eurosta > Eurosta solidaginis. The sequence goes on along the minus strand of NC_090319.1, from coordinate 68,243,266 downwards.
TTGTGTATCTATATAATTCGCCTCTAACGGCATGCTCTTTCCCCTTTAACCGAAAATCTGCGTATTTGTATAAAAAATTCTCCAACGCAACCTTTCGACTTTTCATAGTTTTCTATAAGTCGTACTTATTACAATGACCACAACTGTAAATCCAGTTCAAGTGCATTTGTTTGTACATATAGATCTACGCTTATGTCTGCTCCACGACCATATTCATCAAACTTATGATCTTTCAGCTGAGTGAGTTCTTCAACTGTCAGCATGAGTTGTCTTATCAAGTGGCGGAATAAGTCTCACTACATACATACAAACAAGTACGTTTTAAGAATTTTTGGTAGCTGGTTTTTGTGTGCTTTTTTGCTTTTTTTTGAGTTGCTTGAGCTGATTTCTTGGTTGAATGGTACAAGTATTCTTATATTTACTTTTGAAAATTTTTATTTTTCCATTCAATTGTCCGATTCTTTTTATGCTTACATAATAGCAGTAATTATATACTTATAAAGTGGCGATTTGGTTTACGAGCTGGCTATGCACTTCTGATTGTAAAATTGCAGTGAATTACCAACTTTTGTATGTATAATGTGTAGCTGAAAGCAGAACAGTTGCGCCCAAATAGCGTACTAGGCTCCGATTTTAAAAGATGGGATGTTCAACGGACGCGACAGGTCATTTCTTACGGATTTTGGATTACTGAATACGAGACCGTGGTCAGAATTCAAAAGTTAGTTCTTTTTCATTTCTAACCTCAGAAAACTCAGCAAAACTAAAAAAACGTGAGTTTTTTGAGGTTAGAAACGAAAAGATCTAACTCTGGAATTCTGACCACGGATTCGTGTTTAGCGACCCAAAATACATACGAATTAACATGTCTAGTCTGTTGAACATCTCCTTTTTTTCTATGGAGCTGTGTTATTTGACGAAAAGTTATCGCATTGTTATCAAAAACTTATCAATTTGTTATTGAAAAGTTATCCATATATTATCAAAATGTTATCGAAATCCTATCGGTTTATTTTAGATTATTGTCGCTTATTTTACGAAAAATATCAATATAATATCAAAAAGTTATAAATTTCTTAGCGAAGTGCTATCGATTTATTATCGACGACTCATCGATGCCTCATAACAGATTCGATGAAACTTTATAATAAAATCAATGACATATTTTTAACCTGTCGATAATAAGTCAATAAGAACCCTGACTCGGCCATAACAAGCCGATAACAAAACAATAACTCCACCATAATATTTCGCGGTCGATACTAGCCGATAATAAAACGATCACTTTTCGGTAGCTGTTGTTACCGTTAAGAAGCCGACCAATCTCTTAAAAACCTCGAAATTATTTGTTGTGACTTATCATCAACCCCTGGGCGAGCTCCAGCTAACTTAAAAACTTTAGTTTTCTAGACGTCCGCATATAAATCTGGTACGCTCCAGTACTATCACTAGCCCGACGTTTTTTTTCGATACCTCGAACCTTCGGAGAGATTTAAGTTGCCTCTCATGAAATGGTCGAAACAATCTAAGTTCCCTAACCCACTAGAATGAACAACAGAACCAAACTTCCAGGTGTTAGACTAGTAGCCCTCGATTGTGTGACAATGGGCACTGTATCCGAAGTACGGTACCCTGCAGGCTTCTTCGACTCCAAAATTTTATGGAGATTATATCGGCCGGAAAGTAATACTGGTACGTAGATCTATTACTGGAAAATACTATGGAAGCAGTCCGTAGGCACTGAGATGGATATACACCATGATAGTAAAGCTTATGTTAGTGTAAGGAGCAGTGGACTGGAAATCACCAACAGCCCTTCGAATGCTGCATTTTTTTTTTATCGAACACCCATTCCCAACAATATGCTTATTGACTGGCTTCTCAAGTCCTTAATATATATAACGATAATCGAAATATCGAACAAGGTGGATTTGTATTCGGCCAAAGACTGTCACACTGGAAAATCGTATGGTAGAGTTTTTGTGAGGGTTCATATTTCATAGCCCTCGCCGAATAGGTTTTATCGTTGCAGCCAAATTCCCCCTACTTCGGCGGGACATAAGATGAAGTACTTGCAGTAAAGAATGTCGTGCATACTATAGTAAGCGCTAAAAGGGGAAAAAATGTCAACCAAAAATCCAACGGAATAGAGAACTTAAATTAATAAGGCAATCAGGCTGTATTGACGCTGTATGAACCTCCTCTTGTACCTGTCCTGAAAATTGTTTCGGAATCATTGATGGTGTTAAAATATGGAATAGTTCTACGAGTAAAGGAGCCAAAAGATAGTATAGATCGTAAGAGGCGACTCAAATACCAAATTTATTCAATGGGTTACCACCGCAATTTATAGCTTCTCCAACAAAATTCTCAATCTCAAGTACTCGTAGTGAATCCTGTTTCTTTAGCAGCCGATGCTCTGGCAACCACAAGTTCATCATCTAGGGGGTGGGAGTATGGGAGGGCCTAGATTGTTTCATGTGGTCATACTAAAACATTCCCGAGATGGTCGGGCTAAGACCATAATGGTGCTTGTTACCGGACCGTACCGGATCTATATCCGGCAAAGGACCATCAATCCCAAAACCTGCGGTGTGTTCTTATCTCTACAACAACAACATAGTATAGTATAGGATGCCCCTTGTTATCAACAGCATGTACCATGCGAAACTTAGTGACGAGCTGTATAAACTTTACTCAGTTATGAATATAGCGCGTCGGATAGGTGATAGAGGAAGGAAGCAGCGGAGGAAGATTTGATTAGCTTTGGTGTTCCCATTGCCGTTAACTATCGCAAGGCAGCAATTATGAACGCAGTAGGGCGGCTAAAATCGCCTATAGGCGGTTAATGAGTATGATTGAAAATGAGTTCCTTCATTTCATGTGTTCGGCCACAAAAAACACAAATAGATTCTCTGAGCGACGAAGAGATGGAGCTCAACCCACCTCTATACGGAATACTGTACGTTGCTGCGAGGGGTAGATATATGGTACTTAGATGGTAGGCGTTTTAGCGCTGCTTATAGTTTCACACTGACATTGGAGCTTTTGATGGATTCTCCTCTGAAAAAAGCCCGAACTGCTCGAAAGGTTATTCGCAGCGAATTGTTTAGACTGAATGCGTAAGTGGCGCGTGCGCCTCGATTACTACTTACTTCGAAAAATAATAAGAAATATAGTTTTCAGGAAAAGTATAAAAATTAGTACTTAAAATATCTCACCATTACTCCCCTTTATTGCTACTTTTATACCACAATTGCATTGCTTGCGGCGTTGCATGCGTTTTAGGCCTTTCAACTAAGTTTTTTTTAAGCCTTTGCTATCAACCAGTTTTTTGTTCTTGATTGTTGTTTTTTTTTGAAGTGATGCGTGAATACCGTTATTGTTGTTGTTTAACCAAATAGGCTAGTGATCGTTGTATAGCATGTGCCAACCGCATAACCAACAGACTTAACGACAGACATAACTAAAGCAAGCTCTGCTTCATATCACATCAGCAAGACGCCGATCGTTGCGAAGTTTTAAATCTCGCGTTTTGTGCAAACCAACCATCAGATGGAAATCGCATCTCGTTGTGCATAGACGGTACAAATTTGTTTCAATCAAAACAAAATAAAAGTATTTAAACATTATATGTTTGTAACTGCTATACAACTTTTATAGTTGCTAATTACTAAAAATAAAAAAATAAAAATAAAAGTTCTTAAATCAAATATAGTATTGAATAAAGTTGACCGGAAATCGAAATTTTGCAATTTATTGTGTGTATGTAGTGGTGTTGAACGAGCGAGAAAACAAAAAAAAAAATAATAATTTAATTGAACTCGTTTGATTTGAGGAGTATTAGTTTTTGCTGTGATATTTTTTTTTTCTAAGAAATTAAAAAAAAGTTGAAGATGTGGAAATTTGTAATTTATTTTGCGGCTTTCCAAATAATATTGGCGCAAAGGAGTGAAATACGTAAGTTGCATTTTGTTTTGTTGGTTAAGTGATTTTTTTTAATTAAATAAACACGATTTTGTGATACAAATGGTTTTTTCTTTTTAATAAAGCGGCTTTACTAAAGCTGGAAAATCGAGGTTGCAATTCCGTTCATTGGGTTGAACTACTGGCCGGTTTTTGTTGTAATTTTTACTTCCTTTTCAGTATAAATTTTGGAAATTTTGCAATCAAATTTTAATATGAACTTTCGCTAGGTTGTGCAGAGACCGCGAAATTAAAAAAACTGCCAAATTTTGAAATTTTACTTTTAAGTTTTATAGGCCCGACCCATAAGGTTTTTGATACAGCATCCTACTTATCTCTCAGCGCACGATGTTGCATCAAAAATCGTATGTGTCCATCACATTAAGCAACTTCGCGATGATCTATGAGCTCCAAACTGTGAGTTTAGCTAAGTGACCTATTAGGTTATACATAATATTTAGGATAAAAAGTGATGAGGTAGGAATCGAGATATTTAGAAAACCCCGTTAAAGCCTGTGTAATATTTCGATCGAAACTTAAGTAATTTCTCATTGAAACCTTACACAAAGTTCAGAAAACTATGACAATGCAATAGTTGAAAAAAAAGGTGACGCAAGAGTCGAGATAAAAAATTCATACGAAAATTGGAATCTTGGGTTCGGTCTTCAGGTGGCTCCCCATAAGCTAGGAACCTGAAGCTTTTGAACATAGCTGAAGTGCTTATTTTATTATTTTATACAGAATAAAAAGTTCTTTTAGATTAAGCAGGGACCATGATCTTTTGAGATATTTAGAAAATCCAATTATAGCAACTTGGTAGAAACTTGAAACCCTACACATAGCTCAGGTCACCGTAACAATGCGATACAATGAGAAAAAATTTTCGCTAGCTAGGGCGAGAGCCAAGATATTTAGGAAAATTGTTCAGATCGCATTACCGTAAACTTTTTAGTGACTACATATTGAGCTACAACCTTACAAGCTAACCTAATAAAACCGCACTGCGTTTTTTTAGCGCACGCAAACAACCGGCGTTTTTTGCCCTAACCGAAATAAGCATGCGTGCGTAATATATAATAAGTCAAATCTAAATGTCACGCAGCAAACTCAATTTCGGTTGCTCTCATACAAGTTGTATGTGTATGAGACATTTTTGACAGAAAATGACTTGCGTGCATTTATATTAGGTTGACCATTTAATACCCTCTCTGGCGGCCACCGTGGTGTGATGGTAGCGTGCTCGGCCTACCACACCGTATGCCCTGGGTTCACACCCCGGGCAAAGCAACATCAAAATTTTTGAAATAAGGTTTTTCAATTAGAAGAAAATTTTTCTAAACGGGGTCGCCCTCGGCAGTGTTTGGCAAGCGCTACGGGTGTATTTCTGCCATGAAAAGCTCTCAGTGAAAACTCATCTGCCTTGCAGATGCCGTTCGGAGTCGACATAAAACATGTAGGTCCCGTCCGGCAAATTTGTAGGGAAAATCAAGAGGATCACGACGCAAATTGGAAGAGAAGCTCGGCCTTAGATCTCTTCGGAGGTTATCGCGCCTTATATTTATTTTATATTTATTTAATACCTCAAACGTAGTTGAGATCCCGCTGACAATGCAATAAATGAGCGGAAAAATTCCGATAGAAGGCGTCTGGGTTTAGATTTTAAGAAATTGCGTACAAGACAACGAAATCTTGCGATCAACTTCTACGAAACTGAGCCGGGGCAATGCCACCAAATTAAAAAGATTGGGATTTTTGAGATATTTTTTCATGCAACTTTCCAGTGAGTTAGATAGCTTAAATTTTAAACATAGTTCAGAGGTCTATGTAAACCATGATTCAATCACAAGAGGTTTGCTCGACAGACAAATTTTTTGACAATTGCAGCCATTTTGCTCCCAAATCGAATTGACATCCGTTAACTGTGTTGTTTCTTTGCGATTTTTCGAAAAATTTTAGTAGTAGAAATAGGAAGCAATCATTTTACAAATACCCGATAAGTACTAAATTGCATAATTCCTAAGAACATTTATTTTAATTGTATGATTGTATGATGAATTTATTAACTATGCCATGATCTATTAGTGTGGCTGAACATGGGTTTTATGAAAAGTACGGACACCAAAGAATCGCGCACTTCCATAAACCTGTGAACAAACGAAACCTAAAACACCTCAATATGCATCGTTCAACGTCAAAAACTCGACTAGTAAATCGATTCACGTAAAAATGGCATTAGTAAATAATGAAGATGCCATAACGAAATGTACTCATTGAACACGTTAACTTATTCATTTCGTATGTTCGAAACATTCGTCTCCATTTAAGAATTTGGGGAATCGGTTTATATTTTGAATATTATGTATATTCGGACCTTGTGAGGTAGTATCAAACGAACGTGTTCCGAGTATTCTAAATTAACGGTTTATCCGGAACACTTCCATGAATACTTGACGTAAAGGAGCTTTCCGAAATTTCAGAATAAAAAGGTGAATACTCCTTGTGTTGCAGGACCGCATAAAATCTGAATTTTTCTGTCATAGTCAAGACCGGAATATGAAGTTCTAAGACAATAAGCCATATTCTTTTATTTTTTTTTGTTAGACCATGTCGGATGCCTTTTCAATATCGTCCTATCTCAAAATATTTTTCAAAAACTTCCTATTTCTTGATTTGTCACAAAAACGCCCTTTATTAGAATTAGATTGGAGAACGCCTCAGAATGCTTTTCATTAACTCCCTCTTATGTAAAAATGCATTGAACTAATGCTCATATAGGGAGTTTTCGAAACAAATTTTGATATATTGTATTTTTGAATAAAATTCTAAACCGACATAGCTTTTCTTCAATTCACGAAATATTTAGTAGAAAATTAATTTTTTCCTCCAAAACCTATTGGCATTTACAAATTTATTATCACTACTAATATACTAATTAGTAGTAACTACTAAAGGTACTTTTCTACTACAATTTTCGTTAAAGGGGATTTAATTATAACCCGGTTTCCTTACTTAGTAAAAGCAACTCGTCAAGATTTTTCAATTTGGGAGTTTCAAAGCTCTGCCGTCATTGAAGAACAAACCTAACAATTTTTGCAGCATTGTTTACTATATAGTTTGGCAGCTTAAGTAAAGGTTATGTTGCGAATAGAGTGGAAGGCAGTGGACTAGGCAGTCGAATGTCATATAATGAAGGAATGGTGTTCGGAGATTTTTCAAAGTTAAAAAAAAAAATGATAAAGGCTTTAATATAAATAAAACTATTGTTTTAAAAACAACAAAAACCCTATATATATTCTGTATACATAAATTTGTAAGGATTATCTCACTTTAAAATTTGAATTAAATAATCTAAAGTTTTGTTTTGAAACTGAGTCGAGAACTGTGCGTGTGAATGTGCGAATTTTCACCCGATCAGCTGTTAGTTGCGCTACTTGGTAAAATTTACAATGTTTTGCAGCATGATTCAATTACAAGAGGTTTGCTAGACAGACACACTTTTTGACAATTGCAGCCATTTTGCTCCCAAATCGAATTGACATCCGTTAACTGTGTTGTTTCTTTGCGAATTTTCAAAAAATATTAGTAGTAGAAATAGGAAGCAATCAGTTTACAAATACCCGATAAGTACTTAACTGCATAATTCCTTAGAACATTTACTTTAATTTTATGATGAATTTACATATTAACTATGCCATTATCTATTAGTGTGGCTGAACATAGGTTTTATGAAAAGTACGGACACCAAGGAATCGCGCAATTTCGTAAACCTATGAACATACGAAACCTAAACCAATTAAAAATTCATCGTTCAAAGTCAAAACCTCGACTATTAAATCGACTCACATAAAAATGTCATTAGTAAATAATGGAGATGCCATAACGAAATTTACTCATTGGGAAAAGAGAAATTGTATCTCTGTCCGGAGATATTTGCATTTGAAGTTGGCAACTTTCATGTGGTTGTTGTAATGTTTTTGTTCACTGAAAAAAATGTTGTGTACAAAGAGATTTTGCATGCATTTAGTATTGATCCCACCTCATTGGTGGACCTGCCAGGGTATTTTTTCATAAGCTCGGCCGAAGGCCGCCAACGCAACCCTGGGTCATTTTTCGGGTTTTCGTCAATATCTTTTGAACGAGCTAAAATTTTTATTTCCGCCTTCGAATTATTGTTATCGATATAATACGCGTCTTTTGACACTTCTTTCGATATTTGTGGGCGCGTATTAAAAGTCGACCTTCTGTTCTATTAATTCCGTATGTTCGGAACATTCGCCTCCATTTAAGAATTTGGATAATCGGTATATAATTGGAATATTATGTATATTCGGACCTCGTGAGGTAGTATCAAATGAACGTATTCCGAATATTCTAAATTAACGGTTTATCCGGAACGCTTCCATGAATACTTAACGGAAAAGAGCTTTCCGAAATTTCAGAACAAAAAGGTGAATACTCCCTGTGTAGCACGACCGCACAAAAGCTTAACTCTTCTGTCAAAGTCAGGTAGGAATATAAAGTTCTAAGACAATAAGCCATTTGCTTTTATTTTTCTTTTTGTCAGTTCATTGCGCCTGCTGAGTAGCCTATCACCCCATGTCGGCTGCTTGTTCAAAATCATGCTGTCTCAAAATATTTTTCAAAAATTTCCCAATTCAAGATTTGTCACAAAACCGCCCTATATTAGAGTTAGATTGAAAAACGCTTCATCTCAGAATGCTTTTCATTAACTCCCTCTTATGACAAAATGGATTCAACTTATGCTCATGTAGGGAGTTTTGGAAAAAATTTGAGACAGTGCATTTTTGCATAAAATTCTAACGTACGGCATTCTTTAAACAATTTCTGAAAGAATGACCAAACCAACATAACTTTATCAATTAACGAAATATTTAGTAGAAAATGAATTATTTCCCCAAAAAACGTTTGGCATTTGAAAATGTATTATCACTACTAATAGACTACCAAAGATACTTGTCTACTACAATTTCACTGAAGAGTATTGAATTATTCCCGTTTTCCTTACTTCGTAAAAGCAACCCGTCCAGATTTTTCAATTTGGGAGTGTCAAAGGTCTGTCATCATTGAAGAACAAACCTCTAGTAATTGAATCATGTATGTAAACTATCATTTGACAAGACGTTTCGCTGACGAAATATTTATAATAGTTTGCGCCCGAGGCGAAACGTTCAGAAACACCGTACCTTAAGAGGAAATCTTGCGACCAATTTCAAACCTCATAGAAAGTTCAGATGATCGAGAAAATAACAAAGCTCATACTAGATTTGGGATCTTTCGATCGATTTTTGAGTAACTTTCTAGAAAGTTAAAAATATGAAGTTTTAAACGTATTCAGAGGCCAAAGAGAGTGAAATTAAGAAACCATTAGGCTACAAACTTGAAGCTTCACACATAGTTCGGAGCACCGAGACACAAACATGCAAAATCAAAATAAGAAACAATATTTCGAAGTACTTCCTTTATATGAACGGTTTAAGACGCATATTGATGAATTTTGTTTTTGAAATTTTTACAATAGCTAATTTAAACCAGCTTGTCAAAAACAAAGCTATAAATGTAGGTTACATTATATAGATGTCCAATATCATCTTTATGGCAAAGTTTCCGATCTAGATGGACTTAAAGTAACTGCTCAGATAACTTGTTGTTGTTGTTCTTGTTGTTGTAGCGATAAAAACACTCCCCGAAGGTTTTGGGGAGTGTTATCGATGTTGATCCTTAGCCGGATATAGATCGGGTATATTCCGGTAACAAGCACCATTAAGGTACTAGTCCGACCGTCTCGGGAACGATTTAATATGACCACATTGAACCCTCAGCCTTCTTGCCAATGCAGTGCGCGCTAAGCCGATATCCATAAAGATGGACTAAGTGGCTGAGCAGTCAGTGACCAAGAACTGTCAATTCCACATTATGGTATTGTAACGAATTTACTGCAATTCCTCTTATTTGCAACCTTCTACTAACGTTCGAATCACTAAACTGTTGAATAAATAACTCCACTATTCAATAAAGCAAAATGGCCTTTATTAAAGTACTTCACAATAACACTTATACTTCGCAACTGATAGCTTGCCTAAACCAAACTGATTCTCGTGCCTCTACTGTTGCTGCTTTTTATACTCTTCGATTTCCTTGTTCCATACTTCTAGGCGTTTCCAGAATTTACTTAGCAGTAGCTAATAAAATTATAACTACAGATGTACGTGTATAGCTTCTCATATGCGCGTGTATATGTGAGTGTTACTTCCACAGATAATTGCCTACTTTTGGGAGCATCTCAGATAAGATATATTCATGTGTTTGCGCGGCTCTTCTCCGCTGGGTGTACTGACATATGTGTAGACATAATGATTGATTCGCTGCTTTATTGTTGTTGTGGCTTCATTTACTTAGCATCAGACTAGTGATGTGAGTATCACTTAGTGTCACTAATATTCGTAACAGTATTATGCGGGTCGTACCTATTAGATGATTTTTTGCTAGGCGGTATATTCGGCCCGAAACCAGATCGGCCGAAGAAGTAACGTTGGGCTTATCAAAGATAAAGGGCGCTACTTAAAACGGCTCGTTTTCTCCATTCTCGATATTAGACAGCTGAGCTCGCCGTACAAATGAATAACTGAACAGATGTTGACCGAGATATGGGTGACAAGTGCGAGAAAATGGCATTAAAAGCAATAACTCGCATCCAAAAAGCAAGGAAACCGCAACAAAGAGAAAAACGAGGGCCTGAGATGGGGACAGCATTAAGAGCTTTAACAGCGAGCGGATAAAGGCGACAAGCCATCTTTCTAGATGGAAAAAAGGAAATGAAATATCCAAACTTCAAGGCCGTGAGACAAGCTGGCCGTGACTATAAGACAAACATCGGTAAAACTGCAAGATATAGGGCAAGGGAAACTTGCAGTGTCGAGGAATCAAGTACCTCGAAATCTGTAAAACAGAAAGAGGATGGAATTATTAATAGCATGTCGGAAATAAATGGTGGAAAAAATTAACTGGTTGATTGGCCAATAGGAGGGAAGAAAGTGACACCAATTTACTCGGAAAAGCTAAAATGAGCTAACACTATGGCATCAGTTGTTTTCAGATGTTGTTTTCTTAACTTAGCAAAGTGTCCCTTTATGACATGGAAGATGTCCGGGAAACCTATTTAATATATCTAAGCTTTTACACCAGCTCATAGCAATACTGCTGAAGCAAACTTGAACTTGCTGTTCTTCTATAACGTGAAAAATGAAATATTTGGCACGTGTTACCTCCGAGGGGACTTGGGCGAGCTTCTTTTCCAAATTGCGACGTAAATTCCCTTCTAAATTGGTCATAAAGTGCTAAAAGGTAACGAAAAGGCTGATGATTTGGCAAAGGAGGATTCTGTACTCACTGAATTGACAATTTCCGATCCATTTCGGAGAAAAGGAGACCGTAGATGCATATGATCCATCAAGCAGGAAAGGCATGGACAGAAGCGCAGGGCTTCAGAATTTCTAAGATCATGTGCCACGCCTACGATATTAGACTCACAAAAGAGCTCATGTTTTCGAAGAGAGAAGACTTAAGGAGCAAGATGGCACTGCCTTCTGGCATCACATGCTTATAAATTAGGTCTCGTTAGTAACAGCAGATGTAGGAAGTGCCAGCTGCAGGAATAAACGGTTGAGCACGTTCTGTGTTTCATGCCCTGCACGCAGGTCAAGGCGGCAGCTACTAGGGGCGGTAGAGTTACCAGATCTCGAGGCAGCAATTAAGCTGGGTCCTAGAAAGCTTCTAGTATTTGCCGGACGGAATTATTCTATAACATGGATAAGACCTGGTTCCTGATTTGGGGTTTTCCGTTTGGTCGTCAAACAAATTTTGGTACGACTATGCACACATTCATTCTATGTGAGGTCTTTATTGACCTGCCAGTTCACCCTAACCAAATAAATTTTCTCCGGTAAAAAACGTAAAATTCCATTAACAAGTAGTTCTCAAGCATGTACTTCCATTAATTAAGCGTAATTAATTACTAATAACCATTGTTAGGCCGCACATATCAGAATACATATGTATGTATGTACATAAGTTAAGCTTTTTGGTGTTTTGTTGAATAAACTTATATATTATTAGGCCTGGAACCACTGCGACCTTTGTGTAGATCTATTGTGCATATATGTAAACCAGTGGTCGGCGTGTCATAGCTTAATTGAGCCAGAATTCTTCACACATACTCTTAAGGGCCCATTACTGATACTTAGCATAGAAATGCCTTGACTTGGCGTAAACTGGGCGACTTAGCCACGATTATACTCCACTTAGCGCATGCAATCTGGCATCATAATCAATAAATGTCAATTTGTATGACAAAATGTCAAAATGAAATGAAAACAAACAAATGGCATCTCAAAATGTAAACGTCACTTAGAACTTACAAAGAAAATCAAAATTCAACAGACTTCTAAAGGGCCCATTACTGATACTTAGCATAGACTTGACTAGACTTGAGAACTGTCACTTACAGTTCTGTTAAATGAACATTGCATGTTACTGATTACTCAACACATAGCAGCACTTAACTTTACTTGAATTCTGTTGAATTTTGATTTTCTATGTAAGTTCTAAGTGACGTTTACATTTTGAGATGCCATTTGTTTGTTTCTATTTCATTTTGACATTTTGTCATACAAATTGACATGTGTTGATTATGATGCCAGATTGCGGGCATGCTTAACCAACGAAACGATATCATTTCGTTTAGATAATCAACGTTAATAAACGAAACGAAGTCATTTCGTTTCGTTTATTAACGTTAAGATCGTCAAATTAACGAAATGATTTCGTTTCGTTTTCTGCCATATCAAAACGAAATCAAATCGTTTATGTTGATTATTAATTTCAAACTATGCTGGCAAAGCTGATTGATGGCGGAGTCATTAAAGGTGAAAGCATTATCCAAGCTGATTGCAACTTTTCTCATGAATTTTGACAGTACGAACATTCCTCAGAGTATTTTTGACATTACCACCAACGAATTACACAAACAAATTACATAGAGTTTGTGTGTGTATGTGCGCTCGTTGTTGCCACCTTACGGCTTCACCATGGCTATAGCATTGCCAGCACAATTCAAACATAAAGTATCACGTTTTCGTTAACGTTTTTAACGTTAACGAAAGCTTTTCGTTTCGGTTAAAAACGAGATACAATTTATCTTGATAATTTCTTTATCGATAAAATTTCGAAGTGTTTCAACGGAAACGGTGGAAATTTTTTGATAAACGATTAGCTTAACGTTAAGGTGCATCCCTGCCAGATTGTATGCGCTAAGTGGAGTATAATCGTGGCTAAGTTGCCAGGTTTACGCCAAGTCAAGTCAAGTCTATGCTAAGTATCAGTAATGGGCCCTTAAGTCAAGTTAAGTGTTGCTAAGTTTTGAGTAATCAGTAACATGCAATGTTCATTTAACAGAACTGTAACTGACAGTTCTCAAGTCAAGTAAAGTATATGCTAAGTATCAGTAATGGGCCCTTTACATGCCAACCTAATAAAACCGCACTGCGTTTTTTAGCGCACGCAAACAACCGGCGTTTTTTGTCCTAACCCAAATAAGCATTCGTTGCGACAATGTAATTGGTCCGTCACATAAGCACTTTTTCATATAGATGAGTTTAACACAAGCTTATGCATTATGAGTAGATTGCACGTATTTTTATGGAGAATGGTAGAATGAGCGACACTGGCGCCACCTGATATTGAAAAGTAGCCAACTTTCCAATTTTGTTCCAAGCAAATCATAAGAAGAAGAATTTGACATTTGCTTTGGCTAAGGGTGTTGGCACACTTTGCAAGTGAAATTATTTTTCCTACTGGTTGGTAATTTTTCTAACATTTTTCACAATTAAAAACTGTAATATAACAATCGAAATCGACACAAGATATGTTAGCAAGTATTTTTGTTGTATAGGGAGAATGTTTACAACAGTGCTTCGCGAAATTTTGTATGAGAGTGGGCAAAGGGTAATAAACTTCTATTGCCAAGTCTGAAATTCCTTCATATTTACAAACGAAACATCTTGGTTGATTGTGGCGATGTTATTGGAATGCATAAGCTTGTGTTAAACGCATCTATATGAAAAATGTCATTGTACCGCGGCCTCAAAGCATGCGTTGCAACAATGTAAAGCATGAGTGCAAACGTCAAATCTAAATCTCACGCAAAACAAAAATTAAGGCTCCATTACTGTTACTTAGCATAGACTTGACTTGGCTTGCGAACTGTCACTTACAGTTCTGTTAAATGAACATTGCATGTTACTGATTACTCAAAACTTAACTTGACTTAGAAGTCTGTTGAATTTTGATTTTCTATGTAAGTTCTAAGTGACTTTTACATTTTGAGATGCCATTTGTTTGATACCATTTCATTTTGACATTTTTTCATACAAATTGACATTTATTTAAAAATAAATTTCAACGCTGATTATGATGCCAGATTTTATGCGCCAAGTGGAGTATAATCGTGGCTAAGTTGCCAAGTTTACGCCAAGTCAAGTCAAGTCTATGCTAAGTATCAGTAAGGTGGGCTTTAGAAATCGAGTTAGGTTTTCACGCAGCAAATTCAATTTGGGTTGCTCTCATACAAGTTGTATGTGCATAAGGCATTTTTGACAGAAAATGAGTTGCGTTCATTTATATTAAGCCGGAGTCATTGGTGCCGTATGTCGTATCGCTGTATCCGTATCCCTAACGTAATCAGCTGTTTATCGTTACGACGGTAAACCAAACCCCAATTGGTTGGCTACGATACGGTTACGACCTTAGCGGCACCAATAATCGATTGCATTGATTCTCATATGGTTGGTCAAATCAGCTGTTATAAGGTTACCGATACGGTTACCGATAAAGCACCAATGCCTCCAGTTTTAGGTTGGCTTGTTACTCTCCATCGTTCAGTCGTTAGCAAGACAGCAACGAATAAACACTGCGTACGGCGGTGTTAAGATTCCCTGTGAGAAATATGGAAAGCGCAACTGTGAAGATGGTCTTTACATGTTCAAGATGGCTTTTTACCAGGGATGCACCTTAACGTTAACCTAATAGTTTATCAAAAAAATTTCCACCGTTTCCGTTGAAATACTTCGAAATTTTATCGATAAACAAATTATTAAGGTAAATTGTCGCTCGTTTTTAACCGAAACGAAAAGCTTTCGTTAACGTTAAAAACGTGATACTTTATGTTTGAATTGTGCTGGCAATGCTATAGCCATGGTGAAGCCGTAAGGCGGTAACAGTAGCGGACATACACACAAACTCCATGTAATTTGTTTGTGTAATTCGTTGGTGGTAATGTCAAAAATACTCTGAGAAATGTTCGTATTGTCAAACTTCATGAGAAAAGTTCCAATCAGCTTGGCTAAGGCTTTCACCTTTAATGACTCCGCCATCAATCAGCTTTGCCAGCAAAGCTTAAAATTAATAATCAACATAAACGATTTGATTTCGATTTGATATGCCAGAAAACGAAACAAAATCATTTCGTTAATTTGACGTTCTTAACGTTAATAAACGAAACGAAATGGCTTTGTTTCGTTTATTAACGTTAATTATCGTAACGAAATGATATCGGTTCGTTGGTTAAGCATGCCTGCTTTTTATCTTTTTTTTTTTTGTAAGCCGTTCCCATATTTTTTTAAACATTCTGCACTTCTCTCGTTGCGACACCCGTTTTAGTTTCGGAAATATGATGTTTTAAATGAGTGAACGCCACTGTTTTTGTACTATAAGATGTGTTAAGCCGTTTTGGCAAGCCAAGTTTCATATGCATTTACATGTAAAAATATCGGTTATTCTTTATAGCGACCACAACTTGATGAATTAATGGACTTGGGTATATTTCAAATTATTTCTGAATCAAAAACCAAGTTTTCCAAGAAGAGTTTTTAATAAATGCACGTTACCATTTAACTTTAATTTCCTGTTGGGATGCTCACGCTATCGCCCTCACTAATACACTTACATTCAAATTTTTGCCGACCCTGATATAAACTTATATAACAAAAACAAAAATGTCAACGTATGCCAGTGTGTTTGTAGAAGCCGCTTTAATTTTATGCAATTCTCTTTTCACGTCAAGAATTTAAAAGTGGCTCTTATATCTGACCTGTGGCCTCTGATCTCCGTTGTTCTATTATATTTGGATGATTATAGCTAAAAGTATCTTTAAATTGTTTAGCCCTTAACTATATTTGTACTTATGTGAGTGTACACAATATACATACATATATTGACAATGGAGCGGCAATAATAATCTCATAAAGCCCATTCGGTCAGAGAACAGAGTACATCTATACTGGGTCAAGGAAACGAAAAGTTGATAATGGACCCTAGCTTAGTTAGCCGAAATAACTGCTTTTTATTATGGACCACGTGCAAGTATACAAAGCCAAAATATAACTCATATACATACATTCGTCTAAGAATATAAATTTTATTGAGAAAATAAACTTGTTTTCAAGATAATTAATTATCATAACACAAGTAAATTTCAAGTGTAAGGTCATTTAACGGTGTGACAGCATCGTATCGTAACTATATAAATGATATAAATAAATAATTAAACGAGGAAGGCAAAGCTAGAAACTTAATCATATGTATTTGTACCAAAATCTACATTTTTTCGATGGCACCAAAAACGAAAATTCTTATAAATATAATGACATTCAATAGCTTATTTAATTATCAATAAAAACAAAACGGTTGATTAGATTTATAATTTTTCGAATCAAGCACTACTTTCAATGCGAAATTTCATTTGGCTACTGCTGCTGCGCATGCGTTTTGTCTACAGATCATAATTAGCATAATGAATCAAACAAACGTAATTCAATGTCTCAAGTGTTATGCATATATAAATATATACACAGTTTTGTGATAAATTTACATTAAAGTACAACGAACTTAATCTTTGAATGCTTGTTGAAATGTAAATATTTACACTATACAAAGATTTATCATGTGTTTTTTGTTAGAAAAGGAATTTAAAAAGTTTGCAGATCTATAATTACTAATACTAGTTTGTATTGAAGTTTTGGTTAGCCAATACTGCAAATCTAGAGCTGAAGGAAGTTAAATTAGTTTTTTTTTTTCAATAAAAATCGGAACTTTTGAATGTTACGTGATTTATTTTTGAGATCTTAAAGTAAGTTTTTAGCCATAACAAAACACATTTTGGTGAATGGTAGGTTAGGTTGAACTGGCCGGTCCATGAGGACCTCACATAGACTGAATGAGTTCGTAGTGTTAACAGAAGTTTGTTTTAACGACCAAACTGAAAAACCCTATCAAAAACCAGGAAATATGTTATAAAATAACTCCGTCCTCTTGGCAAACACTAGAAGCTTCCTAGGACTTAAGCCACTTGCTTTTTAGCTTTGTAGCTTTGTAACTGAATAGCAAATCTGCACTTAGACCTTTCACTGTGAAGATTTATTAAATATAATATTTTAACCTCCGCTGTCTCTACTATAGTTTTATTTGAAGTTTTAAGTTTTCGTATTGAAAAATCTTTTATGTGGGGCCACATTCACAGTTTCAACTCATGTGAAGTTTTTCAGCCACAAAAAAACTTTTACATTTTCATATTTTCCACATAGCAAAAACCATTGTGAATTCATACAAGTGGCGAATGTTAAAAAAAAAGTTCACAATAGTAAACCGCCTGGATCACCTGTTTAATCGCTGCTCGATTACTTAAATCATTTGCCCAATAGTGTTTTTCAAACATTTTTGTAGGGGACTGCTATATTGCATTTTTGACATATTTTAAAATATTCGCTTAACTGGCTGTTCATATTTTCTAAATTAACTCGATTTTAAAAACGAATATTAATATGTAATATTAGTTTGAAACACAAATGGGCAATTCATGGCACTTCAGTTTCTTAACCGCGAACAAAAAACAAACCCCTCTTCCATTCTCTGGCCATTCGCGACAGCCGTTCTCTCTGTCAGCAATTATTTGACAGGTAGGTATGGCAATGGAGGAAAGAAAAAAAAGGAAGAAAGGAAAGATTTTTCATTTGTATGAATTCACAATGGCAAAAACATATCTAAATATTCTATTTTGAGAATTTTTTTTAATTTATTCACATTTGGCCATAAAAAGCTTAACTTAAAAATCAACAGAAACCATTTGTCATACATGAATTTAAAAACTGCTTCTACCTTAAAATATTTTCCATCGCGGAACTATACAAGGTGGCAGCATGGTGACATACCTACAAACATAAATAAAAGTTCCATGTACTTTGTTTTTGTAAATTCGATGGACTAATATCAAAATCCTACTGCGCCGGAAGTTGATTTATCAAATCAAATAAAAAAAGTACACAAACAGCTGTCCCGTACTGCCACCTTGTACAGTTTCGCCATAATATCTTCCTATCAAAAATTTACATGGCATACATATGTATGAATTGTAGGTTTCCATCTATGTCATAAATCTATTTTATTAATCTAATTTTAAAAAAGTATTACCTTTCTAAATGAGTGTTCATTATTGTATTCTTACAGCCGAATACATAAAACAATGCCGGCGAGGTGATCCGCAATTGTTGGAGTGTTTTAAAGGATCGTTGGAACATTTGAGACCGTATTTATCACGCGGCATTCCCGAAATTGAGGTATGTAAATGTTTATATGTAAATTTTGACCTATCTAAATGTTAGCTCAAGCTGTTTCCAATCTCCAAAATGCAGCTTTATATTACTCAACGCTATTACAGACTTAGGCGCCGTGGCTGCGTGGTGTGATGGTAGCGTGCTCCGCCTACCACAACGAAGATCCTGGGTTCACGCCCCGGGCAAAGCAACATCAAAATTTTAGAAAATCTTTCTAACCGGGGTCTCCGCTCGGCAGTGTGTGGCAAGCACTCTGAGTGTATTTGTGCCATGAAAAGCTCTAAGTGAAAACTCATCTGCCTTGAGTGGGCCATAGTTCTATAGGTGGACGCCTTTTCGAGATATCGCCATAAAGGTGGACCAGGGGTGATTCTAGAATATGTTTGTACGATATGGGTATCAACCGAAAGGTGCTAATGAGTATTTTAAAAGGGAGTGGGCCCTAGTTCTATAGGTGGACGCCTTTTCAAGATATCGCCATAAAGGTGAACCAGGGGTGGCTCTAGAATGTGTTTGTACGATATGGGTATCAAATTTAAGGTATTTATGAGGGTTTTAAAAGGGAGTTTCCCTTAGTGGTATATGCGAAGGCGTTTTCGAGATATCGATCAAAATGTGGACCAGGGTGACCCAGAACATCATCCGTCGGGTACCGCTAATTTATTTATATGTGTAATACTACGAACAGTATTCCGGCCACGACTCCAAGGGCTTTTAATATCGCCCTACAGAACTATTTCATTTTCTTTTACTTAATATGGTAGGTGTCACAGCCATTTTACAAAGTTTTTTCTAAAGTTATGTATACTTTGCGTCAAACAACCAATCCAATCATCATGTTTTCCCATTTTCGTATTTGGTATAGAATTAAGGATTTTTTTTTTTTCATTTTTCGAAATTTTCGATATCGAAAAGTGGGCTTGGTCATAGTCGGATTTCGCCCGTTTTTAATACCAAGATAAAGTGAGTTCAGATAAGTATGTGAACTAAGTTTAGTTAAGATATATCGATTTTTGTTCAAGTTATCGTATTAGCGACCGAGCGGAAGGACAGACGGTCGACTGTGTATAAAAACTGGGCGTGGCTTCAACCGATTTCGCCCATTTTCACAGAAAACAGTTATCATCATAGAAGCAATGCTCTTACTAAATTTCACATGGATTGGTAAATTTTTGTTCGACTTATAGCATTAAAAGTATTCTAGAGAAATTAAATGAAAAAGGGCGGAGCCACGCCCATTTTGAAATTTTCTTTTATTTTTGTATTTTTTTGCACCATATCATTACTGGAGTTGAATGTTGACATAATTTACTTATATACTGTAAAGATATTCAATTTTTTGGTAAAATTTGACTTTTAAAAAGGTTTTTTTTTTTTTAAATGGGCGTGTTCGTCATCCGATTTTGTTAATTGTTATTTAGAACAGATACAGTAATAGGAGTAACGGTCCTGCCAAATTTCATTATAATATTTTCAACGACTGCCGAATTACAGCTTGCAAACCTTTTAAATAACCTTCTTTTAAAAGTGGGCGGTGCCACGCCCATTGTTCAAAATTTTAAAAATTTTCTTTTCTGCGTCATAAGGTCAACCCACCTTCCAAGTTTCATCGCTTTATCCGTCTTTGGTAATGAATTATCGCACTTTTTCGGTTTTTCGCAATTTTCGATATCGAAAAAGTGGGCGTGGTTATGGTCCGATTTCGTTCATTTTAAATAGCGATCTGAGATGACTGCCCAGGAACCTACATACCAAATTTCATTAAGAAAGCTCAAAATCTACTCAAGTTATCGTGTTCAAGGGCAGACAGACGGACGGACGGGCATGGCTAAATGGATTTCTTTTTTCGCCCAGATCATTTTGATATATAGAAGTCTATATATATCTCGATTAGTTTATGACGTTACGGGGTACCGTTATGCGAACAAAATTAGGCGCGAGCAGAGCTCACAGAGTATAATTAAAAGGAGCACGACGCAAATGGGAAGAGAAGCTTGGCCTAAAATCTCTTCTGAGGTTATCGCGCCTTACATATATTTTCTTTTTATTACATACTTAAATATTACGCGTAAACGCAAAAAAATTGAATGTACCTTTATAATTTTAAATCCCAAAATTCTTTTACAAGAGCTATTGTTAAAGTTTTTTAGTCAAAATTCAACAAGATTATGTCTGTATTAAAGGAAAAATTGCCTTCTAATTTTTGGCCCATTTATATAAAGGTAGTCCTTAAAATTTTTTTATCTTCTTATTTTCACTTTTTTAGTGCTGCATACGAAGAGGCATTTGGAATTTTGTGTTCTGACGGCCCCAGTTTCAAGTCTCTAGCTCACAGGGAAGTTACTTAAAAATCGATTGCAAGAGTCCCCTCGTTTTTCAAGGATTTGATGTTATCTTGACTACCGCGTCACCTAGCGGAACTTTGTTTTCTATAAGATGTATTGTCACCAGGCCTCTAACTAAGTGCTAAGTTTCAAGTCTCTATGGATTGAAAGATTCCCAAATCAAAATTAATTCTCTTAATATCTCGATCCATGCGCCACCTAGCGAATTTTTTTGATCAAATATTACATTGCCACCGGGTTCTGACTCACGGCCCAAGTTTCAGGTCTCTAGCTCACCGGGAAGTTACGTAAAAATCGATCGCAAGATTCCCCCCGTTTTTAAAGGATTTGCAGTTATATTGACTAGCGCGTCACTTAGCGGAACTTTGTTTCCTATAAGTTGTATTGTCACCAGGCCTCTAACTAAGTGTCAAGTTTCAAGTCTCTAGGTAACCGGGAAGTTAGTTAAATATGGATTGAAAGATTCCCAAATTAAAATTTGTTTTATTACCACCTCGATCCGCGTGCGCCCCTAGCGATTTTTTTTTTTTTTAACAAATGTTGCATTGTCACCGGGTCTGACCCACGGCCCAAGTTTCAAGTCTCTAGCTCACCAGCAAGTTACTCAAAAATCGATCGCAATATTCCCCTCGTTTTTCAGGGATTTGTAGTTATCTCAATTAGCACGCCACCTAGCAGAACTTTGGTTTTTATAAATTGTATCGTCACCAAGCCTCGAACTGTGTGCCAAGTTTCAAAACTCTAGGTCACCGTGAATTTAGTTAAAAATGGATTGAAAGATTCCCAAATGAAAATTAATTTTCTTAATATCTCGATCCATGCGCCACCTAGCGAGCTTTTTTTGATCAAATATTGTATTGTCACCGGGTTCTGATCCACGGCCCAAGTTTCAGATTTCTAGCTCACCGGGAAGTTACTTAAAAATCGATCGCAAGATTCCCTGCGTTTTTTTAGGGATTTTAAGGGATTTTCGTTTATCTCGATTCGTCTGCCACCTGGCGGCATTTTGTTTTCCACGAATTGTAGTGCCATCGACTCACAAACCATGTGCTAAGTTTCAAGTCTCTGGATCACCGAGAAGTTAGTTAAAAGTCGATCGCAAAATTTCCATTTTAAAATTAATTTTCTGTATATCTCGATCCGTGCGGGACCTAGTGGATTTTTATTCACTTGCATTGTAATGTCTCCCAGATCCGAACTATGTTCTAAGTATCAAGGGTCTAGCTAAACGGGAAGTTACCGAAAAAGACTTTTCCGTGGGTCAAAAATTCGTATGGAAATGAGGGGACAAACACGAAAGCGACTTAATATAAAGGTATAACAAATGCAATATATTTTAATATACTTACATATCTACACATTTTTTATTTATTTATTTTATTTATATGCTGCAAGTATTGAAAAAAAAAGTTTAAATTTGCAATGTACAACAAAAACATCAAAAAAAACTTCGCAATTGGAATTACATAAATATCCAAGCACAAAAGATGCGTATGGAAAATTTTATTGTTGATGTAAGATATTACAACAGTGAAATGGTTGGGAGCCATTAGGCGTAATGCATTTGCTATCGTAAAACATATGTAACTTACGTGTTTAAACTCATTTGACTCACCGGCATGATGGAGCCAGTATATATACATATGTATAACTGAGTAAAAACCGTTAACGCTTTTATTTCACTTTCCACTTAAATAATTACAAAAAGATAATAATAAAGTAAGAAATGCTTAAGTATAATTGTAATTGCAAAATGCAATCTCTAAAACTTAAATTAATATATTAGCATATCGTTATTAGTCAATTAATTGAGGTACTTCGCAGTCGCAATTTAAACAAAGGGCAGGTTCATGGAGTTCAAAGTTTTTAATTACATTATTTAGGTATTATTTAAGGTTATGACATGAACTACCGGAGCTACACCCAGTTCTTTGTAGACTATTAAAGGTACCTCGCAAATCTATCATCCATTCTATCTAGTGTGAAATTCAGAGCACAAGCAGAGTTGAAACATCAAAAAAGGTTATTGTTTATTTGCACATTTCCAAAAACATATTTTGCAAATAAACCCTATGCGTAGAATTTCTTAACTGTTTAATGTTAGCAATATATTTTGTTTAAAATTTTTGTTAAACTCGAGCAAAAAAAAAAATATATATTTCATGTTTAAGAGTTATTTTGTGAGTTTAACAAATATGCGTGCATACGTCTAGCCACGTTGCTCGTTAATCAATGACTAAAACACTACCACTACGATAATTTTACTTTTAACAACACAGCCATAGTTTAAATTTTTGTGGCCTGGGGTCCAATTTTAAATGGAGTCGTTCTATGAGGTGACGGTTACTGCTTGATGCATAACTTTGCACTAGTATTTATTGCGGTACCATTTTTCATAATTTATTTAATTATTTGGGAAAAATTTAAACAACGTGAGATCTGGACGGACAAGGCGACAGCTGTTTCGAGTATACCTTGTAAATCTCTTCAAAGCCTTTTCTCCCGGGAGTGGGATTTGAACCCGCACTCCTACGATGGTTGAAGTGTTACAAACGCATTCAGCCACGTCATGCCTTAGTTGTTGTAAAGTTTTTCCCAATTGCCTTCTTTTGCATATATTATTCTTCTACACACTTCATACTTCGTATGTAATTATGTTCTCCCTCCCGGGAGAAAAGGCTTTGAAGAGATTTACAAGGTATACTCGAAACAGCTGTCGCCTTGTCCGTCCAGATGTCACGTTGTTTAAATTTTTCCCGAATTATTAAATAAATTATAAAATTGTTTTTGTTTTTATCGGCCTATTGATAAATGATTCAAGGTTCGATACGAGCTCAATGCCAGAACAATAATTAATAATTGAGCTCGAATCCTTGAATCATTTATCAATAGGCCGATAAAAACAAAAACAATTGTTAATAAACCATGAGCACTTGGGAATGTCAAAACAAAGTAATTGACAATAAACAAATCCAGCATTATCAGTATTTGCAACAGATGGCGCAACACTGAATAAATATAGTTAGTAAGAAGGAATAGAAGTAGCGATTTGTCAGTGAAACAAACCACCGCTGTATAGCTAAATGGTTAGCGCAGCGTGCCTAAACCGTACTGATGATGAAGGCTTAGCACCCTTCGAAATGGATCTATCTGCGCAGCTATGGCAGGTTGTCTGACAAATTTTCTACTTACTATTCCAAAAACAAAATACAATTTTTCAAATTTGGAAAAATTAAAAAATAACAATAATTATCATTAGAAAAAAATTATTGTTCTGCCCTTGAGCTCGAATCGAACCTTGAATAAATTATAAAATTAAAAATTGCTTCAAATAAATGTTTTTATACATTTAAAGCAATACGGGCAATCGCCGATTAACTCATACAAATAGGTATCATTTTCCGATTGAACAATTAGTTGGCCTTACTTCTCCTGAATCTAGTACTCAAACTAGTAAAGGTGTAACCGCAAGTGAACCAGTTATGAGTACTTTTCTGTTGCGTAGCGTCCCTGAAGGGAAGTCAGTAACTAGAGATCAAAACTTCTGGTTCAGAACTAGATTTTAGCACCAAATAAGTACTAGTTCGATTGAGACAAGATTTTCTGTAGTTCAAAAATGGATTTTAATATTTAACATGTATTTGATAAATATATAGTCTACAAACAAATTTTCTTTTAATAGCTTTAAGGAGTTTCGACTATGAGTATGCCTTCTTTCATTACACCTTAAAACCATTCCCACTCACTTTCCCACTGGTTCGAAACTGCAGAAAAAGGGCATGAGATCGTACTCGAATTAGTATGTAGAATTTTGGGCCGGTTCGGAAACAACACAATAGAGAAAATTAGCATTCGTCAACGTTCTGCACAAAATAGGGTTTTCCTAAATATTCTCTAAGGGGTTACTTGTATTTGTATCAATATTATTTCTTTATTTAGAAATGGTACATTTGCCAAAACTCTGGTCAAATCAAACACTAGTCATATTAAATTGTTCCCGAGACAGTCGGACTTGATGGTACTTCTTAGGGGTGGCGTTCCGGATCTATATCCAGCTAAGGACTATTAACATTGATAATACTCCCAAAAACCTTCTTGGACTGTCTTTATCTTTAAAGCAACAATAAAAGCATCTAAAATGGTTATTTTCCCATTGGACTGAGTCAGCCAACGGGGTGAGACTTAAACTATCATTGGATATTAAACACCTCGCGTAACTAAACCAGATATACGTAAATGTCTACATATAGTATACATGTGGTACAGAGCAATCATGAAATCTATCTTATTCTGCTGCATTATGCAATGGTGGGAACCTTTCCAACGAAGGATGGGAAGTGTGCAGCGATCTGCTGAAAAGTTTATATGAAAGACGCAAATGAGTCCTCCTATACCATACACGAAAAATATGACAGTGGAGATCAACCTTCTTTAGTTAGGTCTGTAAGGCAGTTAGGCTGAATACAGCCCTGTCTTTAAGCGATATCTTATTTGGATATGCCAGAATTTTGTTTATCATTCCCAAAAACTACCGTTAGCTAAGACAACACGATCCTAGCTATAGATAACAAGTTGTCGCAGAAATAGTATGAATTCTATACTCAAGATCCAAAAACTTGGATATGTCTTTCGGAGATCCTTGCGAGCTGATGCCGAAATACTTTCACATAGTTCTGGTAACAGCTGGACAGTGAAGCATAAAGTGCCAGAGAACAGGGGGTTTCCAGTACGCTGAGACGTACTACATGTGCTCCCATTTGAGATTGATCCTTTAAAATTCTTATAACCATTGATAGAAAAGCCTTGGTGAACCCAATAATTTCACTCGTTGGTAATACAGTTGAACAAACGCATTTAATAGCCACTTGACTATTAGAGTAGATGTTGAATTCTCTAACCGTAGTAGAACTGAACGGCATCCCCTCCACCGCATTCTTAATTATGACAACGTCCGCTTGGAAGACGATGCAGTGATCTAGCAACTTAAACTCGCAGCTAATAACCAGCTTCAACGCGTAAGCTATTTAACTAGTCCACTGCCCCATATAAGTTCCTTTTCTCACTACTCTCGCGAGATCTCGCAGGTACTTTGCACAATTTCTAGAAAGCACCGATATACCTGGGTGGTTAATATTAAGGAAAGACCTACCGCGACCAGGTTTCTTCAACGGTTAATGAGCTTGGCGTTCCTCGGGTACCCAATATGTGTAGATTTGTATTCCATATCGTGTCCCTACCCATATATCAAGTTATTTGTTAAGATTATACTAAGATTGTTTTGATTTAAGGCTTTAAAATTTTAAAATTTTCATAAAAGCCTGCAATCATCCACTGCCATTTGTTTCATTGCAGTTGCCGTCCGTTGAACCATTCCGAATGGATGCGCTATCACTGCAACTAACCGATGGTCCACAAGGCTATAAAATTACATTGAAAAATCTTGAAGTGCTGGGCGCTAGTAATTTTCAGGTGAAATCCATGAAATTGAGTGAAGGTAATGAACCATTTAAAGCGCACATTACAATGCCTAAATTGAAGATCGAAGCGAAATATACAAGTTCCGGTGTATTGCTGATAATACCAGCTTCGGGTGGTGGAGATTTTCATGCCACTTTCGGTGAGTATGACAATGAAAGAATATAACAAAAAAAAAACGTATGATTCAAATTTTTAATTCATTGTTTGTTTCCTAGATGGCGTTACCGCTGATCTCACTGGTAAAGTGTCTTCTAGCGAAAAGGCAGGACGCTCGTATCTCCATGTCGACTCTCTCAGTCTGGTATTGAATGTAAAAGATGTGACCATGAATATATCTGGCGCCTTCAATAATAATCGAATTTTACGTGAGTATACTAACTTTATATTAACATTTTTATAAAACACTCTCCATATATCTCTTTTTCCTTTAGTTGAGGCCACAAACTTGTTCCTACGCGAGAACTCCCGCATAGTTTTGGAGGCTATGCAAACGCAACTGCAAAAGCGTTTGGCTCAAGAGTTTGGAAAATTGGCAAATCAGCTACTGAAACATGTGCCCGTAGACTGGTTTTATTCGGATTGAGGCTTTATTTAGTTTGAATGAAGGCTCAAATTGACAACTTACTTATTTTTTGTAAATACGCCAAAAGTTTAGATATCGCTCTAAAGCTTACTTCGTCCTTTACTTTTTTCCTAAACATTCCGATGAAAACCACATATTAAGAATTAAGTCTTGTGAAGTTATTATGTATTAGTTTGTATTTGTAAATAGTCTGGTCTTAAGTTGATGATTTATAGTTAAGTTTTACGTATATAAGTTTATGTTTATGTTATGCTTGCGTAACAATAAATTGTACTTGCTCTTCAAATATATTCTCAATTTATATGTAATTATTAATTTGTGTGGTATTATGTGAATTTTTAATCAATAACATCGAGTTACGACGGACAGTTAATAAGAACTTTTAATTTGGCATAGTACCTGAATATATCGGGTCGGAGCTCAACTCACAGAAAGTTGTTGTATATTGGATCACAGAAAGTTGTTTGGGAGACTGTAAAAGCAAATGCCTTTATTACATTGTTACTTAGGTACTATGAATCCGTGGCTGAAATAAAGGAATGCTGAAAACGCCCGGTGAATGCCGAACCAGGATTCCAGGTTGGAATTCGAGCTCAAGGCCAGAACAATAGTTTTAATTATAATTCTTGTGTTTTTTTCTTAATTTTTTTTATATACATAGCAATTTATCAGTCAAAAAAAACACTGCTGTGTATCTTAATGGTTATTATTATTAATAGGCCTGGAAGCATTACGACCTTTGTGTAGATCTATTATACATGACCTTTCGGCCTAATTTTGTATGTGGATGCTTCTGATATATCTAAGTACCTCTTCAGGCTTTTTACTCTATATCACATAGGATTAAGAGCCACACCAACTAAATAGGGGAGTCTCTGCTTTCCAGAGCGACGCATTCGTAGAAAATGTGAACCGGCGTTTCATCCTCCAGATCACAGAAACGACCAAAACCCCCCCGCGGGTTAGGGGGGGTCAGAATATACCCGCGGTAGGTATGCCTGTCGTAAGAGGCGACTAAAATACCAGATTCAAGGGGCTGTGTAGCGCAACCCTGCAGGTTGCCAGCGCAACATATAGCTTCTCCAAACCCAATTGTCAACCTCACCTATCCGCGGCGAATCCTGTTTCACTAACAGACGAGGCTCTGGCGACCCTAAGCTCCTTATGGAACTTGGGGTTTGGGAGGGAGGGGATGGCCTGAAGGTTTAATGTGGCCACATAAATCGTTCCCGAGATGGTCGGGCCAGCACCTTAATGGTGCTGTAGTACCGGAGCGTACCGGATCTGTATCCGGCAAAGGACCATCACATCGATAACACTCCCCAAAGCCTTCGGGGAGCAAACTTATCGCTACAACAACAACAACAACCAATTTGAGTATCGGATAGATTTAACTTACGTATAGTACCTAGTGAGAGTTCGTAGGTCCTCCCTGCTTAGATTAATGAGTTTGGCTGATACTTCCGTTGCCAGAAGTATAAACAGTTTGGCCTGTCTTTTCCCTGGGCAGTCAATCCAGTGATTTCTGAATTGGTTTGCTTCCAAGTTACTTATGGTTTCCTTGGTGTGTGCTTTTGTGAGTTCGCAAAAGGGCTGTAGACCATAGAATGCTGCTGTAGCATCGTGCTTTGCGAGCTAACCTGCATTTTCATTACCTTCATGTCCCTGGTGTCCGGGAACCCATCCTAACAAAAACTTGTTTTTGGCTCCCAGCTCATTAAGGATTTCAATGCAGTCATTCACTAGCTTAGATGTAACTGTGTGGGATTGCCAGGCTCGCAGAGACGAATGGCTGTGCGACATAATGTAGATGCTCTTCGAGGATGGGTCTCCCCGTATACATTCCCTACCGCAAACTCCTATTGCGCAGCATGCCTAAAGCGTACTGATGATGAAGGCTTAGGAACCTTCGAAATGGATCTATGTATATGCGCAGCTACGGCAGGTGTCTGAAAAATGTTTCGTCTTCTATTCCCACTCAAAAAATAACTTTTCAATTATAGTAACATTAAAAAAATAATACATTTAAATGTTCAAAAAGCTCAAAAGTTGTAATATATCGATTGCTTAAACATTTCGTAAATTGCAGGGGCGGATCCATGGGGTCCGATTATGACTTTTCCATACCATATTACCGTCATGCTTCTACTTGAAACACATTCTGGTTCCACATTCTCTCCATGGCCACGGTGCATGTGTAGCCTAGAAGAATGTATGCGAGCTTGGTTTATACGATTTAATCACTCATAGTAAAAATTAAGTGGGTACTTGAAGTTAGTTACAGCTTTTAGACATAATTTCCTATGGAGTATATGTATATCAAAAAAGCTGCAACTAACTTAAAGTAACTACGAAATTTCGACTCTAACAGTTGACCGTCACACGGTGGGGTATTTGATCAATCTAGCTGGCCAAAATTAAAACAGCAGTTATTTCTGTTCAAAAAGTGGTTGGCCTACTTCATTGTTATGAAAGGAAATATTTAAAAGTAAATTCACGGTGTTCTGCGCAGAATTACTATGGATCGGGCCCCGGTTTCGGATGGACCATCCGTTCGTCATATGAACCATAAAATGATTATCACAGCTCCCTTTTTCAAATTCCCAGTAGTAGGCAGTAGGGCTGGGACTATTCGCATATTCGAATATCCGGATATCCATACGGATATCCGTTGACACGGATAAAATCCGGACGGCATGGATATGCGGTTAGTATTCGTTTGTGAAACTATCCGGATATCCGGATTTATGAAAATCCGGGTAATTACCGTATTTTTGGATATCCAGTGGAAGCAACAAATTGATGTACCGTATATGTTTATTTAACATTAATAACAATAAATTCGTTTAGCATTTAAATCAATTAACAGGGAATAAAAAAAGGCTCGTATTGAGAAATATGTAATATGATGTTAAACTATTTTCTTCTTGTTCTGGTGTAAGAAAACAAGTGCCGATATCTTTTCCCGACTCAAACAATGTCATGTGGGACGAACTACATTTCCAGCACTTGAAAATACCCTTTCAGAAGCTCTTGAAGTGGCAGGTACCGCAAGATACATTTTGGCGATTTTCGACAGATTGGGATATATTTTTTCATGGCCTTGCCACCAATTGCTGGCACTGAGATTATGGTTTATTTGTTCTTCGAACAAGCAGCGCTGAAACTCGTCTCGTGTCATTGTCATTATCATTTAGGAGTATATCCATGACCGTGAGATCACTGTTTTCCGGAGCTTGTTTTTGGGCATTCATATCAGCAGTACCCATTATATTGCACATGATTTCTTATTTTGTTACGAAAAGCATCGGTTTCAACATGTTTCAACTGTTTGAACCTCGGATAAAGACAAATCGCCATATGTGCAATACTGATATTTTCCAGAGATGGATCTTCAATGTATTCAAAAGAACAACGTCTTCACAAGTCTGCAGCTACTTTTTCTTTGAATGTTTTTTCCATCCTCGTATCAGTGTGAATGTATGAATGATAGGTTTCACTTTAGAAATTGTAATCTCGCTGCCACTGCTCAGCACATTTGTTGCAATTTCGAAAGGGGCGAGTAAACTTATTGGAACATCCACTGCATCCCAGTTACTGCCCGAAATTGCGATATTTTAATCAGCCTTGTTGTTGAAAATTGAACGATCAGCAATTACTGCAGCAATAGAAGCTTTAAGCTCTTTAACTCTTTCCAACATAAAAATAACTGAATTCCATCTAGTTGGACAATATTGGATTAGTTTTTTAATTGTCTTTTCAGTTTGTATTAAATGTTTCTCGAGAGTATATGTACATTTACTCGAATGCTTGAAACTCATCACCAGTTTTGAAACCTTTTGGATGACTCCACAACATTCCGGTAGTTTTCGCGTTGTCGTGTACAATAGTAGTGGCGCTTTCTTTGATATCCCATTCTTGCATGCCATTTCGAAGCGAGTCTTCTAAATTCTCAGCTGTGTGGCTTTCAGTCATTTCTTCGGTGAGCAAATTGAAAGAGCGGGGAGTCCAGTTAGGATCGAAATAATGCGTTGTAAGTCCCATATAGTATCGGGTGGCTCTTGATGTCCAGAAATCAGTGGTCAAAGCTATATCAGATGCTGAACTGAGAATTTTCTTAACTTTCTCTATTTCACGGTTATGCATGGCTTGAATTCTACCGAAAATTGTTTTGCGACAAGGAACTAAATACTCTGGCTCGAGAACATTAACAAACTTCTTGAATCCATTACATTCCACCAATGAAATAGGCAATAAGTCAATAGCAATCATATTAACCAAAACTTGACGTTTTTTGGACATATACTTATTGCGAACAGCTTGAGCTACGCGTGATGTTCGAACTTTCTTCATGTGGGATTCTGAACATTCCGAATTGTGATCAAAATTAATTTGTGATGAACTGCTACTCCGCTTATATTGTGGCGCTGATCCAGAGAGAAAAGCTGCGTCCATTCTCTTGAAGATGGAAAACCCGATAGTGGCTCCATAGACTTGATGTCGATATTTTGTTTTGTAGCGGTTTTTCACAATATAAACACGTGGCACTGTTCTTATTTTCACTTTTTTGGAAATGATTCCAAATCTTGCTGACTATTTTAGCACTCAGTATTAGTTTAAATTGAAGCTTTGTAAAATTGTAGCTTTTAAATTTTGACGTTAATTTAATAATATACAAACATATTTTGTGAATACTTTTTCGATGTTTGCTTCGATCAATTCTGATATGCAGATATTCAACTTTTATATTTCAGTATCCGGACATACGGATATCCGGATTTTCCATTTACGAATCCGGATAGCCGGATTTTTTGCTTAGCTATCCGGTTATTCGAATATCCGGTTTATCCGGTTAGTTGAAAAATCCGGATGCAGTTCACAGTCCTAATAGGCAGTAATGCGCTAGCAAAACTAACTGTTTATGCGCGCTTGAACCCACGCCTTTCCCGCTTGGTCGATCATTTGCACCTCTCGCCTTCGCTTAATCTCGCCCAGTCTAATTGGAACGTCTACGAAGCAAGCTTCAAGGGATGCGCCCTTTTTAGCTAGTTCGTCCGCTTTTTCATTCCCATATATTCCCATATGCCTTGGGACCGAATATAGATGTATGCTTCTCCCTGTTCCGATTCTCTCCAGAGACTGCTTACACTCCAACACCCATTTAGATGTTGTGATATGCGATATTATTGCCTTAATTGCTGCTTGATTGTCAATATAAAAGTTAACACGGTTGCAGCTTAAGCTATTCTCCTCCAGGGTTTCTACTGCTTTGGTTACGGATAATATTTCCGCTTGGAAAACGATACAGTAATCCGGCAGCCTGTAGGATCTACTTATTTCCGGATCAGCACAGTATACCCCAGACCCAATTCCTTCCACTACTTTGGAGCCATCTGTGTACACATGTGTCGTCTCGTCCGCCATTTGCGCACCCTTGCACCAACCGTTCACCTTTGCTGTGGCTTTAAGATCTCCCTCGAAGCGCAGATAGGAACCAGGTAGTCTGTTCGTCTTGTGATTGATGACGCTATACCACTATGGCCATATGGTCGGCGCTCAAGCTGCCCCGAGGCACCGAGCCTGGTTGCAGTTGTTAATGCTATGTTCTTTGCTACGAGGTCTACAGGTGGAATGTGCAGAAGCACCGATAGTCTGCATACCCCCTCTAATTTTTTGAGTTATGTTGTTTTTTGTGTGGCTTTCCACCAAACAAGAACTCCATAGTATAGAATAGGGCTTACAATCGCTGTAAAAACCTAATGAGAAAGAGAAGGCGATAAGCCCCAAGTACACAACAGCATTCTTTTACATGCATATAGTGCCGTTGAGGCCTTCTTCACCCTCTCCTCCACGTTGAGCTTCCATGACAGCTTACTGTCTAGGATGATTCCTAGATATTTTGTGCAAGGTTTCTCCTGTAAAGTCACCCCTCCCAACTTTGGCCTGGTTAAATTTGGGACCTTGTACCTCTTTGTAAACAAGACCATGTCCGTCTTCTCCGCATTGACTTTCAGCCCGACATTAGATGCCCAGCTATGAATATCCCGAAGCGCCCGATCCATCAAAAAACTAATCGTTGGAAGGCACTTTCCACTTATGACAATTGCAACGTCATCTGCGTAAGCCGTAAGTTTTACGGGTCCCTCATCGAATCGCCTAGACAGTTGGTTGATGACCAGAGTCCACAGCAGAGGTGATAGCACACCTCTCTACGGCGTGCCCTGTCCACGGATTTCGTGGCCTCGTACAATCCCCATTGTGATAATCTTCCTGCAATTTAACATGCAGCCGATCCATCTGATTAAGGCGGGATGTACTTTAATGTAATTAAGACCATCCATAATCGCTCATATAGAAACATTATTGAAAGCCCCGGTAATGTCCAAGAAGACTCCTAGAGCATACTCCTTATATTCCAGGGATTTCTCTATGCTTATTACCACCCTATGCAATGTAGTGTCTACCGACTTGCCTTTGGTATACGCATGCTGTGTTGTGGAGAGCAGCTTTTCATCCGCGTTGGACTTTATGTACACATCTATCAGCCTTTCAAAGGTTTTGAGCAGAAATGATGTTAAGCTAATGGGTCTATAGGAAATAAGTTAAAAACAGTAACAATTCTATATTGTTGCATAGCATATTTCCATATCATATAATACCTAAACAAAGTACACGCATATATACCTATCAAGCATTACAAAATTTGCATTGAAAACGCAATGAGCAAAGCAACATTTTGAACAGCTGATATTCCTGCCGATGGGTATATGTTGCTAACCGAAGCATGCTTTGAGATAAAATAAAATTCATTGTTTTCTTTTCTAATAATGCATTTGTTTTTATTGTAATTAAGTATTGAAATTTTTAGTAGTTACACAACTTATTTATTTATTAATTTTTTATTTAAAATTTCTCTCGCATTTCAATGTGCATTTCCAGCTCATCCAAGCATTTACTCAATTTGATGTTACTTCTTTAGAGCA
The DNA here is from genome assembly GCF_040869045.1 of Eurosta solidaginis. NCBI lineage: Eukaryota > Metazoa > Arthropoda > Insecta > Diptera > Tephritidae > Eurosta > Eurosta solidaginis. The sequence continues at coordinate 68,209,230 of NC_090319.1, read as the reverse complement.
TAATTTAATTCAAGGGTTTATACATTGTTTTTATTTTATTACTTTATCGATTTATTACTACCGATTTACATACATACATAAAATTTTTTCATATGAAATTATGTATATATATATATATATATATGTACGAGCATTATTATGTTTTACGTAGTTAATGCAAATTTATACAATTTTATTCAAGAGTTCCATTCCACCAACTTCATCATGAATTGCATTCTTAGATACATCAGTCGAATATTTATGTTTCATTGATTTTACTATTCTGACGAAACTTATATAACACATTTTTATTACATTTTTTCAAATTATTTTATATATTTTTAACATAACTTTTTGAAATGGGAATTATTGTAATGATTTTAGGAAGGAAATTAATTAAAATTATTTTGTTCGTAAATAAGTGCATTATTAAAGTGCAAGTACCTAGGCGACCGAGCTTTGCTCGGCAATCTTCGAGTGTGCCGCATAACATACTTTGTTCTACATGTCATCATTAATCAAACTGAATTTCTTTTATATGTACATATATTATATACTTTTACTTACCAATATTTGATTTCCTTAAATATAGTTTTCAAAAACATATCAAACACTAACCGCAAAATGAACTGGAATGAAAAATTTGAAATGGGTAATTCCAGCCTATAGTATAAGGGATTGTTATATTGTTATGACAATTACTGAAATCGAGAACTAAGTTATTTAGGTCGAGTATCTTCATGCGCTGAATTGTTAATTTCAAACGTTTTTTTATTTATACACTATGAAAGTCTCACAATTTTATTACATTCCAAAAACTTGTAAATTTCACGAATGACAACTATCAGTTAGTTTAATTAAATGTCAACTTTCTTCCCTAAGCGCCATCTGTTGGTAAGTAGTTAAATGGTTAGATGTCGTTTTCAAATTGAACATATGCCTCTAGTGTTCAACGGTAGCAAATTACCAAGGTGAGATATCTTTTTGCTATGGTGAGAAATCTTTCTAATAGTAATCTGTGAGAAAGTGCAATTATTCATTTCATAATTGCCAGAAAAAGGCATTTAAATATATTTTGCTAGAATTTGCCACGGTACCTTGATATTGCATTTCAATTTTGTTAGCGTGTGTGAAATTAAGAAAATTAAGTCGAATCATGTGTAAGATTTTTGACAAAGATTTTTAACTTTAATATTCTCCTTTAAAGCTCTAATAGAATATGAGTAAGTAGCGTATTATTTCGTCTAACTACCCCAACCCTAAATAGCTACCCTACTCAAAAATGTCCCTATTGTAATGCGGAGTGAAATACCTTTCGTTTGATACCCATATCGGCATATCTCACGCATTTTTTTTAATTTCGAATAGGTGGCAACCATAAATGGCAACTCTACTCAAAAATGTCCCTATTGTAATGTGGAGTGAATTACCTTTCGTTTGATACCCATATCGGCATATCTCATGCAATTTTTTTTAAATTTCGAATAGGTGCAACCTTGTGAAACATTCTGAGTGGCAACACCTAGGTAGAAAGTCTTAGAAGGTGATACATTATCTCTGTGCCAAATTTCATTTAAATCAGTTGAGCCATTCCTGAGATCGTTCGGCTATACAAACATACAAATATACGAATATCCAAGAATTGCTCGTTTACAGTTATAAGATAATATATAAATACTAGATTAAACTATACAATAAAAGTAAAAGTATTCAAGGTCTTCTTGATAAATATTTAATATTAACCCATAAACACACAGATATTTTATTACAAAAACTTTGTAAAAATTAAAAAAAAACTTAAGTTATTCATTTTATTATTATTTTTTTTTCAATTACAATTTGTTTTATTATATAAGCTTTATAGTGCAAACTTTTAAAACTTACCCGGCAAGAAAAAAGTCTACGAAAATTTATACAAAACCTGAGCCCTATCTAGGGCTATGATATATAAATTTAGGTAGGGGCTTGATTACGTTGGGCATCAAGAATGCTTTTAACATTGCGAACTGGAGGCAGATAATGGCAGCGCTGCGAAGCTTCGGCACACCAGCTTAATTACGCAGAATTATAGGTAGCGATCTTAAAGACAGAGTACTTCTTTTTGACACGGATCAAGGAGTAAAATAGTAAAAAATCACTGGAGGCGTCTCACAGGGATCTGTTCTCGGTCCAACGCTTGGGAATCTAACGTATGACGGGGTGCTAAGGATTGATCTTCCAGAAAACACGTAAATTGTGAGATATGCTGATGATAATGCAGTGGTAGTAGTGGCTAAGAAACTGGACCTGCTTCGAGCATTATGTAATGACGCCGTAGGAAGTATAAAGGAATGACTGACCAATACGGGACTGGTGTTGGCTAGCCAATAGACGGAAGTGCAGAACACGTCATGTTCAAAAATACTTACGAGTGCACGTTGACTCTAAGTTCACTTTCAAAGAGTACTTCAGAGTGGTGGGAGAGAAAGTTACCAAAGTTAATGGAACACTTATGCGAATAATGCCTAACATTGGTGGTCCGAGCGAAGCTACACGTCAGCTATTGTGCACAGTAACCAGCTCAATAATATTATACGCAGCACCAGTGTGGTATGGATCTAAACGGACCCATAAAAACTTATATTAGCAGCGTACCGACCTGCTGCTTTAAGAATAGCAAGTGCTTATGGGACGGTGACCGACGACACAATCCTGTATCTAACCCGGTAAATCCCAGTGGACTTACTTGCAACCGAAATGGCCTATATGTATAACACTAATATCGAGCGACCATCTAAAGAAGCCAAGAAAAGAGCAAGGACACAAACAATAGCTAAGTGGCAAGAACGGTGAGAGGCCTCGAGTAAAGGGCGTTGGACCTTTACGGTAGTTTGGAACGTAGCTCTATGGAATTAGCAGAAGTACGGCTAACTGAACTACAATCACTCGCAGATACTGAGTGGACATGGCGGATTCAAAGAGTATTTATGGAAGCGTAGGATAGAGGAAGATCCTCTTTGCCCAATGTGTACCACGGAGTTAGAAAACGCAGAACACGTCATGGTCCACTGCCCCACGCTGTTAGTTCTGCTTACATCAAACTGGAAATAGAAGCGGTAAGATGGATTTGATGGTGAATGAGAACAAAACGAAGTACCTGCTGTCATCGTGCAAAGAATCAGCGCATAAGCGCTTTGGCAACCACGCTGCTGTTGGCAGCCACAAGTTCGAAATAGTAAAAGACTTAATTTTTTTGGGAACCAGCATTAACACTAACAACAACAATATCAGTTCTGAAACCCAGCGTAGAATCACACTTACCAATAAATGCTACTTTGGACTAGGTAGGCAATTGAAAAGTAAAGTTCTCTCTCAGCAAACAAAAATCATGCTCTATAAGTCACTTATCGTACCCGTCCCGCTATATGGTGCAGAAGCATGGACCATGACAACATCAGATGAAGCGGCTCTGGGAGTGTTCGAGATTAAAGTTCTTCGAAAGTTTAATGATGAGCTGTACGAGCTTTTCGCAGACATCGACATAGTCCAGCGCATTGAAACGCAGCGGCTACGTTGGTTAGGCCATGTTATGCGAATGAAAAATTACGTTTCTAACCTTATTAAGGCTATGAATGACTCTGCGAAGAGTTCAATGACAGAGGGAAAAGAGCACCTTAATTTTTGACCGCATTCTTCACAATGCCTGTTTTTTAAATTTCAAAACCAAATTTTATCAAGACTCTCATAGTTCAAATCAACTTTTAATGCAGATAATTTTTAAATCTGTTTATAATTTAGTGCCTGCAAGGGTCTTCGTAACAGGGTTGTGTAAGAACAGAATGCGAATTACCTATCAAGAACCGGTCTAAACTTGTCGGACTGGGGTCAGGGTAGAAAAGGCGAGTGCCTATAATTTGAGACGATAGATACTACACTGAAAGAAAATCAATCTAGTTACCGGCCAATTTAACCGATCTGGTAGAATAACAGATTTCCACAAACTCTAGAACAACAGCGAATTGTTATTACAGAGATTTTTGTAGCACCATAATGATAAGAACAAAGTAGTGGGCGCCATGACGTCAGTTTCTTTTTAACACACTTATATTAGCTTCACTTGTATGTATGCTTGTTTGTAGCTCTCTAGGCTAGCCGCGCAAAGGAGAGTTAGATCCATCTAGCATCAATTATTGAAGACTCGCGGCAGTGGCTAAATAACTTGCTACAAAACGAGTTGTGCTTAATAGCGGAGACACTAACTTCTATCAACATCAAATATATAAGTGGATTGTAGATACTAAAACGGTACCACATTTGCGTTTTTTTAAATTATATTTACTAATATTAGCTGATGAATTTGCATAATACAGACAGATGTTAGCTGTTAAAATAACAAATAAAATTAGTTGTTTTTACAAAAAATCAGTCCGATTATTTGGTAACCTGTATTTTGTATAGTATATTCTTATGTTCACATCAACAGTTTCTGTTCTGTAAAAATTACAAAAAAGTGTTCTCTTGACAAAAAACCGCCGTTGAATTAACCATAATGCGATTAATTTTAGCGAATTTATGTTAATTGTAATATGCAGTTTAGGCTTACATTGTGACATGGTGATAGCGTACTCCGCCTACCAAACCGAAGATCATGGGTTCAAGCCTCAGGTAAGGCAACAACAAAAATTTAGAAACAAGTTTTTCAATTAGAAAAAAGTTGTTGTAAGCGGGTAGCCCCACGGCAGTGGCTGGCAAGAACTCCGTATGTATTTGCGCCATGGAAAGCTACTCAGTTAAAACTCAGCTGCCTTGCATATGGCGTTCGGAGTTGGCGTTCCATAAAAAGCATTAAAAATCTGTCAGTGAACTTGGTATATTGTCATTGGAAGGTCCAGTTTCTTGGAATTTTATCAAACTTTAGGATGTACGAATTAAACGAAACCACCCAGACTTGTAAAATTAAGGTCAAAATACAATTTACTGAATATGTATGGAAAAATTGTAAATAATCTTGAAAAACTAATAAAAAAAATTATATCTGTATAACATCTAAATAAACATTTCAAGTTTCGTTTTTGTGAGTCTTTTTTCGATATTGAAATATGCGGGTTGTATATTATATTCTTAGATATTTCTCTTATATAAGATGTTACAATATATGAATCTGCTTGAATTTTAAAATCCTGCTTTAAAAATGTTTTTTTTTTTCTTAAGTATGTTCAAAGTTCTTTGGGCAGACATACTTAGCACTACTCATAGGCTAAGCTATCCAAGCAGAAAGCTCTGCAGTGGACAAGTTGTTTTTTACGCAAGTGTAGATAGACTGCTGAATGGAATATCATATTACTTTAACTCGATTGTCGTTTCAAAATAGTGCTCTCAGACAAGTTTTGAAGAACACCATATTTCAAAATTTTTTTGAGGAACGCATAAATAAATTCAATTTAATTTGACGATAGATAGGGCGTTTCTGAAACAAGTTCTGAAATAGTGCGTTCTTCAACCAAATTCCTGGAATAGAGTGTGGTTTGTCGAACTGGTAGCCGAAAGAGAGAGAGTTGTCTTCCATTTAGCAGTCGATATGGTGTATGTACGAATTATTCTTAGATAATCTTCCTTTTTATAAGTAGATTTCATATATTATTTAAAATCTATTGTGATGCTTAAGCCATTTTGAATATTGATGTATGTATCATAAAATCTTCACGTACAAAGTACCGTTAACATTGTTCTTTCATATATATAAAAAATAGTTATTTACTTTTTGTAAATCTTTAACTTTGACTTTGTAGAAAAAATCGAAATATCTTTGCGTTATTTTCTATTGTTATGTTATGCGTACATGTTCATACATTTGTATTGTACATATGTCATAGTATATGTATTTCCTCGAATTATTTTGATATTAGCTAATATCATTAGTTATTACATACTTCTATTATTAAAGACATGCATTTAAAATTTTTTTTAATTTTTACAATTTACGAAAAATTGCATTTGTGTGTGTAAGTGGTCAAATGCGTTTAAATATCAAATATTTCAGTACTTATGTGTATGTATGTATAAATTAATTCTACGATACATAAAATACATTTCTAGATATTATATACCATCGATACGATTTTATTTCCATTATTTTAAATTCTTGCTTTTTAATTCAACTTTTCTTCTGTCACTCGTATGACACATTCACTCACCTTTTCTATTACTTTGTAGATCTATAAGATTTAAATAATATAATTGCTATTTATTTATCGTCTGATTACTTGTTTTTTTTCCTTTTACCATGAGAATTAAAAGTTTTTGATTTTGATTTTCCGTTCATGTGTATTGTATATGTTTCATAATTGAAAGGCCGATGTTAAAAAGTGTTTTTTAGGAGTAAATAAAAGCGAAGCTTTAAAACATTACCGTGAAAGTGCGCAAAAAAAATAAAATAGCAGTAAAAGCTGGACTTATCATTTTCCTCAAAACATGAACTTATGCTTTTTTTCATAAGAAGCAGATATTATTATTATTAGGCCTGGAAGCATTGCGACCTTTGTGTAGATCTATTGTGCATGACCTTTCAGCCTAATTTTGTATTTGGAGGCTTTTAATGTATTTAAGTACCTCTACAGGCTTTTTACTCCATATCACATAGGGCTTAAGAGTCACAGCACCTAAATGGAAGAGTCTCTGCATTGCCAGAACGACGTATTCGTAGAGAATGTAAACCTTCGTTTCATCTTCAAACTCACAGAAACAACAAATTTGAGTATCGAAGATTTAACTTACTTAGGTGATATCGTAGGCCACAGTGTCGCGTATAGTACGCAGTGAGAGTTTGTAGGTCCTCCCTGCTTAGATTAATAAGTTTGGATGATACTTTCGTTGCCGGAAGTATAAACAGTTGGCATATCTTTGCCCTGGGCAAACAATCCAGTGACCTCTGAATTGTTTTGTTTCCCAGTTACTTATGGTTTCGCTGGTGTGTGCTTTTGTGCGTCCACAAAAGGGCTCTGGACCACAGAATGCTGCTGTAGCACCATGCTTTGCAAGGTAATCTGCATCACATTCCTGATATCAGGGGATCCATCCTAACAAAACCTTGTTTTTGGGTCCCAGGTCATTTAGGATTTCAATGCAGTCATCCACTAGCTAATAAGAAACATATAACAGGTCATACAATACGGAAAACTTTCAGGATAACTTCGGAATTATTAAAGTTAGCATTTCAAGAAAACTTCAAAACTATTTCGAGGCAGTTTCAATACAATTTTGGTGTCAGTTGACGCGTCCTTTCGGGTACACTCGGGATTTTTTAGGTATCATTGCGGAAAAGCTTCAGGATAATTTGAAAGCTATTTCGAAACAAATTTGGGACAGTAATTCTAATGTGATCCTGATCAGAATTTGATACTATTTCGGGGCCAATTTGGAACAATTTCAAGATAGTTTTGGGACTTTCCAAAGATCCTGTATGTGTCCAAATTGGTCTCTAAATAGTTTCGAAATGATTCCTAAAATAGTGGCGAGGTGAAGCCGAAAGGATGCTTCAACTGCCCAAAGTTGTCCCGAAACAGTGTTTTGAAGCTTTCCCGAAATGCTACGTAAAATGATCCCAAAGTGATCCTGAAATTGTACCGAATTCTATCACCCGGTATATCTCTTTCTAATTAAGAAAAAAAGAACAATAAGTCAATGCTTTAAGAGAAAAAGTTACAGGTTAAGCTTTTACTGCCGTTTTATTTTATTACCGCACTTTTACGGTAGTGTTTATAAGTTTCGCTTTTATTCACTCTTAAAATAAATACACTTTTTATGGAAGAGAAGCTCGGCGTTAGATCTCTTCGGAGGTTATCGCGCCTTACATTTATTTATTTTTATTTTAATCATAAAATTGGAATATAGGCTGGGTGCGAGTTGACCTAAATTTTAGTTACCTACACTAATATTGCACTGGAACTTTCCAGCACTGTAACAATTTAGGAAAAACTGTTAAAACTGTGGGAGTTCATTTGACAACTAATTGTTTGTTTATACAAACAATACAAAACTGTGGTTTACTCAGGAGCACATGCTTCTGCAAGACAGGGGAAAAGTATCCTTAGATCACAGAACAAGGAAATGCAGCGCCTCCGCCTAATTGGACGCTTGTTTCCATTTCAAGTTGAACAAGGGTACATTGGGAATGCCACAAATAACTAATTTTAGGGAAGCGGTGCGGGCGTTGGGAACCACATACATAATTGCTGAATCTGAACACGCGTTGAAGATCAAAGATCTAATTTTTATTCCGCCAGAGTTAACGCCAATCTATTTAAAACCATCACTGCACCTTTCAACTACTGATCGGACACATCACATCATCTCAAGGGAATGAGATTTAAACTCGCACTTCTACGATGGTTGAAGTGTTACAAACGCATTCAGTCACGTCATGCCTTAGTTGTTGTAAATTTTATCCCAATTGCCTTCCTTGCAAAACTTTCCTTTCCACACGCGCCTTACTTAATAAAAAATTATAACTGTGTTTTATTTTTCAAATAAAGATAAATTACTCCCTGAAGAGGATAAAATATCATAGTAAAACGCGTCGGAGCTAATTACTGTCCTAATTTTAACATCTAAAAACTTAAAAGAAAATATGGCCTAATAAAAGTTCCAAATATTGTAGGAATTTTATAATTATCACAACCTTGGTGCGCGGCTTCGCATATATCCCCTTTGTTCCGTTGTCTCCGTGCCCTTACACTTAGGGCATCTTTATCAGACGAACGATCATTTCGCAAAAGAGAGTAATGTTTCAAGTTTTGTGCTCAATTGAAAGTTACTTGAGGATCGATTTCAATATTCCCTCGGTTTTTTATGGATTTTCTAAAGATTTATAAATATCTTTATCTCTGAATTTTAGTAGAGCTCTAAACTATATATGTTCAAGTTTCAGGTGTCTAGGTTTTCCGAAAATTACTTCAAACTTGACCGAATTCCGAATTGGAACGAGTTTTTTAAATATCACGAACCCTGAGCCACCTAGCGAAAGTTTTTTCCCTCATGTGTAAAGACGCTATCATCGCGGAAGTTACCCAAAAATTGATCGACATAAATTAAGTAATAAAGGAATAAATCGTTATTTTTGAATTTGAAAAGTATAGGTTTTTAGCAATTTTTTTAATCTCATATCGACAGCGACAAAGCAATAATCTAAATTTATTACCATTATTACTTAATCCTTTTAGCACAAGTTACCCGTGATAGTGCACAGCATTTTTATAAATCTGTATTTTTTCTTCCTTGATTACTTACATACATATTTACAGATTTGGTGTTGGCTTTAAATTCAAATATATATTTTTATTAATATGCATAACATACCTGGTTCGCATTGTTTTGCTTTTCTCCAATGGCGTAATTCTACCATCTGGGGCCCGTGGCCAATTCTTTTGATGGGATCCTATCATAAAAATCGTCACGTTGTACTTAGTTTAATTTGAATAAACTTCGATATTTTCAGCGAATTCAATTACACGTTGTATATGTCCTACTAATGGCCATATGCCTCCTCTTAGGCAAGAGAATGGTTTGTAGTCCATGCTAGACCAATAAGTATTGAAGACTTCGCATTCACCCATAGGAAATAATATCTCAACGCATTAATCCAATATTCGCTAGCTGTTCGTTGAAGGAACATGCATGCATTTACAATGAAGTAAAAATAACAATTTGGCTTCAATAAGTTATTTATTAAGAAAAACCTTTTTTGCGAGATTTCTTCTCCGCAAAAGTGTTTATAACATCATCAAAGTTTAGAGATCGGACCATAGAATTTTTAATAGACAGAATAGTCAAGTTACATAACCTGTCTTGTCTCATAGAGTTTCTTGAATGGGTTTTTATAAATTTTAGTTTTGAAAGCTGCAAGACATAAAATGATTTTTTATTATTAATAGACACTTTCTCTAAATCACGACTATTTCATCTCTGAAAGTGGGTACCGAAAACTAAAAATTTCTCCGGCAAATGATTCAGATATGTCATCTTTGTATATCCCAACAAATTCTAGAGCTTTTTTGAATAGATCAGTGTTATCTAAAACTTAAAGTGGAAGGCTGCCAAACACTGGAATTTCATTCATTGGAATGAAATGCAATGGGTTCTAATGATTGACAATGCTCGAAAAATATATTCACTCTGAACAGAATTTCCAGATCCTTGAGACGCTCAGCTTCGCAGAGCTAATCAAAACGGCGTTTTATCTTCTTCTGACGAGTGATTGTAGTCAATAAACTATTCAAAAACTGACTAGAATAAATAGCCCCACAAAATTGTAGTCAATGAACAGAATGTTTGCTGGCTACTTTGGGTTTTGACTGCAGGGGCGCTATTGGAGCTTTTTCATTCCAACGGAGTCACCATGGTAATCTTCATAAAACGAACTCCGTACAGATCTTCTTCGCTTTGTTATAACACCTGATTTCTTCTTCATTTACTCTCAAAAATTAGATGGTGGTAAGGGTTTTTATGGTCACGTTTTAAAAATCTAGAGGAGTTTCAACTTTGGTTTCCCAGAAAATATTGTTCCTTGTACAAAGCTTAAGACTTCATACTAACAGTTCGACTATTCACACTTGGGGATGCAAACAATTAATTAATAAAAAGCGTGTGCTCGAATCGAACCTGGAATATTTTATGAAAACTGTGTAACAAATGTGGGGATACAAACAATTAATTAATAAAAAGCGTTTGCTCAAATCGAACCTGGAATATTTTATGAAAACTGTGTAACAAAAAGTTTACAAAAAACGTTTGGTTAGAAACATCGAAACAACCGGGTAGGTAAATTCTTCACTATTTTAGTCCCATTAAAACCCAGATATGCTTCACAGTTTGTTCAGGCACAGATTTGAGTGCGTTCTTCCAGCACGAAACTCCGCAATCTCCGCTGTGCACCAGAAGTGCAGGGTGGTTGCCATTTCCTGGCAGCGGTAATTAATTCAACGACAGCACAACTATTTTTCTGCAGGAAATCAATACGAGTAATAAACTTGACAACGATAACATCTCCGAGCGCTCACTGAACTTCGAGGTGTGTAAAGCTGTCCAGGTTTCCAAAACTTTGTATGTGCTTCCGTTGAACATGTTATGTGTTCGTCAGTGAGTGCAATGGATTTCTCAATTTTCAGGTCACCCTGGAAACTTTGCTGGAAGTCTGATTAACATCCTGAAACCGACATAACCGTGCTATGTTAGCGTTTCAGCTATGGATGAAGATGCCCCGTCCTGCAAAGCACTGCTATTGAAGTCCGTTTTTTGCATTTGAGGAAAGAGATACCTCCACTGAAATGGTGAAATCGGATAGGTAAAGAGTTAATCTCCCTCCGCACGGACTGGCGTACCTTGCTTGTGTTCCTGCTCGGGCGCCACTAAACGAGCACACAAGCCAAAGCTCCTCAGATTTGACGCCAATTAATCAATGAATCAAAACATTGTTTGCTCAGCTCGATTTACTACTATCGTCTAGCTCTACGCTAGTCTTGTGCAATTCTAATTTTCTGCAGAGCAAAAGAAGCGATTGTAGATAAAATAAAATCGCTGACCGTTGTTAAACGTAAACTTAGTAGCCACTAAGTAAACTGATGAACAGAAAAGCAAGGAAAATTATAACCACAAAATTGCCAATCCGAATAGAATCCAATTGCCGGAAACAATAAAAATTTGCAAGTTTTTTTTTGTTTTCATCAAAATTTTCTTTCAAATATATTTGTGTTTTACATAAAATTACAATTACAATTTTATTTGTTTTTTACTTTTACTTGTATGTGGTAGTATGTACTTAAAAAATAATAATAATTATAGTAATAATAATAATAATAGCAAATAGTTAATATGTGAATAGTGAATGAAGTTTGTATGTATAGAGTGAAAGTATATATGTACGTATATATATATATATGTATGCGTGTTTTTTTGGTTGGTATGAAATTGACTGGTGGTAGCTTAATCAGTCAGCGATACATTTAGTAGATTTGGTTTGATAGACAATGCAATGTGCATATACATATGAATAATACACTAATACGCATAAACACAAAACATTATTGTAATCATAATCATCAATATTTAGAAGCATGAAATGCATTTAAAATTATAAACGCTTAAAAATTAAGTCCCTGGTGGTTGGTTGCTTGTTTGGTTTACACGCACATTACAATAAAAAAAAAGTCAAATGTTGTTTGTTTAGTTTCTCTTAATTTGGTACAGTTATAATTAATTAAAGTAAACAGTTTTAAAGTTTATATAAAAATAAAGTCAAATCTACGAAGTAATGACATAGTTTACATACATACAACTAATACATACTAGAGATAGCTAAATAATATTTTGGTTACACAAATTTTTGCAAATATATGTTTGTATTTATAAAAAAAACTGTTATATGAATTGTCTATGTAGATATATTTATATATATGTGTTAATGTAAGTATGTATGTTTTATTATGTAAATCAAAATGTTATTTTATTAAGCAACTATTTATTTTGAATTACAATCAATTGACCTTTCATTTATATTCGTGTTCTACAACAATGTGTACTGGGCGCTATCTATTTGAAAATACATACAGCAGCGAACAGAAAAATAGCAGTGACAATTTTTTATCAAATTTCGTCAATTAAATCCTTTTTTTTCGATTATTTTAGAAAAAGCTGTTATGACTTTTTTACTGAAACGTTTTCGAAACAATTCGATAAAAACTTACGAAAGTTCCAATTTTATTATTTAAAATTTTCAGAATTCTGTTGATTGTGCAGTTTTATAGCACAGGCCGTTTAAACCCACGAAAGCACAAGTTATAGGTCAGTCAAAATTCGCATTGATTTTTGACGATTTTTTTTCCTAAAGGGTGTTTCAGATTTTCTTCCATATAGAAAAACTAAAACACACTTCGAAAAAAAAAATTGCCAAAAATCATTGTAAATTTTGGGGATCTAAAACTTGTATTTTTTTAAACTAAAACTGATTGGGCTACAAAACTGCATAAAAAAAAAAAAAAACTGAAACTACGCAGAACATCATCAAAACACTTTCGAAAAAAGTTGCGAATATTTCACAAAAATTTTGAATTTTTCAAATTTTTTTAGAACGCAGTTTTGTAGCCCAATGAATTTTAGTCTAATAAAGTATAAGTAATAGGTCTCTTAAAATTCGCATTTATTTATGACAGTTTTTTTCGGAGGGATTATTGAACATTTTTTTTATATGGAGAGACATCTGAAACACCCTACGGAAAAAAAATTATCAAAAATCAATGCGAATTTTGAGAGATCTGCAACTTGCACTTTGTCAATTAAAATTGACAGGGCTACAAAAGTGCGTACCCAAAAAAATGCTCAAAAATAAAAAAAAAAACCAAAAGATAAACAAAATTTTCGTAAATTTTCTCGAATTTTCGTGACAACATTTTTGAGATTGCTTTGCACACTTTCAGTTAAAAAATGCATGGCACTTTTTTCCAAAATTCAAACTATGCTAAAAAATATCAAAAACACGTTCGAAAAAAGTGGAGAATTTAACAAACATTTTTATTTTTTTATTTAGAGTTTTCAGAATTTGTTTGAAAATACAATTTTGTAGCCCAATCAATTTTAGTCTAAAAAATTTATAGGTCTCTCGAAATTCGTATTGATTTTTGAGAATTTTTTTTCCCAGGTTGTTTTAACTTTATATGGAGAGAAATCTAAAACATTCTTCTTAAAAAAGTTTCAAAAATCAATGCGAATTTTGATTGACCTATAACTTATACTTTGTTAGACTAAAATTGATCGGGCTATAAAGCTGCACACTCAAAAAAATTCTCAAAAATAAAAATTTTAATTTTCGTAAAATTTCTCGAATTCTCGTGAAAGCATTTTTGAGATTACTTTGCATAGTTTCAGTTAAAGAATTCATGGCAGTTTTTTCCTAAAATTATTGAAACAAGAATTTACTTGACAAAATTTGCTTAAAAAAATCCCCCTGCTATTATTGTGTGCGCAACTGTATGTTGTTGCACATGCATTTATTTGGCTAAAATTAAGTTTCTGTGGTTATGCGTTAAAAAAATGTTTACGAGGGCTGGCGAAAAAGTATTTATTTTCGGTTATTTAGTTAATTTATATGCCCAAATTTTGATGGCGACTTCTCACAAACACCCTCGTAACTAGTACTATGCATAAAAATTTATTATTTTTTTTTTTTGTTTAGGCGGAAAAGTAAAATAATTTAAAAACAAATATAAAAGTATTCATAGATTACAATGATGCATCGTTTGGCAAATTGAAATTTTTGCAGACGAGTTTCTTTTAGGAATTTTGCGATTTCATATTTTAAAATTTTTACAAATTTCACTTTTTTTACAAATAACATACAGTCATGTTTTGCTGCATACACCACAGCTGATTTTTTTAATACAAATTTTACAAATTTTTCTGTATGCACACACAAGTATACATATACATATATAAAATGTTTTCTTATTAATTTTAGCGTAAGTTTTACATTTTTTTTCAATCAATTTGATTTCGATGCATTTTTACAAAATATGATTTTTGTGTGTGTTGAAAAAAATTACAAATTTGCTTTGTTACAAAAATATGTTACAAATATATTTATTAATAGTGGATGTGAGAATTAGTAATTTTGTTACATAGAAAAGTTATACATTACACAGTTTACAATGAAATACATAGTACAATGTGATTGGTAGTAGGTTGGAGTACATGTTGTTGTTGCTTTTTATTGCAAAAAAATATAATAATGATACATTTAAATATTAATGAAAGATTTCAAATACATAGGAATAAACTTACAATTTAAAATAAGAAATATATATATTTATTTAATAATTAAAAATAGTGCATACATATTTTTACGGGAATTTTGGTATACATTAATGCGATTTTGGGTGATAAGTGATGTTTGGAAAATTTTTTTGTTTTAAATAACGCTTTAAAACAGAAAATTTTGCAACAAAGCGGTCATGGTATTATCTGAAAGGTGGCAGCGCACAGATAAATTATGCTAAACAAACTTATAGTCCAGCTCATCTAGTTTTAATTTGCTTTTAAAGACGAAACTAGTCACAAGGTGTCCTTCAGCCATGTGTGCAGATTCCTCTACAGTTTAAGCATTGCTTCCTGAGGAATGTTCCTCCTAACAAAATAAGTAACATTTCGTATTAACACTTGGATATTCCAACATTTCTCCTTCCATCATTTTGCCACATTTAGCATCAGGAAGCTGCTACATGTTGACGCAACATGTTGCTGAAGATTTACTCAGCAGTTTCACTTCTAGAAAAAATATGGAAGAACTTATCGTGCAAAGTTGAAGTGTTAGCATGAAATACTTCGCTTTGTATGGGGAGCAATATTTTCTAGGACACCAAAGTGGTAAATCTTCCAAATTTTTTACAACTTTTCCAAAACCCCACTTGATATCTCCTAATTTTTGAATGCAAATAAAAAAATAACTCAAACGTGCTGTACTATAAGCATGTTCAGTGCAAATGACCTGCACGCAGTGCGTTTTATGAAAACTACCATGGTTACTTTGTAGCAACAAAATGTTCCTGTTTTGTTGTATTGTGTTACCAAATAGACCAAGCGAACTTCTTCTATGTGAAGGTAAAGTCATTGAAACGAAACATTTTAAAATATAAATTAGTATAAATTAAACTTTAATTTGAAAATCGAAATTTTGATCATTCTTTGCGAAAAAATTTTAACTCAAAAACTTTGTTATCCCTTTTTTCTTCTTTTCTCTACTTAGCGAAGTTAAGCTGGAACAAATTTTGTCGCAAAAAGTACTAAAAGCTAATTTCATACAAATTCTCTGCCAATACTGCATAGAAATCGTTTAAATAATAATTCGTGCTATCTTCAATACGATTTCCTTAGCTTATGTATTATATGATGACACAGAGCAAAAATGAATTCGTATTTCACTCGGAAACGAGCTTAAGCATACAACCTGAAGATATGCAATGCTATTTTAGGACTGGGTTTCTGTTGCGGGAAGTTGAGTGTTCGGAACTGGTGAAAACGAGGGATTAAATCAGCTCACTTCGGCTTTAAAATCATTAAATATATAGACACAAACATTCGGAGTAGTAAAAGTCAGAACTGGGGTCCTACATTAGAGTGTTTACCCTCTCTGTGAACGCATTTACCTTTTTGCGATGGTCGTCCGATGTGAGCATAATTTCATGTATCATACACCTACTCATGTAGCTAATTTTCGGCACTTATTGAACTCCAAAAAGACTCTTTTATGACGATTTTCAGAGTTATTTCTGACCTTTATTCATGGCCTGGTTTTGGCTCTTAAATGTACCATTTTCGGCATTGCAATTGAAAAGCATTTCCAAAACCGTTTGTAAACTTGATATTTGAGAGGAAGCCTAAACAGATAGAGCAGTATGGGTGCTTTCTCAATAAGTAGAATCCGACTCGTCAGTCGGGTAACAATCACAATATGTCCAAAATACTACCACTGATAAAATGCAGGGATTTCCAGCAACATTTGAATTGTTATTTAAAATAATACTTTTTGAATTTCTTTTAAGAAGTCTAGTTTAATAGTTTTCGTTTGCTCATAATTTGATCAACTTTAAGTCATAAAAGACTCCTGCGTGATCATACGGTTCATTTTTTTACGCTACATTGGAAATCTAAAGTTATGAGCGCTACGAGAATGTTTGAAAATTTAATTTTGAATGGGTGGCTTAAAAAAGGTTGTAACTGCCAAATTTCTAAACAAAAAAAAAAATTTTTTTACACTACCGTTAAAAGTTTCCCGTATCATATGCACATGACATCAGTTTTTGGGCATTAAACTGCGCTTCGAACTTAGTGGTGCGACGTTGTAAGTCACATGCATGTACAAAATACAGCAGCGAGCACGAAAATAGCAGTGGCTATTTCCTAAACTCGAATCAAACCTAGAATCCTTAAATTTCGGCAATTAAATTCTTTTCTTAAGATAATTTAAGCAGAAGCTTTCATGAATTTTGTAACTGAAAATCTGCCAAAAACTTTCGAAAACTAATTCAAAAAAAATTCGAAGCTTCAAGAAAATGTTATGTAAAATAAGTTTTTTTTTACTTCTTAGAATTTAAAGTAAGTTATGTAACCCAATCAATTTTAGCCTCACAAAGTGCAAGTTAGAGATCTCTCGAAATTTTCATTGATTTTTGAGAGTATTTTTTTTTGGAAGGTTTATAAAATAAGAACTTTTTACACGCTGTATGGAAAAAAATCTAAAAACCCCTTTGGAAAAAAAGTATCAAAAATCAATGCGAATTTTAAGAGACCTATAACTTTCACCTTGTTAGACTAAAATTGCTTGGGCTATTAAATTGTATTCTAAAAAAATTTTATAGAATTTTCGAATTTTTTCGAAAATGTTTATGCGATTTATTTGCAAGTTCAATTACCAAATTCACAAAAGTGTTTCTTAAACTTGCCAAAATAAAAAAAGGATTTAATTGACAAAATTTGAAAAAAAACTGGCTTTGCTATTTTTCTGTTCGCTGCTGTACATGAACAAAAGTTATTTAAGATTCCTTTCAAAAAAGCGACTAAAAATTTTGCACATTTTTGTTCTGCTTCATATTTTTCGGCATTTTTTTTATCATATATGTAAATATGTATGTACGCATGCATAAGGAAGGAGTTCAATAACGTTTGCTTGCATCTTCGGCCTTTTTTTTTTGCTTAGCTTCAACTACTAAAAATTAGCTTTTTTTGCATTTGTATGTATTACATTTTCTCTTTTACTTTTTTTTTAAATAGATGCCGTTTGCTACTTTATTTCAAACATTTTTCATTTCCATTCTTTTCAATAAGTTTGCTCAATTAAAATATTTGTTTGCTTACATAGTTAAGCTTGCTACATAAGTATGTTTGTGTGTGTAAATAATTATTGATTTTATATACGAATCCCATAAATATATCTACTACTTTTTTTGTTGTTATAAATGTAATTATATAAGTTCTTTTACAAATACTACATATTTATACGTCATATTAGTTGCTTACATGCGTTTTATTTATTATTATCTATATGTATGTGTTCTTAAATACATGCTAGTATATATATATATATGTATGTAATATAGTTACGCAAATGTATGTATATAATGCGGTTTTTAGCTTTTAATATTTATAAGTATATTGTATGCATGTATGTATAAAGAATGAAAAGTATGTATGTATGTGTTTATACGTTACGAGATTTCTTGACATATTTATGCATGGTTTGTGTTAAAAAATTTATTAATAATTAGTTTTTATTTTGCATTTTTCACTTGCTACCTTCATCTTGTTCTCTAATTATTATATTTTATTTTGCAATTATTATGAATGTGTTTGTTTGTTTCACATTTATAAGTTTTTCAATCATTAATGCCTAAGTATGAAAATTTTGCCGAAATATTTGTGTTGCTCGTTTTAGTAAATTTTAATTTGTTTATTATTATTTCCTTTTTCCACACAAATCTTGCTTGTTTTACTACTGTGCTTGTTTCAATTTCACTTTCTTGATGATTCACGCTTTCATCTTTTTTCTCACATTCAATTTCTTGCTATTTGTCTGCCTTTGCCTCGTTGTATTTTCTGTAAAGAGACTTATTTAGGCTACTGAGCCCATTGAATTGCGGTCCTTCTCGCTGACTAAGGTGCTTTGCCTAGTGATGTATATATTAGGGTGAGCTAAATAAAGAAATTGCTATTAGAACTTTGCTTACAATTTTCTTTTTTATTGAACATCATAAGCAAGTTGACTGACCTTGCTAATCAGCCATAGTAAATTAAAAAAAAAAACCTATTCTACCAACCTTTTTTTAGTTTATAGCAGTTTTTACGAAACAAAATTTGGTTGTGACGAATTTGCAGTTAGTTTGCCTACTCAAAATTTTAATTAATTTATATAACCGTCATTTAAATATGTTTCTAAATTTCGCTCTACCCTAATACCACATGTGTACACAACTCACAAGTTCAAGCTTAACAGAATCAGAATTAAAAAAACTGGCCTTAAAAAAAGTTTGCCAAATTTATTGTTGGTCTACAAATTTTGACCAAATACTGACAATGTTCAGTGTGTTCCCCAACAGTCACAAATAGTCACAACTAGTCAGCAACATTTTTACTAAACTTAAATGTATTCCCGTAGAGTCTGAACTAGTCAGAAACATTTTCACGAAGCTTGAGTCAGAAATAGTCAACTACCTTTCCGCTAAGTTCGTGTTCACATCGAGCCGGAAAAAATTCCAACTAGTCAGCCTGATTTTCACTTAGCCGAAGTCTGTTCACGCAGAGTCAGAATTAGTCAGAACAAGTCAGCAACATTCTCACTAAGCTTAATTGTGTTCCCTTAGACAAAAAACTAGTCAGCATCTTTTTTATTAAGCTTCAGTTTGTTTTTGTAGTCAGAAGTAGTGAAAACTACTCAGCACCATTTTCACTAAGCTCAACTGTGTTCCCGTAGAGTCTATGATAGTTAGAACTAGTCACGAACATTTTCATTAAGCTTCCTGTTCAGTCAGACATTTGATCTACGCTCATCAACATGCAGCAATAAAAATGTTGCTAACTTATTCTAACTGTACGAGAACACAATGTTTACTAACTTAAAGAATTAAACAATGTTGCTTCGTATATCTGAGTGTTTGAGGGTACACTGAATACTGATAAGCCAATGTTTAGGAACATATCATGAGCAACATATGTTGTCCTATTTGATAAACAAATTCTTATACAAAAATGTTGTTAAACAAATGTGCATGTATATGTCTCGTAGGAAAAATATTCAATAACGTGCTATGCAACACGATTAAAAAACCTTTTGTTGAGGAACAGGTGATGAGCAACATATGTTGCCCTGAATTAGAAACGAATTCTGATACAAATGTTGTTGAATAAATGTGCGTGGGTAGCTTTAGTAAGAGGACAGTTCAATGACGTGCTTTGGAAGACGCTATGCTATTATTACGGACCACTACAAATTCTTTATTTCTAATAAAATAATGGGAGAGTTTGCGAGTCCTCTTATTAACTGAAGTACTACAATATGACGAAACAAATATTTAATGTCGAATTAATATTTGATTTGAAATATGTCAAAGCCTTGAAGTTAGTTACAGGCCTTAAAATCAAAGCTTGCTTACCTTCAAAGAATTGAAGGAACATTGGTTTGCTTAGTGTGCCCATTTTGTTACCTTCTGCAAAAGGAGTTCCTTTAAGGTGGAACTCTAAGGTCATTACAACGATTCGCAAGATGCATCGAAATGCTTTATCGACCGGGTGGATACGAGAACGAAAAATGACACTGAAGATAGCACAAAACAGAAGACTGTTTGTCTCTAAACCAAATTTCACAAGGGTTGACGTAAAATCACATATACATCACTTTACATAATGGTTTGTCGGCAAAAACGTTGCATTATTGGAGTCGCTCCTAGCTAGAAACTTGACAGAAATTATATAAGGAACAGCAGCCTTTTTTTTGAACAGTTTGTATTTAACGGTGCATGATTCCATCTACTTCAGCCCCTAAAATTGCTTTAGGTTTGAAACTGAAGATGGAAGGGCAAATTGGTCTGGAATATAAAAAAAGTAACCTCAATGTGTATGAACTAGTCGCCGAGAATGAATGAGCTATTACCATGATTATGTATAGCGGCGGATATCGTCAACATAAACATCACCTTCCTTAGCCCAGAGATATCCAGCTTAATACAACAGTAAAACTTTGGCATTACACCGCCCCCAAACATTGTTATGTGGTTAGAGCAATAAAGATGAATCTTTATGAGTCAAGAGTCTTGGCCTTATGTTCTTGTTGGCCTCATGTTTCAGCTCGGTGGCCAGGTGGCAGAATTTTGACACACACACAACTCCCAAGCAGTGTTTCCTAGCTTTGGACATTTATAAAATTAGAACCAAAAACATATATCTATTTATAAATATGCTCTCGTATTCACGTTCTGGTCGAGCGCAGGAATTTTGACATACACACAACCACCAAGCAGTGTTTTCTAGCTTCAGACAACTGGTTAAAGCAAAAAGCAGCTCGTTTAAACGCCGCTTATTTCAGATTGAAGTTTGAGAACAACTGATTTCGTATTCCAAACTGACTTTCGAAATTAGAATATTTGAGCCGGTAACCCTACCCTTAGATAATCGCTTGTGGTGAAAATATTTGCGCTTTCCTTCCCCTTTTCTTTCTTCGCTATATCTAAAATTTTGAATCCAACAATAAAGCCAATATGGCTTTAATATCAAGAATATTTTCATTATAGCACAAGTATAAAAGTTTTTCAAGTACATTTATCAAATTTCGTTTAGACTCAAGGCGAATGTATACAAAGTGAATTCAGACATAGATTAGCTGTACCTTAGCATATGAAATCATTCTAAAATGTTCGTTATTTCATTTTACTGGCATGCTGAGCTCCCAGATTTTACATGGAAAGTCGCAAACGACAAACAATCAAGCGCTCCGTCAGCACCTCGTCTAAACTTGATCTGCCATTTGCTTAGTACTTTATCTTGTTATTTATGCATAATCTTGTTATAACAGCAAATTTTGCCGTTTTTTTTTAGTATAAAATGTCTTTAGATTTTTGTTTTTTTTTTGTAACTATAAATTTGCTCGAATAATCGATTGTTTTATTTATTTAAATTGTTTACTTCCTGGTTGGTTTTTCTTTTCATTGTTTGTTTTTTTTACAAAATTTTACACAAAACATTTGTTACATACAACAACATGTTTCTAATGAGTACGATCATACAAATGTATATATAAATATGAATATGCAGTGATACCGAAGTAAACGCTGCTTGGTTGCTTTTGTTTTATGCTAACCAGCAGCGTTTTGTATGTTAAACGACACAGCGTGACTGCGTTTTTGACAATTTTAGATTTACAATTTCATTTGTTGTTTTTTTTTTACATAAAGTTTACAATACAATACAGTGTTTACAATTTTTGTTTAAATTTTACATCAGTTTACAAATACAATTTTTCACATTTTGTGTTGAATTGTTCATATTTTTTCTTTTACACACTTTTATTTGTTTTCATTTTATTATTTATAAGTTACATAAATTGTTTTAAGTGTCTTATAATTTATTTCGTTTCATTTGTTTGTTTAATTAAAACCAATACACGTGTCACTTTTGGGGAGTTTTTTTGTTTGTTTTACATGTACATGTGTGTTTGTATGTTTGTATGTATATACGTGTACTTGACACTTCTACTAATATTTAAAAGTGTTAAAATGCATACACAATACTTATTTCTTTTAATGCAATACAAATTTTTTTGTTTGGAAAACTGTTTTCTTGAACGCATTTTCAAAAACATTTTTCTTATATCTTCACGCGCTCTATTATTTTTATAAATATACTTTTTTTTAATTTTAAAATTTTCTTTTCACATTTGCCAGCAGCAGAAATTTTCCTTTATGTTTTTCGCCATGTATTGGTTGTGTGCAAAAAAAAAAAGAAAAATTTTATATTTAGATGAAAAAATATTCTTTGTATACTTCTCATAAAAAAAAAAAAATGTTTGTCTTGTTGATTTTTTTGTTTCGTTAAGTTACTGTTACATTTTAAGAACTAATAATCTTTTACTTATATTTCTAATGTTTGTTTACATACTAAAATATATTTATACGAACGCATAGAAATTACATAAGATTACGATTTTTTTATAAACTGTCAAACGTGTGTTTTGGTTTTTAAATACATAAATATTTAACGCACATTGAGATTTTTTCATAAAATTCATTGCAGCGAAAAGTTTTGAAATCTGTAAGCGCTTTTTGAGTCATGAATGCTAAAACTCGCAGCGTGCACGAGCGGAAAAAGTTAAATACAATTTGTACAATTAATCTTTTTATTTTGAGTATGTTTACTTTTGTGTTGGTGTTTTTAATACTAAAAGGCGTTTTTACAAATAATTTATATTTTCGTTTTTTTTACAAATAATTACGATTCTTTTTTTTACATAATATTACATGTTTTTTTTTTTTTTACAAAATATTACATTTTTACAAATCAGTTTGACTTAAATTTTCAATATGGAAATGAATGATTATTTTTGCATTTACAGCGCGTTGTTATGGTTTTGTGTTCACAACGGGGTGAAAAAAAAAATATAGAAATATTATATACATGTAGTTAGATAGTAAAGTTAAAGTAAAACTAAACGATAACTGTTAAATAATTATAAATATCTGTTAGAGCTACTTTTGTAATGCGAGGAAGTTGTTGTAGTATAATGAAAGCAAAACTATTTGAATAATTTTTTTGTAAACATCACGTTATAAGTTTCTAAAGCAAAATAATTAAAGTCAACA
This sequence comes from Eurosta solidaginis, assembly GCF_040869045.1. Lineage (NCBI taxonomy): Eukaryota > Metazoa > Arthropoda > Insecta > Diptera > Tephritidae > Eurosta > Eurosta solidaginis. Next base: position 68,185,888 of record NC_090319.1, on the reverse strand, counting down.
AGTGCTCTTCTTTTTTATTTCCTTTATATTTACTTTTTCATACTGAGTTGTACATTACAGGGACTCCCTGAAGAAGATGTAGAAGCAACTAAACGCGTAGAAGAGAAAAGGCGACTTTAAAATTTGCTTTACGGTTAATATGAAGCAAAATATTTCAAGTCAACAAGTGCTCTTCGTTTTTATTTCCTTTATATTTACTTTTTCATACTAAGATATACATAGCAGGGGCTCTCTGAAGAAGATATGGGGGCAACGAAACGCATAGAAGAGAAAAGTTGACTTTAAAATTTGCTTTACATTTAATATCAAGCGAAATATTTCAAATTACCAAGAGTTCTCCCTTTTTACTTTATTACTAAGTTGCAACTCATGGACTCCCTGAAGAAGATGTGCAAGCATCCAAACGCGTAGAAGAAAAAAGAAAAGGAGCTGCAAAGCTTCTACTCAGTATAAGAAAACTGAGATTTTGGCCCAATAAAAAGTCAATACGTTTTTCGTTAGTAAGCAATAAAAAAATTTTGTATTGAGTACTAATCTGTGTGGCCATCGAAAACCAGAAATCTGGCAGTACAAAGTTTGAGGCTATCTACGCAAAAATGGTATATTCGCGCCCAAGTCTTTCCTAGTCAACAGCTGTGCTATTTCGTGAACAAGTTACTTTGAGTGCCTTCAATTCAGGCATACCAAGAATTGGCTTATTCTGCTGTTTTATTGAAAGTTCAAAATATATAAAAAAATTTTGGCATAGAACCCTACCGAAAATAATTTGTGGGTTACATCACTTTTGCTGATTTTTCTTCGGCATGAAGAAGACACTGATTTTTCTGAACGGAAGCTTTGTACAAATTATTTTAGTTGAAAATTGTTTAAGTCCAGCTTGCGCCTTAACAAAGACATGTACAAAGTTTTGAAGAGTTATAGCTTACGTGTTTAATAGATTTTTCTTCTTATAAAAAATATAAGCATTTCATACCAAGACATTGACTAGCCACAGTCATTTCTTCCATCCTTTTCCTCTCCAAGACGTGACAACGCCAAGCTAATCCTAAGCAATATAGTGATGCTTCGGAAAATAGGCGAAAAATGGAATGGTGCAAAGAGTAGTGCCGTTTCCAGGCTTTAGTAAAGATTTTTAACCAATTTCAAGCATCAATATGCTCTCGGGCATAAAAGCTTAAGTTCTTCAAGTGTTTATAGGCTGGTTTAAATCTCCTTTCGGCCTTTTATAATTTTAAGGTGCAAAGCGAAAAAAAGCAAAGCGTTTTAAGTTTTTTTTTTTCGAAAACCAGAAGTAGAATGAGCTTCTGAGATATTTAATAGAGGCTCACTGATGAAGGTCTAAAGTAAATCAAAACGCGTAGAATTAAAAGTAAGCGCCTGGTTTATTTAATAGAACCGGCCACAAAGCTGAAAACCAGAATAAGTACCAGCTTCTGACATATTTCTCAAAATGACTCTAAGTAATTTATTTTTTTTAAGTAAGAGGCTCCCTGGCGAAAGTCAAAACGAGTAGAAGTAAAAAATAAACGGTTGCTTTATTTAAAAGAACTGGCCGAAAAGTTTCATAGCTAACTATAATTGACATTATAAATGTAACAAAAACAAAAATAACAAAAAATAATTGAGACTCCACGAGCACTGTTATGCATTTTTTGTTTGTTTTTAATCGAGTGATTTATCTTGAAACCAAATCGTGTAGCTAGAATAAATATGAAAAGCTTTTAAGCTGAATGAATCGTGAATTTAGTGGCATTGTTGTTGTTATAATATTTTCAACTCGAATTTGTTTCCATAGTTATTTTGTTTATACAAAATGGTTACTTAACTGAATTTGTTTGATTCGTTATGAAATTTTTACATGAATTTTTTTATGAACATTTTTACATGCATTTTTTGTTTATACATCATTCTACAATAGACTCAAAAAGCAACTTACAAAATCGAGTTAATTTTCAGTTGTACATACATATAAACAACTGCAACGTACAATGAAAAATCCCCAATGTGCGCCCTAAAAGTGCTTAATTTAACTATTTTATATAAACTATGCATATTAAAAGTCCATTGTTTTTAGTAAATAACTAAGGAAAAGCAAAATAAATACATACATAAAATTAGTTTTTTGCATGTTACGACTGTTTTGCTTTTGTTTACAGTAAACTGTTGAAAGTCAACTTTTGGTTTAGTATACTTTTTGTTGTTTGAATATTTTTTTTTAAATAATTGGCATGCGTAAGTCTTCTTTAAATCATTATACAACTATGAAACGAAAACAAAACGAAACGAAAAACATACATACATAAATATAAGCACTAATTAATATTTTCAAGCGTTTGCGCATGCGCACAATTTTAGCTGACACACACACACAACTAACAGTCTTATACTAAGTTGACTCTTTTATGTCAGCGAGCAGCAGCATGTTGGTGGTGTCGCAAATTTGTGCACAAAACGGCTATGCTACAAATAAAATATTTTTTTTTTAAATATATTAGCTGTTTTTATTTGAACTAAACTAATTTGCGTTCATTTCTTGCTTTCTTTTTGTTTTTGTTTAACTCTTTTTTCCTTTTACATGTTTTTCTTTTTTATATATATGTGTGTGTTCTACGCTCTTCTTTTTTGTTATATCAGATTTGTGTGTGTTCTCTTTGCTTTTGACTTTCATATTTAGATTTTTACGAATTTTTTAGCGTCATTCGTTCACTCGACTTTTGCTATAAAAACACGTACTGGCGTGCGCGCGCATGCGCTACAAAAGCCCTACTTAAACGAATGCGCGTTTTAAGCGACGTTTTTTTAAGTTCATTAAATTTGATTTTCCGTTTCAATTGTTATTTCAAAACTTCTCCTTTCCTACGATTTTTTTAATTACTTTGAACGTTTGTTTGTTTTCTTTTTTTTCTCTTTTTCTCAATATTGAATGTATAAAAGTTCTCGCTTTATTGCTAACTATTAGTTGACTTTTAAAACGAGTTTTTTTTTACAATTTTTCTTGCTTTAAATGATAGTGCTTGCGCACCTTTTCTTTTCTCAGCTACATTACAACGATAGTGGCAATGCGTTTATTTTTTTTTATAAAAAATTACTCTCTCTCAAATTATTTTTGTTCATTTTAAAATTTGCATGCACACAAACTTCAAACGTAGCGTGCTTGTTGCAATAAATTTTAAAAATCTAAATAAAATCATAAAAAAAATACGACATCCTAAAACTATGCCACACATTCTAATGACATTAAATTCTTACATGACGTTCACATTTTCCACATTAATCAAATATTTTCAACTTCTTATTAATATAAACGAAGTCATAAAATTGTATTCATTCTTTTAACTGTAACTTTCTTTTTCACTTCTCAACTTGTTTCTTCTCCTTCTCCTCCAATTCAACTGCATGCATTGATTTGTCATGCATTTGTCTAAGCATAACTTTCTTCTTCTTCTTTCTCTGCAAATGCTTACAAACTTTACAATACTCCATTAGCTGTGGGTGGTCCAATTGGTCCCAAACCACTATTGACAGCTGTCACAACTGATGTGGCACTGCTGCTATTCGTCGATATGGTGCATGATGATGCAGCTGGTGATGTTTGTCCCACTGATACCATATTAATACCATTTTCTTGTATCATTATTGGTGCACCTACGGTTAATCCGCTGCTTGTCGGTGTTGTTAAAGTTAAACCACTGTTGGATGCCGCTGTTGTTATTGTTGAAATACCGCTACTGCACGCCATCGATGAATGTTGTGCTGCTGAGGCGTTTGTGGTGTTTGTTGTTGTTGTTATTGGATTTGATGTCTTCATAAAATATTTCTCAAGTTTAGCGTTGATGTGTTTGCCATAGGTGTATTTGCGTAAAGCACCCATATGTGGGCGTATTTTGTTCATAAGTTTCTTTAATTGTGTTGGTTCAGAGACGTCGATCATTTTTTGTACCACATAATTGGCATACTGGTCCTTCATCATGACGTGCAAGGCACTGAAAATAGTGAAATAAAATGTGTTTTAGTATGCGATGCGAATTTTTGAGCAAAATATTGAAGGAAATCACAATTTGGGGGTAAAAATAAGATTTGTATATGTACACAGGTAATAGACTCGATATTTAAGTAGTAAGAAGCACCATTAAGGTACAAGCCCGAACATCACGGGAACTATTCAATATGGTCACATTGAACCTTCTAGGACCGATGCTCGGCAGCTAAAGAAACAGGAGTCACCACGGGTAGGTGAGATCGACAATTGGGTCGGAGAAACTATACATAGCTGACAAGCCCTTGAAAGGGTTGCGTAGCACAATCCCTTTAATCATTTGGGTATTTTTGTCGCCTCTACCGACAGGCATTTCTGCCGCGGGTATATTCTGAGCCCCCTAACCCGGGCCTCAATGGTTCTTTTTATTTGATTGTTCTTAAGTAATTTTTGTTAATAAATTTTCTCTTTAGATGCAGCTACTGTTGTATGCTGATGCAAATGACGTAATTTTGCTAGTATTACGGCGTTAATATTTACAATCAACGAACTCTTTGACAAAGCACTTCTTCATAGGTTACAAGTCTGGAGCTCAACACATGGAGTCAGTATTGGGTTGAGCAAAACAGAACTGACAACTTTCAGTAAGAAGCTCAAAATCCAAAACTCCGCCTGCCTAACCCTTATCTAGTCAGAGAACATTTCACACATATACCCGCAGATTAAAGCGAAGGTGAAACGTCTAGACCTTAGGAGAAATATTCGGACGAGGCAACTGAGAGCATAAAAGCAGCGCAAGCTGAGGAATGGCGAATGAGTTTGATTTCGCTATTAGTTGTGAAGTACTACTTCCAAAGTAGTCTAATAAAGATCATTTTGCAATACTGAATATTGGAGTTACATTATTATTCGACAGTTCAGCGATTCGAACGTTAGCAGAAGGTGTATAATATTCAGAAATCACTGAAATTCGTTACAATATATATGTATATATGTATATTAGGGTGGGCGATTTGTATGGACGCAAGTTAATCGATATCGCGCCATCGATTTTTCGATAGGATTTGGGCTCAGCAAAAAAAATTCCACTACACATACCCAAAAAAAAATTTTCGAGCCTGCGAAGTTTAATTTTTTTACTTTTCTTCGACTTTGATTTTTAAGGTTTTTTTACTAAAAAATATTCATATGTATACCCTGTCCGACCCAAAAACGTTGGCGATAACAGTTTTTTGAAAAAAAAAAAAACGTTTTAGCGGACATCGTACAGGGTATACATGAAAATTTTACAATCAAATCAAAATTTTAGTAGGTCATGAAAAATTTCGCAGGCTCGAAAATTATTTTTTTGGGTATGCCTAGTGGAACTTTTTTCCTGAGCCTAAATCCTATCGAAAAATCGATGGCGCGATATCGGTTAATAAATCGACACAGTCTAATGTATATATCGATTCGCGGTTGATAAAGGGTCGAAAGCGCGGTTTCGATAAGTTGTGTTCGTATCATGTATTTTTATGAATCTCCCTTATTTAACACAAACCCTCACCTTTCAATATTCATTTCTGTTGACTACATTCTGAAGAGGTGGTAGAACTTGTTAGGATGGCGTAACCACATTTTGCCCAGACAGGCCTAAAATTAAAGCTAGTTTCGAAGTACTGGCTCTTTCATTCGTCCTTCGAACTTAGCTAGTATAAATCGTTCTGGGGTTTCTTGTTAGAAAGCCCAATAATAGCGCGCGGGATATGCAAATAATAAAAATGACATCGAGTTCTCATATATCATAAGTATTCGTCTGTCATTGCGAAAAAGAATCTTCTTAACCAATTCCGTTAATAACACTTATCTAGGCAGCAAAACTAACTCACAAGGATATATGAAAAGAAGATCAGTGTGGGCTCAAGCAGGTCTAAAAAAGAAAATTTAAAAATCAGCGCCGTGTTGGGCTAGCACATGGGGGTACTTTTGACTTCATGAAAGTATAAAAAAGCTCGATAAAAGGCTAATGAAGGATTCTTAACCAAACCAAACCTTCGCATCAAACGAGATGCGAAAGGAATAACTTAAAAGGTACGAAGTGTCAAACTTAATCACTTCCGAGATAGTACGGCTCGAGCAATAAGGTACCTTTTACAGGCGTACCGGTTGGTTCTATATTAAACAAAGGGCTATCAATAACGATAACAGTCCTCATGCCCTTATAGGAATGTCTCCATCAATACTACAATAGTTTAAGCAAGATGAAGGTCTCAGTGGAAATGCTTCAAAAAGAGCCACTATATTTGTGACTCATCAGTCAACCAGGGAGGTGCCTACAAACTTGCACGAGATTTCGCTAGATTTACTTACTTGTCATTAAAGGTGCACACTTCATCGATAAGTGCGGTGCGTTCACCACGTGTGGCATGTGTAACACATTTCTCCACAACATTTGAGGCGAATTTGTGCTGTGATAAAACCAAAACTTTACCGCGAACGCTTGCAATGAGTATAGATTTGTCTTCGGGTTTGCCATGTTCTATAAAGAAAGTTCATTTATTAGTAAATAAGTTTAAGGTGAGAGAAAGACTAACTGCATTTCTCGAACACACTCACCCAATACATGTTGTATAACATAGTTGCCATATTGATCCTGTATCAGCTGTTCGGTGTGCTCATGTAATTCATCTAATATGGGTTGTGTTTGTTCGGAAGTGCAATGTTCCAGTATGCGTTGTATAACTCTGCAGCCATATGGATGTGTGCTCAGTGTGTAAACTTGACCCTTAAAAGCATTTATAACAAATTGCAACGCCGAGGGATCCACACATTCGATACATTTTTGCACAACATGATTACCATTTTGATCTTTGACACATTTCAATACATTACCATCCAGTTCGCGTACGATCTCTGCTTGCTGTTCTGATGAAATACTCTCCAAAGCTTTTTGTATTACACGACAACCATACATTTGCAATGCCAATTGCAAAACATGACCCTTCACTTGCATACCCAGCGTATTCTTTTGTTCGGGAGTGCCAAATTCAAAGAATTTCTGTATAACATAATTACCAAAAACATCAGTCATCAGACTGAATGCTGAACCTAAAATTTCATTAAATACAAGCTGCTTCTCCGCAGCTGTAGCGCGTTCCAATTTTTGTTGTATAAAACGTGAACCATGTTGATCTTGTGAAAATTCTACAATATGATTGGCTAAATCGCGTAATTGTAAATTCGGATAACGTTGATTACGAAAGTCTTCAAGCAAACGCGAACGTCCAGGTTGTGGTGCGCCAGCTGCAGCAGCAGCAGCAGCAGCAGCCACAGCTGATGCATTTAGTCCAGCAGCAGCAGCGGCGGCAGCATGACGTGTAGTGGCAGCAGCAGCGGCAGCTGCTGCAGCAGCCGCAGCACTTCCTGGTAAAGCCAACTTTGAAAATAGTGAACTACTTGAACCAAACATATTGCCAGCGGCCGCAGCTGCAGCTGCTTGAGCAGCAGCTGCAGCATTTGGTGGTAGGCCAACAGCCATTTGTTGACGATATTTAGTTTCAGCACCTGGTGCTCGATTGGTGACGAGACACGATTGTGGCGGCGGCGGTGTAATAGCTGCACCTATGGGGCTAGCTGAAGCATTGGCACCTAATGCACCATAATTATTGGTCACAGTGCCAGGCCATTTGCCACGCGCGGCAGCAGCAGCAGCGGCCGCAGCTGCAGCAGCTTGTTGTAGTGTAGTAGCGTTGCTGTTGTTGTAGTCCACGGCCGAGGGACTAAAGGCAGATGTGTTGCGATCGAACGAGTCACGGCGACCGGTTAGTGAGTTGGTATTCAAGGCGAGTCCTTTGTAGAAGAGAGAGGGAAGAAAAGAGATAGAAAATTATTAGTTAATGATGACTTAAGTGGAGAAAAGCTTGTATTGCATTTTTTTCTTAGTAAACTTAAAATATACTCGAGTTAATGGAGCAATGTGAGCATAGCATTACATTTTGGGACGTGCCATTTTCATTAATCATAATTAAAATTACTTAATTATTCGTTGAATTCTATTTTTCGATTAATCGAAAAAGAAGCTTACTCGAGTAATCAGTATTTTGATTAATTATTAAGCAAATTAATTGACTAATCTCCTTTTTGATTAGTCACAACTTAAATAGAGCGCTTCACCAGATTTTTCGCATCTTCAATACTTTACCTATTCGCGACCATCTATCGAACGAGTACACGAGACATTTTTTAGTAACCATTTTTAAAATTATTCAAATAATTTTCGATTTTGATCAATCAAGTACATAATTGTTGCACAACTAATATTGAGTTTACTCGATTAATCGATTAGAGGCACAATCCTAACGACATTTAATAAATAATTGAATTAATTAAAATTTGTATGTTACCAGAAGCTGCATACATACATATGTACATACTAGGGATGGCGAATTTTGGGATTTTTTGCCTCCCGGGATTTTTGGGAATATCTCGAAAATAAGCCTAACTAAAACTAAAAAGCGTTTTTGCACTATTGGGTCGAATATCTCAAAAAATTGAATTGCCGCTGCTAGATTATGGGTATTATCGTTTTCCGAAGTGTTGAAAGAAGAAAAACAAAATTTTCAACAAAAATGCTTTCAAATTTCTTTATTACTGTACGTATTTAAAACAATTCACGGCTGGCTTTTTGTTTAAGGCAAACAAAAGGCAAATTTTTTTCTCCCACGCGTTTCAGTGGTATTTTGCACCTTCTTCAGGGAGTCTAGTATGTTTAATAAATATAGAACAATCGCAATTACCATCGAAATTTTTAATTAAACGCCAATTCTTCACTTACATGTCAAGAAACAGTTTACGATTCAGTTCAACTTGCGTGAAAGTTTATAGCTAACATGATCTTTCGTTTCCGACATTGTTTCTCAATTGTACCCCAAGTAGAAAATCAATATATTCTCAACAATGATTTTACTTTCTTTGTTAGGTATGAATATTTGAGAATATACTTATTCTTAATTTAGGATTAAGTTCAACTTGAGGTCGAGTTGACAGCAAGGGTGAGATCCAGTCTCTGACATTGTTTCACAGAGAACCACGAAGCAGAGACTTAACTTAAAAATTTGTTTAGAGTGTAAATATTCTCATCTTGAGTAAATTTTTCCTGTGCATGGGAGCTGCATTTGATGTCAAGAAGAAGAATGACGCTTGATGTTTTATGAACCTCCCAGAGTTTCGCAAATGAAAATACGATTTCCTTAGGAAAACGTGACATGCAATATTTAGTCAAACATTTAATGTTAAATTTAAATAAACTGGCCGAGAATAGGGCTTCAACTCAAAAAAGTTATATAGTTCAATATCTCTTAGCCTTAAGAACTACCTTCCAACACAAAGTCTTTAAGGTCAAACGAAACTTTTTCCAAATCAAATCAAACTTTTTTCATAACACATGCAACTTTTTTTAAATCCATTAAACTATTTTCAAATCAAATTAAACTTTTTTTTCAAGTCAAATGAAGCTACTTTTGGCCTTGTCTAGATCTAACAAACTAGTAGCATAATAATGTTTACAGAGAACACAATGCATATGTTCATATATATAACTATAACTATATAGTTCAGTATGTACAAAATGGAATAAGTTTCAGGCTGAAACTTTCAGCATATGGATTTATAATCACATGATGAAGTCGGAATGGGCATGAGGCTTACATATGTTTATCTTCGAACTCATGCTATCCTTACTAAAATTTTGATTTCTTGACATAACGGCGATAGCATAATATATATGTATGTTGTCGGAATGGATGGGATTTTGAGCAACAAAAGATTTGATTACGATCTATACTAATGGTGTACAATTATTAATAATGCTGTCGGAATGGACATGATTGCGAGCAGCAGAGTACAATTTTCAAACAGCAATTATGGTTGCGCTGCATGGGAGATTGGAAACGCGTTCCCAATCCATTCACCATAAAAAATTCGTATTAATATTCAAGACAACAAGCATATTATTTTTAATTAGGAAGAGTGAGTAAGAAATATCAAAATTTTTGCAATGATTATTAAAATCCTTGCACAGGAGACAGAAAAGCTTCACGCATTTCAAAATTTGATATGCATCTGCTTCGAAAATAGGGGCTGAAAACACCGTGGTGTTGAAGGGAGTGTTAAATATAAACGCTCCATGCAAGAACGACTCTGTTACGTTTAAGCGGCTGTAAACGTTTTAAGCGGCTGTAGTAGTGAAGAAGATTCCTTCGTGGATTCCATGGACAGTCTCTCAACGTTGTTGTTTTTGAATCGTTTCCAATTTATCGCAACGAGTCTGATAATGCGGGTTCCACACTACTGGAGAATATTTTAGGATAGATCTAACTAATAAAGTGAAAAGCGTTTTGGTAATGTAGGGATCATTGAATTCCATTAACCAACGTTTAGCGAATGCTAAAGGCCTTTTTAAATATATTTTAGGGTCCATTGTAATATCTAAGTCAATGAAGTTTGAAGTCTGCTCAACTAGGCTGTCACCAATGGTGTAGCTTTGTACTGGCTAAGCTCTCCTTGTGATTATAATAAAGTTTTTTTCATTTACTTGAATTTGTATTTATGTATTCATGAAGTCATTTGTGCTCATGAGTGTAAACTTTTTTATTAAGCAGTGCATTTATTTACATAAATCTTGTGGTGGCAGCAACAATGAGATAAATGAAGTTGCAGGAAACGTGAGTTAAATAATAGCACTCGTGTGCAAGAATAAAATGAAATGTATTTTTGTAGAGAAGTTAGTGTTTTATACGATTATTTATATACATACGTATATAGATATGTACTTGTACATGAAACATGTGTCAAAAACACGTGCTAGTACTTGAAACGTTTATGCTTTTTACATACTGAACGAATTTTTTTTTCTATAAATTAACAAATGTGGTGAACATTGTGAACAGCCTGCAATATGTAGAAATTTAATGCTCAAAGAGGGAGCTGCTATACACATATAGAACTTTTGTTTTGCCCTGAAGAATAGGCGCATATACAAATTCACACTTTGAATATAAAAAAAAAAATGCATAGCACTTCCATACGCTTCACATTCAAAGTTCATATCAAAGTGCCTGAATTTCATATGAAAGTGCAAAGAAAAAGCACTTCCATATGAAGTAAAGGCACTTCGGTATGATATTCAAAGTTAAACTAACAAATTGACAACAATAACTTTGCGAAAATACTGTAGCACTGAGAAAATTTTAATTCAAAATTGATTCATTAAACATTTAAAATAATTTTTTTTTGTTTTTCAATTTAAAAATGTTTCAGTGTACATATAATTCTGTGACTCAAAAATCTTAGTCTATTCGTAAATTTAGAGTTTTTACTTTACCAAAGAAAAACAAAACAATAGCAAATAAAAAATAGAAATTGCAGTTTTTTTGTTTATCTATATATTAATACGCTAACAAAATTTCCATACAATCAATTGACAGGCTGTTTCGCATACTTAGCATACGTACAATCATATAAAAGTTATATGAATCGATTCGTATTGATCAGCCGCAGTGCATAGGCCTATTTTTGTTAACAAATATTATTCTATTTGTTTATAACTAATAGAAAAATTTTTTTGTAAATTCGAAAATCTGTGCAACTATCGAAATTGCCATCTGTAGGACGTATTATGTTCACAAACCCCAATGAGTACATAGCTCCAAATTCTCAGTTGTTGCGTTGCTCAAATGTTTCATCTCTACTTATGTATATTGTCAAGGATATTAGCATCACTAAGCTATACCATCACTAAGGCGATGCTAAGGCGATGCTAAGCGATATTTACGTCAATAATCAAATCATGTATACACATATATGAGGCAGCCGAGAGATGTCACACACAGATGCATTTACTTATACGCCTATGTGTGCGCGAGAGACTGTAAACTACAAACATTCACATCAATAATTCAATTATTATGTCCACACATATGTAGGTAAACGCAGCTGAGAAGCAAGGCACAACCATATGCAGACATCTTATTTGAGATGCTTCTAAATGTAGGCAATTATAATTGGGGAAGTGTCGCTCACACATACAAGCATGGGGTATGAGAGAAGCTATAAAATCGTGCAATTTTAGTTATAGATGAGAAGTTTGAGAGCTCATGGACAATGCTAGTAGATTCTAGAAGATGCGAACCAGGAAACCAGAGAGTATAAAAGGCCGCAGATGTAGAGACGCTGGAGTTCAGTTTGATTTGAGTTGTCAAGCAGTTACGACTAAGACGATATCTAGCGAGCAATAGCAGTATTATTTTGAAAGTCAGTTTCATTTAAGGTATCAGTTTGGTTATTAAGCTATTCGTTGCACAGATTGAGTGTTATTGTGAAGTATTTTAATAAAGGCCATTTTTCCATTATTCAATATTGGAGTTATTTATTCAACAGTTTAGCGATACGAACCTAGAAAAAGGGAAAATAAGAGAATTTGCAGCAAATTCGTTACAATATATTTGTACACGCCAAAAGGTGAGAGAACTACTGCTTCGTCCATTTTCTGTTGAAATAAAATATTGTTCCCCATTGTTTCCAATTACGTATATTGGTTTGTACCAAAATCCTTAAAAAATTTTTCTAAAATAATTATTAGCCCACAAAAAAACTTTAAAGAGAAGTAATAACTTAACCGGCCTATTTTTTTGGACAAATTTTACTTACACGTGAAAGCATAGGTCTTTATTTAACAGATTCTTTGTTTTTCATTTTAGGTGCTTTAAAAAAAAATGAAATCAGAAATAATGAGTCAACTTTTGTTCAAACTCACTAAATTTATTTATTTATAACATTTAATTGCAAATTTGACCCAAATGTTTTTTGCATTTCCAGATTTTATGCTCATTTTAGATATAGCACGTCTTATAGTGAACAAAAAATAAATAAATTTGCTACAAAGATATTACATTAAAATTTGTATATTGTCTTTTATGCTAATTTATTTTGATATTTCTTATTTTATTTTATTATGTTATCTTTTATTTCAACTTAGTTTATTATTATTTAAATGCAACTTGATTGAATCGCAAAATTTCACGTTGTATATTAAACGAATAAAAAACGACCCAAAAACGTTTTCTTCTTCGTTTTTAACTAAAAGTTCGTGTTTTTGAATTATGACACTATTGAAGTAAATGGGCGATATATGTATATGGGAGATATAGGCCTACTGGGGAACCGAGCACACAAAACTAACTTCGGTAGCGCCCCAACGGGGACCTCCCGGGTGGTGTGGAAAAACCTATTTTTCAATTTAATGTCAAGTAATTTTACCTTAATTCTATGTCAATTTCTTTTGATTTTACATATTTTTTATATTTTTGTTTAAGGAGCTCCATACCAAAAGGTTATAATTACATTTGAAAATTTTGTAGAAAATTTAAGAAAATACAATTAAAATTACAATGTCTTAACGAAAAATTTAAGTAAGTTAGACCAGTTTGCTATATTTCCGCTCACTGCTTAACTATTAACGCATTATGGGGGTAGACACTGGATGCATAGACTGAGTTGAAAAAAATAAGAGTTGGTCGAATTTCGACCACAGGCGATACTAGTTCATATAAATGGAGGATAATCATCGTGTTTTAATACTCATCTGAGCAGAGCTCACAGAGTATATTAATTTTGTTCGCATAACCGTACCCCGTAACAGTATAAACTAATCGAGATAGATATAGATAGATACTTCTATATATCAAAATGATGTGGGCGAAAAAATAAATTCATTTAGCAATGTCCGTCCGTCCGTCTATCCGTAAACACGATAACTTGAGTAAATTTTGAGGTATCTTAATGAAATTGTATGTTAGTTCCTGCACACTCATTTCAGATCGCTATTTAAAATAAACGAAATCGGACTATAACCACGCCTACTTTTTCGATATCGAAAATTTCGAAATTATACTTTGGAACTTTCTCCACTATGCACTATTTTTCTAACGTTTTCTTCAATTACATATCCACAGTAATTATCAATAATTTTCGACACTCCTATAATTTCGAATGTAATTTACAATGTTTTTGCCCTGACCATAATAAAATTAGGGCTTTTCGGTACTATCTTTTATGTGCCTTTTTTGGGTTTTCTAGTTGCGTACTTATGTTAACTTTTTGTAAACCTCTCGCTATATTATCTATACACTCAGAGAAAAACGCCGTTCTAAAATCCAGCACCACCGGACTCAATTCAAGCATTTCATGTTCTTACTTTTTTGTTCTTGAAAAACGAACGACCTGTTCTTAAAACAACAACCTTGTTCTTGAACTGACACCATTTTCTTGAAAAGAGAACGGCTGGTCTTAAAATATGAACAAATGTTCTATTAATGAGAGCGATGTTCTTAAATTAAGCCCAAGAAAATAAAAACGGTACAATTCGTGTGCACTACAATGTTAAATACAACATTTGGCACCAGCTATTAAGCAGTTGTAGTTGACCAGCGGCTATGATGTTGCGCTTGCGATCGTGTGGCGCGAGTTCGATCACCGTCAAACTCTGAATTTTTTAAAACAATTTTTTTATGTTCTATTTTTTTAACTCTTATTTTTCGTTCAGTTCCATTCACATATGCACAGGTAATTCTCAAACTTGTTATAAAATGTTTTAAGTATATATGCAGATTACATCTTCAAATAAGAATAATTTCTCAATAAGAGAAATGTATGAGAAAATGCTTATTATGCATTTTTTCTTAAACTTTTGAATTTTAATAACAATTTTTTTGTTATAAATATTTTTTATATTATTATTAATAAAAAATAAATAAATATATTTAAAAAAATACTTTCCCATCCTACCAAAGATCAAGCACGAACCGTTCTTAAATTGAGACCGAAAAATGTTAAATCGGCCCCAAATCGTTCTTGAAGCGTGAGAACGAAAAATCCTAAATCAAGCCGAAGTAGTGCTTGAAACGAGCACAGAAGTTTCACACATCAATACCAAACTGGTCATAAAATACGAACGGTGTGCTTGCAAAAACTGTTCTTAAAACAAGCCCATCGGTCACACATTAAGAAAAAACGTACTTAACAGACTTTTGGCAACAAATGTTCTTAATTTTGAACTTGTTCGTTCGTTTTAGAACGATTTTTTCTCTGAGTGCACATATTTATAATTTCTGCCGCCATTTACAACGTTTTTGCACTAAGCAAAGCATTAGGAAGGCTTTTCCGTTGTATATTTTTTGTGCTGGGGTTATGCTTTGAGCTTTCCTAGTTCCACTATTTGCAAATATTTAACTTCATTTTCTATCTTTCCTATAACTACGCGCGTCACTTACAACGTTTTTCTATTCACTGAAAATTTCTATCTATACGATGCATAATTTTAGCAAATTTGGTCTAAAGGAAATGTATTGGTAATCTGCACAAAAAAAAATGTTTTTAAAAAAACTTGACGTTTACAAAGTTATACGCGGTTCCCCTTTAAATGCTTTCGTATGCGGCAACTTTGCGGCTAAAAGCATGCAGCTTTTCATGCAGTAGTTAACAATATATTTTGCGAAAATACCGTTCTTCACTTTTTGAATGATTCTTATAAGAAATTTAACGCTCTTTCTAATGGAAAAACCACAGTTTTCTATCTTTCTTAGTTTTTTCACGAATCGCATTTAAAGCCAAATCGGATCACAAATACGATTTTTTCACATATTTCGATCGATCCGCCACCTATCGGAGTTTTTTCTTATTATTGCATTGTCATCGGGTTCTGAACTATATTCCAAGATTCAAGCTTGTAGCTTGTAAACAAAAACTTTAAACGCGTTTTTCTCGAAAAGTTGTTTTCGAACAATAAACCCCTTTCATGATTCCAGGTCACATATGCATTTCCTCGCATAGTTGTAAGGAAACACTCCTCCTTCAGCTTTGTCTGTCAAAAAAGGCTTCAACGCACTACTATTATGTTGCTATTCACTTCGCAATCGTCTAATTAGAATTATTAACTACCAATTATAAACGTATTATAATTTAATTCACCAACAAATTAGGCATTTACGTCATATAATTTACGGCGCCAAAAACCTTCTTCCACAAGCTGCAAACGGATGGCGGAAATGAGAAACCTTTTTTTATTATTTACCAGGGTTGTCTAGCGAATTGTAAACTTGAAAGGCGAAATATAGGTGGGCGTTTTTTTACTTTTAAAATACGCCTGAGTATACTTCTTTCCTTTACTGGAAGACTAAAAATATTTACTTTTGGAAAAAAGTTTCTAACTTGATATGCTGGTATGTGTTTTTAGTTACCAAATAAACATTTTCTATTAAAATCTTTTTAAATGAATGCAACTAATTACGTAACTAATAGACAAGAAATTAAAAAAAAAAATATATATATATAAAAAACTTCAGGGCAAATAATGAAAAGGAAAATTTTGTCATGCCGTTTCAAAACATTCATAAGTACATAACACTCCCTGACGAACGTACAAATTCGCACTGAAACGCGTAAGGGAAAGAACTTTTTTTGCATTTCATACATTAGACTGAAAGCTCAATTATTTATATAAAATTTTCAGTGCTAATAACTTAATAACGGCGACCGCCGTGATGTGGTGCCAGCGTGCTCCGCCTACAACACCGAAGGCCTTGTGATCACGCCCCGGGCAAAGTAACAGCAAAATAGAATAGAAACAAGTTTTTTCAATTAGAAGAGAGTTTTCTAAGCGGGGCCGCCCCTCAACCGTGTTTTGGCAAGCACTCCTAGTGTATTTCTGCCATGAAAAGCTTCTCAGTGAAAAATTATCTGCCTTGCAGATGCCGTTCGGCATAAAGCATGTAGTAGCTGTTCCGCCAATTTGTAGGAAAAATTAAAAGGAGCACGACACAAATGCGAAGAGAAGCTCGGCCTAAAATTTCTTCGAAGGTTATCGCGCCTTACATTTATTTTTTATTTTTGTTAACTCAAGTCACCAACATTCCTTTTTTTTCTGGCAGAACATCCATCCACTCTAAAATATTTGTTATTTTAGAGTATATCAGACTCCTTGAGGAAGACCAAAAATTACACTGAAACGCGTAAGAGGAAGAATTTTTTTTTTCAACTTTATTAAAGAGCTAAAAAACTCAAATATATATTCACGATTTTTTTGCCATGAATTACAAAGCATCAAAATAAATGTTTTTCGGCAGAATGTTTTTCGGCAGAATATTCATTAACACTCAGAGTTACAAAGAATTTTTTTCTAAAAGCAATAAACCCAATAAGACCGACCGTTGATCAGGTTTTTTGACATGGGCCACGTCGAGCACTGTAGTATTTAATACAAATTCTACTTTATTACTAAAAGAACAGACAGTGTACTAGAAATTTACTCCTGTGCAAGACTGGCCTGAGTTATTCCTTCGAGTAAGGACTAAGGAGATGGACTCATTTGGGGCTGTGGATTAGTAAATTAGTACAAAGACGGGTTTATCATAAAAAAGATGATTTGCGGCGGTCATATGGATCATTTGTCATGCGGATCTCTTAGCACGCGTTTGCACAACTAAACTGGACCAAAACCGATCGTTCGGAGCACAGCTGGTCATCTGTGGTCTGCTCCTGTACAAGTGGACCTCGACACAACTGTACAAATACTAAACAATACACGATTGCATGTACTTCATTAATTGTGATGTATTAAAAGAACCAGTGTTTCCAATTTGAAAACTATGCAGATGGCCCCTCCTAAGCAAAGTTATTTACATATTTAAATATACCGAACACACTTTCAGCGACATCGACACTACACATACATACCTACAGCAATATAAACGCACTGATGCATCTTGTGGCGCTTGCTAACAAAGGACGCGAATAACTATACAACAAAGAAAAAATGAGGAAGGAGGCAGAGATCTTCATATAGCGAGTGTGAGTGAGAGAAAATAGAAAGCGAATTGCACGTCTCACAAATGAATGCACACAATTTAAAAGGGAATTATTCATCCAATTTGCGATACGAGCAATTCTGGTAACCCCTCTTTTACAAAAGAAAGGCTGGGCTACATACAACCAACATTTATATGAGACATACATACATACAAACATAGACATCAGAAGCAAAGCAAACCCATTGCCATTGAAGCTAAAGGATGCAATGGCAGTGAAGTCATAAAAATTTCTTATGTTGCACAATAATTAAAATCCAACATTCAAGGATATTTTGCTATATAAATGTGTGTGTGTGCACAGCTTGCTATACATACATACATATATGACAGAAATAGTATTCAGTCCGTAAAGAGGCAACAGGCTGCTGAGAGAGTACCCATGCACTTGTAAGCTATAAGACGCACGTTCTGGGATTTATACAAAAAAATATATGTATGTATGTATTGTGTTGCAGTGTAGGCTTTACTCTTTGCTGCAGCTGCTATGGCAATTGTCACAAACAATGTTGGTGCTTGTTGTTGTTTTCGTAGATGTTGTGCCGTTTTGCATTGCATATGGCACGTGTTGGTTGCATGACATTGCATGGTAGCGCAACAGTCATAACAAACTAACATAAAAAGAAGGCAATCAAATATGAAAAGTAAAATTGCAAACACGGAATGCGCCAGGAACTTAGGTTAAACAGTGATGGGCAAAAACGTGCCAACTTTATAAGAACTCAATTAGTAAATCACAATCAGTAAATCACAATTTTGAAAACTTTATATAGCACTTATGGAAGGTCATTTTTGAAGAGCTTTAAGTAGGGCTGCTACAAATGTATGTACAGCTGCGAATACGGAAATAGCAGTTGTATTTTTTCTTTCCAGCAAATTTCGTCAATTAATCTCGTTTTGCTTATTGTGGATAGTTAAAAAAAACTATCAGGAGTTTTGTAACTGAAACTATGCAAACCAAATTCAAACCCCTTTTCGAAAAAATTGAAATTTCGAGAAAATTGTACGAAAAGCTCGAATTATGACAATCAAGTGGAAGTTTTCATCAAATTTCGTCATTCAAATTCTTCGTTTTTTATTTCCGATCGTTTAGAGCAAAAATTCGAAATTTCGAGAACATCTTACGACAATATCGAATTTCTAATATATCGCCTGGAAATTGTTATCAAATTTTGTCAGTTAAGTTTTTATTTTATTTTTTTTTTCGATACTTAAAGCAAAAACATATATGTCTTTTGTTACTGAAGCTAAGCAAACCAATCTTAAAAACGTTTTCGAAAAAATTCGAAAATTTGAGAAAATTTTATGAAAAATTCAAACTTTTTATTTGGAGTTTTGTAAATTTTTTGAGTGTACAGTTTTATAGCCAAATCAGTTTTAGTCCAACAAAGATCAAGTATAGGTCTCTCAAAACTCGCACTGATGTTTGAGAGTTTTTATCCTAAAAATATACAGAAATGATCACGAATACAATCAAGAAGCTATATCCAAGAAATATATTGAAAATTATTCTGTAATTATCGCTGAATATTCCCCAATATGTCCCGAAATAGGAAAAAATTTCAAAACAATCTCAACCAATCCAGAAATTATGGTGAAATATTTCTGAAATAATATCGAAAATTTCCCGAAAAAGTCTTGAAATGATAACCCATATAATGCCAAAGAAATCTCGAAATAGTTAAAGATGAGCTCTTAATTGGCGCGGAAATTGCTCTGAAATTATCTTGGAATAATTCCGGCTTCATTACGAAACATTCTTGAAAAGATCTTGGAAACATGTGTATATATAAATGATATCGAATACAATCCAGAATCTATCCCGGAATAATCCTGAAATAACCCGAATAGTTCTGAAATGACCGCGAAATCGTCCCGAATAGATCGCAGAACAGGAAATGATTTCATAAGATGCCAAACTAGTCTGAAAATTATACTGATTTAGTTCTGAAATAATACCAAAGATATATCGAAATCGTTTAGGAATTATCCCATTATCTCGATTTCAACCATTTGCAAAGATAATGCTATCAAAAGTCATACGTCAATGTTTGGATTCCTGGAACCGGTCTTGTTAAAGGACCAGTTTTTTCATCCAAGAGATGAGCCTGTATCCATAGTCTCTTAGCAAAGCAATGAAATGCGTTAAGTACATTTTACTTGTGATCGGTTTGTGATACATTACGTACTTGTCCTTTAGGCTGTAGGGTGTAAATGTCTTTTCTTTTGACATATGTACAAGACTCCCTGAAGAAGGTGCCAAATATTAGCGAAACGCGAAAGAGAAGGCCCTGTTTTTGGCTTCAAAGTAAATTGGCCGCAAAGTTCATCACAGAAACTTAAAAATGTAAGTAACTTGAAGGTTAGAGTAAAAACACCAGACTTTGCACAGCGACGATTGGTTCCTAGTCTTTCACAGTTTTCAAATTATTACCGGGTGTTTTGATAAGGTCAGCAACTTTCAAATCCTCTCACTTAGTCATCTGCAATCCTGAATAATCAGAACGATTTTGACCAATGTAAAGCATAAACTACTTCATTTTAAGTCAGAGCGACTGTATGCACATACGCATGCGGTTAGATGGTGTGATTCAAAAATTTTCTATGGGATTTTCAGCCGTGACAAAAGCAATACGCAGCTGCTATATGACGCACTAAAAAGGAGTCCACAGGCAAGCCCATACAGTTGTCGTGTGGATTGTATGTACAACAATATACTCCTTGAAATTTGATATGAGGACAAACGAGAATTGCATGACAACTGCAGCAGCAGTGAAAGTGTGCTGTACACTGCTGCAATAGCAAATAAAACGAGCTGCCCCAAAGCCAACACCGCAAACAACAGAAATATTACTACATACGCATAAATACATACAAACACACACACACGGACACAAAAATATTTGCAACAATTGCAGACAACCACAAATAGACTTTCACATCCGTTGTTGCATGCGTTAGAATTAGACAGGCAGCTGGCAACAAAATGTGGGTGGCATAAATAAACCAAAGCAACTTAGCACATATGTTCGTGTGTATGTATGTCGTCGAGTGCATCTAAATTAGTATGTGACAGTACACAAGAGTATTGAAACGCTTATTTACGCAAGCCGTACGCGTCATGTTGCATATTTTGAAAAGGCAGGTGAATAGTTGTTTGTGAGGCAATTGGGATTTTGTGTATTTGCAATAAATGTAAAGAGGCTGGGATTTTGTAGATTTTCTGTCGTGTTGCGTTAGTAATCGTCTTGAGTGTTGCATATGTGCAATACATGCATACAATACGAATAAATTATTTGTAAAAATAAAAAAAGGAATGAAAAGGTATGGCATTTACACATTTGATTTGATACGAATGGAGGCACTTACTATACTTAATATTGTATGTATTATGTATGTACATATGTATTTAAGCTATTCTATTCAACATGCATAATAATGCATAATAACGAATATAAGCAATATTTAAGAAATTGCAGACAGTATGAAAAATGCTGGCATAAAAGATACATAACAGACATGCAAGTAAATAATAAAAGATGTGAGAAAGTATGACAAATATGTGAAATAACAATAAGTTGAGAAATTATTAACATTCAATATTCATACTTATAGAATTTGTGCAATTATGAGATAAATTTCTTTATATAAAGGTTAAAGCTGATTTGCTTTGCATACTTTTAGGGTAAGAAATGTTTACTGAATGTACAGATCGTCTGATTTAGGTTTGAGAAGTTTCGTAAGTTAAAATTTTTTAAGTCTGATAGATCTGTACTGTAGATGCCAGACTTTTTATAAATCAAATAATCCAGTCCGATTTCGAAATTCTGAAAGAATAGAACTGCGCCTGATTGTATGCAACATTTCGTTTGATGACTAATTTGCACATCAAATTAGACTGACATGTAACGAGACGAAGCAGGCAACATCAGGGTGTGTATCTGAAGGCCATTTCTATAAAAAAATGTAGCGAAATATAATGCAGGAGACGCAGATTTGGAATGTATTCAACTCATTTTTTTCGATTCATGTAAGTTTTTACGGATGCTTGCATGCGTTTTTTTTTTACGAAACACGAAAGAAAGGCTACGAATTAATCAATTGTTTCCATAAACGGTTCATAAAAAACTAGCATCTATGAAAGAATTCAACTTATTGCAAAAGAAGGGTAAAATAACTAGCTAACGCTAATACCGGATTTGCCAATTGGCACAGAGAAATTATTGGGAAGAGCATATGTCGCTCGTTCAAAACCAAACGTGGTTTCAGGCATGCGGACTCCCTATTGTGTGATTTCACGCAAACCGACTATTCTGCAATTCTTGCTTGATGACTACATCCAAGCTGATGCAGATCCAGAGCGGGTCAGTTGGTTACCAGAGTTGCACCTACAGTGCTGAAGTCAACGGCTGCGAAATTCAGATTTCAGATCCACCTATGACTAAACATGTTAAAAACGCACTCTATAAGGCCTGCAAAGTGGAGCAATTACCTTTTCGTAGGAGATTACAATGTTTAAAGTGTCAGTTGAAAGCACTACAAGGGGACAAAATTAGAACTAGTACCGTTCTTTAGTTCTGCGCTAGTTCGGAACTAGTGCGATCCGCTGGAGGATCTAAACAGCGATGGTATAACAAAAAGCGCGTATTTGCTAGCAGATATGAACTTGATATCTAACATTGGCCGTAATAAAAAAACTGGAAACTGATGCGCGCTCTCGGCGAACAAAAATTCCGCGCTAAAAGTCTCTCATTATGCTTATCCTGGCACAGAATCGTGCCCAGAATTGATAGAAGATAGGACTTTCCCCCTTATAGTGTTCCTATCGAAGCGTAGACTACCACTGGGTTGCAAAAGACAGATGAAGAAAGAGTTGATCTTTTTTAGTGATCCTTTTTGGTATCAGTTATTGCGAAGCAGAGATGATCGGCTTGACTTGCTATGCAACGTTCAGACCCACCTTTTTGAATAATTCTCATCAAAGCGTACCGTAAGCGTAACTCTAACCTTAAACGTAAAATATATCTGAAACGGATACCATAATCGGCATTGTTTCGACAAAAGTAACCGTAATAGTAACTATAAGCATATTAGTACCCTTAACTGTATTCACTACGGGAACCTTAAGTGTGATTAACCGCAACCGTTAAGTTAAACATATCACTGACCATGACACTGTAGAACACGTTACCGTAACCCTTAAGGCGGCGGAAGCAATCACCGTAACACTAACTGTAACAAAAACCATTACAAGCGTAATCCGAACACTTAACGCAAACATACCTGCAAACATTGCCATAATCGTGGTCCTACCCGTAACCAGATTCGCAATCGTAAATACTACCTTTACCACAACTGCAGCCATGGTCGTGACCATAACCGAAGCCAACACAACTACCATAAACATATCCATAATAAAACTAGTAACCGCAACTTGTAACGCAACCGAAGCCGTCACCGAAACCTTCAATGTAATCATAGTCGTGATCTTTAACCATAACTTTAACCGGGATCCTCCCCCTAACCGTAGCCACAACAATAACCGTAACCGGTACTTAATCATGACCACAAAATTAACCCGCAACCATAAATTATAACGTAAAAATAGCAACTACTGTAAGTGAAGGTCGAATAGATTTCCCGACGCTATACTAAATACTTCAGGGCACCATAGCAGTCCTAACCCCAAACTATAACTCTACTCATATCTGAAAGTGGAGAGAAACTTAACGGCACACTTAACCCAACAATTCAATATCACAACGATGGATTTTTGATAGAATAACTATATATTTGTTTAAGACAATCCACCACTTTTCGATGATAAATCGATAAATTTTTGATAACAAATCGACAACTTATCAATAACATATCGATAACTTTTTGAAAACAAATTTATAGCGATAACTCAACAAATACTTTCATTGCCGGTACAAAATATAAAACACTTCGATGACAAATACTTGTTTCTATTCCTTTTCTTTTCTTTCCTCTTCATTCCTTTACTTAATTGGGGCTTAACCGTTTAAATGGTTCTGGCCGTCCAACAAGGCGCGCCAGTTGTTTCTTCGCTCTGCCAACTGGCGCCAATTGGTCACCCCTTTCATTCCTTTGCTGTACTTCATTTGCCTTTTCTTGTCTTGATTTGCAATCTGATTTCGTTCATATCAACTTAACGACGTAAATTGTTCTCAAGATATGTTACAAGGCAGTAATTAAGCTTACGCTAACATTCTATAGACCCCTATGTAGCATACCCATTTTAAAGACTGATTCCCGCCATAGCGTGAGCAAAGATGTTAACACAACTAAAAGCTAAAGAATTCAACGAAAAGCATTTCTTAGTTGGCACGGAATAACGCATAAGTACATATTTGCTAACAAATAGAAAATTTTACAATTCATTTATTTAAAGGTGCGTACATAAAACAATCGGTTCTAAATCTAAATCCCTCTAAAATTAACGGCATTGTACAAATCACAAGACAATACAAAGACATTTAACACAAACGTCTACTCATTCCTCAATTTTTTTTGTTGCTGTAAATTTCTACTAAACAGCGTGTCAATTGTTGTCCAGCTAAAGTGACATATTCTTGCTGTTGTTATTGTTCACAATATTGTATCTCATTTGTCGTGTCTTGAATTGATTGTGTGCTACGTGTCTACATGTTGCCATTATTCAAATCGAGTTGCTGCCACATACATACATATAAAGTGCGTGAGCAGACGTTGTTTGCAGTATGCAGAATAGAGAAGTACAGGGCGTGTACGTAACATTTTCAATATTGCATCGATTTATTTGCTGTTGCACAACTGCATAACAATGAGCTGTGTGTATATTATTTATAGAATATGTCTTCATATACATATTAACGTTCGTAATTGCAACTTGTTACACGAATAACAATAACAATAACATTTTAATAGTAACAACATGTAGACTACATACTTTTAGGCGCATTCGTAAACAATTCTGCTTAAATTGTACATATGTACATATTGTTGTATTGTTGGCAGCGTTATAAGCAGGAGATAGCAATGCTCTCACATATTTCACGCACAGCCAAATATATGCATATATGTATGTATAAGGCAGGGTATGCCTGAAAACATATCGATTTCGAAAAATTGTATTTTTTGGTATGTAAACATCTTTGCTGCCGCCATGGGGGAATCCAGAATGTAATCGTAAGGTTAGTGTAAGCGTAAGTGTAATCTTGAAAGTGACATAGTATAGGGCGGTATATACATAGAATGTAAGTGTAGGCGTAGTTTGTGGTATTAGTATGATGTATGGGGGAATAGTGAATGTAAGCTTAAGTCACTACACCGTGGGGTAGGGTAGTGTGGAAAATTTGTATGCACATTGTATAGTTGATATGGAAGATGCAGTCAACAAACCAAGGCAAGTATCGAGTACACAGGCCTGCAAAAATAAGTTTTTTTTTACTTTTGAATCAGGAAGTCATTTCCGACGTATTTTTGCGCGCTGAATCCGAATCCGTCCTCATATTTGGCCCAGCACGTCAGGATTTTGAGATATCCTAACCTAAAAGTGCGAAAACGCTGTTTTTAGCATTATTAGAGTTTGTTTGTAATAACAGGAAATTTTTCTGTGCAAATCTGCTTACAGTATCGTTGAGAACAACTCTTTCCCCACAAAAAAATGTCCTATTATTAAAATATAAACTAAAAAAAAAAAAATGCTAAAAACGGCGTTTTTCGCACATTTAGGTTAGGATATCTCAAAAACATGGTGGACCAAATCTGAAGACGGATTCGGACTCAGCACGCAGAAATACGTCAGATATGACTTCCTGATCCGAAACAAATCAACTTTCCGGGCCTGTGGTATCTATTTCTTATCGATGGGTTATAATTTTGTTTTATCGATGCAGTATAGACGAGTTATCGATTTCTTATCGAAGAGTTATAAGTTTGATAACCAAGTTTATAGATGATTTATCAGTTCGTTATCGATTTAATTTCGAAGAATTACCCATTTGTTATCGATTTATCAAAATATTATCAATTTGTTACTAAAAAGTTATCGACTTTTTATCGAAAGGATATCGGGTAACTATCGAAAATTTATTAACAGTTTATCGATTGGCTATCGCTACATCATTAATGGTACAAGTTCATCAAATAATTCTCGCTCTCTTATCGAAAATTTATCGATATTTTATGGAAAATTTATGGATTTGTTATCAAAAAGTTATTATCGATTTGTTATCGAAAAGTACCATTTGCTATTGATGACCTTCGGTTCGTTTTCGAAGAGTAATCTATTTTTTATCAAAAATTTATCAATATTTTATCAAGAAGTTATCAAAATTTTATTGATTGATTATCAAAAACTTTTCTTGTCTTATCAAAAAGTTATCGGTTTGTTATCGAAGTTTTACGAATTTATCAAAAAAATGTCGATTTGTAATGGAAAGGTTACCGATGTTATAGAAAAATGTTTGTTTTGTTAACGAAAAGTTATCGATTTCTTTGTTATTAAAAAGTAATGGATTTGTTATCGAAAAGTTATCGGTTTCTTATCAGAGTGTTACCAATTTGTTATCGGCGTGCTATCGATTGATGGTGCATTGACTTTTAAAAAACAGACATCCATAAAACTTCAATATAAATTCAATCACACATCTCTAACCCGTCGATAACAAGCCGATGAGAAACCAGTAAGAAAGCCGTGGTTCGGCGACAACAATTCGCTATCGATAAAAAGCTGACGACTAAGCAATAACGTGTCGACTCTAACAGGCAAGAAGCCGACAAAGCTCTTATTAAAAATCTCGTAATTATTTGTTTCTGGCATAGTTACCTCTGTTGTGGTTTAACTTCAACCCTTATACTAAGTGTTAGCTATAAGTTAGAATTTGAAATATTTGGTTGGCTTCACAATTTCATAATAAGATCAAAGCAGAGAAGCACATCAGCACGAAGTCTAGCCGTTGTTAAACCTCTGATCATATTTCGAGACCTTTTGCTATTACCAAAGTTATGTATATTCGGAGTTACCTGAAGAAGACCGAAAATTGCCTCAAAACGCGTACGAAAATAGTAAGCTGCCGGTTTTTCCACAAACCTGACCATGCGACCATTACATATACCCGAAAAAAATACTCAACATAAATTCTTCTAAGTATTCTGACTCTTAAGGCTATGTGGTGCGTTGTTTTTAGAAGCTATTGTGATAAATTTTGAACTGTTAGCAAAAGCAGTGGACTGGTGGGCTGGCCCATGCTCTGTTTTTCCAGTTTTAAACTTGCGCATTTGTCCCTCTCCGAAATTCTTTAAAAAAGGTAATATAAAACCACTTTTGTCTGTGGTATTCAAGGTTGCTTAGCTCCTTCCCTAGTTTAAGACACTTCCTAGTCACCAATGCTGAATGCATACCGTACAAATATGTTCATATTCGTTCGCAGTCGTTTGTAAAGAAATGTTTAATTTTTTTGGATTGAGAAATTTTTAGGTGGCCCAAAACCAACCACTTTTTGAGTTTTGAAGGCCAAAAACGTCTTGTGTTCAATAGATTAGCAATGACGAAGAATCGTTTCAATATAAGTCAATTCTCACGCAGTCCGAAATATTAGCATTCGGAAATAAAATAAAAATGGTTGCGACACCTAGCACATCTTAATCACGCTTCACCCCAATTAAGTCATGTGGTTTAGTGTCTATAATAAGGTTTGTATTAGCTTTTACTTATATAACGTTTCCTCCATGCATGAACTTGTGCACTCAATTCCAACATCCTTTCATACTTCAAAAGGCAACACATACAACAACATATGTATGCAACCCTTACTATCATTGAAGGTTATAAAACAAAAGCATTTTAATTTCTATAAAACTGCTCACCTCTCTCTTGGTTCAATAGTTAGTCTTACAGCGTTTAAACAACAAACGCTATCGCATCATCTATTATTGTGGCTTTGTTGTGTGGGCTTCGTACACTATCGATGCAGTTTACAAAATGAGCTGCCAAAGCTAAACTCGGTATACCTGATCCACCGCAATACTACTGCAAACATTCATTGATGTTGGCTTTAGCAATAGCGGACACATGTATATATAGCCTCTACCATATTCATGCGATATGTATCTTCGTATTTGTGCAACTGTCCTTTAGAGACACCCACTTAACAGTATTAAATGGCATAACCTTGACGTAGCTGTCATATAGACAGTATTTTGCCATTATATCACCAACACACATATACAACACCTCAATATATTGGTAGGCATTCAAAGTGTCCAAGTTTGTTTACATTATAGGTTGGTCTGGTTGTTTGTTGTTGTTACTTACAAAGTAGGTATTAGCAACGTTATTACTAACGTTGGCATAAAGCTAATACTAAATTGTAACTGTGGCTATTAGGTGGCTTGAGATTGGTTGATATTTGTGTGAAAATGTGTAAAAACTAGGTTGAATGATTAGTACGCTGTTATATATGTAAGTGCTTTACCACTCTGAGATAAAATTTTTCTTTTTCACGTATAAATTTATTTTGGTTTATTATTGGATAGTAAATAACAGAGTTGTTCCTTCTTCGATCAATTATTGGATTACCAATCTGAATAAAATGAAATTTGATTGGTTTGGTTTTGATTGTGAAATCTAAAATTTACAATTCGTTATCTACAGCAAAAAAACTCTATCGATTTCGTGATTGTAAAAACAATATGCAATCTTTTTATAATCGTCAGTCGCGGTCGACTTGATTGCAATCAATTCATAAACACAACAAAATACTAAGATTGCAATCATAAAAACCCAAAATTTTAACCCTATGACTTGTTTCCTAATTACTTTCATAAAAACCCTAGTTTTTCGTTTGTGAAAAAAGTGCAATCAATGCAAAAAGCTAATTGCAAAACAACTTTTTGTGGAATAATAAAATTTGATTACAATCACTTACTCATTTAAAGAAGTTTTACGAAAAAACTAAAATGGCCCTTTTTGAAATTAATAGCGATCGAAATGTTTGTGCAATCAATCATTTTAACCAAAAATTTTACTGCAATACCTGCACTACCTTCAAATGATTGAAGATTGTCATTTTTATATAAATGAGTGATTTTTCAACAAGGGATCGCAAACAAAACGTGCTGCAGTTAATTACACTGAATGAATTAAAAATCGTAGCTTTTAAAAACACAAAGGATTGTGTTTTGGATTGACCAATAATTTGAAAAATGTGATTGTGGTCAATTACTTTTAAATGGCTGTAATTCTTATAGAATTAGTAATTGTGCTGCCCAGCTGGCACGACCGGGCCCAAGTAGCGCTCTATGCGCCATTTTTATGTGCTTTCTAATGGAGTCAATAAGTTATCAATTGCAATCATATATGTAGTACTCCTATATTGCTAATAGAAAATGCTCGCAATGTGTTTTGAATTCGAAATCAAAACAAGACAGCCTATAAAATTTTTGTGATTGTAGCAGCATAAGTGTGACAAGAAAAAATTTAAATTTAGGTACATTCGATTATTGAAT
Source organism: Eurosta solidaginis (assembly GCF_040869045.1). NCBI lineage: Eukaryota > Metazoa > Arthropoda > Insecta > Diptera > Tephritidae > Eurosta > Eurosta solidaginis. The sequence goes on along the minus strand of NC_090319.1, from coordinate 68,156,500 downwards.
ACAAAAACAAAAACGTTTAAACAGCAATATATCGGCACTCTGATGTTTGGGAATGTACCTAGCCTTTTTTAGCAATATAAAAGTATTACATATATGATTGCAATCAACTCCCTTGAAGTAGTTTTGAAATGTAGCTCTTACAATTTAACAAAAAAATCTCATTAAAACAAGATTTACGAAAAAAAATTATATGATCGTTTTTTTTTTTTGAATTGATTGCAATAAAATTTTTTTCACAATCAATGATTTTTAACAAAATTTGATTGCAATCACTTCCTTTAAAATTTTGATTGTTCAGTAAATTATCGCAAAGAAAACGTGATTACAATTTATTACTCTGAATCAATTGTAGACTGTAGTTTTTACAATATAACATAAAAATCTCATTTATATAATATTTACGAAAAAATGCAAATGATCATTATTTTGAATTGATTTCAATTATAGTTTTTGTTCAATCATTTTAAAACTAGCTTGAATGCAATCGCTCACTTGAAATGATTGCAGATTGGAATTTTCATGAAATCAGAGATTGCTCAACAGATGTCCAAAAAACGTGGTTTCCTAACACAATCGAAGAAAATGGAATTGAAATCTAAGGTGAATGCGAATTTTTCATTGAAGCTTTGTTAATGATATACTTTCATTGACTAAATTATTCTTTTTTCCAATTTCCCAAGACTTTTTACTTATGTGGAAATCGTTACAAGATTGACCAGATGGTCAAGTGGGTGGCACAGCTGGACAAAATATCTCTGCTGAGTGGGGTTTGCCGACCTTAGAAATGGATGGGTTAGAATAGCTTTGGCTGTTGCCGGCAAATTCTTTATGTATAGATATTGAAATTTAAACAAAATGTATCTCAACAAAAATACTTGCATAAATTATTGCAGACAAATTCCAGACATCGAATTCGTTTAAACATTGCAAATTAATTATGTCATATTTTTTAATTTTTCAAACCAACCATACCAACAAAACGCATAAAATCGCTAACAAAGCATGTAATTTAAAAATGAGTAAATGCTAATTTTTTCATGAATAAATCGGCAAACAAAAAAAAGAGGGTATCAATATCATCTTTCATGGTTGCATTTATGTTTAAAAAAAATTAGCGTGCCAATTTTTCTATTTATTTTTTAATATTTCATCTGCATGTTATAAGTTAATTGAAAAGATGCGAAAATTGGATTTATATAAAAAGTATGCACTCAATCACAGTGTAGGGTCATATACGTAAAGGAAAAAAGTATGACGGATATGTGTATTTGCACACATACATACGTACATGCATATTTACCTACAGCAACGAACAGAAAAATAGCAGTGATCTCTCCAGTTTTTTCGCCTCGCGAAACCTGGCATTATCACCGACTATATCCTCAGCGACCTTATTTACAACATGGACGTCCCAAATGTCGCCCAGTTTGAACATCCACGTCGATGGCACTACGCTACCGACTGTCCTACTCCCCAAAATCTTGGGTGTGACGTTTGATCAGGATCTACATTTTGGTGAGCATGCAGCCGCAATTGTACCTAAAATCCGGAGTCGTAATAAAGTCCTCAACTCCCTTGCTGGCACTACTTGGGGAAAAGACAAAGAAACGCTCATTACCACATGCAAAGCAATTGCTTAGCCGATTGCATGCTACGCGTCCCCTATATGGTCGCCAAGCCTAAAAACTACTCACTGGAAGAAGCTACAGGCCTGCCAAAATACTGCTCTCAGAACCGCCACGAGCTGTCTCCTTATGTCCCATCTACATAATGAGGCGAGAATACTCCCCATCACGGAGAGAAATGAGGTGCTAACCAAACAGTTCCTGTTGAATACCCAGAAACTTGGGCATCCCAACAGACATCTGATTGATGACACAACACCGCCTAGGAGCTTAAGGAGTCATCTCCGTAAGCATTATGATGAAATACTGCATCTGAGAACTCAGCCGTATGAAGCAAAAAAAAACACAAGCAGGTCCTCAGTGAACTCCACAAACAGGCGTCGGACCTTTATGCCAGGAATTCCCCGGTGAATCCAGTACTCATCTGATTGATGAGCCAACACCGCCTAGGGGCGTAAGGAGTCATCTCCGTAAGCATTATGAGGAAATACGGCACCTGAGAACTCAGCCGTATGAAGCAAAAAAACACAAGCAGGTACTCAGTGAACTCCACAAACAGGCGTCGGACCTTTATGCCAGGAATTGCCCGGTGAATCCAGTACTCAAAGAACAGTACCCAAACCTTGCGGAAGAGGAATGCATACTCCCCAGGGAAACGCGAGTCACTCTAGCTCAACTTCGATCTGGATACTGTAACAGGTTAAACTCTTACCTACCCAGAATCAACCCCGACATATAAAATGTATGCCCCGCTTACAATGTGTCCCCATATGACGCCAACCATCTCCTTAATTGTAATGTTGAACCAACGCCTCTAACACCCCTTTCATTATGGTCCACCCCTGTTGAACAGCAAGTTTCCTTGGATTCCCGTTAGAGGATATTGATGACAATTTGTGATCGATCGCACCTATTAGGTGGGGCGAAGCACTGCTACAACAACAACTGTGAACATTTTTTAAAATTCCTATAATTAAATTTTTATTTTCGATAATTTAAGAAAAACCTTAAAGGAACTTTGTAACTGAAAATATGCAAACCGATATCAAAAACGTTTTCGAAAATTCGAGAAAAATTTACAAAATTTGTAACTTGACAAATTAATCTCCCAATCGGTTTCGAAAAACTTCGAAAATCCCAAAAAAAAAAATTTAGAACTTTTTTTTAGAGCTTTCTGAACTTAGTTAAGTATGCAGTATTTTAGCCCAATCAATTTAAACAATCTCAAAAACGTTTTTGAAAAATTTCGAAATATGGAAAAAAATTTTCGAAATTTTCGATCTTCTTATTTAGAGCTTTCTGAATTCTTTTGAGTAAGCAGTTTTGTAGGATAATCAATTTTAGTATACCAAAATACTCGTTATAATATATATTATATCTCTCAAAATTTGCATTTATTTTTCACAACTTTTTTCAGAAAGCTTTAAAAAAAGTTCAAAATTTTCGAAAATTTTTCGAAATTTTTCGAAAACGTTTTTGAGATTATTTAAATCGATTGGCCTGCAAAACTACTTGGTAAAATAAATTTAGAAAGCTTTAAAGAAAAAGTTAGAAATTTTCATATTTTATTTCAAATTTTCAAAAATTTTCGAAAACTTTTTAAAGAATGTTTAAATTGGTTGAGCTACAAAACTGCATACTAAAATAAGTTCAGAAAGCTCAAAAGAAAAAGTTCGGATCTTCGAAATTTTTGAAAACGCTTGGAAGATTCATTTGCAAAGTCTTAGTTCTTAGTTACACTAATTATGTTAGCTTTTTTTGCTAGGTAGGTACGTTGAGCTGGCCGGTCCATGAGGACCTCACATAGACTGATTGAGTCCGTAGTGTTACCAGAAGTTTGTTTTAACGACCAAAATGAAAAACCCTATCAAAAAGCAGGACCTATGTTATAAAATAACTCCGTCCTCTTGGCAAATACTAGAAGCTTCCTAGGACTTAAGCCACTTGCTGCTGCTAAATTTGCGAAAATAAAAAAATAATAATGTAATTGCCGAATTTTTTCTTTATCAGAACTGTCGCTACTAGTTTTGTGTTCGCTGCTGTACATATGTACAAAAAAATGCGTACATCAATATTGAAAAACATGTTGCGAGTTAAATTTGTAAATATTTATTTACAGATGCACGTATGACGCATATTTAAGAGCTATATTACATATGCCTGTAGATATGTATATAAAAATACGATTTCACGATGCTTTTAATTACTTTTATATTCGTATTTACATACAGCTATTCGTTGCATATTTACTTTGTTAAAAAATACACAAACATATACATACATATGTCCACGCTCACAACATATATTATTTATATAAATAATTATTACAAGCGAAAAGTGAAAAATTGCATATTCGCAATCTGAAAAACTGACTCCCACAATATATGGCCATTTGCGCAGAAAAACAAAAATCGTTATACATTTGATATTCATGCGGAATAAATCAATCCGTTGTGCATGCCAATATTTGGTATATAATTGGATTGGTGGCCAAGCCAGACTCACGTGCAATCACCCACGCACTCACACATGGATAAGCTCAGGCGACGTAACGCATCAATGAACACTACAGATTGCATGTGTGAGTAATGTATAAATATTAAGTTAAGTTAAAAGATATTTTTCAATTACATACAAAACAATATAACAATAATTTAAAGCATACAACCTTGACAGTATTTAGGCCGATAATATCTAATGTTGAACTTTGAAGTGTTAAAATCTTAATTGTGAAAAAAAAATTCTTAGATTTGCGCTTGCCATTGACCATCGTTTGTTTTCCATTATAAGTAAGAAACAAATTTATTTGTTTCTTGTAAATTAAATTAACAAATTCGAAATCGATCTTGCAATGTGCAGCTGAAAACCGAGCATTACTACACCATAAATGAGCGCTTCTATAGCTCTTGCCACTTCGTATGTATTTATACATTTTTTTCTTGTCGTAACGATTTCACTAATTCGATATTCATACTTCAACAAAATAAATCGTGTCTAAAAAAAAATTAAATAAAAAATTTAAGACTAACTTGAAAAAGTTAGTTCGAATTGCCAAATCATTTTCCATTCACTTTGCATTGCTTCAGAATTAAGGGCAGCCTTGAAGAATCCACTTAAAATAAATGTTAAATGCACTCTTTGTTTTATGAATACTAAATAGGTACATATTGTTTTTATTTGTTGTAATAAATGAGAACTAAGAAACAAAACAAGCATACTAAGCAAAAGACAACATTACAAAGAATTCGCAAAAAACAAAAAAAAAATTAGTGAGGGACGTTAGATACGGCAGTGATTTATAAAATCATCCTCCATACTTTTTGCTAATATTACAGGGTATTTCTAAGTTTTTAAATCCGTGTCCTTTTTTGATAGACTTCCATTAATCTATATTACTATTTCAAATGGTAAAAGGTTCCAACAAAGTAACCAGTTCCTTCCAAAGAAATAGTACAAAGTAGCTTGGTTAAAATATGTAACCTGTCCGTATTGCAAGAAAATTACCGGCTCCAAAAAAGATGCCCGTTCCGTTAAAATAACTAGTTCTACAAAAAGTAAGTAGTTTCAAAGAAATAACCGGCGCCAAAAACGTAACCGGTTCCTTGCAAATACCGCCAATATTTTTTTTTATTGTGACTTGGTTATTTTGCCTCTGATATTTAAAATACCCAGGGGCGAGCCAGGGGCAGAGGTGACAAGGCCTCGTCCCGCGTCACGGGTCCCCACATTCGAGGGGTCACACAAGATGACGAAAAAAAAAAAAGTATATTGTTTCTGTTGATGCATCACCCGATGAAGGGCAAATTGATCAACGGTTTCTGACTTTCATTCCAAATTGTGGGCACGCGAGTGAAAATATAGCAGATGTTTAATTCTGTTTTTATAAAAATATAGTATTGATTTCCAAGAAACACGTGATCCGTCGTACGATACTGCAACAAAACATTAGATTCCAGTACAAAAGATGCAGACAAGAATCTTAAAAATGCATTATACAAATATAGCGGCTAATGCAGCAGTCATTGCGTGCTTTCATGCAGTGCTTTTCAATATTTTAAAAGTGCTTTTGGGTTTTTTTACGAGTTCAGCTATAACATGGGAGACATTATTGAGCAATTTATCATCAATCAAAGTATTTTACAGTCATTAACATTTGAGTGATACTCGCTGGACACGTGCTTTTCTTTCTGATATTGATTAATTAACAGGTGTACTTGGATAAAAATTGCTTATTACAAGCTAGTTTTTGGGAGATTCAATTTCATTGGTGAACTGAATTAAAAAAGTTTGTGGTAACATATCCGAGAGAAATGGAAGACACTTCACTTAGAGAATCGAGTTTATCCAACTAAAAAATTTGCAAATCTCCACACAAAAGGAAAAAATATATCAACTAAGTTGTTTTTTACCATATCATCAAAGAAAACAACCTGCAGTCTTTAAACAAATTTGCACAAGTGAAATATCGTTCTTTAAAATAAATTCATAAATCATTAATTTGGTTCCTTTGAGTTCAAATAGAGGTGTACTGCGTGAGCTAGATTTTGAAGAAATTATTGAAATATTTGCAGCTAAAAATCCTCAAAAAAGCACGCCACAAGTAACACGTTTATCTTAATCCGGCCCTGAACATATGTATTTCATAATTTTTATTTTGATGAGATTTATAAATTATTCTGATGCGCTTTACAGCTCTACATCACTTAAACGACCCCAATTGGTCCAGTAGACGAACTATAAGAAAGCGAGCCCAGAACACAAAAAGACATAATAAGAAATTAGAGTGTGCTCAAGGCAAAAAATAATGGCATATCCATGTTCAAAATCTGATGTCAGATAATACAGTTACAAATAAAAAAATTTTAATTCCAGGGATAAAAAAAAAAACAAATTTAAAAAAATTTATCGAAACTCGCTTAAGCTTCCTGTACTAGAGCATTGGTCTCTGAGACCGACAAAACACATTTTCGTAATTATTTTAATGCACGAAAATCTGGAGAAGCCGAGCTCTATGCTAGCTGTCGGATTTGTGGCCACTGATGACCTGATATGAAACATTTATTCTCTCTCAATTCGTTTCCAGGAATGGGTCTTGAATATCAGCTGTCTGTTCATTCAATTGTAAACAAAAGTTCATTCGTTTCCAAGAACGGGTCTTGAATATCAGAAGGCATAGAGTTGCGTAAAACTCGCCAAAAAAAATTCCAAGAAATCGGTGCGTTTTCATTAGTTTCGATTAAATCAGCGAGTAAGCTGATAAAAATTTATTAAAATTTATAAAAAAGGCAAATTTTTGTAAAAATATTATGTGTTAGATACATAAGTGAAAAAATATGAAATAATATATTTCGATCGCGTTGCTTTGCTTTGATGCTCTGGCACCGCCATAAGATAATAATGAACGGCTCTCCCGCTTCTTGGCTTTGATGCGACCAAAACGTATATGTATGTCCACATACAATGAAAAACGCAAAAAATTTATAAGAAATTACGAAATTAGATCCACTGTTATTTTAACGAACGCAAAAAGATAAAACTTGGTGAAGTACCTGCGTTATCGTCGGCAAAAAGCAGTTAATGAAACATGTTGCGTTAACCTAAACGTAAACGTACAATTTATTCCAGCTTTAAAAAATAGAATGTCGCAACGCGCCACAAAAAAAGGCCTTTATCCATCCACTTACATCAATGCGAAGGTTAAGAAGCCAACTTTTTCACCAATCGAAAGTCGCCACCAAAGCATGTTTCGTGTGCAGCCCGTAGATGAAAGGTGTAATCACAGATAAATTTTCCACGGGTGAAAAAGAGTTACTTTTTTCTTCGGGTTTGTAATCCTGTCATCAATTCGAGTTTTTTGATATCCCAATTGACATTTTTGAGCAAATTTTCGGTGAAAATCATAAATTAAGCCTTTACCATGTAAAATACTCCAAAGTTATTCTGAAATGCCCAAATTTGATTTATAGCATGATGGCATCTATGACCAATATTTGAAAAAATGCACTTCTCAGAGAGCGAGAAGTTTCATATCAGGTCATCAGTGCTTGTCAGTGCACGAACTTTACCACTTTATTGGTAGATCTACCAACTTTTTAGCCCATTTTCATTTTCTACCACCAAAGCCCAAAAATCTATCAACATTGCAATATATTCGCATTGAAACCAAATGCTGCGATCATTAGGTAAACGTATTTAATTGCCGAGCACACCCAAGTAACATTAAGATATGACACTAACCAAACTAACCAATTTTGAAAAATTTGTGCACAAATTCAAACAAGAAATAAATTTGTTCATGAAATAAATGTAGTAAATGAGCAAGGAAATATTTTGAACGAAAATAAAAAAAGTTTAAGTAAACGATAACATGTCGAAGTCGTTACTTTGTGGCCGAATTTTTGGTACATGGAAAATTGTTGTTTTAATTAAAAGTTTCGGTAAATTTTCGTCAGTATTTCAAGCTCGAAATACATGAAAAAAGAAAATATCATATAGGCATAAGCTATGTATATACAAATTTACATGTATTGTTTTGTTTACATGTTTTTTAAAGTGTTATTTCCGTGAAATGTGCACAATAAATTATGAATTGTTTTGTACAAATATAAACTGTAGCTTTGTTTTCTTGGAAAAAATCTACCAACTTCTACCACTATTTAAATTTTTCGTCTACCAACATTCTCTTTTTAAAAGTCCGTGCACTGGTGCTTGTGGCTTACTTCGTTTTAGTACGCGCTGTGCGTTCGTGCGAAGCATCCCTGCAAAAATCGTTGGACTATGTGGTTCACTGGAGTACTTACCATTCTACTCCACTGTAATGCAGCGATGGACCAACTCATGTTTCTACACGAACAGGTTGTAAGCCGATTATTGCTCGTTTTTAACGATTGTAATCACTACACGATGTTTATTGGACTGTGGGTACTCCATGGATTACTCTGATGTAATGCGGAGCTGGAGTATATGGACCCATCCTAGGACATCGCAATGTTAATTGGACCATATTTTTTGTATGAATTGTGGTTAATTTTGGAGCACTTGCTTGGTCCATAGCGAGTACTCCATACATGCATGTACTCGCGATTTTTGCAGGGGTACGTGCTATAGCATTTGGCGCCAATCGGTCCGTGAGACCGACGCGAGTATGATTGTTATCGTGAGGCTCCAAACATAGGTAAATATATACTTTGGTATGTACGAGTATATTATTATTATTAAGTAGATTATTTGGTTTTTAAGAAGTTCAGATTTTATTTTTGTTTTCCTATTACTTAAGAAAAATATCTCAAATTTGAAGACTGATTTGTGATACGACTGAAAGTCTGTAAAATAATTAATAAATGAAGTACTATGCACACTATTTTGTTTCATTATGCCCTAAGTTTTAAAAAATGTTATAATATTTCAAAAAAAAAGTATGTAAAAAAGATATTGTAGAGGGTATGAACTATTGGTATGTGAGACCGTGCGCGAGTGTAGATGTTAAAATAATTGGCGCGAGTAGAGGAACGTTAAAATTAACTTTAAATTTAGGGATGAGCATTTTATTTTTCGAACCAGTGTAGCGTAAACATATCCTGCAAAATTTCGAATACAGGTTTCAATAAACATTTGATCGTATGGAGTAAGCTTTCAAGAGAGCGTCCAATCCTCCGTCTGTCTAAACTAATTTCTAATAGAGGTCGTCCGACTCAATGGTGTACGTATTCATAAACTGTCTGAATATTTTGCATACATGAAATATTAAAACCAATCGATACTAAACAAGGCAGCAAACAATTCTAATTTATCTAGCGGCAGACTCCATTAGTAACAACAAACAATGAGGTGCTGTTCTCTGCATATGGTACGCAAATAACACTAAATAAAGCTGGAGACATTGGTGCTTTATCGGTAACCGTATCGGTAACCTTATAACAGCTGATTCGACCAATCTTATGAGAATCAATGCAATCGATTATTGGTGCCGCTAAGGTCGTAACCGTATCGTAGCCAACCAATGAGGTTTTGGTTAACCGTCGTAACGATAAACAGCTGATTACGTTAGGGATACGGATACAGCGATACGACATACGGCACCAATGACTCCGGCTTTAGCCATGGAGTTCTCACTTGTATTACTTCTATGGGGATTTATGAAATATCACAACAGCTTCGAATATTTCATGTGATTTAGAAAATACCTGAAATAGATTTACATGTACATTCCCGATACTCTATCCACATATAAAACTTATTAAATATTTACATTACATATTGTTATTTTTCACAGTGAGTCCTCACGTTTGCACGCATGCACAGGCACGTGCATGTATTACATACAAACGCGCTTACAGTAAACATAACAATAGTTAACGCATCAATTCGGCCAAATTTTCACTCAAATATAATACAAACAGATCCTTTTACGAATTTCCGCTGAAATGTTGATTACATTCTCAACTTATTTATTTGTACGAGTGGCAGTACAAAATGTACGTGCCGGCGTATCGCTCCACCTCGGTGAATAAACACTGGAAACCTTCCAATAAAATGATTGACTCCAGCTGAGCGCTATTATATGCGTTGATGGATATTTTTTTTTATTAAATACAGTGCCAGTAGGAAAAAGAAAGAGAGTAGTCACAATCATTAATTGACGCTTTAACGCCTAAGTAATGTTGGTCGTTTCGTAACAAGTTACGACAACTGTTCCTGTTTCGCGATAACTGACGCTAATTAGGACCAACAAGGGAGGTCAAGTCTTTCTTCGCCTGTCCCTCCAAACGCTGTGGAGGTCTCTACTGCCTCTGCTACCAAACTGCGGTATCGACTGAAATATTTTCTGGGCCAGATCGTATTCTCTTGAACACTCCAAGAGGCATCTCATCTTCTCTCAACACCGTTCATGATATCTAGCCCTACATCAGCACAGGTATGATGAGCGACTTTTGAGCGTGATTTTTCTTCCAGAGAGGACTTTACTCATCAATTGCCTACTCAATCCAAAGTAGCACTTGTTGGCAAGAGTTATTCTCTGTTTGATTTCGAAATCCTTCACAGTATCGAATTTATATCTGGCAACAGTAACGTGGCTGCTAAGTGAAAAGGCACCAAAATATATTTTCATATATTACTAACAAAATTCGAAGCGATTTCATTAAATGAAATGCAGCTTATCTTTGTTCAATTAGGCAACCAGAGTACTATGCAATCCAACAAATTTTTTCACTCAAACTTCTAGAAAACGTAACATGACCAAATGTTTACAAAGATTTTCCTACAGTGCACATTCATGTGAAAATAGTATCTCTGAATTTCCTTCCTCATTATTATGCATTGATTAACGATATCATTAAGTACCCTCATGTGATTCATGCTGTTCCTTTATAAGTTGAAAACTATAGACAAAAGTTGTTGATAATATTACCTAGGGTAATTATAGTTCAATGGAATCTTAGCCAAGATAATACATTGTATCTGTGAGTACTTTCAAATTAGTCCAAATTATAAAAAAAGTTGACAAAATTGTAAACAACGGGCATTAGCACGAACATGGCGACAGCTGTTTCGAGTATGACCTGAAATCTCTTCAAAGACTTTTTTCCTGGGAGTGTGATTAGAACCCACTCCCCTACGATGATGGATCTTTTTACAAACAGTATCGACCAGAGCCATGTCTTTGTTGTTGTACCATTTTATCCCGATTGACTTGCCAAAAGTTGTCATAATAGGGTATTCCTCGCTTTACAATAACAAATAACATGAAATGTTAGTTATTGCGCTTCTGAAGATATCACAATGGAAGGATCTGTTCACAAAGAAAATGCCATCATAATTACATTGCTTTCGTTACAAACAAATATGCAAAGTATGTTTATACGGAGGAATAAAAATGTCAGCAGAAGACATTTGGTATAAAGCAGTACAACAACAACGTGGCTTTGGTCGAGACTGTTTGTAAAACAATCGATCATCTTCTATTCCCTGCTTCTAAATCAGCGAGATGTGTTATAAAGAATAAAAAAACTAAGCGAATCTGACAGATCCCGATGTAAAGGTGCCAAAAAGATTTAGAACTTTCTGACCTAATTTTCCACTGGCAGCATTAACAAAAAAAAAGTAAAGTCCTCTCTCGGCGAACGAAAATCATACTCTACAAGTCACTTATCGTATCCGTCCTGCTATATGGGGCAGAAGCATGGACCATGACAACAGCAGATGAAGCGGCTTTCGGGTGTTCGAGAGAAAAGTTCTTCGAAAGGTTTATGGACCTCTACGCGTTGGCGATGGCGAGTACCGAAGAAGATTTAATGATGAGCTGTACGAGTTATACGAAGACATCAACATAGTCCAGCGAATTAAAACGCAGCGGCTGCGCTGGCTAGGCCATGTTATGCGAATGAATGATGATGCTCCGGACAAGAAAGTGTTTCTATCAGAACCCGCCTATGGAAGCAGAGGTAGAGGGCGGCCCCCACTCCGTTGGAAGGACCAGGTGGAAAACGATTTAAACTCCCTTGGTGTGACCAATTGGCGCCGGTTGGCGGAGCGAAGGAGCGACTGGCGCGCCTTGTTGGACGGCCATAACCGTTTAGACGGTTAAGCGCCAATTAAGTAAGTAAGTTAGCATTAACAAAATAATTTAAGAAATTGTGTAGATATAAATTAACTGATTGGCCTATTAAACTGTGAATTAGAAAATGCTTAAAATGCTTAATAATATCCGAGAGAACGCAAAACAAAGTCAAAATTGACAAGTGTCAAAACTGACAAATAAAAATACAACAACAACAAATTGTAGCCACACGCGAAAATGGTTGGAAATCAGAACTAGGAGTTCAGCAAACCAACGAACCACCACGTGGATGACCAAATAATTGACATCGCAAGACAAGAAACGGTCTGCTAATGCCAAAACTGACAAGCAAGAATTCAACGTCCACAAATTGTTGCAACCTGCGAAACCGACTGGCCATCAGAGTGCATCTAGGATTTCAGCAAAACCAACGAATCGCCTAGTGGATGGTCAAATGGTTGACACCGCAGGATAAAAATGCTCTTGTGAAGTAAGGTTTAATGCCCTTCTTTCCCTTCTTGTGAATTTTGTTACAAATATACATAAATGTGTTTTAAATAAAAATTGTAGAAAGCAAAAGATACTTTGATTTTTCGCGTTATTACTTTGCACGCCAACGTAAGCAACTATATTATAGCGTTCGATATCCTTTACAGACTTCAAAGCTCTTTTATACAAAAAATTGCCATAATTAATGTTTCAGCTATACAATTATAGCATGTGATATCTACAGTGTCGTAAACAACACAGGAATAAATATATGGTGTATTCCACAATACACACACACAAACAGCAGCGCACACGATAATAACTCTGATGGTTTTTATAAAATTTCGTAAGTTAAATTCCTCTTTTTTATTTTCGATAGTTTAAGAAAAAACGTCAATGAAGTATTATAAACGGAACTAAGCAAACGAGTCTTAAAAACATTTTCGAATAATTTCGAAAATTAGAGAAAACTATACGAAAATGTCAAACTTTTTATTTAAAGTTTTTTGAATTTTTTTCAGTATGCAGCTTTATAGCCCAATCAATTGTATTCCAAAAAAAATTACAAGTTTAAGGTTTCTGAAAATTTGTATTGATTTTTGAAATTTTTTTTGCGAAGGAGTTTTTAGATTTCCTCTATACAAAAACGTATGCTAGCCTTCGGAAAAAATTTATCATAAATCAATCGAAATTTAGAGAGAATTATAACTTGTACTTTACTACACTAAAATTGATTCGGCTACAAAACTGCATGTTCGAGTAAGTTCAAAAAACTCTAAATAAAAAGTTCGAAATTTATGTATAATTTTCGAATTTTTTCGAAAATTCATTTTTGGATATTGCATCGTTTTAGTTACGAAATTCATGGCTGTTTTTACTTAAATTATCGAAAATAAATAAAGGAGTTGATTGGTGACATTTTATGAAAATCGTCAATGCTACTTTCCTATTCGCATGTAGCATGGAATTCCCCATATAAAGTTTCATAAGTACATTCCATCTCATATATTAAAATACCTTTAATCTGTTTTAACTATAGTCCACGCGAACGCTTATAAATGCTTAATAAAGACCATAAGAAAATTAAAGGGGAAATTGCATTTTCCCAATAAAATACTTACAAACTTATAAGCGGAATTTCCAGCGTAAAGCATGTAAAAATGCGTTAATCAATTAGGTTGCTCATATTAAATTTTGTTGTTGTTTGTCTCTTTATGCTACTTTAGTATATGCTTCATTATTTCGCAAGTTATTTCCACATCTTTACATTATGTTAATTGAATATGATGTGTATGAGAATCAGGGTTGAACGTTTGTTTCGTTGCTTGGCAATGTTGAAAATTTTTCATTTTGTATTAAAGAGTTTAATTATTAAATCAAAAAGTTGGATGGTTGAATCGAGTATATGACACCAAGTAAGTGTGGACTATCTGTACATGTTTGGTTAAAAGACACTAAAGGTATTAAAAATAACCTGACATAGCAATTAACTAACCATCTATTACTGAAATCGAGCTTGATTAAGAATATTCTTTGAAACTAACTTGGATAGAATCGAGAAATGCAGAGCCAAGCGCAATTGTGGAGGTCCAGGCCTTTTGAAAGGTTTTGACAACTATTTGACCATTCAAGAGGTTGCGCAATCAGTTGCTCCATAGCTTTTTCAAGTCTGCTTGACATTTAATTTTGATTACGATCGTTTACACGACCATTGTCAACATATAATTTTAATTTGTCACTTTTGAAATTTTAAGTGATTTCGGATATTTTATAATTACTGTTGTTATCAGTTCTACAGTCTTTAATATCACTGCATACTAAAACAAGTGTTAGATTAGTTTAAAAAAATCTGAAGTAATTCTATTGACAAATGTTAAACTTGACAAATGTCAAAATTTCAAACTTGACAAATGCCAAACCCCTCTCCCTGGACAAAAGGCTTTGAAAAGATTTACAAGGTATAATCGAAACTGCTGTCGCCCTGTCAAGCCCTGATGTCGAGTTGTTTAAATTTTGTCCCAAACATTTAATATAATGAAAATTTAGTTTGACAAATACCAAAATTTGTAAACTTTAACTTGAAAAATGCCAAATTGTCAAATGTAGACTTGACAAATGTAGACTTGAAAAATGTTCAAATTGACAAATTTAGAAATTTCAAAACTGACATAAGTCAAAAGTGGCACATAAAAGTCAAACGTTGAAAATTATAATGTCAACAGATTCTTGACACCCTCTGACACAAATGCTGGGGTGCTCGTCTTTCAAAAGCTTAAAAACCGCTGTTCGAAGCCTTATTGCAATCCGGCGTGTAGCTATTTTTCCAGTGATAGCAACTAGTTAAAGACCGGGAATTGCGTTAATAAGAAGAGTAGGTGAGGTAGGGCTCAGTTTGACTAGACTAGAAATCAATCGAAGAGAATCGGATAGACCACCACATCAAACAGTCAACGTACCACAATAGGGGAAAGCTCCAGTTGTTGTCAAGTTACCCTCAACAGCAGTATAAGGCATGCGAACACTTATAACCTGTCTGCACTATTCAAACAGTTAAGTCCCGCCAACTAGGCACTCCCCTAAAATATTTCACTCGGCCGCCCTCTACCCTAAAAGTACTGAAGCAAGTCCTGACACAGCGGTCTAAAACAGCGCTGGTGAGCTGGTTACCAAATTTTCAGCACACAACTCGGGATTTAGATTTAAGTCGGCTCATACGATAAGCATACCTACCGATCTACCTAACATCGGGATATTCAAGTTGCCTACTCCTAGCACACGAATAAGCCACCTAAAAAAATTTTTAAAATAAAAAATAATCTGCGTCATTATCCCACAACGCGATTGTAAGGGCTGCATTAAAAATAATATGCTTATTTACGAAAACCAATTGCATTAACTGCAACTTAAACTATTAAACCGTATATTTATTGTAACTTTTAAGTAGTTTTAATTAAAATTATAATTCCAATTGCAATGCGAACGACTTAAGGATAACCACCAAAAAAAAAATATTGCATGCTATTTTTTAAACTGTTTGTAGGCAATGTATGCTAGTGTGTTGTGTATGTGTGTGTGGGTGCATTTACCCAATGAGCACAAGCAAAAAAAGATTCAACTTTTCCGAAAAAATAACATATTAATAACTCAATTTACATATTTTGAAACTGCACTCTCAAACTCTAACTAAAATGGATATTTTTGTAGGTAATGAGACACGACCCCCTTTGTAATGCAGAGGAAAATATTTTGTGAAAGGAACACATAAACTCACGGGAGAGCTGAACCAGCAGAAAGAAAGCGTTATAAGGCGTTTTTACAAAGGTAGTAGTTGAGAAAGATTTGATAAAGCTTTGAACAAGTTAAACCTGAAGTACAGTTGAAATCTCAATTTTCCAAATCTCTTCAAAGCTCAGTTTTTCGTACTTTGAAGCACTCATAATCCCAAACAAGTAGGGTACAGATTTGTCCTTCTTATTTGAGTATAAATTGATCATATTCTGAATATTGTTATCGAGCATCACACAATCACTTTGTTGTTCTAACTGTGCAAGAAAGAAAGAGCTAACAATACTGTCAACGAATATGAGGAGGTAAATAGGAGTGAAACGACTGAAGAGTTAAGAGATATGTAGAGGCTTCTAGGTGCGGAAACTAATGGCCTGCCAGGCCCAAAGAGGTAGTGAGCAGGCTAGGAAGGCATTCAGTTTAGTTGCAGTCATTTAAGTGAGCTTATGGTGAACTTACATCGCATTAAGGACGGTTTTCATCACCTCTAATTAATTTAGAATTCAATTAGTTCTACAAAATCCTAAAAATTATCGATTTAACTGGGGGTTGATGACCTTATGTTGGTGAACGCGGATGTCAAACGAAGTTATCTGAAGGATTGCCATTCTCGTTTTCACCAACATTGGGTAATGAAACTCCAGTTAAATCCATAATTGTGAACATTTTGCAGAACGAATCGCTAAAATCGATTGTGAATGCGCAAGAACCAACAAGACAGCTGATTTTTGTTTACACTTTAACTAAGTACTTAACTGACCGTCGATGCTCCAGTTAGCATGGAGAAAACGAGATTTTAATTAACTTACAGAAACGAGATTTTAATTAACTTACAGATAAGCGACCAACTGAAAATGGCCCTAATAATGCTATCAACTAAGTCAATCTATTTAAAAACTAACCTTCAAGATTTGAGAATTTCTGTTTGTATTCTAGTGCGCTTAAATTTTACGCAAAAAAAAATGCTTACTGTGTACAAACACAGTATATTTATCTCAATAGTGCAGCTATTAACAAAGTGCAGTTTTAGTAAAATAGTTTTTGTAATAAAATGTATGCACTTACATACAGATTTTGTTGTTTATAGGAAAGAGCGCAGCTGTTTTAGCCACTTTAATTGCTGGCGTTTTGTTATTGTTGCTATAACTGTCAATTAAACTCATCGCTTGTTCATTCGCTTTGCAAGCGTTAACACTCGCCATAGACATCGATTCAAGAAGTATATTCCGACTTAGGATTTCACTTCCCGTGCCAATAAAGCAAATTTGTTACATCCGATTTCGATTCCCTTTCCAATAAAATCACTTCCGCCACATCCCCAATGTACATACTCCACGAGCGTACTCTCTTTTTGTCTACACTACATATATTCGCTTTTACCACAATCCACAATGCAAATCCAAATTAATTAATTTTGTGCTATTTCGTAATTCAATGAGCTTTTTGGTGAAGTCTATTGTCGTTGTTCTTGTTCTTCACTAAATACATATGCACATATTTAGACATTCAACAAATCAATGAATGAATGTACATAACACTTTCCTTCTAAACAATTCATTGTGAACGTTACTAACCTGCAATGGAAAACTATGTAAACTGTGGCCTACCTTCAATGTAGACATGCAAAAATGCCATTAAATATTTGTCGGTTGACCAATTAAAAGGTTTGGCTTTGAGAGAGAGAGATAGAATGAGTGACTTAAATATGCATGATTTATAAGTGTTAGATAGTCCCTATGAAACCCCAGCGGAGGCAACTTTACCAGAAATAAATATTATCGGGATATCTGAGAAGAGCAATGCCGGCCTTTTATCGGTAACAACCGATAACGAAGAGTTATTGTTGGGATGCAAGGGGTTGATAAGCCTACCCAAGGGAATCCTGTAGAAAATATGAGTGTCTCATACCAACATTTAACAGCCGGGATCTCTCGACACCAAGTTCCTCATGAAGCTAGAGGCTGAGAGGGAGGTGGGATAGCCTAGATGAATGGGCTTGTACCTTAATGGTGCTCGCTACCGGCACATACCAGATATTTACCCGGCGAAGGACCATCAATATCGGTAACACTCCTCAAAACCTTCGCAACAACAACAACGGCAACAACAACAACAACAACATTTTATTGTTTAACCTTTAACTTATTTTATAAAGCGAAATTACTGTCGAGTCATCGGTTTGTTATCGGTTTGGTATCGCCGCGTTATCTGGTTCTTATTGGTTCCTCATCTTTTCCTGTCAATAAAAATGTGTCTTCGATATTATATTGAAGTTGTTTAAGTATCTGTTTCATAAAAAACTGATGAGTCATCGGTAATAAATCAATGACACGAGGATAATAATTCCGTAACGAAAAGAAATCGTTAAATTTTCGGTACAAAATCGATAACTTTTTGTTAAAAAATCAATAAATTTTCAAAAACACAACGATAACAAATTAGTAAGAACCCCGATAGCTAATCGATATCAAATCCTAAACTTTTTGATAACATATCGATATTATTTAGATAAAAGGCGATAACTTTTCGATGAAAAATCGACAACATTTATATAACTAATCTATAATTAATTGATAAAAAATCAATATTTGATAAAAAATCGATGAGTTTTCGAAAACAAATCGATAACACGTCAATTACAGATTGGTAGCACTCAGATAGCAAATCAATAACTTTTAGATAAGTAGATAACTTTTTGATACCACATCGATAATTTTTCGATGAGTAATCGATACATTTTGATAACTTGTCGGAAACTTTTCGCTAACAAACCGAAAATCCGCATATAAAAAGCGATTACTGATTGATAATATTTGCTATCGACAGCCAATTTATAACACTTCGAAAGCTCGTATTTACATCGTCGATAACACAACTATGTATGTATAAACAACTCTTTTTTTTTTTCTTTTCTTTTCCTTTACTAATACCAACTCCATATCGTACATTGTTCCAACTTTTCTTACTGTGAAGAACTACAATTACGCTTACAAACTAGATTTCCCCATGCCGTGACCAAAAATGTTTACACATCAATCAAAATAAGAAAAGGTGCCAACTATACTCTCATATACTTCATTTTATTTCAAAGGCACTGGTCCTTGCGTGCGTTGAAAAGCTAAATCAACTAGGAACACAAAACGAACTACTTTTGGCCTGGGTTCCTGGCCACAGGGGAGTTGAGGGAAATAAGCAGGCGGACAGCCTGGCCAGAGAGGCAGCAACGACACGACCCATTGGCCCCGAGCCGTTCCTGCCAGTAGGTTCGCAAGAAATTAGGTAGCATCTATTAGTAGAAGAGAGGGAAAAGAGGAAAGAACACTGGCGCAATATGCCAGGCCTGAGGCAATCTAAGTTACTGTTAGGGGGTTACAGCACAACTCGATATAGGGCATTAATAGGCTTCTCGAAAGATAACCTAAGGATCCTAACAGCTATTCTTACATGCAGAAGCTGGGCATAATATCGGACAACACATGCCGATTTTGTGATCGATCAGCGGAGACGGCGGACCATATCCTCCTGGAGTGTGTTGCAATCTCAAGGCGCAGAGCTAAGTTTATGCGCTCACCATGACCAGAGCATTCTCACATCAAATCCCTTAAGCCAGGTGAACTGCTAGGGTTCATCAGAGATGTCGGCTTGGATGGGGAGCTGTGAAGGAGCTGAGGGCACAATAGACCAATGGTCCCAGTGCGATTCTCAATTAATTATATATCTATCTATCTACTTTCTTTTTATTTCTCACTTCCTTAAGGGTTTAAGGTTAATAATTTCGGATCTGTGGAATAAATCCGAGAGCTATTATTCGAAGTAACTCACACTTATATGTTTCCGAGCACCGATCTATTGCCACTCAAAGATTTGAAGGTGATTTGAAGTCTATTTCATTTTCAACAAAGAGGTTAGAAGAAACCATTCGTTTTCAGTTGATCATTCCACCGAGGTTTACTTCGACTTTTCGAACTTTGCGGTATTAAGATTTTGATTGCTTCCTACAACAAAAGTTATTCAATACGCAAACCAAACATTTCAAACATTAACCTTAAAAATTCGCTCTATTCCAGTCGTATAGAGTTTTTATAAATTTATTAATTTCATATTTTTGTGTTACTAATGGCATCGGCTATAAAAGTTTTTTGATTACCAGTTGTTGTTGTTTAGTTTTGCAATATTAGCGTGCAAGCATGCAATTGAAATTGTAATGTATTTTTAATTTTAAAACATAAACCACTAATATAAACTGCATACCAAAAGCGGCGGCAAATAAGTTACCAGCACGGATATGAGAGAGTTAGTCATTAGATGGACATATGAATGTTGAATATTTAGTATGTGCTATAAAGTATTTAGTGAAAGCGATTTGAATTTAATTACCATAAAACTAAAGGAAAAGTTATTTGTACACCCAAGCAGTTATGCATGATTGAAAATGTTCATAGAAATGACTGATTAAAATGCTTTAGGTGCAGACATAAACGTAATTGTTAGGAAGTGCAGTGATGCGGACAATGAAAGCAGCATGTAGCTTTAAGAGTTTTTATTTATTTATTTTATTTGTTTGTTTGTTAAAGTCAACACAGACACAAAGCGGTCGACTACTGGATATAAGATACAATACATATAACAAGGAATGAAAACATAAGCCTAAAAAACCAAATTTAAAGTAAAAAGTTAAATAATAAACAATCAAATTAATTAAGTTAAATTTTAATTAATTCATAAATCAAAAATAAAAATTAGTTAAAATTAATATTGAAATAAAATTGACATCTTATTTAAAAATCTTTAAAAATATTACGCCAGACGTGAGAGTATTTCCTTACGGATAGCGGCAATCGAATACTCAAAACTGATGCAGTTGTACAGTTCGTTATAGCGCGAGCACCAATTGCGAAGAGGGCTATATTTGGCAAAATTACGCCGTAGAAAGGGTAAATGAAAGAATACATAGTGTCTTGTAGTTCTCGCAGGAACAGAAAAATTCAGTCTGCTTACAAGGTCAGTGGAGTCTATCTCACCGATAATCAGTTTATGAAGGAACATTACCCCGAGTAATGTTCTTCTATTCTCTGAAGTTGGCAAACTAATGAGAAGAAGTCTATTTCTATAAGGTGGAAGATGTTGATTTGATTCGCAGTTAAGACCGCGTAAAGCGAAGATTAGAAACTGCTTCTGTACCGATTCAATCCGATCTATATGATTTTTATACCCCGGGGACCAAATACAGGAACAATACCCAAGTATTGGGTGAACCAAAGATGTGTAAAGGGTCTTGGTTAAATAAGGATCATCAAATTCTTTAGCCCATCTTTTACTAAATCCGAGTACACCCGATGCCTTGTTTACAATAGATGAAATATGTATGTTAAAGCTCAATTTCGCAACAAAAAGAACACCTAGGTCACATACTACAAATATACGCTCCAAGGGAGCACCATCTAGCATATAGGATTTTAAAACTGGGTTGACTCTGTGAAATGCCATTAGTTTACATTTGCAGCAGTTCAAAACTAGTAGATTTACTATACACCATAATTGAAATGAGTCCAAATAGGCCTGAAGTAAATCCAAACGGGAAGAGTCAGAAGGTAAGTATGTATAGCATAGTTTAACATCATCTGCATACATTAGAACACGGGAATACGAGATAACCATTGGTAAGTCATTTATAAAGAAGGTAAAAAGTAATGGACCCAGATGGCTACCCTGAGGCACAGCAGAAGTTACTTATATCGACTCTGAGAGACTGTTTTTGAACATAACTCGCTGAGTTCTATTTAAGAGATAGCTGCGAAGCCAAAGTAATAAATTCTTCGAAAAACCCAGTAAGTCAAGTTTATGAGTTAAAAGCTCATGATTAACAGAATCAAATGCTTTGCTGAAGTCGGCATAAATAACATCGGTTTGCTTATTGGATAAAAATCCATCCATGACTAGAGAGGTGAACTCAAACAAGTTGGTTGTGGTTGATCTTCTACACACAAAACCATGTTGGCTGGGTGATAATAAAGAAATACATACATATTGAATTTGGCAGGTGATGATCTTTTGAAACATTTTATGAATAGCCGAATGTTTAGCTGTGCCCCTGTAGTTCTCGATATTGGACCTACTACCTTATGTAAGGGAATAATAAATGATTGCTTCCAAATTGAAGGGAATACAGAAGATTCAAGAGATAGCGTAAATAATTTAAGGATCGGCTTAGATAAGTTGACAGCGCAAAACTTTAGAACACAACTAGGAACACCATCTGGACCCGAATAGGTAATTGGTTTCAACTCCAAAAGACTCTTCAGAACAGTATCTATATCTATGACAGGAACCAGAATACAATTAGAACTTTCTAAGGTGTAAGGATAGAGATCCGATTGAAAATGTTGAGATGAATAGGTCGACTTTTGAAGATAATATATACGAAAGAATTTAAGTTTAATTGAACTATGCTTTTATATTTCACACAATTGTAGTTCTTTTTTAATTATTTTACCAAAGACAAACTGCTTATTTATGTATGTATATGAAATGCTGTGGTAAATAAATTCTAATTAATTTAGTGCTAATAGACTAAAGTGGTTATGTCAGAATTGTTTGTTCTAAAGCAAGAAAATGTCTGATAAATTCCACACTTGTATTTATAATACAGTATGCATTATAATAGTTTAAATTATTTAATTATCAATAATAAATTACAATACAAATTGAAAGCTTTTCAATTTGCTTGCACGTGACAGGTGAAATCATGTAAGAAATCGATTGTAGACCGCAATTAAAAATGTGTAAAGCAATCTGTAAATAAATTTATATAAGGAGAGTTCAGGCTTTTGTGCAAATCGTCTAGCATCATTGTATTTGCGAACTGGTGTAGAATTTAAAAAAAAATACCAACAAATTACAGGGCTAAGCATTTGGTATGTCAAGGCAAATACGCAACCTCAAGAAACATATTGTAACGAATTTAGTGCAATTCCTCTTATTTGCAACCTTCTACTAACGTTCGAATCACTAAACTGTTGAATAAATAACTCCACTATTCAATAATGCAAAATGGCTTTTATTAAAGTACTTCACAATAAACACTTATAATTCGCAACTGATAGCTTGCTTAAATCAAACTGATTGTCGTGCCTCCACTGCCGCTGCATTTATAATGTGCGGTTTCCTCGTTGACATATTTCTAGGCGATTCTATTTCCAGAACTTACTAGTTATTTATCAGCTATAAAACTACTCAGCTGTAACTACAGATGCACGATTTTATAGCTTCTCTCATTGCATACTTTCGGGAGTATCTCAGATATATGCATGTGGTTGTGCGTTGCTTCTCCGCTTCGTGTACGTACATATGTATGTGTAGACATAATGATTGATTCGTTTATGTAGATACAAGTAACTGTCTTCTTTATTGTTGTTGTGAATTCATTTACTTAGCATCAGATTAGTGATGAGAGTATCACTTAGTGTCACTAATATTCGTCACAATATTTTATTTGTTCAACATTGAATAGCAAATCAGCAAACTGTCAAGTTTAAAAATGAAAAAAGTTGTTCATAATCTGTAGCTTATATTTGCTTTTGCAATATTTTCAATATAAAACGCACAAAACCCTGAGTTGCCTTATAATAAAAAACTAGACGGAATAAATAAACTAGCCAGCTCTTCGCAGGGATATATACAACGCTATTGAATACTACCAATTTGTGTACGTATGCGTGTGTATTAAAGCTCGTGATATTCGATGAATCGAATATTCGAGCTATTCGAATGCTCTTAAAGTCGAATAATCGTAAATCGTTGATTATTCGATCAATTGCTCGTTGCTTACTTTTAGAAAGCAGCTGCAGATAAAGTAGCGTTGTATTGTTGTTGTTGTTGTAACGATAAGGACACTCCCCGAAGGAGTGTTATCGATGTTAATGGGCTCTTGCCGGATGCAGATCCGGTACGTTTCGCTACGGGTAGATTAGGTGACCAGTTGGGTTGGAGAAGCTATAAATTGCACCGGCAACCCCTTGAAAGGGTTGCGCTATACAACCCCTCAATTTGGTACTTTTTCTCTGACTGTCACATATTTATGTCTTCCTCTTGCGAAGAGACTATGGTAATGTGGATTAGAAACGAGAGAAACACAGATGATACCTTCTAGAAGGGATATCAACATATTCTAACAGTGAGCTCTTGAAGGCGGCAAGATTGATTTTAAAAGGATAGAATATGTTCACCTGGACAGCTTATGTTTTTAAAATAACTAGAGCTCGTCCGGGGTTGAGGTTAAAACGCAACAGAAGCACTTTTATGAGAAACAATAATTGCGCGCTATTTGAGAAGAGCTTCATCGGCTTCTTATCGAGGAAGAAACTATCGTCGAGCTATAGCCTTGTTATGGGCTTGTTATCAATGAGTTACATATATTTTATGTATTTTATACTGAAGTTTTGTCGATGATAACTTTTCGATAACAAAACAATAACACGGCGGTAGAAAATCGACAATTCCCAAAAAAATAGATAACTCTGTCTTTTCGATAAAAACTAGATACTTTTTCGATAAAAAATCGATAACATTTCGAAAAGCAAGCCGATGACTGCGATAAAAAATCCTTAACACGCCGATAAGAAATCGATATTTATTCGAATACAAATCGATAACTTTCCTAAGGTAAATGTAAAGACCATACTTCGTCGCTTAGAAACGACGATGTCAAGTATGCAATACTTCGCTAAGAAGTCGATAGCTCGTCTATACCTCGTTGATAACACACCAATATATCGTCGATAAGAAATGAATAACACGCCAATATCTCGCTAACCGATAGCTCATCGATAACAAACCGTAAGCACTTCGATAAAAAATTGATAACATGCCGTCCGGTTTCGGTTACGGTTCCGGTTTTGACTTCTTATATTTCGTTTCATCTCTCCTCCTTTTATTCCCTTCTTCTCTTTTCCTTTTCTTATCTTCGCAGCCGGAGCGATAATTATAAGCATTGTTATTATAGTCCACATCCTTATCGTTATTTTTATTATACTGCTCTTTTTTCGTTCTCTTCTTCTGTTTAATTTTCTTCACATATAAAAGAAGATTTTACTTACTCCTTTATATATCAACGATTTGTTTTTCTGTCTTCGTTAGTTTGCATTACTTGATTTGCTCTCTGATTTCGCTCAAAATCTACCACGTACATTCATCCTACATTACATTTTAGTGTACTGACTACACTTACGTTTACATTCTAGATTTCCCCATACCGTAACTAAAGACGATTACACATCAAAAGGATTTCTTCACAATTTTAGTGCAAACGAAGCATTGTCAGTAAAAATGCATAACAATCGATTATAAAATATATAAATCTATCGTACACTATATACATATTTAAAACATAGACTATTCAGGGTTGTTGTTGGAAACCCATCGATGTCGGAAACAGAATTGTTACCAAAGAAATTTTAAAATCTATTAGTTTCAATTTCGAATCCAACACTTATCGGATCACCATATCAATCCCGAATAATTTAGTAGTATGTATCTATAGTTACACTGAGTTCATAGATATGTTATAAAATATTGTAGTAGTTTTAGTAGTTCAATATTTAAAAAATTTTTTTTTGCTCTTACCTCCAACACTTGAACCATTCTGTTGTGAGTACAAATTTTGTTGTTGCGTAGTTTGTGGTTGTGGCGGATACAATTGGGGTGGTCCCTGTGGTGGTCCAGCACGTGTCGCTCCTGGTGGCACTAACACAGGTGCCGGACTAACAAGGCGCATTGGTGTACCTGTACGTGGTCCCATAACGAGAGAACCGCTTTGATCGAAAAATGCCGGTATGACCTATGTGCACCAAGTATGACGAAATGACGCGTAGAAATATTTGCATAAAATTACATTTTTTTCGATTTTGTACAAAACAGCAAAGATGAGACGATGTTTTGATATTTTTCGATGATTGATTGTGCAATCAATTGTACAATTTTTTGTTGGATAATTTTTACAAGGTTAGCGAGCATTATTTTCATTTAGCATATAATATTTTTGTTTTTTATTTGAAATTTTTGTTTATTTTTTGTATGTAGGTGGTTGGTTATGCATTTATTAGAAAATAGAAGAAAAAATATATATACCAATTTAATTAAAATCATATTATGTACAGTATTAATAAATATTATGGAATTTAGTATTGTTAAGTTTTTTTATGTTTAATTTTGTGAAATTTTACATGAAAAAGTACATTTGAACTTTTTTTCACAAAATAAATACAGTGCAATGTTGCAGAATTTTTTTATATTTTTTTTACAGATTAATTATAAAATAACAAATGTACATTGTAAAATTACACAAATTTATATAACAGCGCTCTTTCATAGATTTTACAGCATTTTTGTTAATATATCAAAATATTAATTTAAAAACATTTTTTTTTTACAAATTCGCCAAAATTTTTCTAGTAGATATACAATTTTTTTTATAGTTTTTCTCTCACTCACCTGATACGATTGATTCTCAGCACCCTGTTGCGATGGCGTCAACGGCCGTCGCGGCTGTGTACCCTGTTGTGGTATTAAATTGCTCGGATACATGCCCCATTGCACACCATAATATTGTGGCATTTGTGCTGCTATCAATCCCATATAGGGTGCCGCATCTTGTCCCGGATTAATCACGTAGGGTGCGGCTTGCTGTGCAGCATAGGCGGCATTTTGTTGTGCTGCAAGAAATTGTTGTGAGGCCGCCATTTGTGCCATTTGTTGTGATTGCATTGTGCCATTTGGTGCGCCAGGTGCCGCTGCCGATGTGGCAACTGCAGCAGCGGCGGCGGCGGCAGCATTTGAGGCAGCTAGTCCGGGATTCTGTGAGCGGAAGAGTTGCTGTAAATAGCAAAACAAGAGTTTAAGTATTAATTATATGGTACATTTTTTTTATATTTTTTTTTCTTATCAAAAATGTTGTAAGCACTTGCTGAATTTTGTAAGCTTCTTAAGATTAGAAATGATGTGGCCTGTTTTGAAAGAATTATTGTAGTGCTTACAAAACTTTTTACTTTTACAAGTTTTAAGCGTTTTTTAAGTCTTTAGTTTAATGGTTTTCTATAAAAATCGTATTATTTGTTTACACTCAACAAGCCTGACGCTTTCGATAATAAAAGTTACTTAATTCCTTATATATGGTTTAGCAACAAAATTTTTGTAAGCGCTTGCTGTAAACTTGTTTGGAATCTAACTTTTGGGTTTGAAAAGAATTAAGCAAAGCTTAAAAATAATTTTAGTTATAGCAATTGGAATTATTTTAAGCAGTTAATATTTAAGATTTTGTTCTTGGAAGGTGCAAAACCTTTCACAATTCGATCAAACTCAACTTTCGCAATAATTGCATACGATTTTCTGAAAAATTTACAGTTTTTTTAACAACAATGTTGTAAGCACATACAGAATATTGGAAGCCTATGGTATTCTAAATTATAGGGACTGGTTTGAAAATAGTATTGTAGGGCTTACAAAAAATGTTAACTGTTGTTAACTGTTATAAATTTTGTACGTATTTTAAGTCGTTTGTAGTATGTTGTTTGTACTAAGAAATTGGAATAGCTTTTTCCGCCTGTTATTCATGGTTTCAATAATAAAATAATATTTTTAGTATATTCATAACCATTTTCATTAAAATTATTGTAAGAACTTTCTGAAAATTGCAAACATCTTGGAATTTTAAATTGTGGTGCCTAGTTTAAATAAATATAGTAGGGCTTACAAAAAATTTTAATAATTACAACTTTTTTTGAGTTTCTAAATTATCATTTGGTTGAATTCTAAATAATTTTAGTCGTCGAAACTGGAAAACTCCTCCAAAAAAATATTTTTAGAATTGTTTGTACTCTATTTTCGGAACGAATAAGAACAGTCAAATAGTATACAAAAGTGCATTCGTACTGCATATACAAGCAGTTTTGCCAACAAGATATATGAGCAAAATACATAACACTCCTTCCGTTATGCACGTAACATTAATAAAACGCATGAAATTACTCTGAATTATTGATGATTACAAAATCGAAAACAAAAGAAAAAATGTATAAATGAAAATAAGAAATAACCATAAGAAATAAAAATATAAAACATTCATGCAACGTGCACGCACACAATCGAACCACATACCCTGTTGGAATATTCTGACTAGTAACAACTAGAAAAAAATTTAACAGAAAAGTTGCAAACGTTCGCCTTAAACCTTTTTATAATTTTATTATTTGGCATTCGATTTTTATCAATCAATGTCATTTTATTAGTCTAAAGACCCATTGCAACTCCATCTCGAGCTCACAGTTTCGTCTGCTAAGCGATACAACCAATAACACAGTGCTACAGTGATTTTGCACTTTGCAAGTGACCTAGTGTACGTTGTAGGCCTTGACGAGTACATCATGATAATGCGTTTCAAAATTGTCTAACACCCCCAAATTTTCAAATTATTGTCTAAAAACCTTTTTTCGCCTACTACGAAACGTATGCGACAGCGAAGAAAATTTTACAATCCATAGATTATGATAAGCATCAATGGCCAATTGTTTGCGATTTGAAAGTTCTGACAATTTTTTTCGGAATGCAAGGAGGATTTACAAAATATCCTTGTTATCTGTGCGAATGGGACAGTCGAGGAAAAGATAATTTCAAAATCAGTGAAATAGGAAGAAAAAAAAACGCCGTTAACACTCCACGACTTGACAAAACAGCGAGGCTTTTTTGCACTTGAAAGCCGTGTTTCCACTAAGTGACGCATAAATCAAGAAAAGTATGAAAATATTTTCAATTTATACATGCGATTCACAGAAACTAACAGAGTACAGACCATTGATAGAATTTTTTTTTATTAATTTTCTTGTTTATAATAAGCGTCGTAACTTAAACATTTATCAACCGATTTTGATAAACCATGACTTCTTTCTCTGGATAAATAGTTCGTTGAGAATGAATATAAAAAAAAATTTTTGTTTATGATACGTTATATAAAAAAGACGTCAAACTGTGAAAAACGGGGGAAAAAATGGTAAATCTTAGATAACTTTTGGAAAATGTCCCAATTTTTTTTATAAAGTATTAACAGATATATATCACCTTAAAGCTTGAATCTTCTTCTTTCTAAAACCGTCAGGCGATCGAAAATCGGTTAAAATATGACGTTATGATTGTTAGAATGCGCGCAGTAGGCGAAAAACGGTTTTTCTACAATAACTTAAAAATTTGGGGGTGTTAGACAATTCTGAAATACATTATCATGATGTACTCGTCAAGGCCTTCAACGTACACTAGGTTAATTGAAAAGTGTTTTGATTTTTTTTTTGTAGCACTGTGTAATCTATACTAATCCTTAAAGAAATTGTCATCTAACTAAATAAAATACAAAGTTTCACATAAATATATAGTATCATACAAATACAAAGTTGCATAGAAGAACAAAGTTTTTTACAATTACAAAAAGTTTCATTTGAGTACAAAGTTTCATATAAGTACTAAGTTTCATACAAATACAAAGTTTCATATCAGTAAAAAGTTTCATACAAGTACAAAGTTTCACATTAACATAAAATATATTTTTCAACATAAACAATTTCATATAAATATAAAGTTTGATATTAGTCCAAAGTTGCATACAAGTATCCCCAGCTTTCTAAATCTGACTAAAACTAGCCAGTGGAGTTTCACAACCTCTATGGGAATCCTCTTCTGGTTTGCAAGACTCTGCTCGCTCAAAGAGATCTGAATTTCGTTATGCACTGGCATCGAATGAAGTCCAGCCAAGATAAGGATGCTGTAGTGCCTATTATTCAACGGGATCATTCTCTGTATGTTTTACACATTTTGATCTCACTACAATCTGATTTTGTACCTTCTTGTGAAGAGATTTAGATCAGTTTGGCTTTATGGCTAGTATGCAGAAAGAGGTCGTCACTTGGCTGCCCCTGCATAAGAAATGTTGGAATAATTGGTTTACAACTATGACCCAGAAGAGGGAAGAGAGAACACCAATTTCGATGCCCCTCCAATGAGCCACTGTGGTTACGAGAAGATTTAGGGACGTTTCGATGGAAGTATTGTTGAAAGGGTGGAACGCTGAAGCAACAGCGACACATTTTTTAAATATATTTCGAAAAAAGGATCCGCTACAATTTTCACATCAATGCAGTCTTTACACACTTTTGGCTAACTTAGCATGGCCGTGTAAAATAATCTCGCATAGTTTCCTACAGGGTGCATTTATACCCTCAAGTGAGAATGTGTGATTAAGCACACGCAAAAGCAGCAAAAATCAAAACTCGGTGTAAGAAACATATTTACAGGCGCAAGCACACGTAACCATCAACAACTTACCGCACCATACAATAACAATGTGATGGTTGAGTGGGTGGACGATGTTGTGTATAAGGAGTATGGCGTTATAGTATATAATCACTTGGGTGGAATTATTCAAACTGAATTGAGCATAAAATAACAATCAAAACCGAAAAGTGAAATTGAGCGCAGATGTAAAATGAGATTGTGTTGATGAACATACACTACTACATACATATCTATATATAAAAATGTATGTACAAAGTAATAATAATACACTTTAGTATATTAAAGAGAAGTCGAAAGCAATAGCACGGAAGAAAATTATATAATTTTACGCCTCTGCCAAGAATGCTTACGCGCGACTATAACCATAACAATTTATTAACAAAAGGCAATGGTCGATAATAAAAGAAAAACACAAATTGCGATTAAATAATGTGCCGAGCAATGAAGGGAAGACAAATTGTTGTTGTAGGCATTGATTAAAGAATACGTGCGCGCGTTTTTGGGCATAAGGCATGATCCATATATTAAATATTAATTTACTTTAAAGCCTGCGATTGCAAATATTAAGGCAAGGATTTTTTATGCAAACAAATTGTAGGCACTTGCTCAAAGTGTGTAAGCGCTTTTGTAAAAGTTAAAAGCAGCATTTAAAAACTATTTAATGTGTAACCAAAATCTATGAAAACAAACAATTTCGGCATAAGAGCATTTTTTACGAAAAAAAAAAATGTAAGCGCTGGCGAAAAATTGTAAGCAATGATGCACGGAATACATAAATAGGCGTGATTAAATAAATGTATAAACAAAAAGTTGTATGCACTAGTGCAAACTTAAGGGCACTAACAATAACTTATAAGCACTAAAGCAAGCTTGTAAGTAGGGACCTAATTTGGCAAAGCGCACGTTTATGCAGTAAAAATGTGTGCGCTTACAAAATTGTTTGATGAAAATTGTATATAACAAAGAAAAATTAGCTCAAATGACTTTCAAAGTAAGTCTAGATTAGTTGTTCGATGTTTTGAATTAGAAGCTTAATAGCCTTTTAATAGATTAATATTTTGAAAACAAAACTTGTAAGCACTTACGCAAACTTGTAAGCGCTTAAGTGGGACTTAAAATGGCATTTTGTGCGCTTGTAGAACGTAAAATTTGCGCGCTGGCAATACTTTTTAATACAAATGTGTTTTCATATAACCACAAATATATATTACTGTTAAAAATTTTAAATACGGTTCTTAATTCGTTTAAATTGTATTATACAATGCCAAAGTATCTTGATTACCTATTGCTATGCTGATTTAAAATTAAATCATTTATAAAAAATTTTAAGCAGGCATATTTTATACTTAATAAATATGAAACAAGTAAGGAAGGTTAAGTTCGGGTGTAACCGAACATTACATACTCAGTTGAGAGCTATGGTGACAACATAAGGAAAATAACCATGTAGGAAAATGAACCGAGGGAAACCCTGGAATGTGTTTGTATGACATGTGTATCAAATGAAAGGCATTAAAGAGTATTTTATGAGGGAGTGGGCCATAGTTCTATAGGTGGACGCCATTTAGGGATATAGCCATAAAGGTGTACCAGGGGTGACTCTAGAATGCGTTTGTACGATATGGGTATCAAATGAAAGGCATTAATGAGTATTTTAAAAGGGCGTGGACCTAAGTACTATAGATGGACGCTTTTTCGAGATATCGCCGTAAAGATGGACCAGGGGTGACTCTAGAATGCGTTTGTACGATATGGGTATCAAATGAAAAGTGTTAATGAGCATTTTAAAAGGGAGTAATCCTTAGTTCCATAGGTGGACGCCGTTTCGAGATATCGCCATAAAGGTGGACCAGGGGTGACTCTAGACTTTGTTTGTACGATATGGGTATCAAATGAAAGGTGTTAATGAGTATTTTTAAAAGGGAGTGGGCCTTCGTTTTATAGGTGTTCGCCTTTTCGAGATATCGCCATAAAGGTGGACCAGGGGTGACTTTAGAATATGTTTGTACGATATGGGTATCAAATGAAAGGCATTAATGAGTATTTTAAAAGGGCGTGGACCTAAGTACTATAGATGGACGCCTTTTCGAGATATCGCCGTAAAGATGGACCAGGGGTGACTCTAGAATGCGTTTGTACGATATGGGTATCAAATGAAAAGTGTTAATGAGCATTTTAAAAGGGAGTAATCCTTAGTTCCATAGGTGGACGCCATTTCGTGATATCGCCATAAAGGTGGACCAGGGGTGACTCTAGACTTTGTTTGTACGATATGGGTATCAAATGAAAGGTGTTAATGAGTATTTTTAAAAGGGAGTGGGCCTTCGTTTTATAGGTGTTCGCCTTTTCGAGATATCGCCATAAAGGTGGACCAGGGGTGACTTTAGAATATGTTTGTACGATATGGGTATCAAATGAAAGGTGTTAATGAGTATTTTAAAAGGGCGTGGGGCTTAGTTCTATAGGTGGACGCCTTTTCGAGATATCGCCATAAAGGTGGACCAGGGGTGACTCTAGAATGTGTTTGTACGATATGGGTATCAAATTAAAGGTATTAATGAGAGTTTTAAAAGGGAGTGGTGGTAGTTGTATATGTGAAGGCGTTTTCCAGATATCGACCAAAATGTGGACCAGGGTGACCCAGAACATCATCTGTTGGATACCGCTAATTTATTTATATATGTAATACCTGCCAAGATTTTAAGGGTTTTTTATTTCGCTCTGCAGAACTTTTTCATTTTCTTCTACTTAATATGGTAGGAGTCACAATCATTTTATAAAGTTTTTTCTAAAGTTATATTTCGCGTCAATAAAACAATCCAATTACCTTACCATATTTCATCCCTTTTTTCGTATTTGGTATAGAATTATGGCATTTTTTTCATTTTTCGTAATTTTCGATATGGAAAAAGTGGGCGTGGTCATAGTCGGATTTCGTTCATTTTTCATACCAAGATAAAGTGAGTTCAGATAAGTACGTGAACTGAGTTTAGTAAAGATATATCGATGTTTGCTCAAGTTATCGTGTTAAGGGCCATGCGGAAGGACAGACGGACGACTGTGTATAAAAACTGGGCGTGGCATCAACCGATTTCGCCCATTTTCACAGAAAACAGTTAACGCCATAAAATCTATGCCCCTACCAAATTTCAAAAGGATTGGTTAATTTTTGTTCGACTTATGGCGTTAAAGGTATCCTAGACAAATTAAATGAAAAAGGGCGGAGCCACGCCCATTTTTAAATTTTCTTTTATTTTTGTATTTTGTTGCACCATATCATTACTGGAGTTGAATGTTGACATAATTTACTTATATACTGTAAAGATATTAAATTTTTTGTTAAAATTTTACTTTTAAAAAAAATTTTTTTAAAAGTGGGCGTGGTCCTTCTCTGATTTTGCTAATTTTTATTATGCGTACATATAGTAATAAGAGTAACGTTCTTGCCAAATTTCATCATGATATCTTCAACGACTGCCAAATTACAGCTTGCAAAAGTTTTAAATTACCTTCTTTTAAAAGTGGGCGGTGCCACGCCCATTGTCCAAAATTTTACTAATTTTCTATTTTGCGTCATAAGTTCAACTCATCTACCAAGTTTCGTCGCTTTATCGGTCTTTTGTAATGAATTATCGCACTTTTTCGGTTTTTCGAAATTTTCGATATCGAAAAGTGGGCGTGGTTATAGTCCGATATCGTTCATTTTTAATAGCGATCTGAGATGAGTGCTCAGGAACCTACATACCAAATTTCATCAAGATACCTCAAAATTTACTCAAGTTATCGTGTTAACGGACGGACGGACGGACGGACGGACATGGCTCAATCAAATTTTTTTTCGATCCTGATTATTTTGATATATGGAAGTCTATATCTATCTCGATTCCTTTATATATGTACAACCAACCGTTATCCAATCAAACTTAATATACTCTGTGAGCTCTGCTCAACTGAGTATAAAAATGTTGTAAGCAATCATACAAAGGTGTAAGCAGCGACTGAAAATAATTATACGCATGTTTATAGAATATTATCATGTGGGGCTTATAATATTTTCTGCTGACATAACCAAAACCAAAACAAATTGAACAAAATCCTTTGAGAGTTTAAAACTATTTTTTACATTTAGTTAAACATTTAAATATATAATAATTTGTTTTAAAAATATTAATCTACAACAAAATGCAGCACTTGCTTAAAGTTATAAACAGCGTATTACACATCGTTATATGTATGTTACATATTGGAAATTTATAAAAAAAAGGTTGTAAGCGCTTGCTCAAAACTTTGAGCAATGATATAAATATGTTCAGATAAAGTCTATGCATTACAAAAAAAGGGGGCTTACAAAATTTTTAAGTGCAGTACAAAGCCTTAAATTAAGTACTCAGGTAATTCGTATCAAATTATTTTGCCAGCTTTATAATACTGCGCAACGGCTGAATACTTTTATACTTTACAAATATACTCACGTCTACGTTTAAAAGGAAAATTTTCAGAAGAAATCATTGTATAACGAGGGAGATCATTAGTTTATGAGAAATATAAAACGTGTGACACACAAAACCACAGCTGAATTGATTTTCTTCTACAACAATTGATTAGCATTTGCTGAAGCTAGCGAAAAACAGCGAGGAAACACGTAATTGATTGAGGCATTAAGCTAGAAAGTTGACTGCGCAGGGGGCGTAGATGATTTTCCCAAGAAAAAAATTCAAATTCAGTAAAAAAATTCACTGAAAGCGCTGTTGCAGCTGACCTGCTGAGGTCATTTAGTAGGCATATTTCAACAGCAAATGTCATAAAAGTCATGACACAAATACAACATTGGTTTAACCAAATACGAAAAAAAAAATTGCAAATTGCATAGCTGAAAAATTACTGCAGTATGTCGAAAGTATGCGAAAAAGAAACAAAAGGAGAAAATGAAATTTTGTGCAAAAATCTGCAAATGTAACGTTGCAGCGGCATACGATAAAATTGCCAACATTGGAAATGAGGCAAGATTTTCACAAGAGACAAAAAAGGAATCTTTGCGTGCATTTTTTGCGTTCACATCGAGGAAAAAGTACTGCGGATATTCTCTACTCTTAAGCAAACAAAAAAAAAAAAAAAATTAAAAACAAATATTCCTAGACACATCTCAAATACGTGTGCGTGCAACTAATATTTATCAGCATTAATATTTCTTTACAATCAGTATTAAGTAAATCACAATCTGCAACGAAAGCAAAATCAAACATCAAAGAAAGTTATTAAACAACTGCAAGCGAACGTTTAATTTTGTAAGCTTTTGGCACACAATGAACACCACTTTCACAGTGTCGCTTAAGTTGATGCTTGACAAAATAAAAACACTTTTAACGATGTTAGCATAACGTAAATTTTGTAAGCACTATATACAGCATATAGTAGGCAATTTAAGCAACTAAATAGCATGAGAGCTTACAATATAGCATAAGAGCTTACACATAAGTTTAAGTGAAAAATAACTAGCAATACGTATGACACACGCGCCTACATCTGTGCAGCTTTATAGATGCAAAAGTTTAAGTACATTTTAATTGCAACATTAGCGCACAAGTAGCACTAAACAAGCGTAGAAAAGTGCACACTTATTGCGCGACACTTATTCGCATACTTTGTCAGCGAATTGAAACGTTAAGCGCTGCCCTGTCGTACGTATGAGAAAATGTTCAATGTAAGGTAGGAATTTGAAGAATGCAAACATATGCTGGCGGGTAAACAAAGTGATTTTAGATTGACTAGTAAATAACTTCTGGTTGAGCTAGGAGTAAAGCAAAGCTTAGTCCTTAACTGATTTATTTCTTAATGTCTTTGGCATTAGCTAGCAGTAGATTTAGAACAATCCGAGAAAAAACAGGAAGCCCAGCTCCTAATCGATTGGTATTCCTATGCCTTTCGCCATTCAGAATTAAGTCAATGAAAAAATTGTTTTGAGTTAGCTAAAAATCATTTCACACAAAACAATTGGGAATTAAAAAAAGTTCAAGTCCCGAAAAATCGATTAAAAAATATGCTCTTAATTAGTTTGATCTTAAATTATTTTAAGTCCGTTAGTACTTTGCCCAGAAAAACCGATTGAAATTAGCAAAGATTGATCTATAACTGGTTGGTTTCTGAATAACTTTTGAAGTAACTAAACATCAATATACGAGAGAATTAAAAACAGTTCTAATGTCAATTGAAATAAACCAACTAATTTAGAATAATGTCCTAAAAAAATTTGTTCTGAATGATTTCTCACTTAAGGATTACTCAGCGATAAACTCCAAAAAATCTATTGAAAAAAAATATATATATATATTTTAAGCAAATTGCATTCCAAACGACTTTTAGGTTAGAAAAATCGATTAAAATTGAAAAAAGTTATTTATCAACTGAGAGCCCAACGAACTAGTCTTAATTTTGCTACAAATCTTCTCAAGAAAAGTATTGTTTGATACAAATTAGTTCCGGTCCCAAAAATTCGAATACAAAAAACCTGATTCTAACTTATATGTTTCCCTATGACTTTTTGTCATTTAGTAGTATGTCCCGGAAAAGCGAATAAAAACAAACACTTTAACATTAAGTTCAAAGCGACTTTGAGATGTGTTAGCACTTTGTACAGAAAAATTATGGATATTGAAAAGGATTGATTCTGAACAGATTGGTCTGTGAATAAATTTTGTGGTAGTTGAAAATTTTCTCTATATAATTGGATCGAAATAAGATTAGTTTTGGCCCATTTAGGAGTTAATTAGAAACAGTGAATTTAAATACTTAATTTCAATCAAATTGGGGCTAGTTTGACTTTTTAACTTAAAATTAAAGTTACAATTTCAATTTCATTTTTTAGTCAAGAAATTAATTCGTTTAAACTCACATTCTTCAATAACACAATGCAATGAAATTAATTAAGCCAATTCAACTGGTGGTGGTGAATGAAAAATAAGTCAAAATTTAATCATATTATACAAGAATAATTACAAAAAACGACTATGGCAGTCCGTCAAAGTTTTGACTTTCAGTTAAAAATTAAAACTTGAATTTCACTATAAGTTTTTTAAGAACAAAATAAGTTTCAGCTTGCATTCTCTAATAATTGAAAGCTGACAGATTGAATGCGAATGTGAATAAAAAAATTTAAAAATAATCAAGCTGAATATCTTACTTGTTTTAATCATTTCCAAAACGGCAATCTTTTGAGTTTAACTTTTCCTGTAAAAATTTGAAATCAAAATTAAACTTTTAGTGTTCGAGTGAAACAAATAGTCAAAACTCGCGTTGACTAGTCGCAACTAGTTAAACGAAAAGTGATTTTGTAATCATTTTTACTTAGTTGAATTCCCCACAGGGTGTGTACATTTCTAGATGAATGGGATGGTAATAAATTGCCAGGTGCTGTGTTAAAAAAGCGAAAAATTCAAGCCGGAAAAGTGAAAAGTGCATCAATCAATTTGAAAAGTGTCAATTAGCTTGAGCAACGACAAAAAAGAGCTGAGTGAAATCAACCAGAGTTCCTAGAGTTTCTTCAATAGAAATAAGGATTATTAGAGGAAAGTGTTAAAAAAAAATTGCAAAAAATAAAAAAAAAATGTTTCTGAAAAAACTCTTAAAGCAAAAATATTTAGCTTGAAAGCAACTTTAAAAAAACACACGCCAGAAAAGTGTTACCAGCGACAAAGAGCAACGAGATAAATTAATAACAGTCGACAGGCTGATGAAGTGGCTTGTCTAGCCGAGAAAACTTTCAATAATTTTCCATACACATAACTTAATATTTCAAGTGCAACAAACGAAGTCGACTTAATTATGATGTGCGAAACAAGATGAGATGAGTGTGAAGAAGTAAACGGAGGTAGATGTACATATGTAGGATGAGAGTCAAACTGCAGAGCAACTGAAAGGAGGAACCGATTACGCATTTGAATGTTGCAAGCTATAACCATACACAATATCGATCCGTTTCAACTTAGTTGTTTGATTGAAAAAAGATCAATCGGCTAACCAACCAGTTTGTTTGTGACAGTGGCAATGCAATTGTGACAATTACAAAGTAATACAACAAACGACACAGTTTATCTTAAGCAAAAAAAAAAAGAAGATAAAAATAAGCGTTTTAGTGAAATCGGTCATGACATGGTTCCTATTCAGGAAATCTCGACTTATTATATACATTTATTAAAAGAAAAGAAAGTTGCATACAAATAAAGCATTTGTGGAGAGTTAAACAGTTATTTTTCGATGCTGAATGATGACAACTGAGAATATAAGTCATTGAATGTGAATTAATGTTTTGCATTTGATTAGATTATTAAATATTTGTCATGTTCATATGTGAACGATAAGCGAAGAATCATTTGAAGATTAACCCTCGTATTGCGAATTTCGATAGGAATTATTTGCTTAATCTATGAACTATTTTAAACAGTAAACTTATTTCAGAATCTCGTCATAAAATATCTTCGGACGTTATCGCACCTTCCATTTATTTAACTTATTCGAAACAGATTTCGAAACATTTTTCACTTTACGATGTATATAAAATAGTCTTTATCGATTATCCCTCAGCTGTGTACTATCTACTGCAATCCACACCCGATTTTTTACAACCTAATTTTAGGAATACAAACAGTAATTTACAAGCGATTAATAACCTCAAATAATCTTCAAAACAACGACTAACTAGACATACTTCTATTTATTCAAAATTGATTACTTAGATTATTTAT
Organism: Eurosta solidaginis; assembly: GCF_040869045.1. Taxonomy (NCBI): domain Eukaryota; kingdom Metazoa; phylum Arthropoda; class Insecta; order Diptera; family Tephritidae; genus Eurosta; species Eurosta solidaginis. The sequence goes on along the minus strand of NC_090319.1, from coordinate 68,117,474 downwards.
TTTTCTATTTAAGATATCATATTTTTCAGAATTGATGATATATTAGTCAAATAATTGATATCAAATGAGTTAGTTTAGTTTATGATTATTAAGTTATTATTCAATTTAAAATAAATGTATTGTAAGATTTGTAACCTCATAAAATGAAGTCAGATAACTTTTTTTTTATGTTTACAAGAGCAGGATAAAACTAATTTACTGACTAATCAATTAAATCACATATAAGTAATGACTAATACCCTTGTTGATAATCTAATTGATTAATCTTATTATTTATGTAGTATACATTATTTTATTTAAATTAACAAAGGTATGAAATGGGATATAAAGCTATACGTTCGAAAACGTAATGTAACGAATAACTAAATGTATTTGTTTATAACTACGCCGCTAAAAATACGATATAGAATGATAATATCGATATTTAACAAGTAAGGACGAGACTGTCTTCGGCTGTGACGAAGAATTCATACCTTTCATGAATGGGGCTGAACAATAACGTTATCCCGTTCGTAATCTCCAAATAATCGGATGTATAAGATAAGAAATATATAGTGATCAGATGTACATACCTAAACGATTTTTAAGATAAATATGAAATAATAAATCAAAAAAACCCCTTATCTGAACGATCGGTTGTATGGGATATATATTATATATAGCTCCGATCGATATGATTTTTACAGGAAATCTTCTATGATATATTAGAATATATATCACCAAGTTTCACGTTTTTATATTGGAAACTAAGGGAGAAATGGCCAAAAATCTTTCTATCTGAACGATCGGTTGTATGGGATAGGTAGATACTATATACATATAGCTCCAATCGAAATGATTTTTTCATGAAATGTTCTATGATATATTAGAATAAATATCACCAAGTTTAACGTTTTTTATATTGGAAATTAAGGGAGGAATTTCCAAAAATCTTTCTATCTGAACGATCGGTTGTATGGGATATATACTATATATAGCTCCGATCAAAGTGATTTTTTCAGGAAATCTTCTATGATATATTAGAATATATATCATCGAGTTTCAAGTTTATACTTTCTAAATTGCGGCAGGAATGGCCAAAATCGTCTTATCTGAACGATCGGTTGTATGGGAGATATATGTTATAGTGGTCCGATCCTACCGGATCCGACAAATGTCTAATATAATACAAAAATACATCCTTGTGCCAAATTTCATTGAGATATCTCAAAATTTGAGGGACTAGTTTGCGTTCAAACAGACAGACGGACGGACAGACGGACGGACATGGCTATATCAACTCAGCTCGTCGCCCTGATCAATTCGGTATACTTAGTGGTGAGTCTATCTTCTATATTTCTCAACGTTACAAACATCGGACCAAAGTTAATATACCATTTCATGTTCATGAAAGGTATAAAAATATCAGATACCTAATAATAACATATTCGGATCGAAAATAAAGCTAGCCATTTAAATACATCGCGTATCTAAACAAAGCCTTTGGTAATGTCCGACTAATGGCCGTCGTCGAACTCCTGATAAGAGTGGTGCCCACACAGACTTTTGTGGACTTTGTGAAGAAACTAGGACCTATAACTACTTCACGCATCACGCCTTGGAGACAATAAAAACACATGCTATTGAAGCACGCATCAAAGACGTATCTTCAACCAATTACATCACGCTTGGAAAACGTAAGAACTTTAATACATATAAAAGTGTGCTTTCTCCCCTCTACTCTGGAGCCTCATGGAACACACTTTACTTCTGAGAATATTATCTAACGGGAGTCAAGTATAAACTCTCAGTGACTTGCTGCAAAATGTCCTTATTGTTTTAAAATTTTGAAAAAAGGCATTGGCTTCAATGGTAATACCTAAAAAATAGAGAGGCGATACAAAATTTACATCAACTCACAACTTTCAGGCACTCAAAGCGTAAATAAGGGTGTGTTCAGCAGTGTTACTTTTTCTGACAGAGCATCACGTTCCTACGGAAAGTTTGGTTATGGCGCGCGTTCATTGAACGAAATGTTGACAATCTATTTATTGTCCATTAAAATTTTCACTGCGCTTGTGCAGCACATTATCAGTTTGAGTATCAGCAACATTTCATCAATTAAATAGCACTTTAGCAATACTTCTGTTATTATTTGACTGCTCGAATAAACACCTTAACTGGTCGAACACAACACAACTTTCACCAGCTTGATCATGGGAGACTGATATCATGTTTTAGCAAAAAAATTTCAATTTCCAGAGCGGAGAGGATGTGAGCAATTTAGTTGGTTTTCACCGACGGCAGGCAAAATATTCACCATAAGGCACACTACGCATTAGTTTCTTTCAGGAAACCTACGTTACAATTGCAATCATCTCTGGCAGACCGTTTGAGATCAACCCCCTACAGGATAGTAGCACCTCCTATCAGTTAGTCAGTGATCTAAGAGTCAAGAACCTAACGTACATCTGTAAATCAACGCTACCTGTATGCAAGGGCTAGACCAGTTATCTCTCAGTTCGCTGGTTGAACTTATAAGGAAATAAAAAAAAAATAAAAAAATAAATGTAAGGCGCGATAAATTCCGAAGAGATCTAAGGCCGAGCTTCTCTTCCAATTTGCGTCGTGCTCCTCTTGATTTTTCCCTACAAATTGGCCGGACGGGACCTACATGTTTTATGCCGACTCCGAACGGCATCTGCAAGGCAGATGAGTTTTCACTGAGAGCTTTTCATGGCAGAAATACAATCGGAGCGCTTGCCAGACACTGCCGAGGGGCGACCCAGCTTAGAAAAATTTTCTTCTAATTGAAAAATTTTATTTCTAAAATTTTGATGTTGCTTTGCCCGGGAGTTGAACCCAGGACATACGGTGTGATAGGCGGAGCACGCTACCATCACACCACGGTGGCCGCCGTTAATAAGGAAATACTAATTGATAAAAATAACTACATGGATGGGACTTTGATGAAGGGTAGAATACATGGGCTCTTACCAGTGGTATCACAATGGGCGGATTGGCCTAAGTGTACGCTTCTGTATAATATAACCTAATGATATCGAACCAATAAGACTACGCTGAAAGCAGAAAAGCTTTTAAAATCGACTGAATTACGGCTGAATCAAGTCGAATCAACAAAAAAATAAGGTCATTCATAAGCAGCGGTGGGCACCACTACATTTACACGGTTAACAAATTGAGAATGTGTTAGTATACACGAACGCGTAAAGCTCACGCCCACCCCGGTTCATAAGCCATAGATTTGTTAACTGAAAAATTATCACTGTCACCCTAAGAATACAAATGAAAACTGTTAAAATAACAGATTTTCGCCAGCTTTAGGAAAACAGAGAAAGCTGTTGATTTGACCGAGAGTTCTGCAGCATCCTGCTCATAAGAACAAAGTAGTGAGCGCCGTGAGCATAAGTTACACTTTTAAACCAGCTACTGCATTTGCATAATGTTGAAAGTTGATTCCTACTTAAATTGCCAATGCAAATATTTCTTCAAACAAAAAAATCAGTTAAATTGAATGAGAATATGTAATTTAACAAAATATTATTATGTTGAAATGATCATTGAAATCAGTTTTTTAACAGAAGAATCTGTCATATTTACAGCATATTGTTTAACTTGAGACAACATGTTCTCTTCTGTTGAAGGGACTAAACAAATTTGTTCTCTTGACAACAAACTCGTTTTAATTAACTATAACGCGATCAATTTGGCTGAATGTCTGTTATTTCAACAACAAACTTTGTTCATTTTACTACCGTTATTTTTTTTCGGTTATAGTTACTGAAAGTATCGATACCAATTTTGAAAGATACGAGTTTTATGCCGATTTCACAAAGAGGCTTAATGAAATAATTACGTCATGTTTTCTACATTAAAGCCCTAATTGAACTCAATCTTCCATACAAAATAAAAATTCTTAATTATAATTATTGCTTTATTGAATGCTTAATCGAGTGAAAAATCCAGTTGGTTTTGCTTGCTGCTTCGAATTTCATTGTCAATGTAACGCATGACAATCAAAAATAAATTTTCTTCAATAATTTACGAAAAATAGAAAAACCCGAAAAGATTCAAAATTTAATTTTCGCTGCATTTGCTGCAAGAGATAACATGGCATTTTCGAAAATAGGCACATATTTGGTTAGGTGCAATATCTATGGGTAGTTGCGCATGCATTTTATTTTGATTATATTTTAACTACTTTTGTAAAAACGAAATATTTTTTTGGGGCTGCTGACATATGTTCGCTTAATGAAGCAAAATTCAATGTATGGAAAGGGAAACTTTAATTATTTCATTAAATAGAATTGTGATTCGATTATGTTTCTGTGTGAAAACGGTATTATAGTTTTAGGTAGCGAACAAAGTGTTACACTACAGAATTTCAAAACCAATACTACACACAATAACGATTAAAGAGCTAATTGTTATAATAATGTTGGCATATCCATATGATACTCTCTCATGCCATAGAAAGAGAATCCAACCAAATAAATGGGCTTTACTTAGCTTACTCCAATTAACGCCTTTTCATACCCTTCATATTGAACTCTAACAACAAATTTATATACATATATTTAATACAACTTACATCTTCTTGTATTCAAGCTTGAGTACTTTATTAACATAAATTATCCTAGTGTACTCGTATTACATCATCTATTGATGTCTCACCATTACTATCCCCAATATACCACCTCCCCAACTATGCTTACTACTTACTTCATGCTCCAATTTCTTTTTGTCAAGAGTGACGTCAGTTTCTTGGTAATTTGTTGTTCTTGTTATTTGTTTTTGTTGCAGTAAATTTCATGAATTGTATGTAAGTTCTCCCGCACCAATTGGCTGATGACAAGCAACAAACGCGCCTTCACACAATAACGCATCAAATTGTACACTTGGGAGCTTATTAAAAATAATGAAAGTGTATCGTGTGCAAAAGGCAAATGAAACTTGAATGAATGCAAAATAATGAAGAAGTTTGATAAAATGGGCGGGTATGTTGCAAAAGCTATGAATTATTTACGTAATCTAGTGTTTTAGGTAGATGAAAGAAAAGGCCGTGAATACTCAAGGGAGAAAGTTAGTGGAGGCCATAAAACGCGCAACAGTTTGTAGTCTGCTTTTAAAGTAAATTCAAGAGGGGCTATTGTGTGAAGTATTTTGCGTACTTAAAGCAGCGAGCATTTTAATAGCAGTGGCAGTTTTTATCAAATTTCTTCAATTGAATTCTTTGTGTTTTTTTCATTTTCGATATATTAAAAAAAATTTCCTAATAATTTTATAAATGAAACTTTTCAAACCAAACTCAAAAAATTTTTCTAAAATATTCGAAAAATCGACCAAATTTCGAATTTTCATTTATGATTCTTCTGAACCTTATTGCATCTAAAACTATGCTTATTAAACTCCACAAATTTTTCGAAAAAATTTTAACATTTTTCTAAAATTTCGAACTTTTTATTCAGAGTTTCCAGAATTTTTTTGACTATGTTGTTTCTATGAATTCTGTAAGTAGAATTTTGCAAGCCAAACTCAAAAAAAATTTTTCGAAAAAATTTCAAAAATTCGAGATTTTGATTTTTCAATTTATAAATCTCTTAACTTTTTTGCAACTGAAACTATGCTCATTAATCTAAAAAACGTTTTCGAAAAATTTCAAACTTTTTTCGAAAATTTCGTACTTTTTATTTAGTTTTCCTGAATTTTTTTGAGTTTGCCGTTTTTGTAGCCCAATCAATTTTTGTTTAGTAAATTACAAGTTATAGGTTTTAAAAAATTCGTGTTGATTTTTGAAAATCTTTTTCGGAAGGGTGTTTTAGGTTTTCTTCCATACAAAGTTTGGAACATTCCAACAAAACAAAAAAAAAAAAATAGTCACAAAACAATACGACTCAAAATTCAACAACTAACAACTTATATTTTGTCGAACTAAAATTCATTGGACTACAAAACTGCAAACCCAAAAAAAACCAGGAAACTAAATAATAAGTTCGAAATCCTAGAAAATTTTTCCGAAAACGTAATCTCAAAAACGCATATTTTCAGTTGGAAAAATGTTCAGAGATTTCTTGATTCAAAATTCGAGAAGATTTCTCGAATTTTCGAAATAAGTTTTTTAGTTTGGTTTCCAAAATTCTACTTACAAAATTCATAGAAACTAGGTACTCAAAAATATTCAGAACACTTCATATAAAAAATTCGAAAATATCGAAAATCTTGTACGAATTTTTTCGAACATGTTTTTAGAGATTAATTTTTACAGTTTAAATTCAAAAAATTCATAGAAGTGTTTTCTTAAATTAAAGAAAATGAAAAAACGTAAAATTTAACTAACGAAAAATTTTATAAAAATTGTCACTGCCATTTTTGTGTTCGCTGCGGTGCCAACTTATTTATATTAGTAGCTTTCATGCTTATGTTTCTTGAAATGCACGAATTGCGCCTGCCAAAAGCAATAATTCAGTAGAGATGTAGAGCAATAATTTAGTAGCGTAAAATAATCAAATTGAGACTATGTTTATAGGAAATAGAATTGGATGAAAGTGAACAAATTCAAGTTAAGGCATAAAAGTCTTACAACTCAAGATGAAGTTAAGAGTTTAGTAATGCGAAAGTGACATAAAAAAGTTAGGATCGGGCTATACCCGATGCTCACCAAAAGTTAAAATATTGTGACGAATCATACTACACTGTAAAGTTAAAACTCCCAGAGGCGACGCACATTCATTGAACACAAAATAAGCAAGACATTTTGATATACCAGGAAACTATTCCAGAATGTGATACGCCTTGTAATCCAGAGGCGTGTAGAAGCAACCAGGTGAGGAAAAAAATAGCACTGACAGGCTATATAAGTGGCCTTCCACCAAGGCATTGAGATCAGTATTTGCGTGTTTTCACTTGACGATCCAGTAAAATGAAAAATATAAAACAAATACAAGGCACAATTCATCTCCAAGCAGATTTAGGATGAGCTTCTCTTCCAGTTAGCGCCGTGATTCTTTTTTATGCCTCCAAACGCTGAAGCAGGTAAATTTTCGGTGAGAAACTTTTCATGACAGAAAATACTCGGAGAGTTTGCCAAACTACTGGCGAGGGGCGAATTCGCTTTGAAACACGATTTTTACATTGACAACCCCAAATTTTTAAGGATGTTAACTTTCTCAAGCCCTGAAAAAGCTACAACCACACCACGCCATAGCCACAAAAAGTCATAAACGAAGAAATCATCCAATTCGCCAAATTGTTTTAGCTGGTTTGACAATTATAATTAAGTCATGGTTACAATCATGAAATATTATTAAAATCACTAAAGCATCAATCCCAGCAAACAGATATTGCAAAAAATAGGTCACTTTTATTTATGTGACCCTCAACTTTCATGCGCAGCTCATATTCCGTTTTTTAATTATTATTTATGCCTGTAAGAGGAAACCGCAATCGCTGTTATGTAACTGTCAGAATAAGTACTACGCAGATATGCGTTAAAGTGTGCATTTTACTTGAGTACATATATATTAATATAAATTTAACTTACAGGGTGTGTTGCTCACAATCTCTTGCAAAAAAAAAAACTCATAAAAAATATGGGCACAGCTTTTATGAATATTGTGTGTTCTGCTGCAGTCAAAAACATATTTCTAAAATCAGTAATCAAATTCACCTAACTACCATCTTTCACAAATTCAAAAATTCTTAACACAATCTGTACTCATTTTAGCACACACCCTGTGCATATCTAAGAATAACCACAGCATGCCTCTGTGCGGTCGCACGTGATCGCTGTGATGAGAAATGTGAACTCGACGTACTTTTTATGAGCATTTTCAAATAAAATGTAGACTCGTTTGCACACTTAACATTTTTAAGCATTTTTAGTATAAAACTGCCCATTACTTTGCATTGTATCCTATGATTAATGGGCATCACACACATAAAGTGAACATTTGCTCAGACTAGAGTTTCAAAGTGAATTGCGTGTTGTTTGTTTTTGCTAGTGAAACATAATACCCAGCAGTGGTCACTAAAATCAAAACTGTCACCTTATTCGCATGAACATTACCTTCACAGGGTTGGTGGTTTAGTCGTTGATTAGCGAGCAACGAAAAAGACATATGCACGTATTTTTGTTAAAACTATACGCAAATAAGCAACAGTTTCACATACGTTGCTAGAACTCTTTTCTCAAACGAAAGAGAAAAATAAATATGTGTGAAGTGAGCGCGAATAAATATTTCACTAGCTGACTGCTTCTGAAGTAAAGTCACGAACCAAAATATCGAAGGGTGTAGCTAAGTTAACAAAGAGCTTAGTATCTAAAAAGCTGCAGAACCGAAAAAACATAGCTTTTGTTCCTTTATCAAAAACAAAAAATCAACCTTTCTTTTCGATAAATCAAGGCTGGGCAAATGCTCGCTTATAATTCAAGAGACCTTAAATGAGAACAAAGATAGAGGAAACTTCCAAGCGGTCCACCCTGTCATCGATGTTGAGAAATAAATATTTTCCTTTCACTTGTTTCTTGATGTACGCAAACTAAGATTACAAGAACAATTAAAAAAAAAAATATATATATATATCATATAAACGCAATTGTTTTATTATACGCAACCAAAGAGATTTCAATTACACCACATTAAGCAACGGGCATAAAAATTACATCTTAAAGAAAAGGAAGCAAAATTGGAGCACTCGCTCCCTCAAGTTGACATTTTAGAGCAGAAAAGTGCAGCCTACCGCTACTTGTCCTACATTTAAGAGGGAAAACATATGTTAGTAGATGGGAACATTTCATAGAGTGCTATGGATGAATCAAGTACGAGTCTTTGTTCATTGTTAAGTTAAATAAAATGTTTTTTTTTTTTTAGAAAATTATAATTCAGTCAAATAGCAGTGGATAAAATAAGTGGTAAATGATAAAAATATAATACAAAAATTTTAGTACTTCGTAGTAGGGACACGACAGCTAATGAAAAGTATCGATACGTGACTCATATCAAGTAGCGCTATACAAGTCTCGGGTAGCCGATGGTTTCGAATTAAGAAGGCCTAATACTCAAAGTATCGATACTGAATTGGTGAGACTGCGGATCACGCTCTGTCAAGAGCTTAAACTTTGTCGAAAGAGCTCTCAACCTTTGGCTTCGTTTTACGTTCCTCGAAATGTGTGTAGCAACACAGTGAGGGCGAAGCGTTCTCTTTAATGCCACATTTACATAGAACGCGTTGATTCGCATGACCGATGAATTCAATGTATGGTCTTGCTACACAAAGTTTGCGAAATGTAAAGCGGGGCATACAGTTAAATTTTTCTTAACTTATGGAGTTTTCAAAGCGTTAAAGTGAAACAAAGCGGCAAAAATTCTATGTAAATCTGGCCTACGTCTAGCAGAGTAATGAGCAATAGCAGCTTTGATTGTGCGATTTTGGCTGTTTCGTAACAAGTTCCGCCAGCTCCCAAAGTCTTCCTCCATCTGCCTCTCCCAACTCAGTGGAGGTCTCACCCTTTCTCTGTTTCCAAAGTGCGGGCCGAAGCGTCTGCGCATAACAGCCTTTGGGCTTTGATTCGCTGCACTATAGTCATATCTGCGTAAAGCTCATACAGCTTATCATTATACCTCCTTCGATACTCACCGCCTGCATCACGGACAGGACCATAAATCTCCCTTAGAACTTTTCTCTCGAACACTCGTTGAGGCACCTCATTTTCTTTCGACGCCGTTCTTGTTTCCGAGCTATACATCAGGACAGGTATGATGAGCGGCTTGTATAACCTAATTTTTGCTCGTCGAGAGAGGATTTTTTTCAATTGCCTAATCGGTCCAAAGTAGCATTAGTTGGCAAGAGTTTTTCTCCGTTTGATTTCCAGACTGACATTTTTTTTTAATGGTGGCTCCCAAATAGACGACAGGAAGTACGTCGTCTTGTCCTCATTTACCGCAGACACCACTTGTTTTTTTTACCGAGAAGTCAGAACTCACAGTGCGTTTGTTCAAGCCAATAATATCAATATCATCAGCATACGATAGTAATTGTACATTCTTATAACAAATTATAAAAGAAGTCGCCTTGTCTAAAACCTCGTCTGGTTTCGTGTGGCTCGGAGAGGTTCTTCCTAATCCTTCTAAATCCTTACGGAGCTGTTGTGTTGCACAACGTCATTTGGAGAGCCTAACTAACTTTGCAGAGAACTTAAATTCAGACATAGTAGCATGCAAGCTGCTTCTTTTCGTGCTATCAAATGCTGCTTTGAAGTCGACGAAAAAATTATGAGTGTCAATCCTCTTATAGTGAGTCTTCTCCAAGATCTGGCGCATCGTGAAGATCAGGTTGATAGTAGATTTACCAAATCTGTAGCCGCACTGATAAGGTCCATTCAGTTTGTTGACTTTGTCCACAGTGCGCTAGATAGAACCTTATACGCGATATTAAATCGGCTGATTCCGTGGTAATTGGCGTGGTTTGCGCGATCGCCTTTTTTGTGGATTGTGCAAAGTACACGTAAGTTGCAATCTGCGCTCATCCGACCATATTTTGTATATTTAACCTACTCTTCGTCTCTGTGTTTGTACAACTCCGTGGCTATTCCGTCCTTACCTCGATTATTCGATATGATACTTCGATCGAAATAATCGTTGACAAAAAGTGTGACTATAAAAGTATTGAGTATAAAGTATCGGTATCCAATGTCAAAACTGTATTGATATGGAAAAGTATTTAATCGAAATTCGTGTTCCGACCTACTAGCATTCTATGTAGAACATAGAGGTAGACCTGACATTTGATTTCGATGTTTTGTCATCTTCATTTGGTATTCTTCCATATAAGAAACAAAGCTATTCGTATGGCAGGAAATTTCGAATAGCCTTCAGAAAAAAAATTACCAAAAATCAGCACGAATTTTAAGAGACCTACAACTTGTACTTTGTCAGACTAAAATTTATTGGGCTACAAAACTGCATACTCAAATTATTCAGAAAACTCTTAATAAGAAGTTCGAAATTTTCGTAAATTTTTCTCAAATTTTCGAAAACGTTTTTGAAAATAGTTTGCACAATTTTCGTTACAAAATTCAAGGAATTTTTTTCTTAAATAATCTAAAATAAAAAAGGAGTATTTTTATTAGCGAAATTTGATAAAAATTCTCACTGCCTTTTTTCTACTGCATCTTCAGTATCTCCTCAAACGCATCCATTCACCCGTTGTCAGAAACAAATTGTATTTAAATATTTATAATAAAACATTGACTCGCCTAGACTGTGAAATGCGTAATGAAATGCTATTAATTTCTGCCGCACAAGAAAAACAATTTCATCAAGCATTTCTGTGGCTTGCGTGCTATTTTGGTTTATTGGTAGTGGTGATGTCGAAAACCGCTAAACATTTGGTGAAAAGAGCCATAAAAATGTGGCAATCAGCTACATTTATGAAAATGAACGCGTGAAACTAATGCAAAAAGTTTGGCGCCAAATTAAATGGCTGCCATATGAGGAAGCGTTCATACACAAATGGTAAAATGGCTGGAGCAAATGAAGAATGGGCTCGTGCTGGCGGGTGCAAGTGTGAAAAATAAATGAAAGCTATTTTAAGTTTTAATGGGTGCATTTATTGAAGGAGGAAGTATGTAGAAAAAATCAAATATACACAAACTTTAAGCAAATCAAAACAAATATTAACGGCCATATGGAGATTGAGGCAAGTGAAGCAAACGTACGAAAGTTTATGGCGGCACACAAATACTGAATTCTTTGCGGTGTTGCAGCTTTTGAGTTTGTATGTAATTAAATATGCATAGGACATATGTTTGCATATGTTTTCCTTAAACAAATATTTATGAAATTAGTAGTTTGAGTCTTTAGTGCCATTCACACTTGCGTACTTTCATTCTCAATTTGTTTCAATTATTACGAAAAAAAAATTTAACTAAGTAATTTTGCTTTCAGTGTCTCAGAAACGTTTTTGAAAATAGTTAGAAAATTAAAAAAAAAAATTTTATGAAAATTTCAAACATTTTTTAAACTTTTTTGAATTTTTTTAGTATGCCCACCCTTCAAAAAACGCGAGTACTCCATAAATAGTGTAAGGAATACTCCTTTAGGAGTATAGGAGTTTTCCAAAACTAATCTGTATTCGTACAAAAAATGTGCTCCAATTATCATTGCGATATCCTAGGAGAGGAGTAGGTGATCCCATTCTCGCTTTGTTTGTGAGTATTGCATAGAGTACATACGTGAGAGTACTTTCCAAAGTACTTTCACTGTAGTACTCCATGGAGCACCCACAGAGGATCATATGTCAAAGTACTAAAGAGGAATTGTGTCGGAAAGAATTATCGGAGTGAATTTAATTTAAAATGAAAGTAAATGAAGAGGGGCAATATAACTTTTATATTTTATACTACGAATATTCTTATGTTATTTAGCATTTGCGTGAATAAAGAAACTAATATTTCTCTTTACTATAGTATGTATACATAAAAGCAGTGCGCGGTTGCATTTTATCTGAGTTGCCATAGTAAAATTTTATTATCAGTTATTTGTATGCAATATTTTACTTTTGGCAACTCTGTTCGATCGTCATTGTGTCGTGATCACGGTCGTTAGAAAACGAGCAATGATCGGCTGTTGGTGGTCCGCAAACGCATTGCAAAGGAGTATTGTTAGAGTACTCCAACATGAAGAAAATAGAACACGTAATCCAACAATTTTTGCAGGGCAGTCAAGTTGAGTCCAACAAAGTACAAGTTAAATTATTCAAAAAAAATTCGCATTGATATTTGACAACCTTTTTCCGAAGGGTGCTTTATATTTTCTCCCATTACGGAAATTATTTTTTATATGGAAGAAAGACTTAAACGACCTTCGGAAAACTTTTTTTTTAAATCAATTCGAATTTTGAGAGACCTTTAACTTGAGTTTTGTAAGACTAAAACTGATAAGACTACACAACTGCAAACTCGAAAAATTCAGAGAAATCCAAATAAAAAGTTCAAAATGAATGTAAAATTATCTCGAATTTTCGCATTTTTTCAAAAAACGTTTTTTAGATTGGATTGGATAGTTTCAGTTACAAATACTCTAAGAAACTTTTTCTTAAAATATCGAACTAAAAAAAAAAGAAATTGATTGACGAAATATACTAAAAAATTTCCACTGCAATTTTTTTGTTCGCTGATGTACTTGCCTAACACACGAGTAAATACCAACATTTACATCGTAAGAAAAAACACACGCAGTAAAGAATTAGAAAATTTGTTGGTCAAATAGAAATTAATCGCAACATCAGGTAAATGATTAAATGCCACAGAAATTAAACCAATTGTCATCACACAAACACGCATACATCCACATGAATTTAGATCTCTCCCCGTCGCTTGTTTTGTAATACGAACAATAGCAAATGCATAAAAATGTATGTTTGTACTTATGTAGTAGTAGTAAAAAATGTCACACAGCTAATAGTAAATTGTCGACATAAATTAAAGTTGACCTTTTAACTGATTGAGCGCCTAAAAGCAGGCAACTTGTAAGAGCAAACAATTGTCACGCATACACTAGAAATAAATCAGGGAGTGAAAACATTTAATAAGTACGTAAAAGGCAATAAACAGAAGTGAAAAATAGTAGAAGAAAATTAAGTGGTAGGCTGAGGACGGGAGGAAGGATACAATTTCACAGATGACTTAAATATGGAATTTTCGGTAATTTAATGTTAACTTTTGCCCCTATTGTGAGAAATATTGTAGTTTTAAGTATTTCTAAATTTCCATTTTGAATATCACATGGGGATCTGCTATTTTATACCTTTATATTAAGTCGCTGTCATGTTTGTCCCCTCATTTCCATACGAATTTTTGACCCACGGAAAAGTCTTTTTCGGTAACTTCTCGTTGAGCTAGACACTTGATACTTAGAGCATAGTTCATATCTGGGAGACATTACAATGCAAGTGAAAAAAAATTCGCTAGGTGGCGCACGGGTCGAGATATACAGAAAATTTATTTTAAAATGGAAATTTTGCGATCGACTTTAAACTAAACAAGTCTCTGGATCACCGAGAAACTTGAAACTTCGCACATAGTTTGCGAGTCGATGGTGCTACAATTCGTGAAAACAAACTCCCGCCAGGTGGCAGACGAATCGAGATAAACGAAAATCCCTGAAAATCGCTGAAAAAACGCAGGGAATCTTGCGATCGATTTTTTAGTAACTTCCCGGTGAGCTAGAGACCTGAAACTTGGGCCGTGAGTCAGAACCCGGTGACAATGCAATATTTGATCAAAAAAATTTCGCTAGGTGGCGCATGGATCGAGATATTAAGAAAACTAGTTTTGATTTGGGAATATTTTAATCCATTTTTAACTAACTTCCCGGTGACCTAGAGACTTGAAATTTGGCACACAGTTCGAGGTTTGGTGACAATACAATCTACAGAAAACAAAATTCCGCTAGGTGGCGCGCTAAGTGAGATAACTACAAATCCTCGAAAAACGAGGGGAATCTTGCAATCGATTTTTTAGTAACTTCCCGGTGAGCTATAGACCGGAAACTTGGGCCGTGAGTCAGAACCCATAATTCCAAATGCCTTTTTGTAGGCAGCACTAAAAATGTGAAAATAAAAATACGATAAAAAATTTTAAGGACTACCTTTATATAAATGGACAAAAAATAGAAGGCAATTTTTCCTTTAATACAGACATAATCTTACGCGTGCTTAAATTTTAAATAATCAATTAGTTAATCCCAAGTACATGATTTGCCTTAAATTGAAAGATTGCGCTCCACCTTTATAGTTTTAAATCCCAAAATTCTTTTACAAGAGCTATTGTTAAAGTTTTTTAGTCAAAATTCAACAAGATTATGTCTGTATTAAAGGAAAAATTGCCTTATATTTTTGGTCTATTTATATAAAGGTAGTCCTTAAAATTTTTTTATCATCTTTTTATTCAGTGTTTTATTTTTGACTTTGTGGTCTGAATATGTAATTTTTTTCTTATGAATTTTCAGGTTTTTATTCTAAATTTAAATTTTTATTTTTTTTTTTAATTTCGAAATTATAAATTTAAATATTGAATTTTAAAAATCGATTTTATTTAAAGGTCAAAACTTCAAAGTTATATCTTGAAATTTTTTGGTGTGAGTTTGGAATTTTGTTTTTACGTTTTTACTTCAAGATTTTTTATTTAAAATCTAGGAAGTTAAATTTTGCAGTTTTGAAAATTTATTTTTTATTTAGTATTTGAAAATAATATTATAATTTCTCGTTGTGAATTCAATATTCCATCTTAGTATTTTTTACTTTATTTAATTTTAAATTTTTATGTTTAGTTTGTTTTAATGGTGTGTTCAATTTATACTTATTATTAAGAAACTGAGCCCGAGTTTACAAATGCTGTGCAAATGCAGTTTCACCGCGGTTCGAACCTAGGTGAAACCTTTGAAAACATTAACAACATAATAATTAAATATTCAATTATTATAAGCCGGTGTTAGGCTCATGAATTCTTAATAATAATTTAAAATTTTTCAAAATTTTGGAATTTAAATTGTGAATTTAGATAATTCTTTTCTTGTTTCTACTTTTCAATTTTTTAATACTTAAAATTTTTATAATAGAGTCTAGTCATAGTCAAGGGCCAGTTTCGATGGGTTAGTGAGAATATTTTATGTATTAGTCATACAGACACGACTCTGGCTGACTCGTGAAAACCAAAATGTGTTTGCTTTGGAGGCAGGCAACATTCACACAGATGACTCCCAAGTCAGACGGCATATAAGAAATTTTCATACTTTATATTACTTAAATTTCGAAACTTAAATAAATAATGAATTTGGGGTTTTTTCACTCTGCTTAACTTCAAAAAATATACACTTTTACTGTAAATTTTAAAATTTGAAAACACAAATGTATTTTTTTGTTGTGAAATGTATTTTTTGTTGTCAAAATTGACTTTCGAATTTTGTGTATTATATTCTCTTAATTCGAGTTATGACATTTTTGAATTAAAACTTTAAAATTACATACAAATTTTTGTATTTTTAATGTTGAATTTTGAAATATGTGACCTCGTCTATGAAAAGGCAGCTTATGACTTAAAAAAATGTTTCCACTTTTTTCTGGTTTCGATAGTCTTTGAGACGCTCTTTCACGTGGTGACAACTAGAAAGTCCTAACTTCCATAGAAGTGTACTAAAAATGTAGAGAAAGAAGAGCACAAATGAAAGACGATGAAGGCTTTGGCTCCTTCGATGCCACTTTGGTGGCTGGTGAAGCATTCTCAGATTTTTTTGATAGCATTTTGTTTCGATGGCAATGGAGCCAAAATATCGGTCAGGAACTGGTTTGTGCTTTGCTTTTTGGGCATGACTGTTCATAATGCAAAAGAAAAATTACTAAGAAACTGAAGAAATGCATTTTTTATCTTTAACAGCTGTTTCTCGCAATTTCTTTTTTGAGTCATAAGCCACCTTTTCATAGGCGGGTCACATATGTGTTTTTACTTTTCATTTGTTTTTTTTTTTTTGAAACTTCGAAATTTGAACGTACATTTTTTTTAAATATTTTTAAATTTTTTAGTTCATTTAACATTAACATTTGAAATTAAAATTTTGATTTTCAAAATTTATTTTGTAATTGATCCTTAAAGTTGCATAGTTAAGTTATATTTTTTATTATGAATATTGAATTTCTAATTTTCATTGCTTAACTTAAAATTTTTCCATAAGTTTTTTACTTTGGGAGTTTATTTTTTAACTAAAATTTTAAAGGTTGAAAGCTATATTAAATTTTTGGTTGTGATTTAAATTCATCCAATTTTGTTTCGTGAATTAAATTCAGAATTTTATGTTTTTACTATTCGTGGTGTGATGGTAGCGTGCTCCGCCTACCACACCGAATGCCCTGGGTTCACGCCCCGGGCAAAGCAACATCAAAATTTTAGAAATAAGGTTTTTCAATTAGAAGAAAAATTTTCTAAGCGGTGTCGCTCCTCGGCAGTGTTTGGCAAGCACTACGAGTGTATTTCTGCCTGAAAAAGCTCTCAGTGAAAAAGCTCTCTCGGAGTCGGCATAAAACAAGTAGGTCCCGTCCCGCCAATTTGTAGGAAAAATTAAAAAGGAGCACGACGCAAAATGGAAGAGAAGCTCGACCAAAAATCTCTTCGGAGGTTATCGCGCATTCCGTATAACGACTACTGCAGAAGCTGCAAAGATCCAAATGCCAAGGAGACAGTAGAACACTTTATGTGTAAATGCGCGGCTCTAGCTAGAGCCCGACTAAGGTTCCTTGGAACCCCGTTTCTAGAAGACCTCAGAGGTCTCTCTGTGATAGCAATCCCGAATATTCTTAATTTTATTAACAACTCTGGCTAGTTGTAATACATTGATCGTAACATTCCGTAGGTTTTAAACGACTTATATGGCATCAAAACGGCTTTAAATAGCTACTTGGGCGACCAGGGTCGCAGCCATTTCACCTACCTACCTATCGCGCCTTACATTTTTATTTTTATTTTTTGAAATTTTGTGTCTGTGTATTTTTATTTCGAATCTTGAAATTTGAGTTTTGAAAATTAGTTTTTATTTGAAACTTAAGAATTGGAAAGTTACATTCTGTTTTTTTGTTACTGTGAATATAAGGTTTAAAATTTTGTGTTTTTCTTCTTCATTGAAACTCTTATTCAAACTTTTTCTATAAATATAAGGAAGAAATTTTATTGAAGATTTAAGATTTTAAATTCGGAATGTTTTTATTACAAATTTTGAGCTTTGCTTTCTTGAATTTTTGTTCTTTGAGTTTTGAAAGTTATATTTAAATTTTTTTTTTAATTTGAACAATTTATTTTCCAATAAAAACTTTAAAATATGAAGCTATACTTGGAACTTTTTTGCTTTTTATATGAGTTTTATAGTTTGAAATTTTTTTATATATTGAAAAATGATTCAAGGTTCGATTCGAGCTCAAGGCCAGAACAATAATTTTTTTCTAATGATAATTATTGTTATTCTTTAATTTTTCTATAATTGAAAAATTGTATTTTGTTTTTGGAATAGTAAGTAGAATATTTTTTAGACAACCTGCCATAGCTGCGCAGGTAGATCCATTTCGAAGGGTGCTAAGGCTTCATCATCAGTACGCTTTAGGAACGCTGCGCTAACCATTTAGCTATACAGCGGTGGGTTGTTTGACTGGCAAATTTGCTACTTCTATTCCTTCTTACCAACTATATTTATTCAGTGTTGCGCCATCTGTTGCAAGTCACTGATAATGCTGGATTTGTTTATTGTTAATTACTTTGTTTGACATTCCCAAGTGCTCATCGTTTATTAACAATTGTTTCTGTTTTTATCGGCCTATTGATAAAAACAAAATAACAAAAACAAAATACAATTTTTCAATTATAAAAAAATTAAAAAATAACAATAATTATCATTAGAAAAAAATTATTTTTCTGGCCTTTAGCTCGAATCGATCCTTGAATCATTTATCAATAGGCCGATAAAAACGAAAACAATTGTTATATTGAAAAATTTGAAATCCAAAAAAAAAATGTTTCGTTATTTTTCATTTGGGACAAGAATGAGAAAAAATTTTTAACAAATATTGAAGTTTGAATTGAAATTGGAATATTAAAGTTTTAAACTTTTCTTTTAATTAAAATTTTAAAGTTATATCTTAAATTTTTGTTTTTAATTTCTTTTTTTTTAATGGACATTATGAATTTAAAATTTTAAATCTTATGTTTTTTTATGCCAACCAAAAGTTGAATAATAGAGCGACTAGTTGTATGACAGAGCTCTCAAATTTCTATACGAGATGTAGGCGTCTGAAAATGCCTTCATAGCTTACAGGAATATTGAAATGAAACGCAGACCATAATTACTACAAATCATTTTTAGAAGTCGGATTTCTAACATTATACATTAAAAAAACTTTTTGGCTGTATTTAGAAGAATACAACTCGTTGTAGTTTGATCCGAGATGCTTCCAACATAACCTCTAAATTTAGGGGTATTTTTGGCAACTTTTTCTGTGAGCCAGTCTACTACGCCATACAAAAGATACAAGTCACCGCTAAATTAAGGGAGGCCAAAAAATATGGATGCATAATTTTCTTACATAAAAAAAGGTACTTTCTATACTGCCATTGTTATATTTTTTAAATTTATTTCTATATTTCTAAATGCACTTTAAGCTTAACGCAAGTTTTCTTCGCCTAAAAGTATGCTATGCTTGTACAAGAAGCGCAATTCCGTGCAAAACTTAATTCAAGCGAAATTTTTTACAAAGAAAACTTTCAAGATTTCATACGGGAAAAAAAATAATTTGTGACCAAGAAAGTTTTCTAATTATTCCAATATATCTTAAATGTTCAACCAAGTAGTTAATAGAGCACTAAGAATAGAAAAGTTGAAAGCAAATTAGGGTGCAGGACCTAACACACAAAAAAAAAACTTAAAAATTTATTACGCATCTATGAAAAGGAATGCTGCACGCAAAGAGAAAGTGGTTAATGTGGAATATTTTGAAAGAAAAAACCTATTTCGGTGACATATCAGCGAGAAAAAGCAATAATTTGAAGCACAAAACTAGAAGTAGTGTTAAGGCCACTGCAAAAGTGGCATTGAGTGAAAGATGTTATAAACGCGTAGCGAAAAAAAGAACAGGGGCATGGTAAAAGTACGAGGACTACTAAAATAATATGGTATGCGTGTTGAGCAACAAGATTGATGAACAAATACACATACATTGAACTGTAAATACACTCACATACATACATTGAACCAAGAGAACACAGGACACAAGTTGCGAAAGTAAAACCACAATTGCAGATAAAGATAAAGCCATAAAAACAAAATGTAATAACAAAAAAATAAAAAAATGATAATGTGCACGCGTGCCACAGACATGAGATAAAACGAGAGTGCTGATTGCGTTTGGAATGAAAAGCAAAAAAAGAAAAAAGAAAAAAAAACCTAAACATGTACTCAAAGGACGTTCCAGGATACTACACACTACAAACTGATAGTGGCACTACAAAGAAATTGAGCTTATAGAAGAATGAAGCAAAATAAACCACGAAAATAACAGAAGAAATTGAAAGTAGTTGAAGAGAGAATGTCGTACAAGACATAAGTTGATGCAAAAAGCAGCTAATAAAACACTTAAGTGATTATTTATTAATTTTTATGCGCAAATACTACGCCGTACATATGCGTAAGATTCTGTAGCAGCAGCCGTCTAACGATTTCAATTCATATTTCTACTACCTTTTTTAATGGTGGCCACTGTGGTGTTATGGTAGCGTGCTCCGTCTACCACACCGTATGCCCTGGGTTCACACCCCGGACAAAGCAACATCAAAATTTTAGAAATAAGGTTTTTCAATTAGAAGAAAATTTTTCTAAGCGGGGTCACCCCTCGGCAGTGTTTGGCAAGCGCTCCGGGTGTATTTCTGCCATGAAAAGCTCTCAGTGAAAACTCATCTGCCTTGCAGATGCCGTTCGGAGTCGGCATAAAACATGTAGGTCCCGTCCGGACAATTTGTAGGGAAAAATCAAGAGGAGCACGACGCAAATTGGAAGAGAAGCTCGGCCTTAGATCTCTTCGGAGGTTATCGTGCCTTACATTTTTTTATTTTTTTCATTTTTTTACTGCAAATTTTTCTTTGATCAAAATTTATAAGCATAATAAAATTAGTTGCTTAGACGATTTCCTTTTATTGCTGTCATGGTAGCGTTAAACTTGGTAAGATTACAAGTCAAAATGATTATAAATCACGACGTCATAAAGTATGCACTACATTATGCTAGAGCTTAATGAAATTACTTATGCAGGAAAATGTATGCAAAAATGAAGAGAAAATAAGAGGTGTGATTAGTGGAAACTTGAGCTGAGTATGTGTGATAGAGAAACCGTAAGAGATAGTCAATGAAGTCTAACACAGAGTACAGAGATAGAGGTCATTGAAAATAATATAAAGTCAAACGAATTGGATAGAAAAATACTATGATAAGATGTGTGGAATGGAAAACTAGATAATTATAGTATTATGCAAAAAAGGTAGCAGTGTTGCGAAAATTTTCGACTTGAATTAATAAAAATCATCTGGATTGTATGCAAAACTGTGCCTAAAAGTATGCACTATTATATGCGTAACAAAATATAGTGGTTTCCCTGTGGATAAGGAGATTTTCGGGTTCAAGCACTCATAGAAGACAGTTAGGTTATTGCTATATAGTTCAAATCAAAAAATCTGCAATCATAACAAAAAAGTTGTACAACAACAAGACGTTGTCTGATCAGCGCAAGAGTGCGGGTTGGAGGCTCGCTTCTGAAAGAAGAGGCTATTGAGAGATTTACAACGTATGAACGAAACAGCTGTCGCCTTGTATGTCTTCATTTCGCGTTATTCTCACGAGCCTTTCAAAATTCATACAATTCGCATATTCCCTCAAAATTTTTACTAGTGAACAGTGCGAATCATATAAAATACACAGTGCTCATTTTTGAAAAAAAAAAATGTATAGAAATTTTAGAAGGCTAACTCGTTTTAATCTTTCTTAAATTTAAAGAAAGATTTATGGACCTCTACGCGTTGGCGATGGCGATTACCGAAAAAGATTTAACGATGAGTTGTACGAGCTTCACAGACATCAACATAGTCCAGCGAATTAAAACGCAGTGGCTACGCTGACTAGGCCATGTTATGCGAATGAAAGATGACGCTCCGGCTAAGAGAGTCTTTTTACAGGAACCCGCTTATGGAAGCAGAGGAGGAGGGCGGCCTCCACTCCGCTCGAAGGACCAGGTGGAAAACGATTTAAACTCCCTTGGTGTAACCAATTGGCGCCAGTGGGCAGAGCGAAGCAGCGACTGGCGTGCCTTGTTGGAAGACCATAACCGTTTAAACGGTTAAGCGCCAAATAAGTAAGTAACTCGTTTTTATATACGCATCCATTAAGATGGGACAAAGAACGAAATATTAAAAAAAAAAAAACACTTTATCGCTTCCAGTGCCAATAATAAAACCTCCCTAAAATTCCGATATCAGTCACTGAACCGTGGTGCCAATAGGCATTACAATTTTAGGCGCAACCTTTTAAACGAAATTCCGAAATGTAATAACTTTTTACTGAGACAAATTCCAGATTGATTTGAAAAACGATTGTAACATTTTTGAGCAGCAGGAAGAGTAAAAACGTGTATGAGGCAAAAGATGAGCTGGAAATAGGTAGGACAAATCGCTTCATATGTGGTTCGCCAACAACTAAAAATAAGTGTAGAAACATATGGGTGTGGAGACTGTCGCCCTGCCAGGCTATAAAACCTGCGTTGAAGCAAGGTATTGCGATCAGTTTGACTTTGAAGCGTTTTAAGTGAACTACGTTGAAATAAAAAGAAAAGCGAATCTGTCATCATGAACCAATTCAAATTAAAGACCTTACACTATATGCAAAGTTTCTCTCTTCTTTTCAAAGTACTTTTTTAATGAATTATCCTTACCACATCTCTTTATCATACATTGT
The DNA here is from genome assembly GCF_040869045.1 of Eurosta solidaginis. Taxonomy (NCBI): domain Eukaryota; kingdom Metazoa; phylum Arthropoda; class Insecta; order Diptera; family Tephritidae; genus Eurosta; species Eurosta solidaginis. The sequence continues at coordinate 68,094,945 of NC_090319.1, read as the reverse complement.
AATGTGTATGTAGGTTTACCTACAATACAATCAATGCAAATGATAGTATGCTATAAAAGAAAACTATTTTCAAACAAAAGCATTAAAGGCAAGCAAGAGTGGTAAAGTTTGCATTGACAGTAAAGGTGTAAGCTCATAGCAAGTATTTACGTATGACACAATATATATATATGTATAAACCATTGCTAATTGCATTCACCACTTTATTAATTGGCACAAAGATTGTGGATAAGCACATATAGCATAGATAGATAGATAAATTATTAGTAGATGTGCTGATGAACAACCCAGTTAAGATTTTAATAGAATTTAAAGATTTGAAGACAAGCTACGTTCTAAGAACACAAATTTACTGAAATTGTCTTGAAAGCTTATAGCAACTGGTAAAGATTGTCTGAAAGCAGAAATCAGATACTGCGATTTTCGAAGAGCAACGTGATTTTCAACTGTGACTTCTGAAACTACTCAATCGCTTTGAAACAATAATCTATAAAAGCGTGCAATTACTGGCGTATGCTAACGACATTGATATCATCGGCCCGAAGACCCGCGTCGCAAGATCTGCCTACTTGAGACTGCAAAAGAAGTAATAATGTGTTTGAGGGTGAATGAGGAAGAAACAAAGTACCTGTTGTCATCGAGCAAAGAGTCAGCGCATTTGCGCCTTGGTAACCACGCCACTCTTGGCAGCCATAATTTCCAAGTAATAAAAGACTTCGTTTATTTGGGAACAAGCATTAACACAAGCAACAACATCACCTCTGATGAGCTTTACGCAGACATCAACATAGTCCAACGAATTAAAACGCAGCGGCTACGCTGGCGAGCTCATGTTATGCGAATGAAAGGTGATTCCGCGGTTAAAAAAATATTATTATCGGAACCCTTTTATGGAAGCAGAGGTAGAGAGTGGCCCCCACTCCGTTGGAAGGACTAGGTAGAGAACCGTTTAGATTCCTTTCCGTTTAAAGGGTTAAGCGCCAATTAATAAAGTGTTTAGCTACGGTTGAATAGTGATAAAATAGCAATATAATTTAAATCGCAGTTCACGATCACGCTTACAAATAATCACAATCACAGCTCACGTCACAGCAGCTAAATGTGTTGCAAGTTCAATGACTGAATATATCTGTGATTTCTGTTTCAACTAAGTAACTGTAGCAATGTCACAGGTTAAGGTCGCTGCCTAACTGTAAATGGCACAGTCACAGGTTCATATTATCGCAACTAGTTTCTTCTGTGAAGAAAGCTGTAATTAGGTTAATCTATAATCATGATTGCTAAGGAGAAGCAGATACCGGCTTCCCAAAGCAGCCGGTTCTATGTACCGGAACGACTCGGGGTTTTTCCCGACCAAGGGCTGTCATTTCAGTGAAACCCCATTTACTGCTACAACAACAACATACCGGCACTACCCATCGGACTCTGTAATTTCTTAGAACCTTTCGCTGAAGTGTACTGTGATCTTTTAGTCGCTGTGAAAAAATCACAGGTGCACCAAAATTTGAGATTTCTAAAAGTGCAGAAAGTTATTTATGGTTTGGAGGTGGCTCAACGGGAATTGACGACTTGCTTGAAAATAGGAAAGTATATAAATTTGCAAATAGAAACTTTCAAAAAAATATCAAAAGACTTTTTTAATTTTTATTTACTTCGCCTGAAATTTAAAAAGTGCGATTTTCATAAAATTTTCAGATTATTTTTTCAGTTGTTTATAGGGAAGTGTTATATCTTTATATCTAGCCTTTTTCCTTCGCATACCAACATAACCCCAATAGTGTTACATACAATCAGTACAAAGCTAAGCAATAACGTTTTTCTTCTGTTTTTTGCTTCAAGATAGACAAAAGGAAAATAACCTTTGTATTATGTAAAGAAAATGGAGCACAGGTAATAAAACATATTGAATAGTTTATAGTACAAGCAAAACGATCGTATGTGAACGTATACACACATACACTTCTATATATTGATATGTATACATATTACACGTTGTAATATGCATCTACTATTAGGGACACTTAATACAAAACACAAGGATAGATATGCCCAAGTCAAACGAGGATGAAACTCTTTCAATAATGCACCCAATAAATAGGTAAAATACTACAAGAGCTTAAAACCTAAAAGCGGTAGTATGTTGGCATGTACAAAAATTACAGTGTCGCGCAGTACGGTAGCATCTTAAGGTAATGGAGCTTGGTGGTAATCGCATCGCCCGTAAATTTTTTTTTTTAATTTTATAAGCTATATCAGGATTTTTTGTTTCTGAATTACGGCAGCGCACAGAAAAATAGCAGTGGCAATTTTAATGAAAATTCGTCAAATAAAATTCTGTTATTTTTATCTTGGATAGTTTAAAAAAAACTTATCTAAATATTTTAACTGAAACTTAGGAACCCGATCTCAACAATGTTTTTGAAAAATTCGAAAGTTTCGAAATTTTTATAAAGATTTTTCTGAATTTTTTTGAGTGTACAGTTTTACAACTCATTCAAGATGAGTCTAACAAAGTAAAAGTTTTAGGTCTCTCAAAATTCGTAATGATTTTTGAGAATTTTTTTTCCGAAGGCTGTTATATATTTTTGCAACTCGTTTTTATAAATGTAAGCGAATTTGAAACACGCTTTCGAAAAAAATTCTCAAAAATTTATATGAGTTTCTAGAGATCTATAACTTGCAGTTTGCCAGACTAAAATTGATTGGGCTACAAAACAGCATAGTCAAAAAAAAATTCAGAAAATTCTAAATAAAAAGTTTGAATTTTCTACCAATTTTTTCGAAAACGCCTCGAGCTCGGTTTGCTAAATTTCAGTTACAAAATTCATAGAAGTATTTCTTAAAATTTCGTAAATTTGCAAAAATAAAGATTTCAGACGAAATTTCATAAAATCTGTCACTGCTGTTTTCGTGCTCGTTGCCGTACGTTTAAAATTTAAGTTTCTAGCTTCGCTGGAAGTTACTTACAAATTGATCGCAAAATTTTATATTTCGTGTGATTTTTCAAATTTTCTAGATCCACTCAGCGAACTTATTTTCTCCGTTTGTTGCATCCTCTTGGTACTCTGAACTTTGTTTGAGATTTCAAAATGGTAGCACAATGAGAAGTTTTTAGAAAATTGATTTTCATGCTGATTTAATGCACTTTTAACGGGTTCCAAACAAGGTAGGAGGTACTTAGTCTGTAGGTCAATGGGAAGTCACTAAAAAATGCATTGCAAAATTCAAAGTTACCCGGTTATCCGAAAGTAACTTTAAAATCGACCGAAAAACTTCCAAAATAGGACGAGTTTCTTATATACCACCCTCCGCGCGCCACCTAGTGATAGTTTTTACAATGCTGCATTGTCATTCATTTATTTCTAGAAGAGGCGTTGCAAAGGTGAGTTAATATTTTCAGTTTTCGGAAGAGTGATTTGAGATTTATATATCTCGAGTCGAATTAAGTTTCTTTTGGATTAAAAAAAAAATGTATGTAATTTGACAACTTTGAAATGGCATTTCGTTCCGAATCAAGTTACAGAATAAGGCCCCTTGACTTTAGTTTAAAATTGTCGAAAAAAATTTTTGTGTGACCTATTTCATTCCCTACTTTAAGACAATACTAAAAATTTTAATTCAACTTTACTATTCAATTTTTTAATAACCCAGAAATATTCTGAGAATATTTCATTGCCATCAGAGGAAAGTCTCAAGTCAATTTAAATAATGTAACGAATACTAATTTAAACATTTACCTAAGTTCTCTTAACAGTAGCTATTAGCATGAATTTCTCCACGACTACTACAAAAAACAACAATCTATAGCAATTTGTAAAGTAACTAATTGACTTTCTAATAGTGTGAAAATTCTTGTAAGCCACACAAATCTAGGAAATTCTTGTACATATATATACACACATACATACAGGCGGACGGACATGCACTAAAAGTACGGTGCTAGCAAATGTTTTACAAATTTACCTAAACACACTTTCGTAAATTGTAAAGTTTTGTACAGGGATTGTGAAAATTGAGAGTTTGCATTAAACAAAGTTTATATTTCAATGTTTTTTCTGAGATTTAAAATATAGAATTTTAATGAGTTTGATATTTTTTCGATTATTGCTATCGGTTCCTTTCAGATATTTTCCAAGTACAAGTAAAAATGTCTAGAAGAAATCAGTATCACAGTATATTCAGCTCGCCAATGGTCAAAACATAGATTATCTATATATGTACATATATATGTATTTCGCACACTTCAATCATCACCAAATTTTGGCTATAGGTTCCTTCGATCAAGACGAAGGTTTTTCATATTTCAGAACTAAGAATTTTAAATTTAATTTTCTTTTTTCCAATTTCACGTGCGCCACTGGGTGGTGCGAAACATTTTGTATGTCAGCAAAAGTTACTCATACGCCATGTGCGAACTTAAGTGCAGAACTTTTGTTTGGTCATAGCATTGAATTCACAAAAAGTTAAAGCAATTGCATTGAGTAATTTAAAAGTTTTCATTAAATTTAAGAATTCCATTGTAAAAATAGCTGTCTATAGGAGATGGTAGACAAAAATTTTACAGCTAAAATATTTTGACAAAATAAAATTTTAAAAATAAAGCAAATAATGATAAATTAGAGGAATTAGGGATCTAAGAAAAAAGAGAGAGAAGGTAGAGGGTGTAAACAAAGAAGAGGGAGAGATAAGGAAATTATAAAGGGTAAGAATGAGACAAATTGGGAGATACATTTTGAAGAAGATCAATAAAATCTTATATACTGATTGCTTGACTTTGGGTAACGGCAAAGAATGCGTTAAAATACACCTTCTTATTTAGATTAGTATCTGCCCAACCCGAGCAACGCCGGGTACCCTGCTGGTATATAATATTGAAAAAGTTGGCGCTACTAATTTCAATTCGTCTTCACTTCAAATCTGCTTGGCCATATTGACGACGAGCAAGAAAAGAGCAGGGAAAAATTTTTTCAAATTTTCTCAATTGAATTCTCTTTATTCTGGATAGTTTGAGAAAAAACTTCCATGAATTCTGCATCTAAAGCCATGCAAACTAATCTCAAAAATGTTTTAGGAAAAATTCGAAAGTTCGAAAATTTTGGTTCGAAAATTTAATATTTTTATTTGGAGTGCTGTGAGTTTTTTTAAGAAAGCAGTTTTAGTTTTGTAGACCAATAAATCATGCAAGCCAATCTCAAAAATGACTTTGAAAATGTTCGAAAATTCGAGAGAATTTTGAACTTTTTATTAAAAATTTTCACAATTCTTTAGAGTATGCAGTTTTTTAGTACAACCAATTTTGGTCTAACAAACAAAAGTTTTCAAAAACATTTTCGAAAAAACTCGAACATTTTATAAAAATTACAAACTTTTTTTTAGAGTTTTCTTAATTTTTTTGTGTATGCAGTTTTATAGCTAAATAATTTTTAATCTAACAAAGTACAAGTAACAGGTCCTCAAAATGCGCATGGTTTTTGACAAGTTTTATTTCCGAAGGGTGTTTCAGATTCTTTCATATAAAAAATGAAGCTATGTGCCATTCCTATGGAAGAAAACATAAAACACCCTTCGGAAAAAAATTGTCAAAAATCAAAAAGAATATTGAGGGACCTTTAACTTGTACTCTGTAAGACTTTGGTCTTTGCTACAAAACTGCAAACTAAAAAAATTCAGAAACTTCTATGAAAAAGTTCGAAATGTTCATTAAATGTTCGAAGTTTTTCGAAAATGTTTTTGAGATTAATTAGTTAGACAAAAATGCACTGGGCTACAAGAAAGAAAACTCTAAGTAAAAAGTGCGAAATCTTCGAAACTTCTTCGAATTTTCGAAAACGTTTTTAGAATTGCATGGTTGCAAACACAAAATTCATGGAAGTTTTTTTTTTTTTTTTTGTAAATTATTGAAAATAAACAAGGAACAATTTAATTGACAAAATTTGATCAAAAAATTACCACTACTATTTTCATGTGTCATATAAACAAGCTGTATGAATATTTCCAAAAGTGGGCGGTGTCATGCCCATTCAATTGAGGTTTATGAGTTCATTCTATACATTAAACTCCATGAAATTTAAGAAAAGTAGGCGGTACCACGCCCTTCATGGAAGGGAAGTCTATGTACGAAAGCTGGATGCCTTTGAACTTTAGAATTCAAAACAAACACTTTCGGCGGTCGCTGCTAGAAACATGACCGACACCTATTAAAGAGCCTTTGTTAATTCTATACGACGCACAAAAGTATGCAATGTACTGCAATGTGCAATAAAAGTTGCATTTTTAACTTTTTGTTCTTCTTTACATCTTGCTACTCTAACAAAAGTGGTTGTTGTTATGCTACAATAAAACAATAAAAATACTTAAGTGCATCAATATGAGGGCACGTGTGAAGGTATTAGTGTGTGTGCGAGTACCTGAAGGTATGTGTGTGAGTGAGTAAGTGTCAGCGCGCGTGTATGTGTGATGGTGCTGTTGAAAGCATCACGTTACGAGCTGCTGAATGGATGAGTGAATGTAAGTGAATGAATGAATGAATGATAGGCTGTCAGACAACAAGGACATGACGTGTTGCAGCACAAAGTTTCACATACGAATAGACAAGGCAATGAAAAAGTTGTTGCATGACACCAAAAGTTGAAAAATAAAGCAAAAAACAATCACACACACTCGTATGTATGAAAGAGTTGAAGGCGATAAAAGTGGCTACATGAAAGGACTTCTCACAACAACAGTAGTAGACACAAAGTATGGTTGCGTAAAGTTTTCGTAGGTTTTGTGAACTTTTTTTTTAATGCGGTGCAAAAAAAAAAAAAACAAAAACAAAAAATGAACATATCGTATGCGCTTTCAATTTGAATGAATTCTCTTATATGTATATATCCGCATACCTATGCACATATATATGATCTCTTTATTACAGTGCAACGTAGTGGGCGAGTATGTTGTACACGTCCTATAGACACTTTTACAAAGAGTGATCAGTCCTTTTCATCAAGGCTTGCACATCTTTTTCGCTGCCACAGAAAAGTTCAAACGGATTTTTGCGCAACATAAATAACCTTTTCATGTTATGATATTTAATTCAAATTGTTTTTTTTTTTTTTTTTTTTCTGTAGGAGTATAAATAAATAGAACTGTAAAGTTACGACAGAAAAAATGCAAAGATTCACACACGTGCACGCCCGCTGTGAATGAACAACCTACTAAACTAATTTTATACCATATTTTATGTAAATCTTTTTAGTTGAAATAACCTAAAGCGGATGTGATTGTATGTATATAGTAAATCAGGAACTACGAACTTTATGTATACACGTGTCATATTTTTCAGAGAAAAATTCAAAGCAGGCATAACGTGTAAACAATTTTTAAGGACATGAGGTCTATACCCCCATTATAACATGATAAAGGCCCCGAATATTTATGGAAAAAATCAAATACAAAACACTACAAATTTCAAGGAAAGATCGGCCTTAGCCCCCTTGGGGATATATTGGTCAAAATTACTATAAATATATCTCTTCCAGGAATGAGCCATGAAACTCGCATTCAATTGGTCGAAACTTGCGTTACGTAGTGAGTTCACACCGTTTTTTGTAAGTAGAGCTTTGAACAGAGCTGAGCCCTAATGCTACAAAGAACATGTTTGAATAGGATGTTAAACTAAGAAGAAAGACTAAGAGAAGAAACAAAAATATCTTAAGCCATAAGAACCGGACTAATCATTCAGATATACATATTACATTTGTAAAATTAAAACAATTGTTAACGTAAAGGTCTTGAAATAGCTGCAGAAAGTCTCTTTTGGAAGTATCCATACGTGCATATATCACTACTATATTTGGGCTTTTTAAAAAATATAGTAAAGGTACATTATGATTTTGAGCATATTGCAACATAACAGTGATAATATGGCCCCCACTATAACATTTTCCAGTCTAAGCCTAAAAGTAGGCTACTATAAAGTAGAACAACAACCCCGCAGCCAGTGGTAAGTTAATAGCATTTCACTGATCTGCCAAAGTTAGCACTTCACTTCGCAATCGCTTCATAATCTTTTATATTTAAAACACCGGTTTGAAGGACACACCGTCTGTCATAATAATCAATGTAACGCACTGTTCTCACCGCCGTCGCGCTATACAGCTACCATTCTCTTTCGCTACACCTCTGTGCAACTGAAGTCCATCACCAGTTTCATTATATTTATCACCACTTGCTATCGTTGAGATGTTTATCAGCATTTTTCGCCGGCTAGGCGCATTGTATTCACACACCTGTCTAAATACCTGTCTAAAATGTCCGTAGATATTGAAAGAAAAGTTAGAAAATATGAGGTACGGCCACCTAATGACCCTTTTCGAAAAATATACGTGCACAACCAGCACTATAAACATGCACAGACGGGGTTTGCCTTCTTTCAAACTCAAGGAACTTCATCGTTTACTAGTGCCGTTACTTAACACTGTTTAATGGGCATCCACGCCTCAAGAACGAGCATTAACTTTAGTGATTATTCACCAGCACAAACAAGAAAACGACTGGCGTCTCCCTAAAAAAAGATTTTCAATTATCAGATTTAAGCAGCAGTCAGAGTTTTGTTCAACGATATCAAGCATTCAAGATTTCTATTTATGGAGTAGGCCTTAAGACTATCCGTATTCAAAGTACAGTAGGTACATCATAGGGAATCTAAAGTTTCAAGTGAGCTGCGTAACGCTAACAGGCAATTCAAAAATTTGAGTTAAAGTTTTGATACAAATACGAAGGGATTAGGTATAGTTAACGCCTCCTCTAATGAAAAAGCTGAACTTCTTATCGTTCCGCAACTTGTTGTAGCTGATATATAAAATTAGGTAAAGAGATAATATAAATTATATAAGTTTGGGATAGGGATACAAAAATATGGTGGAATGAGAGGGGAGCGGGATATGAAAGTGAGTAGGAGTGAGAATGGGAGTGAAGGTTGGAGTTGGAGTGAGAAAGGGAGTGAGAGTGGGAGTTGGGCGGGTGAGAGGGCAAAGTAAACGTAAGGTTCGGTGCAAATGAATGTTGAAAGGAGAAGAAAGATACACACAGGGAGAGGTTTGGTAGGAAATACAACTTTTCAAATATGTACAAACCAATTTCCAGGCAGGAAAACGTCTGCTTGTTATTCAAGCGTTGGTAAAGTTAAGAATGGATTCCATATCTTTTAAAATATTGCCTTGAAGCTTGACAGATGTAGCCACAGATTGGGTTGAGCTGAAAGGTCAGTTAAGATCACACATATGTAGACTGAATGTATCCATAGTGCTACCAAAATGTGTTTGACAACGAAATAAAAAAGTCCCAACTAGGTACTAGGACTTATCGTTATGAAAAACTTCGTACTCTTGGCAAGTACTAGACATTTTCTTGCATCTAGTTTAACTGTTGTCTCGAGATCTGGCAACTTTGCCGCCTCTAGTAGCTGGAACCTAAACCTTGCGAGCGCAGGACGCAAACAGAGATTGTGCCCAACCGAAATGCAGCTCGCACTTCCTACATCCGCTGTAACTGACGAGGCCTAACTTAAAAATATGTGAGCGCAGAAGACAGTGTACTATTACTATGCCCATTGTGATTCTTTAGTCTTCTCTCTTTAGAGATATGAGCCCCTTTGTGAATATTATATCGTAGGATTTGCACATAAAGAAATTTATTAACCTCGCGCTTCTTTCCACGCCCTTCCGCTTGATGGATCACATGCAAACTCCTATCTGCTTTTGATTCTTCCTTAGCGGATGCAGCCATAACATAGCAACAAAGGAATGACGTTTTTTTTTTTTTATTGTGTAGAAAAAAGTTTTGAAAGAAAAATGTTGTTGACTGATATCAGGTGATATGTATAGTATGTTACACAGTTAAAACTTTAATAACTGAATACAATAAATTAGCCTCACTACCTGGAGGAACATCTTCTAAAATTGAAGACTTTGCACATCCAATTATAATAATTTATTGCAAATTAAAATTTAATTAAATGACAAAATTCCAAGTCATTTGCCCAGTGTCAATTTCCTTTCAATAAAATATCATTAAATTTCAACAAGCAGCAATCCATAACACATTACATACAATTGCACAGTAGCGAAAAAGAAAATGGCAATGAAAAATTTTATCAAATTTTGTGTACTAAGTTTTTTATTTTGATAATTTATGAAAAAATTTACATGAGTTTTGTAAATGAAAATATGCAAACCAGTATCAAAAATGTTTCGAAAAATCTTCGAGAAAATTTTACAAAGGTTTCGAACTTTTTACTTAAATTTTTTTTGAATTTTTTCGAATATCTATGCAGTTTTGCAGCCCAATCAATTTTAGTCTGACAAAGTACACATTTGAGGTCTCTTGAAGAAGGTATACATTAGACTGGGTCGAAAAAAAGTTGCTAGTGTCCGCCCCTAAATTTGAAGATTATGTTGAGAGGGTTTCGGAAAATTTTTTTTTAATTTTTTTGATCCTTCGAAATACAATTTGCTGAACGCGTTAACAAAAAAATAAAATTTCGTAATGTACAATTTCGAACTTCGAACTTCGTAAGCGGATATCTATTTTTGGAGGCTAAGTTCGAAAAACGGAGATAGTACTTTGTTTACTTAAGCCTCCATCTCTACAAAAAAGTGGGTTTTGTCCAATACCCAGAAAAAAAGTAGATTTTGTCGCATAGCGTTATTATTATAAATACGAAACAACAGGTTTGACTCACTTATTTACTTTGACTTCCCCTCTTCATGATATTTGGCATATCTTTATTAACTTTTCAATGCAAACCCTAATAATAATTTTTCCTCCAAAAATATCATGAGTTTCAGGTGTAAGTATAATAAGAATCAGGTAAAATAACAGTTGCAATAAATATTGAATGTGCTATAACTTCTTTGTTTATTATATTAGTAATATGGTTTCAAAACAACATTTTCTTGAATTTTTAAGTACTTTCGTTTGGTAAGGAAAAACGCATACATTAGGGAGGGGGGGAGGGGGTGAAATTTTGTTAGCTGATCTCAGCATGTGAAAACGACTTCATAGCTTAAAAGGACATTAAACGGAAATGTGAAGCTTCTCAAGGCCAAAATAATGACATATCAATTTTAAAAATCGGACGTCAAATAACCTTTTCGGCTGTATTTCGAGGATCAAAAAAAATAAAAATACATTTTCCGAAACCCTCAACATAATTTTTAAAATTTAGGGGCGCGGACATTAGCAACTTTTTTTTTTTTTTGTATGGGAACCGACCCAGTCTAGTATACATATATACTAGAGATATACGCCGCCGCCGCCGCCGCCGCCGATTTTGGTCGTTTTTCGCACGCCGCCGTCTAATGTCAAAAATGTCGGTGCGGCTGCGGCGGCGGCGTCCGGTGCGTTATTATATTTTCTGCTCGTTTAAGACTGTTTAGGCCATTTATTGTTCATGTCGAAAATTGGTCGGACATGGTCAAAAGTCGTATCAACGGATGCGCATGTTGTTGTTGTTGTAGCGATAAGGGCACTCCCCGAAGGCCTTGGGGAGTGTTATCGATGTTGATGGTCCTTTGCCGGATGCAGATCCGGCACGTTCCGGTACCAAGCCCGACCATCTCGGGAACGATTTGTTACATAACCACATGCGACCTTCTTGGCCATCCCTCCCCCCCTACCCCTACATCCATGAGGAGTTCGGGGTTGCCAGAGCCTCGGCTGTTAATGAAACAAGATTCGCCACGGATAGGTGAGATTAACAATTGGGTTTGGAGAAGCTATGTATTGCGCTGGCAACCTGAAAGGGTTGCGCTACACAAACCCATGAATCTGGTATTTTAGTCCCCTCTTACGACAGGCATACTTACCGCGGGTATATTCTGACCCCCTAACCCGCTGGGGGATGCGCATCACTGCCAGTTATAAGAAACTAATTGCGAAATTTAACTCTTTCTAACTGTTCAAAAGTTATGTAAAAAAACCGGCGCTTTCGATGTCAGCATAACACGGACTTTGCATCAGCCAAATCACCAAGTTATTAAAACAAAACACTAAAAGAAAAGTTTTATAATAAATTATATGCTCACTTTGCATATATTTTTTTTTTAATTAATAATGATCAATGAATTCAAATAAAATTACCCAAGGCGAACATGTTCTCAAATTGTCCTCAAGTTGTTAAAAAAAGCAAATTATCCAAAAAAAGTGCCGATTTTTAAAAAAAATTTTCATTGCCATTGGCTAAAAGAATAGCGAGATCAGTGATGCAAAATCCTTTAGTAGGTTATAAGGGCATAAACACTCCTTTGAAATGATTCTTAACTCATACTCAAGTTGAATATATATGATAAGGCTTTGAAAAATCACTTGGACTTACATTCAAAGATCTGTTGTTTATTTGCGAAACTATACAATAGCGTCTGAAATGTTAATTTTGCTTTTCACACTTAATCCTTCAACACCCAAGTCTCCCGGTTTGACATTTCCTAAAGTTGGCGGCCCTATTCCCAACCAGTCCCTTGGAGTGACTCACATCGATTATAGTCTATCAACCAAGTTTAAATATCACCTACACGTTACGGCTCCTTTTACAAATGTGAATACGTAGGCACATATATTTACCAAGTGAGGCTCTGTCCTTCGCAAGAACACTTAAAGTGGCGAAGCAAAAGCTTTCCCAAGATAATCGAACTAATTACCGTGTGTGCTACTATCCTAACGTAGTGAGCAGTCGAACTAGTCTGAAAACTGAAGCTATGCGATCATCCATAATGAGCTCTTATATCATAAGGCCGGAAAACAGCAGTTAACATCTTTCAACTTAAAATCCTTCGATTTTTATTCTAAAATATCGTTTAAATCAATGTTGTGAACGCAGACATCTTCAAACTTTGGTCTACATTTTAAAAATTTTATCCAGGGTCCTTGTAAAATTTTAATTATGTAGATGCGCCGAGGATTATACGATTTTCACCCATGAGTTACGCAATGACATCCGAGTAGTCACTCCCTAACGTTTCAAGGTCTTTCTCTGGTGTAGCTCGGCAGCATAGCGTGACAAAAACATCCGTTAGAAAGTGTTCGGAGCTACACCTAGAGCTTCTAGGAAAGTGACATCGATGAAGGTACATAAGAGTTCGAAGTCACTGTCCTATAGCTTCTGTGCTGGCATATGATGTGAGGGTCAGGAGGCGTGGTAGCGACTGGTGGTCGGGATTGCTACTGTTCGCACATCGGGAATTGTAGGTGGACAAAACCTTTCCTAAATATTATTTTTTTAAATAGAAAAATCAAGCTTTATAAAGTAAGAATACCGGCGTACGCCGAAATTTGATAAAAATTATCACTGCTGTTTTCATGTTCACTACTGCATGTATGGACAAACAACTGGTTAGATGGCAAATGAAAAAGAAAATTAATTTTGGTCTTGCACTTATTTTTAATTTCGCACATACACACTTTAAATTGAATAGCAGCAATTGCTACAATTAACTACGACGACAATCTAGCAGCTGCTGTTAGTGCTGCTGCCACCAACACAACATCATCCAACAGCTATTAGTAACACAATTACTAGTTTTATTCAAGTGTAAAAAGCAGAATTTTTACCATTTAAATCAATTACAAAAGGTAACCGGCAACATGTGAATGGTTAAACGTACGTACTTATGTATGCCTGTTGAACATTTAAGTATTATAAATGTATGTATGTATGTGCATGTGTGTGCATTCATACGAAAGTTGAATGTCATTTTCAAAGCAATGCTATTTCTCTTTGCTTTTTTATTTTTACTATTTTTCTTTTTCTAACTCACTTGACTGGCACGGTGTTGGTATACACGGCGTATGAGTAATGTGTCACAAGCAAGCATTTAATGACATACAAACTCATAAATAAATTCATAATATTTGTATGTAAGCAAAAATAAACTACATAAAGTACAGATTGCTGTTATTCAAGCTTCTAGCTTCTTTTATTATTATTTTTTTTTTGCTTCGCCATTCAATTCACCTCAATTCGCCTCATTTGCAATATCAGCAAAACCAAGTTAACTTAGCTGCTTTCGTTGTGTTACCTTATGCCGTTTATGTGTTTGCTTATGTGTGCGTGCATATGCCATTTGTGTTATAGTGACTTTCTTCTTCCCATCTTTATTCATTTTTATACTCAGAGTGCTTTACACACAGAGTATATTAACTTTGATTGGGTAACGGTTGGTTGTACAGGTATAAAGGAATCGAGATAGATATAGACTTCTATATATCAAAATCATCAGTAACGAAAAAAAATTTAATTGAGCCATGTCCGTCCGTATAACCGTCTGTCCGTTAACATAATAACTTGAGTAAATATTGAGATATCTTCACCAAATTTGGTACACGAGCTTATCTGAACCCATAATAGATTGATATTGAAAATGAGCGAAATCGGAAAACACAAAAAACCTTATTATTTAGTAAATAATATACCTAGAATGTTGAAATTTGACGTGTGGACTGATATTGAGACTCTTGATAAAAATTTGGAAACATTTTTTAAATTGGGCGTGGCACCACCCACTTGTGATAAAATCAATTTTACAAATATTATCAATCATAAATCAAAAATCGTTAAACCTATCGTAACAAAATTCGGCAGAGAGGTTGCCTTTACTATAAGGAATGCTTTGAGGAAAAATTAACGAAATCGGTTAAGGACCACGCCCACTTTTATATAAAAGATTTTTAAAAGGGTCGTTGACGAATAAAATAAGCTATATCTTTGCAAAAAGGAGATTTATGTCAATAGTATTTCATTTCCTAAGTGGATTTATAACAGTAAATAGGAAAAACTTCAAATTTAAAAAAATGGGCGTGGCACCGCCCCTTTTATGACTAAGCATTTTTCTATGTTTCGGGAGCCATAACTCGAAGAAAAATTAACGGATCGTAATGAAATTGTGTACACATATTTTCCTTATAGAAGAAAATATTTCTAGTAACAATGGACGAGATCGGTGTAAGACCACGCCCACTTTTATATAAAACAAGCTTAAAAGGGTCGTAGACTAGAATAATAAGCTATAACTTAGCAAAAAATAGTTTTGAATATATGATATTTCACTTATCAAGTTTTATTGTAAGAGGAAATGGGGAGACATTTTTTTAAACGGGCGGTGCCACGAGTTATGTAGAAAAGTAATTTATCTGAAATAAAAAAAAAAAAAATGTAAGGCGCGATAACCTCCGGAGAGATCTAAGGCCGAGCTTCTCTCCTAATTTGCGTCGTGCTCCTCTTGATTTTCCCTACAAATTGGCCAGACGGCACCTACATATTTTATGCCGACTCCGGAGAACGCTACCACCACACCACGGTTGCCGCCAATTGAAGTTCACGCTGAGTATGTAAGGTTCGGTTACACCCGAACTTAGACACCCTTACTTGTTAAATTTAATTTTAAATTTTCAATCTATTTTTGTGCTGCAAAGTGCTTTTTGTAATTGAGTTTTTAATTGGAAATATTCGATTAAAGCGCTGCTCACTAAATACATTTATATGAGTACATTTTGTTATTGGCACATACGATATATAGGACATAAATGCATATCCATACATTGTATTTATTCTCTATATATACTTATTTGTTCAAGTATGTGGTTGCGAGCAAATATTTGTTTTATCGAATGACGATTGAATTGTATAGTTTTTTTTAAATATAATTTCTACATGCAATCGCTGCCACATTTGCATTGCAAGTATTTGCAAAAGTTATATTGTTATTTGTTGGTATTGGTGGTGCCTGTCTGACGCCACAAGCCAAATTTTGTGATTTTGAAACGATTGTGGAAATGTGTGAATTATGCTTTTAGTAAAAGTGTTACAAAAAAGCTTAAAAAAATAAAATAAAAATGTTACCAATTAAATATGAACAAAAGCATACGTTAATGTAAATAATTTCTATTTGTAGTATGTGTATAAATATTTTATAAAAATAACTGAAATACACGACTCTAAAGCACATCGCACAAAATAGTAAAAAAAAACATCCACCATTTACGAGTGAGTTATTGTGCCATTGATATGAATGAGTAACATCCTTGAACCCATCTCTTTTGTGGAACCGGGTGCTGGTCAGATTCCCGGTAATTTTTAAGAACCGGGTACTTTTTTAGAATCAAGTACCTATTCGGATACGGGTATTTTTTAAAAAAACCGGGCCCTTTTCGGATCCGGGTTATTTGTTAGACCCGAGTACTTTTTCAGAATCGGCAAATATTTTAGAACCGAGTACTTTTTAGAATCCGGGTACTTTTTCAGAAATATTTTAGAACCGAGTCCTTTTTTGAATACGGGTACTTTTTCAAAACCGAGTAATTTTTCGGTTCCGGATACTTTTTTAAACCCAGGCACTTTTTCGGATCCGGGCTCTCTCAACGATAAGGTACGTTTTCAATACCGGGTACATTTTCGGATTTGTGCAATTTAACGTTTCTGGGTACTTTTATAGAACCCAATACTTTTGCAGAACCGGGCACTTTTATGAATCCGGGTACTTTTTCAGAACTGGTTACTTTTTCAGTACTGAAAACTTTTTCTGATGCGGATACTTTTCTAAAACCATTAACATTTTAAGATCCAGGAACTTTTTCAGAACCGGGTAACTGGAGCAACAAGAAAGAAGCATCTAAAGAACTGTAGCCTCTCTGGTCGCGTTGGTCAGCTATGGTCATCCATAAAATCCCTCTCAAATCCGGTAGAACACAATGACAAGATATCGAACGAAAAGAAATCCGGTTGAGCTTTTTGCCGATAATACGTATACATACCTCGGTTGAAATATCCAGACGATAGGCCAATAGACGCATACATAATCATAATCACTGTGTGTCTCCCATTACATTATCCAACCTTTGCAGAAGAGGAAAGCAGACTATCCACTGAAACACGAGAGACTCAGGCCAACTTCGTTCTGTATAGTGTAAGTGTACACTTAGACAGCCAATGCCCGCAACTTAATAAACAGAATCGGACGATAAAATTGAACACGCGCGAATTTACGGCAGTGAAAAACTACAATGGCCGACAACAATTCGGTGATCGGTTGAAATGTACACACGTTGATCTAAATACATGTGTAATGTAATTGTAATGTGTGCTTTTCAATTGTAATGTGGAGCCTACGCCTCTAAATACTAGTTTCCGTGTCATCCCTTTGGGTGACTTTGATGACGACTCACATATCGTCGCACCTATTTAATGGGGTGAAGCACTGTTTATACAAAAAGAGGAAGCCATCAAACTTGCTAAACCATCTAAAGCTGACAGTCCGACCAGATTGCCATGGCGATGCAATTATGGACCTGGTTACCTGGCGCTTGTCTTCAACCAGTCTCTGCCCACTTTCGACATCCCTGAAAAATTGAAGATAGCGCTAATAAAACCTGGGCAACCAGCTAACGAAGTATACTCATATCATCCGACGCCGCTCCTATCGTCAGTAGCCAAACACTTGAAACCGTCTACTTCACCGCAAAACTGCGACTAACCAAACACCAAAAATTACGGCGCTAAACGCCAGGTATTCACAGCTGATACTAGATAACGCAAATTTTTGTTCACTCTTCTACCCGTTTTTGAGCGACCCTTCTTCTTCAGGGAATCTTAAGTATTATTATTTAAAAAGAATGATGTAATATATGACTTGCTGCTTCTTTCACAAGAAAAAAAAAAAACAGACTCCCTGAACAGGACGTGAAGGCAAAAAAACGCGTAGAAGATAAAAAGCGTGTTTAACTTTGCCTTAAATGCTATCGGTCGTGAAATCAATCTTGCATAGAACAATATCATTCGCTGAGTAATCAGTATACCTAAATAGGTGACAGATTCAGTTCATCAAAATCTGTTGCCTAAGCGTTTACTTTATAATTGAAAGAATTAAATGACACGTTTCAACCCGTGAGACAAGACCAAATTTACGTTTACGCTAGAAAATTTGTAAGAGGTTTAGCTGTATTTCGTGCAAGTCTGAGCTGCGAATGTTAAACAATCAACCGCTGAATGGCAAAGATCCATCTCGCTCTCTAGGTTCGGAACTGGTCTAGGCCTATCTCAAAATTAGAGGATACCCTATGCTGAAATTGGAGAATGGATTCCCAAAAACTTGGCACGAAAATATTCTACATGATCGGAAAGAATCCTGCAAGAATTCCACTAGTTTCAAACTAGGCCGGTATTAGGTTTTACGATCAGTGACTGAAACTCATTTTCACTCAAACGATAACTATGCAACTGTCGAAACTATTTAAAAAATTATATATAATAAGTTATGGATCTAACGAGTATTATTTGTTGCTAGTTCTCATATGTCAGTATCCGTTCCACCATTTTGGAGCTATTGTGGCTTAAAACATGAGTTGCCATCACGGATCGTAAAACGTAATACGGGCGCTGGTTTCGAAATAGCGCAAAACGATATTATTTAAGAGACGGTACTAGTTCCAGGTCTGTTCCCACGCAGTACTTTCAACTGATACTTAAACATTGCGTTCGAACTGGCTCAGTCGTACGTTCTCTCAAATGGTGTCTGCATCTGTCTCTAAGTAATTCACTTCAGCTTATCAAGCTCACACTTAAACGCTATTGATACACGTGTGGCTACCAACTGTCCCGCTCTGCATCTGATTAGCACCAACTCGGAGGTTATTATTAAACCTTTAGGGCGGAGCTGGTGCTTGGCGTATTTGTCTTCTATTTTCGCTACGTAGAATATTAAAATTACGACCAGGGGAAGGCGCTTTTTAAATATATTTAGAGATAACGAAGTTTTCAAATATCTTTGTTGAGGCGTTTTCGAATCGCCAGCCAATGTGATGCCTTTATCAATGAATGCTATGCTTTTAATCACGACTTCTTTAAGCGTGCAGCCCCCATCGCTTGCCTCAACTTCTTATCAAAGAAAATTTAGTGCATTTCATGACAAACAAATAAGGCAGCTATTTTTATGACCAACGTGCGCTTTTATTTGCATTTAAATGCTTAGAATAAATAAAATCCATAGAACATTAAATAAATAAAGCAACATTAAATTCTACGGCAAGAAAAAAAGAAAAATAAATAAAACAAAGCACTTGCGGTCGTTAAGCCAATGCACCAAATAAAAGCAAATAAATAAAGTGACAAAAATATAGCGAAAGTATTAGCATAAATCAACGCTATTGTTGGTGACAATAAAGCACTTTTACGAGGCGGCTTACTAAACCAAACCAGCCAGCTGTGAGCTAAATGCAATAACTGAAAGTCATTCAAAAAAAATGAGTCGCGTGACAAAATCACCTAATTTTCAAAGGAAAACAAGAAGTGGTTGGGGAAATAGCAAATTATGTAAAGCGTGCGCGGCTAAAATCGTAGAAACTCACGAACAAAACAAGGATACTTGTTACGAAAATGCCATAGCTAAAGGTGCAAGGATCTGATGTGATGTGGTGGTGGTGTTGACACACAAAAAAAAATCATGCGATATGCTAAGGAAAGTCGTAAATTGAAGTTGACAGTAGCGTAGTTGTGTATGTGAACGGACGTTACGGCAATAAGCTATGGAAATGCTTCAGTTGGAAAAATAGGCAGTTGTTTAGGTGTGTCCGTTGCTGTTACGTTGCGGTTGTTGTGTACCGTTCAAGATAAGCAGCTACAAAGTGGCTACTGTGACTGTTGCCTCTTTTCTTGAATGTTAATATGTTTTCCGTAAGAAAATGCTTGCAATAAACTGTTGAGCTATTGTTGTTATTGTAATTTGTGAATGGACTACCTATTTTGCTACCGAAGTTGAGTATAAGTTGACATACAAAGCATAAAGTGAGTGAGTGATATGCGCCTTAACGTATGCAAATCAAAAACCGCCATAGTACAGGTGACAGTATTTTATTATTTATTGTTCTTTTTTTTTTGCTTTTCTGGTAAAAATGCTGATTTTTGAGCTGACTGCTGGCCTAATGTGATTAAACAGTTCAGTGCAGAGACGGAAATAAGTTAAAAACTAAATATGTAGAATTATTAAAGTTCGAAAAGTGTGATTTCGAGTAAGTTAGTAAGGAATTTGGGTTGGAAGGGAAATGAAAATATACAACAAAGTCTATTTTACATTATTTTTGTTTCTAAGCGGCCGCCGGGGTGTAGTGGTAGTGCGCTTCGCCTAACACACCAAAGATCCTGGGTTCAAGCAACGAGCAAAGCAACGACAAACATTTAGAAACAAGTTTTTGCAATTAGGAAAAAGTTTTTCTAAGCAGGGTCGCACCTCGACAGTGATTTGGCAAACAATCCCTATGTATTTATGGGTAAAAACACATCTGCCTTGCAGATGCCGTTCGGATGGCCTGTATGGCAAAGCTCTGCCTTGTCTTTTTCAGGATGTAAGCCGTAAAAAACAAGTTTTTTTCTTCCTACGCGTTTCGTTACGGTTAATACCATCTTCATGGAGTCTAATGTATTGCGCAAAATATAAAACAACTAACAAAAGCTAGTTTTGGCTACCAGATCATTAAGGATTATGATACATTCATCAAGTAGCTCCGTTCTAGTTTTGTACGACTGCGAGGCTGGCTTTCAGGGCTATTTGGCTGTCCGGTATAGTATGGGTATGTATCTTTCAAATGGTGTTCACCAAAAACTTCTATATCATGGAATTATGATGATATTCAGATTCTTAATGCTCGAAATACGATCTATTTTAAATCAGAAAAGAATGCCTCCTTCGGTATTAATGACAACAGCAGAAATGGTGCTCAATATATCGTTTATTTAATATCATGATAGATATTCTTTTCGTAATTTTGGCCCCTAGGCTGAATAACAACACGAATAGAGAAAAGTAAACCTCCATAAGGTCATCGCCTCGTAGCCCTAAATGAGCGTAGAAGTAGGTCCTCGTCTCTTAAAAATATTGGGTTTACTTCCTTGCCGATTAAAGATCGTTCAAAAGTTGAATCAGTCGTATTATCGACGGCAAGTGATTTATTAATAAAGGTGCAGAGGGAAAATGTGGCTCACAGTTAGCTTTGCAGTAACTTTATTAGAATATTAATCGTTCTTCAGGTAGAATGTATTTTAAGACTTTTGCCAGCGTGGTTTTTATTGGAGTGGTGAACCAGGGGGCCATGATAAGCCCAGGTTGCCTAAAAAAATTTAAAAAATATGTCGGATGGCAGCATTTTCAAAAGTTGAATTGAAGTATCCAAAGGTCAGGCAATCTTATCGGTTTCCTGAGACTTGCAGTATCTTTCAAGTAAAGGTGCAGTTAGGCTGCCCTAAGATCATTGGAATCTAATATCTACGGTGGAATCTAAACTGAGCCTGCATGCACAACATAATCAAAGAAAACTACAGGGAAGATAAGATTCCGAAATGAACATAAACGAGAGAAACACCTCTGCACGAGCAGTATTGAGTTCGTTATGAAAATCTAGAAATACTTCGTAGGAGTAACGAAATTGCTATGTATGAACCAGGTTGGGGGCAAGAACTCACGGTTTGCAAAAACTAAGTATGAGGTTTCTTCTGAACCTACTGAATCTATAGAATATTGTGTTATCGGACCGATACTTCAACCCTCTACCAATAACCGCACTCTGCCGAATCTGCCGGTATGAGGAAGAAGAGACGTTGTTACTGGGACTCCTCTGAGTATTTATTTTTTTGTTTTTTTTTTTTTTGTTTTAGAAAGTCTGGCGGAGGTAAGAAATGTATATCTTTCACTCTTACTAAAGTTCATATGGGAAATAAGTCATTATGTAGGAATTGGTAAAGATTTTTTGGAAGAATGTGCCGGCACACTACACTTACATAGCGATTTAACAATGGAGAGAAAGGTTTTTGAGTGATGCTGTGGAAAACTGTAATGCGCCTTCTTCTAGCCTAACGTAGCTCAAATATCAGGCCGCTGCATTTCTTTAAGTTGGTCAACAGGTGAACGCATCTCATGAAAGCATTATGTTTAATCTGAGTGTGTTAGCGGGCATAGCGCAAGCAATTATGTTCGATTGGAAGCAAAGTGGGATACCCTCCTTGTCTTTGGTATTAGTATTTTAAGTTGCATGAAATCGGATTTGAGGGAGGAGCTAGTTAAGCTCAACACAGCCATAGAGGAGATACCTAAAGGACGGGATCCGTTCACCATTGCTTTGCCCTATAGGAAGCAATCTTCGTCTGCTCTACTTGAGCTGATGTCATAGCTATACTGGTGTCTGCGTTGTGCCCCAACGTAGTCAGGGGAATGTGGAAGTAGCACTGAGAAACCTGAGAACATGGACAGAAACAATAAAGCTCGACGATAATCTTTCAAATTTAGAGCTTTTCCCTCACCGCTATAGTAAACATCTAAAGCTTTCAGATAACTCCTCTTGACTGTTAGAAAGTGCGGATTTTAAATGGAGTCGAAGTCCATTTTAAGCATGAATGTCAAGGCGATTTTCCAGCCTATATTAACTACGAAGTCGAAGTGTGCTACATGTCAGGTAAAATTCAATATTGTGCTTATGTTTAATCACACTGGCAATAAGATAATGCTTTAAAGAAGGGATGAACGGGATGTGGAACATCGTACGGATTCATATTTGATGAAAGCCAAAGAGGGGAAAAACTATGGTATCTCAAGTCCATAGAAACTGCAATATTCTGAAAAGTCTGATGGCAGTTGAATGAGCTAAACGAATATCATGTAAAATTAGGCCTATAAACAAAATATGTAAGACACACACAGATTAATCTAATTATTGAAGGCAACGGTATCTTGGTATAAGGTTGCGCAAGTTGGGATACTGCAGAGATCACTTCTTTTACGCAATGAAACAGTAGACCCCTGATGATGATACTTATAGTACTGAAACTCGTAGCAGATAAAAGCTTTTTATTTCTATTTACCGACGTTAACGAGCTTTTAAAAAATAAAAGACAAAATCAAGAATGAGTTAATTTTACTCAATCAGACTCTTATCTTATACTGTTTTCACACAGAAACTTAATGATCTCATTTCACCTGCTAATGAAATCTTAAATTTTTTGCTTTCACACAGAAGTAACTGCTCGATTAGTATGAAGGATGAGACATACAATCATGGCGGAACGATACAAGGTGTGAGCATCGTGACATACCTACAAACAAAAAAAATTCCATGTACTTGTAAATTCGATGGACAAATGTCAAAATCGTACTGTGCCGGTAGTTGATGTATCAAATCAAATAAAAAAGGTTATAATCAGCTGTTCGATGCGGCCACCTTGTATCGTTCCGCCAGGCAGACAATGACATTTACTTTGACAAATGACATTTTTAAGCACTGAACACACCAAAAGCTAAGGAGCGGAACGCTGCCAACAGAGTTGCATTGTGCTTTTGACTTCATTAGGCATTCGATTAGCTACTAATGAAATAATAATAGATTCGAATTTTGTAGGGTAGATTGGGCTCAATAAACGTCTTAATGTAGAAAATTGCCTTTATTATTCAATAAGCCGTCTGTGTGAAAATAGTATTAAAAACCGTAGACTCCTGCTGAAGGTATTTATAGTACTAACCGCGTGGCAGGATAAGGAGAAGATTGTTTTTACCTCTAACTTAGCAATGTTTAAGATCTTCAGAAATGCTAGACAAAACTGGAAAAAACAATAGACCGCTGATGATGGTACTTTTAACACAAAAACGCGTAGCGGGAAAAGGAAAAGGTTGTTTCTTTTGAATGTCTACAATGCAAACTATCGGGTTTTCTTTCGCACTAAGAAGGATTGTAAAGGTGCTGCCTCGTTCAGTTATTTGAATGCATGAATACATTCCCGTTTGTTGCTCCATTGGCCTTTTTTTCAGCGCTATTTACCTAAATACTGTTTATCTTCAAGAACCACTTTTTAAATTATTCCTAATGGAACTTTGTTATTAGTTAAATTTCTTCAAGCAAACCCCATCAAGTGGTTGCATGCTATGCCGCAATTTGTCTTAGCATTAAACTAAAAGTGTGGGGATAAAAATAAAAAAAATTCCCAAACTTTCAGTTAAGGTGTTGTTTATTAAGCGTAAGAAGAAATTTTGTAAAGTAAGAAACTTTTGCCAACAAAATGCTACCAAAAGTTCGACGGCGCTCTGTTGAGCTTTCAAGTTAAATAGAAATGTGATAAAATTTAGTCAACGCGCCACGACAGCTACTACATGAATTTTTTTAATGTTTGTTGGTAAATATAAAATAAGTTAAAAGATGACTGTTTGGTAACTCGAGCTTTGGAAATGGAAAAAAAAAATGTATAGATATAACTGCAGAAGTTCAAGCAGCAAGTGCTTAAAGTGCAGCAAAAAAAAAAACAAGTGACAAGTTCAAAAAAGTTAAAAAATTTAGTGCAGCTTAAAAAAAAGTTCACGTGCAAATGTAGGCGTACTTTTATTACTTTTTTTTTTTAATATATACTTTTTTTAACGGAAATTCAACAATTTATTTTTTTTTGTTCAAAATTTGGCGTGAATCTCACAACTTGCACGCATCAACGGCTGAGTTGGCAACACTTGCATGACAAATCAGGCGACTGCTATATATGAAATGCATACATTTACACATACATACATATATATATAGTTAAAGTGCAACCGCTGCCGGCTATTGCATTACGCCCACTACAATGCCGGAATTATGTTGGTTGCACTTTTTTTCACTGCCATGCCCATTTTTTTCTGATTTTTTAGCGTTTTTGTGTCGGCTTTTTTTTTCTTTTCTTTTTTGTTACTTGGCAGCATTTTTCAGCATAAAAGTTGTCAACAGCAACAAATGTTGGCGCCTCAATGTTAACAGCATCATACTTGTTTGTTGCATTTTTGATTGCCTTTTTTTTGGCTGATTGTTTTGAAATTTTTGCTATTTTGTTTTGCTCAATTTTGTTAGAAAAAAAATAGCCTGTAGTGGCATTTTCCACCGAAAGTGTTAACTAGCAACAAAGAAAATAAATACATACTTGTGTTTGTATACTAAATGTGTTGCAGCACACTAACACCAACACTTAAGGATGCACTTAGGCAACACCGTATGCAATTGTGGACGCTATTTGTAGTTTTGTGCATAATGGTGGGTATGCGCTCGCTAGGTGGCGCTGGGCTGGATATTTTGATAATTAGTGTTAATGGTGAGATTTAATTAAATTTTAAAGAAACTTAAGGCATCGTGCGTAGTGGGAATAATCCTTTTGGGGAGAATGTAACCCATCGGAGTTTAAGGCGGTGATCAAGGGATTATGAAGAGAAAAACCTAGACTATTTTATCATAGTGGCAACATCAACACGAATTCTATAAAAATTAAAGAAAAAAAAAACTTTTTTAAAAATAAGCTTTTATTATTTTGGTTAATAAAATTAACTAAAAAGTAAACAATAAATTGACTCTAAAGAAATATAACACTTTATAAGTTCATTGTAAGCTTAAACGATAATTAGGCTTTTTCGTCTGCGACAAAAAAATTCTATATCGTACATAATTATATATTTTTAACATTAAAACTTTACACCTAAATTATTAAATCTTATAGTTTATATCAAAGTCCAAATTGTTCTAATAAAAGCGTGTTACATTGCGATAGCAAGAAAATGAGATCCTAAATGTTCTTAATTATACCATCAAAATTTAACACGTTCTTTAATTTTATTTTTTACTTTTTAGTTCGTTTTATTAACAAGTAATAGAAGCTTGTTCTTAGAAAAGCCTTTTTCTTAAATTTAATTTAAATATGATTTGTTTTTTTTTTTAATTTTTAGTAGAGTAAAATATTGTTTAAATTAGTTACGTAAACTTTACTTAGTTATTTGTAACGTTTCTCATTCTATCCATTTCTTTTAATGCATCAACATTAGAGGGTTTCTTCGAAGTCAACTTTGAATAGTCAAGTTCTTCGATTCGAATACCTGCTAAAGACCTAACTCGGCTTTTAACAGAGAGCACATATAAAATTGTGTCAAACAGTGTTAACTAACTTAAAATCATATTTTATTGTGACTTGGCCTATGTGGCGTTCAGTTTACAAGTACTCATTGCAGATCTCTGCTCTGTGTGTTAAATCTGTTTTAAAATAATAGCCGTATTTTTTTTTTACACGTAAACGTTTATACGCTTATAATCTATGGACTGCTAAGCGCCAAACTTTAAATACACCTCTGAAGTTGCTGCGCATAAAATGTGTACTAATAAATTCCAATACGCATTATACGCAGATGTAACTGAAATATGTGTTTTTGTTTCACCCCCTACACTAATTCTATGTATTCTATGTGTGTCCACAATTCATCGCAACTGATTTAGCTATATGTTATACACAGGCATACAACAGAGGGTCGTGTCCCCGCTTTTCGGTACACGCTGTAGCTGTAGCTAGTTGTTTAACCACTGCCGCTAGATGGGTCTCCTAAGCATTATCTAAGCGAGGATAGGCGTTTTTTTCACGCGCAAACGTCAACCTAATAAAAAAACACGGCTAATATTCCAACTTTCGCTTAGCTAAAATTCCATCGCCAAAAATCTGTAAAACAAAATCAAGTGCGCAGAAAAGTATGCAACACTTACCGATAAGAGCCTAACCGCGTTAGCGTTCGTTGTATCACAGAATTTTTACACTTTAAAAATGACGGCTGTTGTTTGCAAGGTTGCATTCCTTTGAGTGTTCGTTTTCACCATCTGGATTAACAAAGTCATGAGCCTGGGCATTCGCGCAATTTTAGTGATGTAAATTGCATGGCGCCAGCGCCAATGCGGTGCCAGCTTAATGGTAGCTTATTGACGAAATGACTCCAAGCGAATTTTTGACGCTACTTAGTAGTGAGTACGTAGTACATTTTACTTGCGCTATTGAGTGAAACGACTTTTGTGTGCCAGGCACGAGTTTGGTGTTATTGGCGCTACTGGCAATGATGACACTGAGCTGTTGACGGTAGCGCTGGTAGTTCAGATTTTGAATCAGAGAAAGAATTGATGACCCGTGTAAATTATTATGGCTTTGGCCGTGTAAATTATTATGGTGTATTTGTATATTTTAGATTTAATGCACAATTAATATGTGTGTGTTTGAGCGACCAAATAATAACAGTAGTATTGCTAAAGTGCTGATTAGTTGATGGAATGTCGCTAATTTCCTGGCGATGATCAGCAGATTGTCAATATTTCGTTCAACGGACGCGCGAAATTGCCACATCTGCTCAAATTTTCCAAGATTTTCCATTCTTGATTTAACTTAAGCTGTTATGCCAATATTTTTCAGCCAGCTTTTTTCAAATAGGTAATTTTTCCAAAAGCAAAATAAATTACAGAAAAGATTACAGAGTTAAACAGCCTTAAAAATTCAGCTATGTTGGTTATACACAGAAATACAACAGAGGGTTGTGTCCCCGCTTTTCGCAAGCGTTGAGATTCACCACGCGTGACACGCGTGATTCACCACGTCCAAATATCACAATCCACGGATAGGTACCGGCGGGTTTGTATGGGACTTAGGCTGTTATGCCAAAGTAAATACAAATCTTTACCGATAACTGTGCTATCGATTAATTTATCGAATTCTAACAAAGTAATATTGCATTGTCATCGGAGTTATACATGTGTGCAAAATTTCAGCTCAATCGGACACCGGGAAGTGTATCAAATTTAACTTGCAAGATTCCATTACAGACAACAAAAGTGAAACTAAATAAAAGCTTAAATATAATAAATGTTAGACATTTTTTCACAAAATCCGATTAACTTCAACTTCAGTCATAGCAAGCTAAACTTCTTGTTGTTTTCTAAATAGCCTCCTGACTAGTCCATATATTTAGTACGTATCTTCTTGTACATCTCATGGAAATGAGTCTCAAAATTGTAAGACCTTAAAAGAGAAGATATAGACCCACCAATAGGTATATTGAAATGATCAGGATAACGAGCTGAGCTGATTGAGCCATATCCGTATGTCTGCCTTTCCGTCTGTCAGTCGGGCTGTTTGAATGCAACTAGTCCCGAAATTTTTTAGACATCTTGGTGAAATTTGCTGAACGGGCTTATTTTGATATTCAATTAGACATTTGTCGGCACTGACGGGATCAGACTACTATGGCCTGAGTGATATATGTATGCAACCATATTTTCAGAAAAGAGGTTTTTTGTCATATCTTTCTCAATTTATCAGATAGCAGCTCAAAATTTCTTCATATGCTTTCGTATACGGCACATATTATTTTCTGAGAAAATCGGTCCTCTATATAGTATATATTCATACAACCAATTGTTGAGATAAGAAGCTTTTCGTAATTTCTGCCCCTTCTAACAGCTAAAAGCTTACAATTTCACAAAGTGCTTTCACATACGGCATCTATTTTTGTATGAAAAAATCGTAGACATCGATCGTATATAACCCATACATCCTTTTGTTCTGATATGGGATTCATCGTCATAGCTATCTCAGTAGACAACAAGAAACGTGAAATTTTGTGTGAGGATTACGATCTATTTTTTATTTCACTTTTATCCAAAATTTCAGTCTTTACTTGTTATAACCAAGATTTCCCTCAGAAAAAACCTTTGTTATTGACCCTCAATGACTAAAAGCGGCCATAACTTAGTGGATCCAGGTCCCGTTCATGGTATAAAAACGTGTAAAAAATGCCTCTCATCTGCTGGCAGAAAGTGTTAATGGTATTCCCCAACCAAGGGCGTTCTGAAGACAGGGATCCTGTATCTCCTCGTAAAAAGAACTAGCTTCTTTTTTCCAGGGCTAATTGCAAGTCCACATGACTCAGTCTACCGAGTCCAAACATCCCTGCCAAATATCCCGCAAGGTGTCCAGAAGTATACCATTGACAATGAATGCCAGTTCAACCGCATAAGCCACCCTTCGGAAATCACTGCCCTCTAGCTCCAACAGAATTTCGTTTACTACCATAACCCAGCGCAGAGGAGATATAACACCCTCCTGTGGCGTACTCTTGCATACCTTTCCCTCGACCGCTGCCCCTCCCTATTCCACTGCACCAATTCCGTTGCACAGTGGTTTTTTAATGAATTCAAGCAGATACTACTAAGCCAACCAGGGAATAACCAATAGCATCAGGCAGGACATTGTTAAATGCTTTTTCAATGTAAAGAAAGGATGCAAGAGAAAATTATTTGTGCTCTAGGATTTCTTTGCATTCGAATGACGAAATCAAGGAATCCTGCCCCTTATGTATAGATTAATAAGGTGCTCCAAATATTTAAGGGGGAACGACGAGGGATAGATTGTAGTCCTTAGGGGATACAGAAGTAAGCTTGATCTCGTTCCAAGGTTGACACTAACAGGATTGCGAAGATTGACACTAATGAGATTGCGGATGTCCGGTAATAAAGTGAGGGTACCAAAGCGGCGCCTATCCTACAATGCTCTACAACGGCCAAGAAACAAGTATACTGGCGGAACAGCGGAGTTCCCAACTTATGTCACAGAATGTGTAGATAAGGAACCTGTATGGTTGGCGCATCTGATGCTCTTTAGGTGGAAGTATTAAGAAAAGTAGCCTCACGGCTGGAATATCTTGTGAGAAAAATCAAAAAGAAAGTTTTCCGACGTACTAGGTGAAACACTGAAAAAGTTCTGCATCTCACCCAACCACTCAGAGAGAGAGAGAGAGAGAGAGAGAGAGAGAGTGAGAGAAGGGTGAAAAACAGCCCTATATAGCATGAAGCGTAACAGCGTCCTGGACTGATGAAATTCCCACGGAAGCAATAAAACTAACTGCAAATATGTGATGTTTTTTTTCTTCGCCGTAAGATTGATAGAGAGAGAATGCAACTCTCGAACAACTTTTCACCTACTGCGAATCCCCAACACTGTGAGAAAAAAAGCCTTCTTAACAAGATCTTGTAGCAACTATAGAAGATGAAGGAGGACAGTCTTATTCACAGTATGGTCTCCAAAAAGAGAACTCTATAACAACATCTATGGCAAAAGTGATAGTTGTAACTAGCAAAACTGATAGCGTGTGCCAATAAGCCAGACCGAAAGTGCTATAGATCTTGGTGGGCGCTAAAAACTCTTTTAAACACGCTATGTGGCACGAAGTGTTTGAGCCACCAAAATGATCTTGGAACATACTGAAATGTATGCAAGATATCTGCAGAGTATAGCTGATAGACCGGAGTCTAAAGTACGAAATAACTCATGGTAAAATGAAGGTAAATTTAATAGGATGTTGTGATAAACCGCGGTATACTCTAAAACACTTTTTGGAGGGAGGAGGATTTTAGAAGAACTTGGTAACCTATCCCAGAGCTGTATAATCAATAAAATGACCTGGGGAAGGGACAGATGTTATACAGTCAGCAAATATGTAAACGTGTAAAAATCTCGGCCAAGACATAAAGCATTTTCTCCGCCCGCAAACAATAGCTTGGTATATTCGAATGATACTAAGGAATTCGCTAAAAATTACAAAAAGGGACAAATATTTTCAATAGCTCTTGTGTCAAATTTAGCCGCCTGGCTATAAACCTTAACATATTTATACTTTAAACGTGTCGTTTATTCAATGCCAACGCATAATCCCATAATGAGTAAGAGATTGTTGTCAGTAATCGAAACTATTAAATACCAATTAATTTTATTATTTTGAAAACCGATTTATTTCAAAAATTAAATGCTAGGCACCACGCTATTTACGTTGTTGATATTATTTTCAATGTCGTTTGAGCATTGAACTTTTATTTATCCATGAAATCGATAGCGCAAAATTGCTTGGCAAAGTAACATGCTTTTGTTACTGTTCGTGAATATTAAATTTCTAGATTGTAGAATAATGTACTTGAATAGAAATAATAATAAAAACAAAAAACAAACTAATAACAAATGAAAATTAAAAAAATAATTGGAATGCATAGAAGAAATGAAGAAATTTTTATTTTACTAAAGCATGCTTTTAGGCGTACACCACATTTTTATTGCAGAACAACACGCAGCGTTGCGATTGTGAAATCAGATATGAAATACAAAAAAAAAGAAAAATATATTAAGGGACTATAGTCTATGGAACTAATGAAACAATAAAGAATATATGTGCAAAATACTTAAGTAGTTATAGAAAACGATAAATTTGAGGAATTTATACAAAGTCAGGCTATAAGAAAAAACAAAAATCAAGTAAGGAGAAAGCAGCCTTATACCTTTAAAGCAACAATCACAATTAATAACAGATTTTATTGCAACACACAAATTATTTCAGATTGCAAACTCAAATTAAGCTAAACTTTACAATCAACTTGGATTTCAATCAAATGTGATTGCATTTATTGTGGTCAAAACATTATAGCCTACAATTAGTTGAGGATAATTTATTGCAATCTTGTTTCGCATGCTACTAATTGTACAAACACTGATTGCATACATATTAAAATTTAATTTGAATAAAGTTGTTGCAATTACGCTTTAGTTACAATTATTGATAAAAAAAACTGATTGCAACTAATCTTAAAAACAATCATTTGCGTTTTATTGTACAATTTATTTTATTGGGTAAGGTACAGGAATAACGACGTAAAAGTCCCTCATAACGACAGAGAGTTGTGGTTAGTTTCATTAATGACTTTCAGATATCAAAAGTTATTTTTGTTTTGGCACAAGTTCTTTCTGTTTTTTTTTTCTGCCAGCAAACAGTCAATTTAATAGTAGTCAAAAGAAAAGTCAAAGCATAAGGATTTAAATTTCGATTTGAGGAAATGATTGCATTTTGTTGCGACTTTAATCATAGTATTTAATTGCTTCTCGGCAATGATTTCACCCACATAAACTGCAGTAGATTATTGTCAATTAGTTTTAGATTTTTTATTTAAAATCACAAAAAAATAATGTTGAAATTTTTTTTTAGTTTTAAGTATTGCAATCACAATCGAAATAAACAAATTTGAAGGCAGTCAAGTAGTGCAATCATTGCGCATTTAAGCTCCAGTCCCACAGAGCTCATGTTTTAAACTAACGAGTTTCAAACATTGTTGCTCAATAGTCGTAAAATTTGAGAGTCACCGCGTTCACCACAGAAGGGAATTTTTTCAGGGCAAAAAAAAACTGTTCTTCAAATTGAGAAAAAGCCAATT
Source organism: Eurosta solidaginis (assembly GCF_040869045.1). Classification (NCBI taxonomy): domain Eukaryota; kingdom Metazoa; phylum Arthropoda; class Insecta; order Diptera; family Tephritidae; genus Eurosta; species Eurosta solidaginis. The sequence goes on along the minus strand of NC_090319.1, from coordinate 68,062,878 downwards.
CTCAACTTGTTCTCAAATGAAATTCTCTAAAATTGAAGTATGCCAACTTAAATTTGACCCTTCTTTTTTATGGTGCTGAACATCAACTAAAGAACTATATATCTCTTAAAATCTCAAGGTTGGAGGATAATTGGAGAATGATCTAGGATATTAATTTGAAAGCTATAAATTTCTCAAAACAAGCAAACATACCAATTAACGTTAGCACTAAACGAAAGAACTAAAAATTATTGCATACTTTAAGGCGACAATATATTCTTTAGTCTATTGCTGTACATCGTTTTAAGGAAGATTTTGTCTTCGAAACTTCCTCATTAAATATTTTTCAACAAATTTACACTTTCTAACGTTGCAGTTAAATGCTAAGTTTTGGGTGCTAAACAAAATGTAGCGCCTTAAAGTATAATTGGTGTTTGATAAAAAGACTGTTCAAGAGAAAATAAGAAGAAATTACGGAGCCCCTTAAAATGAAAACATTAGCATATATATATTCACAATCCACAGATATAAAGGTTGTAGGGATACAAAACATGGATCAAGAGGTATTCGTGTTAGTATGAGAAGGTACTGTTACCGGGCGCATTTGAATCAATTGGACAAAAGACTGCCCTTATGCGTAACGCTCCATAGGAAATCATGGAACGCCTTTGCGGTAACAACAACAAGGGATTTATAGAGTACAAAATGTATGTGGGATATTGCAAAAATTTACACTCTGCTTTCACTTTATAAAGTCTGATGGAAATACTATCGGGCATGGCCAAAAGAACAACAACAACAAACGTATTAATAACCCTAACCCCAAACCCTTCTTCTCTGACTTACAAACTCACATCGCTGACTTCCTGCTGAAACCCGAGATTCTACAGCATTTCAAGTTCATGAAAGGTATAAAATTATTCAGAAACAATAGATCGGCAAGCACGGAATTTCAGATATAAAAATCATTCTAGAAAACGAAAAATATTTCAACATAAAATGTATCACAGAATTTTTGCGCTAAAATAATAAAAATAATTTCTGTGCGCATTTGTAGGTTAACGGTCAACACAACAAGACGTCCAACAATGTCGTCATTCATTAATTTTTTTTTTCGCTTTTGGAAAAGCAATTTCCATGTGAAATGCGATATACGAAATGACATTTTCGTGTTGCGGCGTCGCTTGAATAGGAAAAAATATGTACGAACTTAGTAAATGTAAAAACGTAGTAAAAATAGAAATAAAACTAAATGGGTGAACTAAAATATAAAACCAAATACTTAAAGTAAAATATGGCACCTGAAAATAATCACGCACATCTTGAAGTGCATACACTGTAGGAAAAAGTGTTGCATTAGGGATATGGTTTGTATGGAACTGCAACCTGAGATTCTATTATAAGAGTGTACTAGCCGGAACCGTGCGCATCTTGCGCAACAAATATAAGAGTCTCATATCAAATATCAACAGAAATCAGCTGTTCTATCAATCAATCATCTATCAATAAAAACTTACATGCGCTTGCGCTGCCATCTGGCGAATGTTAGCAACTGCCGGTAATGCAGTGTTAGTTCTAATCAAATATTCACAATAGTGCCATAGTACAAATAGATTTCTTTGTGTGCTTACAATCGTTCATTTTTCACAAATTATTTTATTAAAATATAGCTAAACAAAAGCACTACCACCAGTAATGTCCAAAGCTCGCTAATATTTAGTACGAGTCTCCATCTTTACAACAAAGAGAAGGTCTCTACTATAGCTCAAAACGTGTCATGTAAATAACAAGTATTGTCCAAGGAAAAACCTGTATGCACAAATTCTAGCAAGAGCAGCTAATAAATTTGTAGGTAGAGCTTCTTTGGTAAGAGCATATAGAGGATCGGGATCTCTTATCATTTAAGTTTCTTTCCGGGTTTAGCCCACACTCTCTAGCAAAATAGAATACGAACAAAATTTCGCTTTGTGCCGCTCTTTCGTACTCCCATACATGCAAATATATAGCAGAACATTTTAATTTTAATCAAGAACTTTATGGTATATAGGGTTGAGTTTAGTCCCAACAACATGCAACTACGCCGCAAAATATTTAGTGCGAATTATTGTGTTCCACCACACAGATGCTTTTGTTGTTGTTGATGGTCAACAAGCACGCGTGAACAACATTCGTTTTGTTGGTGGATCTAACATATATATTTTATTGCTTATTTTAATTTTATGTTGCAGTTTTTGGTTTAAGAATTTACTTCATTGCAGTTTATTGTTTATTTATAAATATCCAGCATAGCCATAGAGCACGAGCAGAGTTTTAATGAAATTTTATTGCAAGTACTTACAGCATAATTGTTTAATATATAAATGTGGCCATATGAATTTTCAGAGCACTTACCTAAAAATGGAAAAAGGAAAAAAGAGTAAAAATTAGTATACCATTTAAACAATATTAGCGCATATACTAATTTAACATAATACAAATAGATATAATTAAAAACAAAATTAGAGTTAAACGGCCCCTAAAAGTTTGCAATGAGAAACTTCAAATGATTTATAGCCTAAACGTATGCAATAAAAATTCAAAATAATATTCCTAAAAGTATGCAACAAAAATTGTATGCAATACACCCTCTTAATAAATTCAAAAGAGAGAACAAAAAAAAATGTAGCTTTATCTTGCAACAGACTAACCATCGATTTTACAAAAAACTACTACGTGCAGATCATTTGCGCAGAGCATGCTTATAGTCCAGCGCGTCAGACGTATTTTTTATTTGCACATAAAAATTAAAGGGCTACAAGAGGTTTTGATATAATTTTCAAGTGCTAGAATGGAATGCTACTTATTTCATAAGCACCCATATGCCTTAGGAACCAAGGTTTAAAGACTTCAGCGTTCTGCGGACATAGCTGAAGTACACACTGTGACAAACTTAACCCTTAAATGCAACTGAAAACAAACAAAAAAAGGCGTGTGTGCCCTTTAAAAAAAACCATGATTACTTTGATGCAAAATTGTTGTTGTACAGTTTTATTTTTAAACAAAACATGTCTGTAATCTAATATTAGCGTTACTCACGCTTATTGGGCACAGCGGGATAGGAGCTTAGAATATACCCGCGGTAGGTATGCATGTCGTAAAAGGCGACTAAAATACCAAACTGATTCAAGGGATTGTGTAGCGCAACCCTTTGAAGGGGTTGCCAGCGCAATATATAGCCTCTCCAACCCAATTGTCAACCTCACCTACCCGTGGCGATTCCTGTTTCTATAACAGCCAAGGCTCTGGCGACCCAAGTTCCTTATGGATCTAGGGGGTGGGAGCGCGTTATGGCCTAGAAGGTTTCATGTGGTCATACCAAATCGTTCCCGAGATGGGCGGCTTGTACCTTAATGGTGCTTGTTACCGGAACGTACCGGATCGGCAACCAGCAAAGGACCGTCAAATAAAAATATTTTATCGAGAGCACTGCCTATAAATATTTTGGGCTACGATTATTGTAGAAATTTCAACCCTGTGTCAACCTTAGACATGTCATTTGTTTCATGCTCTCCAAAAGAGGGGCACATGGATCATTTGATAAGGGAGCTCTTGGTTAAAATTTTCCACAGAATACACAATATGTAATCGAATGATTCATCTTTTTCTCACCCTTTAATCGTATTTTCCACATTCTAGCAAAATTTTGCAAAAATAAAATGACCATAAATAAAACTGGATCTAAGAATACCACAAACTTCAAAGGATTTGCTTTATATTGAATAATTTTTCCTTTTTTCTTAACGCCTAAAATTATGCTACAGTTGGACGGTATTGGCTTCATGTTTGCTATTTTTGTTTTTGTTTGAGCTGTTTGGTTCTTTGAGGCTTAAGTTTGCTTTAAAGGCCATAGGGCTATTTATAAATTAAATAGCGCCCATTAAGTTTTTTTTGGACGTCTCGCCCCCCTGCATGACGAATAGTAACGTTTGCTTGCTTGTGTCAGTGATGGAGCAAGACGCTGACTTAAACAGCCTATGCGCGCAACCTTATTTATCGATCGCCCCATCCTATCAGAATGATTGGAGATTATACTAAACTTTAGTGCTGTAAAATCATTTTTTGGTCTGGTTGTTAGGTTGTTAATAGATATTTTGCTCTGGGATTTCTTCACACCTAAAAGTATGCTATACTTACAAGAAGCTCTTCGCTCTAAGTCCCTTAAGGCATCAGATCAAGGGACTGCCCATTGAATCATATTAAAAACATTCAAAAATTTTGCCATTTGCTCAACTTAATTATTAAATTAGGCGCCTAAAAATATCACATAAACATTTTTCCGCATTTTCTTGTGATTAATAGACTGCAGAAAATGTTTTATTTTTATCAGGACTTGAAGCGTTGAAGGCATTTTATTACGTCTATTTTAGTTTTTCTTACTTAAAAAATTTATATGTGTGACTAATACTATGTTCAAACAGAAAAATAAATTGAGGCAATTTCGATTTTAATTGAGTGGTGTTCATACAACTCAATTTAGCTTACACAATAGTAATTTGATAGCTGGTTGGCTCATCTCAACAGCAACAACATACCTTTGTTAAGACTGTCAAAATGTACGTGTTGATATTAGGTGAATGGAATGGAATGAAAACATAAAACTTTGAAATTTGTGTGTGTTGTTAGAAAATGTGTTCAATGTTTTGGTTTCATTTTGAGTTTGCCATCTTCTTCTGACAATCTCTACTACAGTGAAATGAAAAAAATAAAATCAGCTGATGAGATGAGCCAACCATATAGTTGAGCCATGCGTAAACTGACGTTTAAATCTACTCAATAAACATACCTTAAAAAGTTGCATTTGCAGTTTTAAACAATTTATTACGCAATTTGTTTCAAATTGGCAATTTATTATTACAATTTATTATATGATAAATTGCGTAATAAATTGCCCAAATGGTATAAATTGCCAATTTGGTGTGTGTTTTAGATTGCCATTTTTATTTTTTCTTATTAAATTTTATGTATTCTTGTTCAGGAAAAAACCTTCAAAAATATAAATTTATCTCATTGCTTGCCAAAATAATTCTGGCAAGCGCGTTTGTTTAATATTCCGTAATATAAGTTTAATTCCATTGCCATATAAACGCCCACCACAAAAATATAAAAATAAATTATAAAAAGGGCCATAAAAGAATATTTGTGGTTAGTGGTAAACTTAAATTGTATTCAAAAGTTTTCTTCACAATTTTTTTGCATATTTGCAGGCGCGTCATAGTTGCCTCTCTTAGTTTTGAAAAATTTAATGCCATATTGGAGAAAGCAAGGCGTCTACTTGGTAGTAAATTGGTTATAATGGTAACCCACTGATCAATAACAAAGCTTAAGTGCTTCTTAACCAAATATACTTGTTGACTTGAATTGGATTCCAATACGCCTAAAAATATGCAAGTTTCACTCATATTGTCCTCAACTGCACTCTGCTTTTAACAGACATGAATTTGTGAAATCGGGTTTGCAATGATTAAGCGTAAATTTTTGTTAAACGATGCTTAATGATAAGATAGAATAGATACGACAAAAAGCTCGCCTAAAAATATGCAAGATAAAGCCTTTTTTAGTTGGCATATATAAGATAACAGCAGTATTTACTACAGTTGAACAATCAGTTGGGCAGAAATATCAGTGCTAAAAGGCTTACTAGTAATCTAAGGAATCCGGACCAACCACTTAAAGTAAACATCCCAAAAAATTGCTTATACCCTTGCTATTAGGATATATCTATATATATTGAATTGAATTTTTATCGCCACAAATAATTGTTTCATATAACTCCTACTTTCTTTATTCAAATTATACTTCCTTTAAGCACTCAGTTGCTTTTATGTGGCTCTTTTCTATAGTTTTTCACAATTTTTATAGCACATGAGTCATGCATATTACGCGTGAAACTGTTGTGACCATGATATGACGTCAAAATTTCGTCTAAGTTGACATCATTTTTTATCTTGAGCGCAGTAAATTTTTAGTTGTCATCACTTGCTGACAACACTGTTGCCACACACAATAACTCCAACAAGCCTGCTACAGCTGAATCAAAATACAAATTAATGCCGTCATCGCTAAAAGAGTCAACGCTATCTGTGCGAAGCAGTTTCGAGCTGGAAGTGAAATGTGTTCTGACAATATGATGACAGAAATTTCTCTTTTGATGTGCATACATATAATGGCTAGCAACTTTTCTTTGACCAAGCTCACGTTTCCGGAAGTTGACTTAACTACAAATTCGTATTGATAAAACTACTATACGTCTGTGTCAAAACTCTTTTATTAATTGCTATCTATCATTAGTGCACATCTGCAGCAACGTTTTTATGCGTTCTTTGTAGATGCAACTTTGTGTTATCAAAAAGCCAACTGTGCATGTCCTCACATACCCATTTGCCTTTACAGATAAATTTGAATTTCTCAGAAAAGCTAAAAAAAATATAAACTACTTTTAGGCGCCCTCCGGGTTGACCTACTTTACAAACTGTGCGGAAAATATGCAAATGTGGTATTAAACGCATTTTTATTACAGCTACTGCTGTTCCTTTGCTTTGTATTCGCTTGCAAATATTTTTGTCAAAGCAACTGACGTTTATGAATGCGAAAATCCCGGTGCAACCAAGTTGTGTACAAAGTGCTTCCGATATTTGCAAAATAATTTTAGGCGCTTTGTGCGATTTATAATGTTCACCTTAAATGATGTAAAGCTTGAAGAATGAGCGAAACTGGGACTAGAATGAAAACAAGAAGAATATACTAAAAACTAAATGCAAACTTGAGAGTAATGAAAACTGTCGATACAATCTATATAAGGATAATGAAAAACTTTAAGGAAGTCAGTCGCCATAGTAGAAGCTAAAAATCAGTTGGAAAAGATTGAAATGTTAAAGTAAAAAATAAGACTAGGGAGAAATGTAAGGATAATGTTGCAGCTAGGAACAAAGGCGAAAATAAGAATAAGGATATGGATAAAGAAAATGAAAAAATTAGGGTTAGACCGAAAGATAAGTATGTGGGCTAGAATACCGACAAGGCTTAGAGTATGGATAGGGATAAGGATAAATAAAAGGATAAGGATAAGAATAAGGGTAGGGATAAGGATTAAGGTGGGTATGAGAATAAGGCTAAGGATAAAGATAGAGATACGAATAAGGATAAGGATAGGGATAAGGACAAGGATATGGATAAGAATAAGGATAATGATGGGGATAAGGACAACAATAAGAATAAGTTTACGGATAAAGATAAGGATGAATATTAGGATAAGGATAGGATAAGAATGTGGATATATCTAGAGAGAAAAAAGGACAATAAGGATTACGATAAGGGAAAAAGGGTGCGAAAATTGGATATTGAGAAAGAGAAAGCAATGTGACATAATAGCTCTCGTGATTGGCTATTACGACCAGGACCATCTTCACAGAGGTTGCTTTACTCAACAAAGGTCGTCTCAGCAAAGAGGAGTGATACCTATTCAGAATTAAGAAAGTCTGGATATACTTCGAGTGAGTTTTTTTTAAACAAGGGTTTTCAAAAGGGTCAACAGCAAATATGAAGACTTGTGGAAGGGCAATAATATAGTTAAATGTGTACGCATTTGAAAATTTTGGTTTAAATCTTAAAATTTTTGGTCTGCAAATATGATCAAACTTTTTTTGGTTTAAAATGCAGACCTTGGAAAGTTTCAAACGAAACGCGCTCCTATGACGGGTTTCGAATTTTTGCATTTTGGTTTAAATTTAAGTATAGAAAATTTCCATTTTTTAAACTTCTGGATCAAAATTTAAACCCAAATATATTAAAACTTGTGTTTATTCTCTCATAGATTATAGTATAGAAAAAAGGAACGGGTAAAACTTTTTAGTTTTAATTTTACACTTTTCATTGAAAATTATATTTTTTAAGTGTATGGGCTAAAATTGAAACCCAGATATATTAGAATTTACTTAAAAATATTTAATGTTTTTAATAGTATAAAAAGCTTAAAATCAGCAGTAAACTTTGCTTGGTTTAAAAAACAAACTGAAATTTTTGATCGTGTGGATAAAGTTTTTTGAAAAACTTTCAGCCCAATTCAAAACAAAAATTCCGTGCGAGTTTTTCCCCTTCTCTCATTCCTCGCATTCTAAATAAAAATTCCTTGTGAGTTTTTTCACTTCCCCTTTCCTCCTATTCGGAACAATGTTCGAAAAAGCGGAAACCGGTTATGGGAGAAAAGTGAGTATTATGAATGTGAGTGAGAGGGAGATTTCTCTGCCATTTCTTAGGAGTTTTTTCACTTGTTAAATTAAAGTGAATGCATCAAAATAGTTAAAGGAAATTGGTTCTTTTAAGAAAGAACACTTATTTGTACAAATTTGTGCTAAAATATGTACATTCTACCATAAAATCTTTATTTTCAGTCGAAAAGTATATCATAAGCAACGGAAGAGCTCTTCGTATATTTGATGCAGCCACCCAGAAATTGCGCAAGGATTTTTTAAGAAGGCTTAAAAAGATTTTGGCATATGACGAAACACGAATTCAACTCGACTTAGCCGCCAGAAAATTGCTTTGCTGATTGGAAGTAGGCAAATCCGGCGGATTTGTGTTATCCCGCCGTCTTCTTTTCTTATGCACCTCTGTTGATGTTGCCTGTGGCACCAATTCATTACTCATTTCAGTGAATGCCACCTGAAATGCAATACTGTGCATTGTTTATATTTTATTTCTTAATTTCATACAAATTTGTAATAATAATTAAACTTTTCAATGTTTTAAACAAAATAAGAAATGCGCAACGAAATTTCTATTGACAAAACGGCTGACTTCGAAAATTCGAAATTCCTATTCCCCAATTATTATTCTCGCTAGGAGAAAAGAATTGGAGGATGTTTTCAGCGGGAATAAAAAAATCCGCGAGAATATTTAGAATTGGTCTGTTTTTGTTAATTTATTAAAATAGTTTGGTTACAATGTCAGGGAGTTGCCTTGAAGAAGGTGCAAAATAGTACAGAAACGCGTACACTCAGAGAAAAATCGTTCTAAGACGAACGAAACTAGTTCAAAACTAAGAGTATTCGTTGACAAAAGTCTGTTAAGTATATTTTTTCTTAACTCGTGACCGATGGACTTGTTTCAAGGACAGTTTTTCCAAGCACATTGTTCGTATTTATGACCAGTGTGAGAACCTTGTGTATTCATTTTAAGTAATATTTGTGCCTGATTTAAGATTTTTCGTTCTCATGCTTCGAGAACGATTTGTGGTCGATTCTACAGTTTTAGTTCTCAATTCAAGAACGGTTTGTACTTGATCATTGGTGGGAGTGGGAAGATAATTTTTTTTTAATAGGTATCTATATATTTCTTTCTTTTTTTATTTATTATAACTATTTTATAATAAATAAAAAATATTTATGAAAAAAAAATTATTTTTAAAATGCCAAGGTTTAAATAAAAAAAAACGCATAAAATGCATTTTTCATATAATTCTCATATTGAGAAATTCTTCTTATTAGATAATGTAATCTGCATATATACTTAAAACATTTCATAACAAGTTTGAGAATTACCTGTGCATATGTGAATGGTAAATCGAATTGAACGAAAAATAAGAGTTAAAAAAAGAGAAGATAACAAAATTGTTTTAAAAAATTTCATGGTTTGACGGTGATCAAAGCAATCGCAACCGCGACATCATAACCGCTGGGCCACTACGACTGCTTAATAGTTTGTGCCAAATATTGTATTTAAGATTGTAGTGCACACAAATTGTATCGTTTCTTTAACTTAGTTTAAGAACATTCTTCTCATTAATAATACATTTGTTCACATTTTAAGACGAGTCGTTCCCTTTTCAAGAAAATGGTGTGAGTTCGAGCACAAGGTTGTTGAGGAACTGATCGTTCGTTTTTCAAGAACAAAAAAGTAAGAGCAAGAAAAGCTTGAATTGACTCGCGTGGTGCTGGGTTTGTAAACGGCGTTTTTCTCTGAGTGATAGGGAGAACATTCTTTAGCGTTTTTACTAAAGTTTTTTTTTTAATGTAATTTCTAAGACTTCCAGAGGAATGTGAAATAAGGGAACCAAGCCGGTTAGGAAAGAAAGCATAAGTTTTCGTTTTTAAATAAGCATGTATTTCAGACTATTAGCCTATTAGCCCCCTATACTTAGTGGGAATTTTGCGTACTTCGCATCATAGTTCGAGGGCATATTGAGAATGGTGGAACTAATAACGCATGGAAATTTCAGTTTAGTATCATGTAGATATCATATCATGATATATAGCCACACTACAACAGGAATATATTTAAAACAAAAGCACTTTGAACCTTTAATCAAATTAATTAAGCTTAAGTAGTTGTGAAACATTAGTTCACTCAGCCTACATTAACCAAACAACAAAATAAATCCTTCCCAGTTTCCAACAAAACTCCAATCATCATTGCAACTCAATTTATAGAATTTATACTCACCTGACAAACCACTCAACTCCAGCAATTCACATGCACTTATTTGTCATGGCAATTTAAAATTTTAATAGCACTTACACGGTAACGCCAAATGAATAGCTGAGTGACTGCATCAGGGGTACAACGAATAGTGGTGTGCGAGCGGGAATCGGGCGGTAAATTGCAGATATTTTCAATTTTATGAAATGAAAAAAAAAAAAAGTCAAACGATATACTTGAATGACTTTTAGCTACAGCAGTCAGCAGCAGTAGCAACCAATAAATAATAGAGTAAGTAATAGCAGCAAACAGTTCTGTCATGCTTAGCTACCTGCTGCCTGTTAACCTGTCGCTTATTGCATGCAAATGATGGTGACAATTGTTGAATTTAGTAAAATTGAGTGCTTTCAGTTAAGTGGCATTGAGGTTGAGTCGGCTGCTTCAGCTATGCTGCACCAAGCTAGAGCACGCTCGAGCACTCGTCTTTGGGTAAGTGCAATTCATGTTGCGAAAAGTTGTTATTGTGTACGCACGTGCACACAAATTGAATTCGATTTGGAACTAATTTTCTTCAATTTACACAATTTTCGTAACTGTGACTATTTATTCGAAAAATTGCTAACGAAAATGATGATTTTTTAAAAACGTAATAACATAGGTTAAAGGGGTAAGGTTCCGGATGTGAAATGGGTCTAAAGGAATCGAAATCGCCGACGAAGGGCCAGAGGCTCGTCTGCAGAATACCAAAGAAATTAGAAACGAAAAACGTTAGCTAACTAGAAGAAGCTTTAAAATAAAAGCAACAACAAATATGGTATAAGAAAAGCAGATATATTAAACATTCTAAAAGAACGTGCTTTCAAGTAACTGAAAAACGATTCCAAACTGCTTAAGAGCGGACACAAAAAATAACTTAAATATCGACAGGGTTCGTTAGCCCTGAAGAGAGGTTCACGAGAACACATAAAGCCAAAACGACCTAAACAAATTTCCAAAAAAAAGTCCGTTTATAAAATATATAAAAATAGACAAAAAAAAAAAAAAATCGAAAGCGCGGAATTGACTCGAATCAGTTAAAGAACCAGAAATTTATTAGGGCATCAAAAGACGGTAAATAAGATAATGTTTTAAACACAATTCATATGAAGAATCTATCAATGTCAGCGAATTCGAAGATCTGAGAAACACCTCCCAAAAATAACAAACCAAAACAGTTAAAACTTCATATTTATAAACTGAAAAACTTGTTTAATAGACTCGAAGAGTTAGACAAAGAAACATATGCACATAAGTATCAGAAAAGATATACAGCCCAATTCTAAACGAAAATTCCGTGCGAGTTTTTTCCCTTCTCCCATTCCTCGTATTCTAAATAAAAATTCCTTGTGAGTTTTTTCACTTCTCCCTTTCCTCCTATTCTGAACAATGTTCGAAAAAGCGGAAACCGTTTATGGGAGAAAAGTAGGTATATTATGAATGTGAGGGAGAGGGAGATTTCTCTGCCATTTCATAGGAGTTTTTTCACTTGTTAAATTGAAGGGAATGCATCAAAATAGTTAAAGGAAATTGGTTATTTTAAGAAAGAATACTTATTTGTACAAATTTGTGCTAAAATATGTATTTATATTCTACCACAATATTCTCACTGTTAATACAACAACAACTACAACCACAATATTCTTTATTTTAAGTCGAAAAATATATCATAAGCAACGGAACAGCTTTCGCATATTTGATGCAGCCATCCAGAAATTACGCAAGGATTTTTCAAGAAGGCTTAAATAGGTTTTGGCATATGGCGAAAGGCGAACTCAACTCAACTTGGCCGCCAGAAAATTGCTTTGCTGAATGAAAGCAGGCAACTCCAGCGGCCGTCTTCTTCTTGTGTTCCGCTGTTGATGTTGCTGTGGCACCAATTCATTACTCATTTCAATGAATACCACATGAAATGCAATAAATACTGTGCATTATTTATATTTCATTTCTTAATTTCCAACAAATTTGCAACAATAATTAAACTTTTCAATTTTTTAAACAAATAAGAAATGTGCAACGAAATTTCAATTGACAAAACAGCTGACTTCGAAAATTCGAAATTCCTATTCCCCAATTATTGTTCTCCCTAGGACAACAGAATTGGAGGAATTTTTCCGCAGGAATAAAAAAATCCGCGGAACAAAATTCCGCGAGAATATTTAGAATTGGTCTGATAAGAACCGTGGACTCGCAGTCTGCAGTCATTTTTACTAAACCTCAAGATAATACGCAGAGAACGAGAGGTTCATGCGCGCCAGCGACATCAAAAGCCGAACCGCATATGTTAAGTACTACCGGCAAAAATTTTATAAAAGGTATGTGTACTTGGTAACCGGCTAGAAAAAAGAAATGGGTTCCCAAAGAGATTAGGGTTCCAAAAAAGAAAATTGTACCAAAAAACCCATTTCGGGTAATGGGTTCCAAAATAATAAGTTCTAAAAAGAAATTGGTTCCAAAAAAATTGGGTTTCAAATACAAAGAAATGGATTCCAAAAAAAAAAATTGGGTTCCTACAGAAGTATTTATTCCAAAAACAAAAAAATTGGTTCCCGAAAGAAATGGCTTTCAAAAAAGAAAAAGGTTTCAAAGAAACACTGAGTTCCAAAAACGAAAAGGTTCCAAAAAATGAATGGAACCAACCAAGAAATAGGTTCCATAAATTATATGGGTTTCAAATTAGAAAGAGGTTTAAGAAAATAAAAGGGTTCCGAAAAGGTTACCGGTTCGAAAAATCAGACCTTTTGCAAAAACGAACCGATTCGGGGAAGAAATCGGTTTCCGCAGTTTAAAATAGAATCGGTTAGCAAAAAGAATCCAGTTCTGAAAAAACCATTACGGGAAAGTAAAGCGGTTAGGTAAAGAAAACAGCTTAAAATAGAATCGCTTAGGAAAAGGAAACGGGTTCTGAAAAAACCCGTTATGGGAGAGTAAACCGGCTCGGAAAAGGAGAGCGGTTAAGACACTGGTTCAGAAAAATAAATCGGTTAAAAAAAATGTTTTGGGAAAGTAAACCAGTCTGGGGAAGTAAACCAGTTTGGGAAAGGAAAACTGTTAGGAAAAGGCATTGGTTCGAAAAAAGAAATCGGTTTGGTAAAAAGAAATCGATTCATGCAAAGAAACTAGTTCGGAAAAGGAGGATACAGAAATCAGTTTAGCAAAAGAATTCGGTTGAGGAAAAGAATACGGTTTTGGAAAAGAAATCGTTTCCTCAAAAGACACTTTTTCGATAAGAATATAGGTTCAAAAAAATGTACAGGTTCTAAAAGATTACCAATTCGGAGATAGAAACCGTTTCAAAAAAGTAACAAAAACCGCAACCATAGCCGTTGTCATAACATAAACTTTTATCGCAACTCTCAAAGTAAGCGCAGCCTTAATCGTACTAAACCGTAGTGCCTTCATTTGTAACCCTAAATGCAACTTTCCTCGCACCGAAAGCCCTCACCACATTAAAAGCAGTCGTAGCTAAAACCTAAACAGTAATCGTGGCGAAACCCGTTGTAACTCTTACCATACCCTTGACTCAATTTGCGTGTTAATTTTTCAGGACATCTCAGTCGCCGTAACGCTAGTCTGGCTTTTCTTAGCCATGATTATCATCGCAGTTGTTGGCGGCATAATTTTATCTTTAGTACGACTTCTTAATTCACTTTTCTTATCCATTCCCCTTCGCTATTATATTTCCGTTTGGCCAGCCTTCTCCGTCTATTTTCTCTTTCTGCAATTTCATTGTTCTCCTTTGGTTTATGTACACTCACAAGCCTTTCTTTGGGTGTTTAATGGCGCTCATCAAGAGCAACGAACAATCTTTATAATGAGATAGTGTGACTCATCCCCTAAAATTCCAGGTTGAACTCATTATTAGGGAAAGTTAGGGTATGTACATGACCCTCACCTTAAGAAAAAAATTGCATAATTTTCTAAAGTACTCTAATAACTCAAACTCATAACACATTTGCATTCGAATTTATACAAAGAAAAAGAAACCCCCATTTCTTCGCTTGTGAAGCAAAAATAATGCACTAGAGTCACTTTCACTCGAACACCTCTTTGCGCTTATTGGCTCTTTCTTTTTCTATGCCATTTTCATTATACTCGATAAAAGCCGACAGCTTTTCCTGGTATTATTTTCTCACCTTCCTTTACTCATATTATGTCTTGCATCTCTTTTCATATTTTCACAATTCTTCATTAATTTGACGCTATTCATTTTGTGGTTTTCACTTTTAGTTAAAGCTGAACAAAATGCTTTTTCTTTGCTATTTGTCTGTAGTTTTTTTTTTTTTTTTTAATTTTATTTTGTTGAACACTTCTATTTTGAGATTCCTTTGTGTTGGCTTATACTCTTAGCTCATACCCTTCTTGCATTTTGGTTTAAAAAAGGCCGCAAGTCCCTGCTTATTTATGTATGTATTAATGGAACAGAAATTATGCATTCACCGTTAGTTAGTGGTAAAGGGTGAGGGGGATTTGGTGTTTCGCCGTATATTTGTTTCTGAAAAATTTTTTTTTTCCTTTTTTCTACTTTGTTGTAATTTCTTCGTCTATTTTGCATTTTCATTTCCAGCGTTGTAAAAGTTGGCAACTTTTTGTGTTTGTTTTCCTTTAAATCCTTTTTGCTTGTCTTGAGTTCCTTTTAAATTTGAATATGCAATTCTGGCCTTCGTTTGTTTTTGTTTTAATTTTATTTATTTTATTTTTTATTTCCTTTGAAATTTATTGTGCCCTGTTGATGTTGTATTGTTTTTGTATAAGTGCTTTATTATTGTTTTTTCTACTTTTTTTTTTAACTTTTGCACTTGTGCTTTTACAAATTGCATCAAGTCAAAGAAATTTTACTTTTGTCTGGTACCTGATAAAATGCGTCTATAATTTAAACTGTTTTATGGGAAAATTTAAGAAAAAATTTATTAGAAGAAAGTTCTTTTTATGCAAGCTTTCTCTCTTTTTGACATTTATATGTTTGTATGTTGTAACTTTTTTTTTATACGAAAAAAAAAATGTTACGCATACGCACCTGTGCCGTGTTTTAGCTGGTATGGATTTTTTTGCATGTAATTGATTGGTTTTTAATAAAACAAGTTGCTTATCGTTATAATTTTGTTTATCAATTTAAATAATTTCAATTCTTATTCTTTGACACTTCTCTCTTTGAAATTATTGATTCCCTTTATTTTGTGCTTGTCTGCGCAGCAATTACAGTTCTGTTGTAAACAATAATTATGTACCGCCTATTAACAAAACAGTCATTTATTAAATTGTGCTCAGTAATTACTTGAACTATAATTTAATTCATACACATTAGCCTCTCACGGTTGTTTCATTTACATATTGAATAAAATATATAGTTAAATTTCGGTAAGTTCAGAGTAATTTTAGATTAGTTGTAATTTTCAAATCTTAATCTCTACAATTAGATACAAGCGTGTGTAATTATATAGAGCACAAGCGTGGCATATGTTCGTACTTTGCGACAAAACGATAAGGAATCTTTTTTATATAAGGAGGCATAAAACAGATCTTTCTGCTCATTTCCCTGATGAATGAGATCCAAACGGTCATTTTGGTGATCTACGATTAATCAGTTAATCGAAAAAGACGACTGATCATCATTTGATTACTTAATAACAGATCAGTCTTTATTGATTAATCAGCATAATTATTAAAACAGCTCGTTAATCATTAAATAAATATTTATATGTTTCAGAAAAATTAGTAGTTATAAATTGATTGATCCGAAAAGCAAATAGTTGCTTCTACATTTATTATGCATAAACACGATAATTAATCATCATATGATTTGAATAATCATTTGTCGGACTAATTAAAAAGAAAATTAAACAAAAATTATTTAGTTTTATTATTCAGAAACTTTTAATTCTATTGATGAGAAAAGGAAACATGTACTTTTAAACTGATTCCATGCATGTATAATTTCACACAATGATTATTCATCATATGACTGCTTAACTAATGAGAGACTAGTCCTCAAAGATCAACAAATATAAGATGTTATTCGACCAAAAACTAAGTACTCATAACTGTATTAATGAGTGGAAGAAACTGTTGCTCTCTACTACTCTGGTTTGCGTGTGATTTATGAAATAGTCGAACACGAAGATTAATCAACACATGATTAATAAGAGACCAGTGAATGAGTCAAAATGATAAATGGACGGATAAATCACAGTCGGTTAGTAATAAAATGAATTATTTTATTATTCGTGAGACTTGTTGGTCATGGACTAATTAATCAGCCAAACTAATTAAGCAATCATAGGGTAATTAATTAATCATCGTGTTCAATTAACTGATAATTGACATGCAAAACAGAATAACTATAACAGACTCTTTTTCCTTTTCTAATCGATCAATTAATAAACTCTCTGTTTTCTGAATAATAAATGAATTAGTTTATGATTAATGAACTGTAATTTATCATAATGATAAATTTTCCGATTAATCATTGTCAGTTAATAATAAAACCAATATTTTTATTATTGACGAAAATTAGTAGTCAAAAACTGATTAAAGAAGACACAATAAACTTGAAATGTTTTCAATAAAGCGAATTCGTCAAACACTAGTATTATATTGATTTCCATTATGTAAGAAACTCATCGAACTTATCGAGTTTAGCAAGTTAGACAAAATTATGTAAAATTGTTTGAACTAGAAACCAATTACTAATAACCTGATTAATAATATTTCAATCATTGAAACATCTACTTAAAGTTCTTTAAAATGAGCCCCAATAAAAAACATTAATAAGAGTTAGATTAATCACTTCTCCAAACTTATAAATAAAACTAGTAATTAATTTAAGTTATTCTTTAAAACTAATAATTCATTTCCGCAAATGTTTGAAGCAAACACTAATTGCAAAGGATTTGATTAATAAAAATTCAGTTAATTACTTCTTTCAATTATTAAATATATTATTCAGCAGATTGATCAATTAAAATATTAATTTAATCAACCGTCTACTTATTTTATGATTTTTATTTTTGCTGCAAAGTAATCATTTTTTATTACGTGTACTTTTTAGGATTTTTGGCCAGTGAAGTTTAAGCAGAAAAGCTTTTCTACGTGTTTTGGTACCATTTTGCACTATCTTCAGGGATCCTTATTTTGTTTTGTGAAATACATTGAAAGTGTAATATTTGACGTCTTTATAAATTTTTCGTTATTAAAATTTATTTTATCTTTTTAAGAAACAAAAGCAGACTGCCTGAAGAAGGCGTAACAAGTCCCTCAGCGGGTTTGGGGGTCAGGATATACCCGCAGTAGGTATGCCTGTCGTAAGAGGCGACTAAAATACCAGATTCAAGGCGCTGTGTAGCGCAACCCTTCAAGTTGCCAGCGCAATATACAGCTTCTCCAAACACAATTGTCAACCTCACCTATCCGCGGCGAATCCCGTTTCACTAACAGACGAGGCTCTGGCGACCCCAAGCTCCTCATGAAGCTTGGGGGTGGGGAGGGAGGGATGGCCTGAAGGTTTAATGTGGCCATATAAATCGTTCCCGAGATGGTCGGGCTAGCACCTTAATGGTGCTGTGTTACCGGAGCGTACCCGATCTGTATCCGGCAAAGGACCATCACATCGATTAACACTCCCCAAAGCCTTCGGGGAGCAACCTTATCGCTACAACAACAACACCAACAACAACAACAACAAGGCGTAACAAGGCAATGAAATTCCTAGAAGAACAAATTATTCAAATTTAGCTTATATGCGTCCTATACCGCTACTGTGGAAGTACGGTCTGAACTCGAGCTGCCACGAAACATTGATTCTCATCTTAATTGTTAACGCTAACGTCTTGGTCACCAGGTTTAAGCCCCAACCTTAAGCAGAAACGTTGTAGGAGTAGTTTTCAAGGCTTCCGTTGTTTTTATAATAGTTAAACCGCTCACCGCTCCAGTTTTTTATGTACGTTTTTTTTTGTGCAACTGACCACAATTTTGGGGTTTCAATGTAAATAACATCCTACAGTCCTAGCAAATACACACTCTATATGCCTAGACTGTCATTGACGCTTCTACTTTACATTGAGCTTCTGAGTGCATTTAATTAAAAATACGTTACGATATATATACCAAATACGATGAAATGTTAATTATAAAAAATTGTAAGCTAAAATTAATGAAAATTTATTAGAAATTCATTCATAAATTGTTTAGCTAGAAAATTCAAATGTTGAAGGAATGAAAAGGTATTAAAATATTCAGAAATAGTAGTTTATAATTAGAGCTTTGCGACCAAAAACGGACTACTTCGAAAACTGGAAAAAGACTAGACCCGAACCAAAAATGTGCGTAAATAGTTCTCTCTTTATCTCTATTCGAGCGCTTAGTTCAGTGGTTGACATTGTCACAAAATTCATGATGAGATCGTTATCAGGTAAACTATGGAGAGCGAGCACGATCGTCCCTCGTTTGTGCGCTTTGATTTATTATTACTCTGGTATCTTTTCATTACTTTTTTCACTTAAGTAGACGACAATCTCACACAAAAACGAGATCAATATCAGTCAGACTAAAAAGTGAGCATGACCGTAGTTAGTTTATTAATAATTTATTATTATTATTTATTATTCATTATTATTTATTATTCATGTCTTTTTTCATACAAATGCGCAAAAACAAGCAGTGGCCGTTCCCGTTAAGTGGTTTGTTACTGATCTGTTTTGTAGTTTATTTCTTCGTTCCCTCGGCGGGTCATGCGCCCCAATCACTGACTCATAATGAACATGAAAAATAAACTAAATTAAAATTTGTCCCGATTTACGTCCGAGGAGATCTAGGGCGAGCTCTTTTCCAATTCGTCATGCTCCTTCTATTTTCCCTACAAATAGGCAGGATGGCACCCACATCGAACGGAATATGTAAGGCATGTGGGTCGTGCTCCTTTTTATTTTCCCTTCAAATCGGCAGGACGGCACCTACATCGAACGGAATCTGCAAGGCATATGAGTTCTTCCTGAAAACTTTTTATGGCATATATACAGTCGGAGGGTCGACACCGACTGTTTTCTAAATGTCTGATGTTACTTTGCTCGGGAGTTAAGCTGAGGACCCTCGGTGTGGTAGCCGAAGCAAGGATGCTGCTCTTTGAACATGATAATGAGCGAAATGTGAAAATTCCTTTAACGATACACAGAAGCCTTTAAGCTTTTGGTTTTGAGTTATGTACAACTGATATAGTTCGGAGAATAACCACTATGCAGGCAAACGCCATACACAATGGTTGCTAAATCAGTCCTCATACTAGTTTTGAAATAGTTAAGACTAAATCGTTTTAACTACAGGATAAATAGCGATATTTGTAAATAATATTATACTAGGCTTACGGTGCAATAAATTATTATGTATTTATTGTAATTAAATTCAAATGAGAGAAAGTTTCGAATTTGATTGTTTGTATTTATTTATTAAAATTCAAATTGCATTTCAAATGCATAAAAGTAAGCGCAAATGCAGACGAGAAGTAATAAAGCGCAGCATAATTACATAGGCTCAAATATTTGTTGAGTTAGTAACCACATACTTACACATGCATATGGGTATGTAAAATAAAAGCACCAACAACCGCAAACAAATATTGAATAGCAAATTTAGTTTATAACTAACTGACCGAAAGAAAAAAAAAAACAAAAACAATGACCAATCAGGTGTCGATATGTGGTTGCTATTGTTGTTGTCATTGGTTTCTCATTCATTTAGTACACACACACATACACACATATGCATACAAAAGTACATAAATTGTGTCGAAATTTACATTTCAACCGATATTTAGTCTGTGCCAATGGAAACTTTTGCAAAGCCTATGTAAGCAGATTGTTAATACCTGTGTGTGTGTGTGTGTGAGTATGAGATGCGTCAGCAGGGATTAAAGGATATATTGTGAGCAATGAGAGTTTGGTCAATGTTTGCTTGATTTAAGCAAATAAATCAGTCGGAGTGTGAAATGCATATCTACTTTTGCATCTACATTTTAAATATCCTTGATTTCATTGGTGTAACCGTAAATAACAAGACTTTCAAAACCTAAAGATTTGAAATTTAATTGGAAATTGGATTATTGAGTTATTGCATTGTGCAATAAATTTTTGTCAAATTGAGTTTTATTACTACTACTTGAGCTCAATAAATAAAAACCTCACTTAGTTTCCGTAATAATGTTGCAGTACCAAGCTTATTATCCCTTCTTCATAGGTACAATACTCTAAATAATTCTTATGTATGTAATCCTTATATGTATGAACAATATTTTGGTGTCATTTATTGTCGTTCTAGTTTGGGTAAATCAAGCTCCCTGAAGAAGGTACGAAAAAGCAGTGAAATGCGTAGGAGAGAAAATAAATATTTTTTTTTTGCGCTGAGGCAGTTGGGAAAATTTCCAGATTATCTTTTTTCTGAACAGAGTATTCAGATGAAGATAGGCTATTTCACTTCACAACGGAAATACTGGGATTTTCCGAAATAAAACAAGGACCGCGTCGTCCGACACCGTTTGATAAGCACTTCGTCTTGGTATGGCTGTATGTAGGTAGGTTTCTAATACATCTGTTTGGTGTATCACTTTACATCAGCGCCACACTGGTGCTTCGTTTAATACTATTTAACTAGGGGCGGTAGACAATACACGTTGTCTGACCTTCCGAAGTAAGGTATTATTCGCATCAGGGTTTCGCTAACTTTGGAAAATTTCTCTCCCACTGCGCCAAAGTATTTTGAAAGTTAAGTTTTAGTCAATGCTTGCCCCGAAATTTTTGAATTTATTTAATAATATCCGATGGTTAGGGCTAACTCATGCACAGTCCACTTTACTTTAAACACCACATCTATTGTTTTGCTAGTCATCGTAAGTTAGTCCTTTATTCTTTGTACGACGTCATTCAAGATTGCTTGAAGTAGATCTAGTTTCATGTGCCCTAGGTTAGGTTAGGCCACTGCTATAACAAAAATATTATCGAGGTCGATCTTCACCACACCATCATATATCTCATTCCACAGTGTTAGCCCTGCAACAGATCCCTGCGAGAAGATGCTGGCAATATTGTGCTTTCTTAACCCCTCAGTTGTATCTAGGAGTACTTTGTAGCGTAATAAATAGCTAAAATGTTTTCGCCGCAGCTTAGCAGATGTGCCAAAAATTTGCAGCGCCGTAATTATCTACATCAGTATTAAAAGCGTGCCCAATATTCAAAGCAAACAGCGCACAGAGCTTCCGTTTAATTCGATTTCTGGTTGTAGCTTCTCTAGCTATATTGACAACTGTTTGTATTGCATCTATCGTGGACCTTGATTTTCAAAATCCAAACTGATTATTTGAAAAACCACCTGGGTTTTCTTGAGTCTGTTGTAGTCTAACTGTAATAATACGCTCGAAAATCTTTTCTAGCTGCTCGGTAATTTCACCACATTTCAGCCAAAGACCTAGTATTTGACGTTTCAATGAGCGGAGAAGACGTCTTCTTGGATGTAGACGTTAATATTGATGCCCTAGACGCTATCACTGCTTTAAGGGCCATATTTCACACTTCATCGGGGTCTTATAATCATTAACTTTGTATGTTGCATCCAATCCCCTCTGCATCGTGGTAGTCAACGCTTTGGTAGGTCAAATAATATTGTGTAAAAAGGGATTTCGACAATACTTCTCAACAGTATCGGGCTATGAGTAGCTGCGATATCTGGCCTTAAATTTTAGCTTTCGTCTTATCCTTCGTGAAGTAGCTCTAACTTAATAGATTGTGGTCGCTGTGTGTGTGGTTTTCGCCACGTGAAACCAACCATTATCGGTGCCATCTTTTCTTGCGAAAGAGCTTTTCTGGTGTCCGAATTGAAGCTTTCTCACCTAAGTCTGGAAGCCTGCTTGTAATTAACAATGGTTTGAATTTAATTGCAACAACCTTATGTGGCTGATCTGATAATGTTTTTCTTACTGTCACTGTACCGTCTCTTGAGCGGCGCGCCTTCCTATTTTCGATCTTTTTCTGCGTCAGCCGCCAACGCTTTTGACTCCCCTCGAATTCAATCAACTCATCGACCGATCTTGGCAGAGCCACTTAATGTATGAGTTCGTATTTAACCCTTGAGTTGCAGTTCCCTACCTGACTCTTGTGTGTAGCTGTAAATGCTCATTGCAACCGTTTGACTTCCAGTCCTTTCTGGAGAGCTAGCGGTAGCTTTCGCCTTGTAAATTATTTAAAGGCAATTTTCTTATATTGCTATTATATATTGGTTCATCATTTGCGTGATTGGGTCCTCATTTGAAGCCGTTATCTTAGTGCGAATGTTCAGTCAGTCACCTTCATTGTAAAGGTTGACAGACTCCCTCATGAAGACTGCGTTCAGAGTCAAATCCATGATAATAGGGGGATCTTAACCCTACTCCAACCCTAAGCTATTTATGGTGGACTTTGAACGTACTCCAAGGCCTGCCAAGGTTTTAACAGGACCGTGACGGAAATTTGTTTTGACGTACTCTGTCCTGATCTTTATATATGTATATTATAATATCTAGCTCTATATATTTATGTATCTCTGTCTCCATTTCAATTTCTGATTCTATCTTTTTTTCTTGGACATTGGGGCAGCGCACCCAATAAAACCACACCCCGCCGTACCACCGCTAAGCATAACGTTACGAAGGGGAGCGGCGATCGCCACTGCTTCGCATGCGCATTTCCCTGTGGTTCTTTTCGGCATGCATCAATCGCGACATCACTGGAAACGTAATTTTACTTACAGCATTCCAACAATGTATGACTCTGCATATTGGGGGTACTAAATTTCTAATGGAAGGCTCCTCTACAAAAACTCTTTGTTCAGAGAGTCTTTCGCCGTGAAAACGAGGGAGATGAAACATTACGTGTTCTGCGTATTCCAATTCGGTTAGACGATGGGACAGTGTGAACAGATTGGATCCATCTATATCCTACGGTTATGTAGATGCTCCTTCAAACCGCCGTGCCCACTTAATATCTGGATGAGATGATCGTTTAGCTCGCGGTACTTCCACTCATATAATTCAGCTATATTCCGAGCTAACATAAACGTCCAGCGCCATTTCCTGGATTCTTCCTGTCGTTATTGCCACCTAACTATTGTTCGTGATGTAGTCCTTTTCTTGACATTTTCAGATGGTCTTCCGATTCCAATGTCATACAGATCGGCTATTTCGCTTGACAGCAAATCAATCCTTGTTTTGCGATAAAATAAGGATGTCTAGCTATATCTGTATCTCTGTCTCCGTCTCTTTTCCCATCGCTGTTTTAGTATCTAAATTTATTTTTACATCCGTATCTACCTCTGACTCTATCCTCATTTCAGCCCACTTCTACCACTACCTATACCTTTACCTTTGCCTTTATCTTTACCTTTACATTTACCTTTACCTTTACCTTTACCTCTACCTTTACCTTTACCTTCGCCTTTACCTTTACCTTTAAATTTACCTTTACCTTTAACTTTACCTTTACATTTAACTTTACCTTTACCTTTAACTTTACCTTTACCTTTACCTTTACGTTTACCTTCACCTTTACCTTTACCTTTAACTTTACCTTTACCTTTACCTTTACCTTCACCTTTACCTTCATCTTTACCTTTCCTTTACCTTTACCTTTATCTTTACCTTTACCGTTACCTTCACCTTTACCTTTACCTTTACCTTCACCTTTACCTTTACCTTTAACTTTACATTTACCTTTACCTTTACCTTTAACTTTACCTTTACCTTTACCTTTACCTTTACCTTTATCTTTACCTTTACCTTTACCTTTACCTTTACCTTTACCTTTACCTTTACCTTTATCTTTACCTTTACCTTTACCTTTACCTTTACCTTTACCTTTACCTTTAACTTTACCTTTACATTTAACTTTACCTTTACCTTTAACTTTACCTTTGCCTTTACCTTCACCTTTACCTTTACCTTTACCTTTACCTTTAACTTTACCTTTACCTTTAACTTTACCTTTGCCTTTACCTTCACCTTTACCTTTAACTTTACCTTTACATTTACCTTTACCTTTACCTTTGCCTTTACCTTTACCTTTACCTTTAACTTTACCTTTACATTTAACTTTACCTTTACCTTTAACTTTACCTTTGCCTTTACCTTCACCTTTACCTTTACCTTTACCTTTACCTTTAACTTTACCTTTACCTTTAACTTTACCTTTACATTTAACTTTACCTTTACCTTTAACTTTACCTTTGCCTTTACCTTTACCTTTACCTTTAACTTTACCTTTACATTTAACTTTACCTTTACCTTTAACTTTACCTTTGCCTTTACCTTCACCTTTACCTTTACCTTTACCTTTACCTTTAACTTTACCTTTACCTTTAACTTTACCTTTACATTTAACTTTACCTTTACCTTTAACTTTACCTTTGCCTTTACCTTTACCTTTACCTTTAACTTTACCTTTACATTTAACTTTACCTTTACCTTTAACTTTACCTTTGCCTTTACCTTTACCTTTACCTTTAACTTTACCTTTACATTTAACTTTACCTTTACCTTTAACTTTACCTTTGCCTTTACCTTCACCTTTACCTTTACCTTTACCTTTACCTTTAACTTTACCTTTACCTTTAACTTTACCTTTACATTTAACTTTACCTTTACCTTTAACTTTACCTTTGCCTTTACCTTTACCTTTACCTTTAACTTTACCTTTACATTTAACTTTACCTTTACCTTTAACTTTACCTTTGCCTTTACCTTTACCTTTACCTTTAACTTTACCTTTACATTTAACTTTACCTTTACATTTAACTTTACCTTTACCTTTAACTTTACCTTTGCCTTTACCTTCACCTTTACCTTTACCTTTACCTTTACCTTTAACTTTACCTTTACCTTTAACTTTACCTTTACATTTAACTTTACCTTTACCTTTAACTTTACCTTTGCCTTTACCTTTACCTTTACCTTTAACTTTACCTTTACATTTAACTTTACCTTTACCTTTAACTTTACCTTTGCCTTTACCTTCACCTTTACCTTTACCTTTACCTTTACCTTTAACTTTACCTTTACCTTTAACTTTACCTTTGCCTTTACCTTCACCTTTACCTTTAACTTTACCTTTACATTTAACTTTACCTTTACCTTTAACTTTACCTTTGCCTTTACCTTCACCTTTACCTTTACCTTTACCTTTACCTTTAACTTTACCTTTACCTTTAACTTTACCTTTGCCTTTACCTTCACCTTTACCTTTACCTTTACCTTTACATTTAACTTTACCTTTACCTTTAACTTTACCTTTGCCTTTACCTTCACCTTTACCTTTAACTTTACCTTTACATTTACCTTTACCTTTACCTTTAACTTTACCTTTACCTTTATCTTTACCTTTACCTTTACCTTTATCTTTACCTTTACCGTTACCTTTACCTTTACCTTTACCTTCACCTTTACCTTTACCTTTACCATTACCTTTACCTTTTTTACCTTTACCTTTACATTTACCTTTACCTTTACCTTTAACTTTACCTTTACCTTTACCTTTATCTTTACCTTTACCTTTACCTTTACCTTTACCTTTACTTTTACCTTTACCTTTACCTTTACCTTTACTTTTACCTTTACCTTTACCTTTACCTTTACCTTTACCTTTACCTTCACCTTTACCTTTACCTTTACCTTTACCTTTACCTTTACCTTTACCTTTACCTTTACCTTTATCTTTACCTTTACCTTTAACTTTACCTTTACCTTTACCTTCACCTTGCCTTTACCTTTACCTTTACCTTTACCTTCACCTTTACCTTTACCTTTGCCTTTACCTTTACCTTTACCTTACCTTTACCTTTACCTTTACCTTTACCTTTACCTTTACCTTTACCTTTACCTTTACCTTTAACTTTAACTTTAACTTTACATTTACCTTTACCTTTACCTTTACCTTTACCTTTACCTTTACCTTTATCTCTTCTACTTATACCTCTGCCTCTACCTCTCCATCTTCTTCTAACTCTACCTTCACCGCTACCTATATTCCCACCCCCACTGCTCCCTCAACTAAAACGCTAACAACTAAAAACCAACAAAACCCACAAAACGAAATAAAACACAATGTTTTTGTTTATGTTTTTTTGCGAGCCAGAATATTTACGCAACAATTACAAATACGCGCGCCACAAAATATGCATTTAACAGTAAAGCAAGCTGGCTATGTAATTACACTTGACCTTTTTCGTGCAACACCGCTTGGATATGTTACAACAACCAACTGATTTCGATTGATGTTGCATACTAGCTATTATGTTTATGTTATTGTTATAAATGTTGATGTAAATAAAATATATGTTTGTATATACAACAAAACTGCTAACAGCAGCAGGTGCGCACAAACAACAACACTGACAATGACATGTAATTGCTTGCAACATTATGCAATTACAAGTGCGATATATACGTACATATATATAAATGTTGTACATTTCATATTGTATTTGTTTATGACTAAATGCATTTGTATGCGTACATATTTAGTATGCGTGTATGGACACAAGTAAATGAAATTATCCTTTGAGCATTAATATATCTACGTACACTGAAAGAAAAAGACTGGTAAAATCAACCGAAATACGGGTCAATGCAACCGAAATTTCTGTCAATTTGTATCCATTGCAACAAGATGTTGAATCAACTGCGCACAAATCGTTGATTCGTAATTGACCGTTTTAGTAGTCAAATGAACAAAAAAAAGTTGTTGCGACAGCTTTGTACGAAAGTACCTATGTTGCGGCATTTGCAAGGCAGATGAGTTTTCACTGAGAACTTTTCTTGGCAGAAATACACTCGGAGTGCTTTCCGAACAGTGCCAAGGGGCGACCCCGCTTAGGAACATTTTCTTCAAATTGAAAAAGCTTATTTCTAAAATTTTTATGTTGCTTTGCCCGGGGTGTGAACCCAGGGTCTTCGGTGTGTTATGCGGAGCATGCTACCATCGCACCACGGCGGCCGCCATATACATACGTAAATATGTGCATACATAAGTACAAAGTAGAGAGCGCAGTGAGCGTAAAATTCTCTTTGAAATTTGCTCATGTATTGACTGTTGATCGCTGTTGAAATGACCAGTGAGATCAGTTGTGTTAACAAAAAAATCAGTTAGGTTGATTAGGAATCTGTCAATTTTACAGAATTTTGTTAAATTAAGAGCGACAATTTCTCTTCTGTTGAAATGACTAAACTCATTTGTTCGCTTGACACAGAACTCGGTCGAATTAACCATAATTCGATCAATTTCACAGAATCTCCGTTAAGTCAAGAACAACAGAACAGAATTTTTGATTTTACTAGCACCATTTCTTTCAGTGTATATATCAACATTTAGAATAGATTCGTTCAGGCGGCAACTTGTGCATTTGTCAAACTGTCAAACTATTTCATAGATGACTGAGACATATATATGTATACGCTTTGAATTTGAATGTGTTCTTGCATGTCTATATAAAATTTGTAGTGGCGCTACTTATGCATGTTCATATATAGAAGTAAATCAGTTAGTATAGGTCAAAGTTGACGTCCGCTTAGGGAGAGCATTACTACCAATTCTTCAACGCTAATTGTGGTCCTACCTTTGCTGTTCAGGGAATGAAAATTGTGCAAATTTGAATTTGGAAATTACGTTGGCCGTCATTTTGAGGTCACTACAACATATACAGCATGCACGTATTAGTATTAACCACACACACACACACACACACACACACACACAGAGATATGTATGCATTTCAAAGCAACTAGTCATTAAAGCATCTGCCTAGTTGGCTAAATTATTTGCATTTTGGATAAGTTAGGCATTCTTGTTTAGCATATTATGAGGATAATAGTTAAATGGAAATCGAGATAGTGGAATTTTAATGAAAGTGGAGAGAATATGTCAAAAGCAAATATAACTTACGAGTTGATATGTATGTATGTATCCGTGTCTTCACATATGAATAACTTCAAAGCACTTAAGTATGTTAATGCACTACAGGCTTTTAATACCAATTTCACACAGACGGTTAATGAAATAATTAGTCAAGTTTTCTACATTCAAGCTTTTGTTGAACTCAATCTTACATACAAAACACAAATTTCCAATTATCTTCTCCATTGCTTTATTGAATGCCTAATGTTGTCAAAGATCAAATACGTGTTGCTTGATGGGTCGGATTTTATTGTCCATGTAACAAATGACAATCAAAACAACGAAGGCTAAGTTCGGGTGTAACCGAAAACTACATAATCAGCTGCCAAATTTCAGTCTGCAAAACTTTTTAACTTTTAAATTACCTAGTTTTCTATTCTGTATCATAAGGTCAACCCACATACCAAGTTTCATCGCTTTATACGTCTTTGGTAATGAATTATCGCACTTTTTCCGTTTTTCGAAATTTTCGATATCGAAAAAGTGGTTGCGGTTGTAGTCCGATTTCGTTCATTTCAAATAGCGATCGAGATGAGCGCCCAGGTACTTATATACCAAATTTCATTAAGATACCTCAAAATTTACTGAAGTTATAGTGTTCACGGACAGACGGACAGACGGAAGGACGGACGGACGAGCGGCCATGGCTAAATTAATTTCTTCTTTCATCCAGCTCATTTTGATGTATAAAAATCTATTTCTATATCGATTAGTTTATGCCATTACGAGGTACTGTTATGCGAACAAAATTAATATACTCTGTGACCTCTGCTCAGCTGGGTTAGGTGCAACATCTGTGAGTAGTTAGTATTTTGATTGCCTCAATAGTTAAGCAGAAAACGGCTGCTATCCATTTCAACTATTTTTTTTTAAGCGTAACTATTTATCGGGCAGCTGACAGATATTCGCTTAATGAAGCAAATGGTCCTGTGTGAAATGAAAAAATTTATTATTTCATTAAACAAAATTGTGTTTCGATTAAGTTTCTGTATGAAATCGGTATAGGCTTGAAAATAAATTGAAAAAAATTAAAAGAAATAATAAAACTTTTTATCACATTTCGTTAATTAAATTCTTTTTTTTTATTTTTCGTCCTGAAACGAAAAATGACACTGAAGATGGCACAACGCCGCAACCGGTGTATGTTCTTTTTTTATTTTAGATAATATACGAAAAACCTTCTACAAATTTCGTAGCTCAAACTGTGCAAACAAATCTCAAACACGTTTAAAAAAAATTCGAAAACTCGAAAAAATTTTATGAAAATTTCGTAGGTTTTATTCAGAGTTTTTTTGAGCTTTTTTTAGAATGCAGGTATAAGTTATATGTCTCTCACGATTCACATTGATTTTTAACATTTATTTACCCCGAAATATGTTTTATATATTCTTTCATATAAAAGAAAAAGAGACGTTCGCCCTTCATATGAAAGCAAATGTAATACACACTACCGAAAAAAAATTGCCAAAATCAATGCGAATTTTGGGAGACCTTAAACTTGTTCACTAAAATTGATTGGACTACAAAACTGCGTACTCCGAAAAATTCAGAAAATTCTAAATAAAGATTCGTAAAATTTTATTGAAATTTCGAATTTTTGAAAAAAACTGCTTTGAGTTTGATGTATGTATATATGTACATATGTAGTTTCAGTTACGAAATTAATGGAAGTTTTTTCTTGAAAGATAGAAAATAAAAATAAATTTTTTTCTTTCTTCTCGAATTTTTTTCGTAAAATTTCTATAGTCTTTTAGTGAAATTCATGGAAGCTTTTCTAAAATTAAAAAAAAAAAAAATTATTAGTGATTTTGGGCCAGAGTATGATTTTTATTAATTTTTCCAAAAGGAGCTTTTCGGCCGATAAATAAAAGTTTTTGAGGACACTAAGAACTTCGTGAAACAACATAAAGACAATATAATAATTACAACCGGAGACAAAGGACACAAAATAGTATTAATGTACAAGGTAGACTATAAACAAAAAATGGAACAACTTCTAAGCGACAAAAAACATATACAAAACAATAACAACTGATCCTACATAACAATTAGTACGGAAAAACAACATCATAAATGACATTTACAAGCAGAGAAACATATCTTTAAAATTTAATAAGCAACTTCCTGCACTGCGACTACATCGCCAAGATTGTATGGACTACCCAAAATCCATAAAGAACAAACTCCACTTAGACCGATTTCATCTTCTGTAGGTGCTACAAACTTTCAAAACACGCTGGACAGACCTTAAAAAACATAATATGTGGCACTCTCAATGTCAAAAATTCCCTCCAACTAAAACACAACCTCCAAGTTAACAAAGCGGAAGATGAAATTCTAATATCATTTGATGTAGTTTCCCTCTTCACAAACATTCCCATACTATTAGCCATTCGAACAATAATGAGAAAATGGGAAAAACTAAAAGAACACACTACTTTATCAAATAAACAGTTTCAAACTTGCCTCGAATTCTGCTTGAGGGACAAAAATTATTTTACATACGATGGCAAATTCTACCAACAAGTATACGGAATGCCTATGGGAAACCCCCTATCACCTACAGTAGCAGATATAGTGCTAGACAAAATATTTGACGACAGCATCGCCGGGCTCAAATCCAGGGACATATATATCAAATACATAAATAAGTATGTAGACGATATATTTGCAAAAATTAAAACAAAGGACGTGGAAGAAATTTTAAAAACTTTTAACGCACAACACCCAAAAATCCAATTCACGGTAGAAAAAGAGAAAGAAAATAAATTGGCCTTCCTAGATATGGAAATAATAAAATCGGATAAAAATTTGAAAACGAATTGGTATGCAAAAGCTGTACCATCGTCGCGAATGATTAACTGTCGTTCTAATCAACCATGGATACAAAAAAGAAACACGGCAATCAACTTTATAAAGAAAGTAAGCGACTTAAGTGTTCAGGAGTTCATAACTGAAAATAACCGAAAAATTAAAAATATTTTATACAAAAATGCCTACCCTAATAAATTAATAGACACATGGCTGGCAACAACAAAAACAATCAGCACTAACAATGTAACCAACGATGCAAATTTGAATAATGAAAACAA
The DNA here is from genome assembly GCF_040869045.1 of Eurosta solidaginis. Classification (NCBI taxonomy): domain Eukaryota; kingdom Metazoa; phylum Arthropoda; class Insecta; order Diptera; family Tephritidae; genus Eurosta; species Eurosta solidaginis. Next base: position 68,031,362 of record NC_090319.1, on the reverse strand, counting down.
TAAGAGACTATATACAGGTGTAACATACATACCAGGACTAACGGGCAACAAATCAATGGAAAATTTTATGCGAAACAACAACATAACATTAGCACATAAACCAAACCAAACACTAAATAAAATATTTACACAAACAAAAGACAAAATTAACAAGGAACAACAACACGATGTAGTCTACGAAATAAAATGCAACGGAAAGGAAGGAGAAGTGTGCGAAAAAGTTTATATTGGTACAACGAAGAGATCATTGGGCATCCGAATTAGTGAGCACAAATCAGATGCGAAAAATATGAAAACGACTACTGCTATTGCTGAGCACTTAACCAGCAAATGCCATACAGCGGACTTCGATAATGTTAATATTTTAGATATAGAAAGGAGAGAGAGGACGCGACTAACACTCGAAGGGTTACGCATACAACAAAAAATAGGGAAAACGGTAAACTTCAAAGAAGACGTAAATAATATAAACGGCGCATACACAACTGCCATCAAATGCAATGGACGAGGCAATGGACACAGTCGAAAATTTTAATTATGCTAGTTTGTATATGTATGTATGTTGTTGAATGAACGTTTTTGTTAATAAATGTTACAAGTAAAAAGCAAACATTTTATGTTAAAGGTAAACGTTTTATATTAAATGTTACGTCTAAAGACAAAATTGCAGTTCAAATGTTATTGTATTATGTTAAATTTAAGTGAACTGTTGGAAAATATGTTATTGCTTGATGTTAGTTATTATTAACTTTTTAATGTTTGTTTTTTCGTTTTATGTTTTATTAGAATAAACCACACTCCCTGATGATGATGTTATAAAAAACATCGAAACGCGTAGGAGAATAAGAAAAAACAAGGGTTTTTGTCCTTTTATTTATCGGCCGAAACGCTCCTTTTGGAAAAAATAAAAAAAAAATTATTTTCTCGAATTTTCCAGTTTCTTTAAAAACATTTGTGAGATCTCAGCTACGAAATTCTTTCCCTTAAATTATTAAAGATAAAAAATCGTATTGTTTTTTTAATTGTTTTTATTTTTATTTTTTTACAAAAAATTCGTAATGTTTTTTTCATGTTCGCTGCTGTATGCCTGTTTGCCTATTTTTACACAATAAAATTTTAATTCATGTGATTTACAAATTCGGCGAAATAACAGAAAACAATATCAATGCTTTTGTATTTTACATATATGTACATACATCGCATTTCCATTGAAGATTAATGATTGAAATATAATTTGCTAGTTCATTAATTCCATTATAAATTGTAAAAGCCAATGTAATGTTACAAATATAAAAGTAATTTTAAATGAACATAAATTATTTGCTATTTTCTAAATAATTTCATTTGAAATGTTTAAGTAATTAAATTTTAAAATTTGAAAAGCTACATATGAACATATATTTAGATACTCGAAAAAATTAGACCCTATAATGGGCGTGTGATGTTGTGCTAAAGAATTTCTTCATTAACAAATTTTTTTAATAATAAACAAATTTTCTCAAAAGGAGAATGACTTGTTGAATATTCTCTTTGAATAGATAAATATAAGAAACAAATTTTATTACAGCTTTTTTCATTGAATTTTTTTTTTCAGTGTATACAGTCGCCAACAAATAAATGTAACAAGTTTTACTTTGTTTAGAAAGTGAAATCTGCATTTATATAAGTTAAAGCCACTAAACACCAATGCCAGTAAAATATGTATGTAATAATTTTCGTAATGATATCGCAGAAAACAAAACTTAAGTATTTGGGGCAACACGGCGTATGAGCAACATTTGTTTTGCTCTTATCAACACAATGGGCCTCATGCATAAGAAGTGAGCATAGGGACTGGTACAAAAAGTTGTGCAAATTAAAAAAGTGCTAACAGTTTCTATGTTAGTACTTTAACTTATATTAGAATGGAAATACATTCTTATTTCAATGACAGGCAAACAATTTTTATCATTTTCTTCCTTACTGTCGGTATGAATAAACTTTTCTGGAGAGACTCGACAAGAAATTTTGTACAAGGGTTTTGTCCAATTTTTTAGCGACATTATTCGCCACATTCTTCCTACTTATATAATGGTTTTTATCCTTTTTTATAAGTTTTGCTTTCACTACAGCCAAATATAACTCAATTGACCGCAATTGAGGCCGTTTGGGTGGATTCAGGTTTTTCCTAACATATAATTTACATTGTTATTTTCGAATCAATGGGTGACACGAACGTTATGTGCTTTAGCCAAGTGCGGCGAAAATATAGTTGGACCATAATGACGACATAGAAATGGCAGAAGACGTTTTTAAGGCACTCTTTCTCCGTTTCTACGATGATGATTCCCATCGTAAACAATGGCGTGGATTTATGCCCACTTTCAAATAAAACTTGTCAAATCAGAAACTTTTACCAAAACTTTCTATCTGGATGGTATTTTCGAATAAGTCTGAAGACGACAGACTGCAAACAGTACTCGTATAACTGGGTACATAACGTTTTCAGATCCCTTTTCAAATATGTTTCTTCGTCCATAATCACACACAAATTTTTGTTTGCCAATTTGGTGTCATAGATGTTAAAAGCAAGCGAAATGCTTTTTGAGGTCTGTTTTCCACTTCGTTTGAAAACTTTTTTCTTTTTGTACGTTTTAATACTATTTCACTGCTTGGATCGTGTGAGTTACACATGTGTGACTTTGACTAATTTAGCTGCATCTCTTGTCGGCATGGATCGGTTTTCCCAGTTACGGATAGAAAATTATTCTCAAACTGGGTATCTGCTGATCCCTTTAAGCCGCAAATTCTTGGCCTCATCGACTAAGCCAAGATCCTGAAATGCAAAACTGTTCTTCGGACAGTTTCATAGAGTGATGCTATGAGTTTCGTCAATTTTTTTTAACTAACATTGGCATTATTCGTTCAAATGTACAAAATTTATTTACATAGTTCTTCGATCGTGTTAATTTGTCTCGTTTTTGAAGGCTGAACTTCAGAAGCTAAAATTTTTTTTTAGATGTCATGAAATAACAATTCAAAAATAATTTATTTAAAGCGTACTATGTCACTATTATAAAACTCATAGTGAGTTCTAACTTTGTAGAACTCTCTGTACCAATCCTTATGTTCAGACTCACTACACAAACAAGGTACCCAGAAAATGTTTGATTTTAATGCGTGAGGCTCAATGGGTACAAAAACACAAATGAAGATCACATTGATTTACTGTGCTTATTCCTCTTTAACGCATATGAAATTGCCGCCCGGAGACGTTCTTCATTCTATAGTATTCTTGAGTTTATCATAACACTTATTTAATAGACGAAGCGCTGGTAGAGTTGATCTCTATTTCAGATGAGGATTGCCTTTGCTCTTTCTCGTAACAAGACATAGAAAGATTGCGAGAAAAGAAGACAAAGTGAATTTGTTTCGCGCCCCAAGGTGGGCGCCAACGAGGTCGCAAACGAGAAACGTACATCCCTTAATTAACGGTGAGCGGTCTAGATAATTAGTGCGCCCCACATTCGGCGCGATTTTGTGTCGTATGTAAATTTGTGAAAAAACAGGCGTGTCGAAAAGGACAGTATTAAAATTTCTCGAAAGTCGTGCATGACTATATTATCGATGAAGATCGAAGCCATGTTGGTGCGCCCTACATTGGACGTGGTGTTACTATGTTTCAAGTGCTCAGAATCAATACTAGAAGGTGGTTGGTCATAAGCTACAGTATAAGTATCTAACTTCGTAAATGACTAATGCTACGTTTCCACCAAACCCAAACCCCGTGTTTGCCAACTCTTTTGTGCAAAATATCTCTTGGCAGAAATGCAACTTTTGATTTTTGCCTTCGCATTATTGATACCGAAGTTAAAGCGCGTTTTTCGATAGCTTTCGCGATATTTTTAGACATTTTTTACCAGTCTTACGAAACTGGCAAACACGGAGTTTGGGTTTGGTGGAAACGTAGTATAAATTACCGGCCAGGAACATGGTAACTAGTGCGCCCCACTTTGTGTCAATTACACTTTTTGTGGAAGTTCTACAACAGCCAAGTCTTTGGTAAAATATGCAGCCCATTGCCTATTACAATGAGCAGCCACATATCAAGAGCTTCGCGCGAAGTTAATCTATCGGTGAGAGTCAAAGTCACGTCAGTGTGCCCCACATTGGGCGCCAGTTTTATGTGGTATTTAAATTTTTGAAAAAAGAGGCGTTTCGAAAAGGACTATACTTAAAATAAACTGCGAATAGGATTTTCATATGACGGACAATATGAACATTTCTCGAAATTCGTGTACATAGTCGATAATATAGTCGATGAACATCAAAGCCATGTTAGTGCTTGTCGTTCAAGAAAGTTTTGCCCAGAATATATACCAAAAATGGGTTGAATAAAAGAGACAGCATAAACATTTAACCTCATGCATGACTAAATTACCGATGAGGATCATAGTAACTAAAGCGCCTCAGTTTGTGCGCCAATTCCACTTTGTGTGTGAGTTCTAGAACAAAGGAAACAACCTGTTACGAAGGGAAAGCCAAAATGGACTGCGAACACCAGCTTCGTAAAGAATTAGTTTATGGGTAACAATCAAAGCCACATCAGTGCGCCCAACATTAGGAGCTGTTAATTTTTAAAAAGCTGTTTGACTCCTGAAGTTAATTTTAAGCATAATTTTTGGTTGACGAATTTAAGGCGAATTTTAACTGCAATTTTGAGTTATGCATGAATAAATATAAAATAAAGACCAACTGGCAAGCGATTTTCCGAGCAAACTCGCTGGCGGTTAGAGGAAAACTAATGGACGATTGCGAGTTTTGTTACAAATCCAATTATTATATACATTAATCCAGCACTAGCACATAACATAACGAAACTATTTTTTTTTAACTATCCTTTTAAATTAATGTCAGCTATGAGACATTAGTGCAATCCATTAACGCACAGCAAACACAAATCCATATTATAACTGATGGTCACGAACGCATTAATCGCATCAGTGATGACACTAGCAAAAATAACACCAATTGAAACCTAGAACTTTAAGTAACCAACTGTGCTAGTTAACACTAGAACCAAAGTCAACAAACAACACCAACACCAAAAACCAACAGCCATAGAAATAGCAACCAAGCACATCTACGCAGAATAATCAACAAGGCTGTCATGGACGCTTTCTCTCTACAAACACCACATGTGCGTTGTATTACACACACAATGTGTGCACTATGTGGTTCTGTGAGTATGATGAGGTTGCTGTATAAATATATGAGCACATATGGATACAGCATACATCTATACATTGGTCTATTATAGAAAAGGAAAACTTTGAATATTTTATCAATGGAATGAAAAATTGCATTGCATTACATTAGAATGACTAGAACAACAACAAAGCTAATATATATTGGAAAAAGCTTGATCATAATGCTGGAAAACGAGCACTAGGGTAGGAGACAACACTGTGCAAGTACAAAGCCTTTCAAAATAAACTTTTACTTTAGGATTATTAAAAAAAAAAGATTTTTTTTCATTCGATAGTTAAACAAAAAACTTCCATGAATTATTCTAACTGAAATTTTGTAAACCAATCCCAAAAATATTTTCGAAAAAATTTGGAAATACCTACGAAAATTTCTGTAGTTTAAGAAAAAGCTTGATTGAATTCTTTGACCGAAACAATGCCAACCAATCTGAAAAAATTTTTCGAAAAAAAATTCTAAAATTTCAATACATAAAAGAAAAAGTTTTGTAACGGAAATTACAAAAACCAATATCAAAACCGTTTTCGAAAAAATTCAAAAATACGTGAAAATTTTTATTTAGAGTTTTCTGAATTTTTTTTGTATACAGCTTTGTAGCCCAATCGGGAAATGATTTCAGGAAAATTTTAAGAAAATTTCGATAGTTAAAAATATCTCTAAGTTTCTTGTTCAGTTGTTTCAGTTTCGTCATTGAAACTATGCAAACTAATCTCAAACAATTTTTCGAAAAAATTCGAAAATTCGAAAAAATTATTCGAAAATTTCGATGATTCAAGGAAAAATTTCTGACCTCAAAAACATTCTCGAAAAATATTCGAAATTTTTATAATTTTAAAATAAACTTCATGAGTTATACAACTGAAACTATGCACACTAATCGATAAAACTTTTTTCAACAGATGTAAAATTTGTAAAAAAAATTTGGCGATTTGTATTTCTTTTCCATAATCAAAGCGAATTCCAAGAGACCTATTACTTGTACTTTACAAGACTAGAAGTGACTGTGCTATAAAATGGCATACTCAAAACAATTCAGAAAACTCAAAATAAAAAATTTGAAATTTAAAAAAAAAAGTTCTCGAATTATTTCTCTGAAAACATTTTGGAAATGGTTATTGTAAGTCTACCTAAAAACTGCGGGGCGATTTTTTTATAAATATCGAAAATTAAAAAAGAAGAACTTAATTGATGAAATTTGATAAAAATTTGATTTTATTAAAATACTAGCAGACCCGGCAGACGTTGTTCTGCCCTAAATTTGGTCTATCTGCATACATCTTAATAAGCGTTTTCCGTCAAACTCTGCCTCCCCCTCTTATATTTTCATTAATCCTTTTATTCACTCCTCCCACCGGCTTTTTCAATTCATCTATCTCTACTTCGTCTCACTCTATCTCTTTCTCAGTCTCCTTCTCCTTCCCTCTTTTCTCTTCTCTCAAATTCTTCTTATTCTTCTTCATCCCTTATTGCCTGTCCCAGAGGGTGATATGTATTTTGTTCCAGTCCTATTCCGAGTCCCAGTCCAACTCCGAGTCTCAGCCCCAGTCTCTGATCTAGTTCCGGAAAGAAGGATCGTAAATACTAATACAGGCAAATTCATACACCAAACTTCAGGCAAATCGAATAGGACGTACATATGTATATAGATATGTGGGAATTATTAATCTTTATTTCGGCTTCTCATACTTATTTATCAGTTTTTCCAGGTTGATGCGACTAAATATGACAATAGAAATTACTTTAAAGCTCTCAGCAAAAGCTTTCATTTGATATCCATATTAGACACACATTGTAGGGTGTCCGGGTCCACGTTTTGGCCTATATCTCGAGACCCTAGTCACCAATAGGTATGAAAACTACCCAGTAGTAAAGCACTCATCAACAGCTTTCATTTAATATCCATATTGTATAAACATTGTCTCGGAGTATCCGGGTCCACGTTTTGGTCTATATCTCGAGACCCAAGTCACCCAGCGGTACAAAAAATAATCTGTAGTAAAGCACACCTCAGCAGCTTCAATTTGATACCCATAATGTAAAAACACACCCTATTGTTATCCTGATCCACGTTTTTGCCTATATCTCGAGACCCTAGTCACCCACGGGTACGAAAAATACCCAGTATCAAAGTACTCATAAACAGCTTCCATTTGATACCAACATTGTACAAACACATGCCAGGATTACCCAGGTCCACGTTTTGATCTCAAGACCCTAGCCAGAACGGGCAAAAAGTATCCTATGTCCGTTCCCTGGTTCTAAGCTACCTCTCTACCAATTTTCAGCCAAATCGGTTCATCCGTTCTTGAGTTATGCGTAGTGTAACTAACACGACTTTCTTTTATATATATAGATTAAATAACAGTTAAAATTTAGATTTTTTATAGAAATCTTAGAGATTACTTTGTTCACAAAAAAAAAAAAAAACAAAACAGATAAATTAATATTTTTTTTAATATTTGCTAAAATTTTCATGATTAGATCGATTTTTTCCCTTTCACAAGTAAAACAGTTACACGTTGGTTTTTTGAGTCAATTTTATTAACAGAAATTTTCACATTTCACATTATCGTTGATCAAATTTCGTTAGTTTTGATAAAAAAGTTCATTTGTTTTTTGCGATTTTAGTCAGATTATTAAAAGAATAGAAAAACGGAGTGTTTTCTTATACGCGTTTGAGTGCTATTTGCACCTTCTTCAGGTGGTCTTCAATATTTATTGTAATTGTTTTGTTTCCCCAAAGAAGATTCCTTGAAGAAGGCACCAAATTGCACCGAAACGTGTAGCACGAACTTAATGTTTTGCTTTTTAATAATCGGCATAAAGGCTTACAAATTACTTATATAAAAAGCGTTTGTCACACAGTGTAACGTTACAATACATTTGCAATCACCATCAACAGTGAAAAAGTATGATGTATGTAGAAAATGTTGCAACAGCAATTGGTTCAATGCGATAATGCAAATGAGTTGCAGATTATGCAGCTAATAGTTATAGACTTTGCAACAGATATATGGCTGGTTTTACCAAGGCACGCATATGTGTACGTGGGTGCTTTTGTGTATGTATGAATGCAACACACATGCATGTTGCCGTCACTGCCTTTGCTACACCGCTGCACTTGTTGACCATAAGCCCAACGTCCAGATATAAATTTAAAACAACGCAAACAACTCATTTGCATAAAGGAAAGCAGGCAATAACACTCCCAGTAGCCTGCATCAAACATGATGATGATGATGCATCTATCTAATATATTCTATGTGGGTAACTAACAACACATACTAATGCAAAAGCACATTGTAATGCATTGGTGTTGGAGAGGCATACGAATATGTAAAATGCAATCGATAAGCCAGTGGCAAATGCACAAAGGCTAAATGAGTTTTTTCTATGTATTCCATATGCAAACTTGTTGCTTTTATTGTTGTAGCTGCATACTTTCATACAACTACTGCATATTAACAGTAATTTTTAGTCTTTTGAGGCATTTCAGTAATATTGCGCGCGTCCAAGAATTGATCATGAAATCGGCTGAAAGAGTGCTTAATATGTATGTGCGTGTGTGTGTGCGCAAATCACGAAGCAATATTTTGCATGCACATACTGTGGTTTATGCTCAAGAGCAAATATTTGCTACTTTGGCAGCAAATCTTTTGGGAGCTAGTTGAAAAAAAGCACACAGAAAATAAGAATGCTCGAAAAACATTCGGTGTTTTCATATAAATAAGTGGTGAACTTAATCAAGTTTTAAGTCCATTACTTAGTCCGTTTCGATGAGAGAGGCAACAGCGAAAAACTCCTGTAAGAACGAAAACGGCGACCTGTAACTGATGTCCAGTAAGTACTTAGATTATGGAGGGTACACTTCCCTGCTCTCCTAAATGGAGACAGCGATTTACCGCATAGGGATGACTAACCCGATCCCGCAATCGATGATGATGGAATAAATGTCCCGCCACCCGAATATGACGAAATCTGAACAGCAATAACCAGATTGAAAAACTAGAAGGACGTGGGTGCTGATGTATTGCCTGCGGAGCTATTCAAATACGGCGGCGAAGAGTTGGTAGGGCGCATGCATCAGCTTCTTCGCAAAATATGGGCGGACGAGTGCATGCCCGACGATTGGAATCTAAGTGTTCTTTGCCGAGTCTACACCAAAGGGGATACTGCAAAATGCACCAACTATCGTGGAATCAGCCTTCTCAATATCGCATATAAGGTCCTTTCAAGTGTATTGTGCGAAAGATTGATGCCCACCGTGAACCGGCTGATTGGACCTTATCAGTGCGGCTTCAGACCTGGTAAATCTACCATCGACCAGATTTTTACAATGCGCCAAATCTTGGAAAATCCCGTGAAAAGAGAATCGACACACATCACCTCTTCGTCGACTTTAAAGCCGCCTTCGACAGCACGAAAAGGAGCTGCCTATATGCCGCTATGTCTGAATTTGGTTTCCCCGCAAAACTTATACGGCTGTGCAAAATGACGTTGAGCAACACCATCAGCTCAGTCAGAATTGGGAAGGACCTCTCCGAGCCGTTCGAAACTAAACGAGGTTTCAGACAGGGTGACCGGCTATCGTGCGATTTCTTTAATTTGATGCTGGAGAAAATTATACTAGCTGCAGAACTTAACCGCACTGGAACAATATACTACAAAAGCGTGCAATTACTGGCATATGCTGATGACATTGATATCTTCGGCCTCTGAATCAGCTCTGAAATACAGCGAAGAATCACTCTTGCTAATAAATGCTACTTTGGACTAGGTAGGCAATTGAAAAGTAAAGTCCTCTCTCGGAAAACGAAAATCAGTAAAGTGCTCTCTCGGAAAACGAAAATCATACTCTACAAGTCACTTATCGTACCCGTCCTGCTAAATGGGGCAGAAGCATGGACCATGACAACAGCAGATGAAGCGGCTTTGGGAGTGTTCGAGAGAAAAGTTCTTCGAAAGATTTATGGACCTAAACGCGTTGGCGATGGCGAGTACCGAAGAAGATTTAACGATGAGCTGTACGAACTATACGCAGACATCAACATAGTCCAGCGAATCAAAATGCAGCGGCTACGCTAGCTCGGCCATGTTATGCGGAGCGTTATGGCCACCGCTGGAAGGACCAGGTGGAAAACGATTTAAACTCCCTTGGTGTGACCAATTGGGGCCGGTTAGTAGAGAGAAGGAGCGACTGGCGCGCCTTAGTGGTTGGCCATAACCGTTTAAACGGTTAAGCGCCAATTAAATAAATAAAACAGTGAAAACACCACCTGCTCGGCAACATCCTTATTCATAATCTGCAGCCGTTTTTAATCTACCGCTCTATATAGTGCTTTGATTGGCTCAAAACTTTGCAAGCCCACTTTCTTTAGCCTGAAAGCATGCAAAAAAGATCTGCCGTGAAATCCGAAAATTTTGAGGAAATACGTCCTCAATTTTAGTTTTAACCGAACTCGAAAGCGCAATCCGTCATCGAATTCGTATTCGTCGAGAAGTTTCTCTAAATGGCTCTACAGCATTCGGCAAAGTTGACTCGTCCATTAATTAGTCAAAATTGGCAACGAAAGTTCATTTGCTTTAAAGTTTTCAAATAATACATAGACGAAATTCGTCATGAAACTTTGATTCACTGTTCAATTTGTAAACGGACTTCGATTAGTCTTCAATCAAAATTCGCTAGTGAATTTTCAGTTAAAATTCGATAACGAAATTCGTCACCGAATTTTGATTTGCTTAAAATTTGCTCCTTCAATACTTTCACTCTCCAGAAAATTTTAGTCCAATTTCCATTAAATTTCGTTTTTAAGTTCTCATAGCGAAAATCGTCATCAAATGAGTGCCTAAACATTTTTCGAAGCAAGCAAAATTTCATTTCGGACTCATTTCCATGGTACGCTAAATTCGCGCGCCAATTCGTTTCCGATAAAAAAAATTCGCTGAAGTTTTGCCAGTGAAATCTTGATTTAAAGATTCCCGTCAGCTTTGGGTACACCTAAAAATTAGTTTGCGAATTTCGTTCTGTAATCGCCTTTCAAGTATTCGACATCACTTTATCGTCATTTTTACCATCATCAGTATTATCATTAACATCGTCATTATCTCACCATTCTAACCACCGCATTCATATCACTTTTTTGTACTGGCCCTTCTATTTTTTTGACCATTTTCCGATTTATATCGGATTATTTCGGTACTATTTAAGGGTCTCTTGTTGGTTTATTTCGGTATTGGACCACTTCGGGTTAGTTTCCAAGGCAAGCGAAATTCGCTAGTAAATTCGTTTACAAAAAAAAAAATGTCTAAAGATTCGACTGCGATTTCACATTCGCTTTAAAAACTCCATTTTACCTTCGAGTTCGCCTGAAAATTCCTGCTAGCAGCGCCTAAAAGTATGCTACCACTATAATGATAAAGTAAATGCTATAAATATGACCTTCCAACTTGGGTTAAATATCATACATTTTTCAATATTATACTGTTTTCACACAGACGGCTTATTGAATAATAAAGGCAGTTTTCTACATTAAGACGCTTATTGAGCTCAATCTTCCCTACAAAATTCGAATCTATAATTATTTCATTAGTAGCTAATCGAATGCCTAATTAAGTCAAAAGCACAATGCAACTCTGTTGGCAGCCTTCCGCTTCTTAGTTTTTGGTGTGTTCAGTGCTTAAAAATGTCATTTGTCAAAGTAAATGTCATTGTATGCATGGCGGAACGATACAAGGTGGCCGCATCGAACAGCTGATTATAACCTTTTTTATTTGATTTGATACATCAACTACCGGCGCAGTACGATTTTGACATTTGTCCATCGAATTTACAAGTACATGGAATTTTTTTTGTTTGTAGGTATGTCACCATGCTCCCACCTTGTATCGTTCCGCCATGATTGTCTGTCTCATCCTTCATACTAATCGAGCAGTTACTTCTGTGTGAAAGCAAAAAATTTACGATTTCATTAGAAGGTGAAATGAGATCATTAAGTTTCTGTGTGAAAACAGTATTACGCTTTTCGAAACTAATTTTTGCAGAAGTCTTCAAAAGATCGAAAAATTCGATTCAGCGTACTCTTAATTGTTGTAGTACCCATTAGCTATTTCTAAAATTTAATAAATATATTTTGTATGCGAATATTTTACTTAATTAATTTTAAATTTCTTCTTCACTTTAAACCACTCTTTAATTTGAAATTTTTTGAAAATAACAAACAAGAACAGAAGTGACAAAAAATCCGTTCAAGATTAATGAATGCTGTAATTCGCGCGCAAAGCAACGTCCTTCCCACTCCTGTCCAACATAATTTAGCATTGACACACTTCAACACCCAGCGCATTGCATAACCCTTTACAAAACCCTGAAACCACAAAAACCTCATCCCCCTGTGAAAGAGTGGAGTATTTGTCAAACACTGAATTTGTCAAATGTTGACACTTTATCACGTAAAACCAAAGCAATGTGTGGTTGGGAAGAAGATGAATGCGTGGACAGGAGAATCACGAGTATTTCTTTTAACACCATAAAATAGTTGAGCGCCCAAATAAAATATAATAACAACAAATGTAACTGTAGTAAAATGCAATTTTGCTGCATGAGCGAATGTTATGTTGGTGTGTATACATATATACCTGTGGTGTGTATGTGTGTGTGCTGCTTGTTTTGTTTGGTACTTTTTAGCTTTTCATGTCGCTTTTCATGTCGCTTTTCGTTAGTTGTTGTTGCTGTTGTTGCTGATGACACCATATGTAAAGAGATACTATTTGCTAAGCGAAAATACGTGTCCTCATTAGTTAATACGCAAAATTTTCACATTTCACATTATCGTTGATCAAATTTCATTAGTTTTGATAAAAACTTCATTTGCGTTGAGTGGTTGAAAAAACAGAAGATAGCGCAGTTTTAGAAGGAAAATCAAATAAAATTAAAGTAGGGAGAGGTAATGAGGGAAGAAGCGAATGACATAGGAGAAGCAATACAGTCACAAAAACTAAGAGGACGACAAAAATGAGGGTGATAGAAGGAGAACCTGTGATGTAGGAAGATTGAAGGAGGTATACTGAAATAAAAGAGTCTACCTAAGGGCTGATCTACGTATATGGCACAAAACGAAACGACCAGAAGCTTCAACAGTTAAAATAGCCGTCATAAGTACTATATACAAATAGGGCTGGACTAGTTTGGTAGTAATTCGGAGTTAAACTACAACCTCAAGCGGTTGGTATGGATGAACTAAAGTCACGATGAGGCACCTCCAAAACATAAAAAAAGCTAAAATTTTCGCAGGCACACCGTAACCATTAACCATTACCAAACCCGTAAACATAACCGCAAAAATAAACATAATCTTTACTATCACCGTAAATACTACCATAACCTTGAACGTAACAGTTGGACCATAACTTTCATCGAGTCCGTAATATAATCCTTAAATGTATCAAATCAGTCTAAAATCCCTAAAAAAAAACAAATGTAAACCGCGATAACCTCCGAAGAGTAGTACTTAGTATCCTCAGCTTACAGCTATATAAATCTTATTGGAACCAATCACATGTTCCTTCTTTCTCAACGCCATATTTCATTGCTGCCAAATTCGTATGTTGATAGGAATACTTTTTCTCTTCCATCTTTCTTTTAACTTTCTATTCCTTTCACTGTATTTTTCATTTGCTAACATTTTGCTTCTCATACCCTTACTTAAATTGGCGTTGAAGGTGGCACAACATTTCATTTAATTTCGTTTCTCCTTCCAATTCTATTACCATTTTCCGAATTTCCTTATTACGATTTGCTCTAAGTGTTTCTCATGAAGCGTAGCTTTTCTGTTATGGGCTAGGTTGAGGTGGCTGCCCGAGGGCACACTTAGGCCAGTAGTATTAGGCACGTTGTTATACCACGAAAATACACCGTTACTGTTCCTCTTCGAACCATTTCGAGGACCTGATAAAAGTTACCAGGTCCTTGACGTCATGCCCCACAACCTGACTCAGATTATCTAGAAATGTAGCACCCAGAAAGCGCTGCCGTGGTCCGCTTAGTGCCGGGCAGTTGCAGATTAGGTGACCCACCGTTTCCTCCTCCGCATCTTCTTTACAAATCCTGCAGCATCGACGATAAGGCACTCCTAACCTTTCTGCATGCCTACCTATAACCTAGCTACCTACCAGTTAGCGCCCCCACAACTGTGTAAATTGTATCCCTACTTAAGCTGTACACGTGGCGGAATCTTTTAGGATCACATTTAGGCCAGGTTTCCTTCCATATTCGACACCGTGCTGTTTGTAGCCATTTTTCGTCGGCTTGACGGTGGATGTGTTATTTTAGCTTGCATGTGGACTGGGGCATTCCTAAGCGTTCTTGTCCGTGAAGAATATGCCTGGTTGTACCATGCCTAGCGAGTTCATCTGCAATGAGGTTTCCCTCGATGTCTCTTTGTCCAGGGACCCATGTGAGGTATACACGGCTCTATTGGGCCATCATTTCAAGAGATCGGCGACAGTTTAGTGCTAGTTCAGAACTGAACGAGTAGGAACCAAGAGATTTTATGGCAGTTTGGCTGTCGCTGAAAATAAAGATTTCTTTGGCAACAGTACGTGTCCCTATCCTAGATGCTGCTTCCATTATGGCTGAAACTTCTGCCTGGAATACACTGCAGTGGCTGGGTAGTCTGTTGGAGAGCTGGAGGTCAAGTTTCTTTGAGTATACTCTACCGTTTAGCTTGGAGCCGTCCCTATTTACTGGTATAACCTTTCTTAATTTTATGCCAGTGATTCCGGCTTCGCGATAGTAAAAATGATCCAAAACGTCTTCTTTCGAAACAGTCTATGACTCCCAGCTATACTAAGTGGAGCTTTAAGAGTACACTAATTAAATGTAGGAGAGAGAACTGTATATTTCAATTGCCTACTCAGACCAAAGTAGCACTTGTTGGCAAGAGTGATTCTCTGATATTGTCTGTTAACGCTGGTTCCCAGGTAGACGGAGCACTTTAAAGTTACAAGTTTTTATCGGTCAACAGTGGCGTGAAGAAACAAGAATGTGAAAAGTTGCCACTTCTATTTTTGTGAACACTGTTGTACCTACCAATTTCGCAATCCAATAAAAATTGCATGCACGCATATCACATACTCAAAATTATTCTATAAAAATTATTTGACGAACGTGCCACTCTAAATATAAATGAGTTTATATTAGATATAATGAGTTATGCCGCCAATAGAATCGCAACAGACGCATAAGTCAAAAAAGTTAAATGACAGCAAGAAATGGTGTCAATTACTGGCATTCAATGTTACTAAAATACAAAATGTTTAGATATATTTGGTTTTAGTGGCAGTGGCATTTTGTATTTAAATTTGTTATTGATCTGTTGTGGTTCTTTATAGTAAATTATGTATTTAATATGTTCGGCATGTGTGAAAATAAGTCAAATATGTATCGATGCAAATAATGCACTTGTCTGAAATACATGATGATGCACCCTACAGCAGCGAATACGAAAATGAGAGTAGCATTTTTTTTATTAAATTTCGTCAGTTACGTTGTTTTTATACCTTTCGTGAACATGAAATGGTATATTAACTTTGGCCCGATGTTTGTAACGTTGAGAAATATAGAAGATAGACTCACCATTAAGTAAACCGAATTGATCAGGGCGACGAACTGAGTTGATATAGCCATGTCCGTCTGTCCGTCCGTCTGTCTGTTTGAACGCAAACTAGTCCCTCAAATTTTGAGATATCTCAAGGAAAAGGATGTATTTTTGTATTATATTAGACATTTGTCGGATCCGATAGAATCGGACCACTATAACACATATCTCCCATACAACCGATCGTACAGATAAGTCGATTTTGGTCATTCCTGCCGCAATTTAGAAAGTATAAAGGTGAAACTCGGTGATATATATTCTAATATATCATAGAAGTATGCTGAAAAAATTACTTTGATCGGAGCTATATATAGTTATATCCCATACAACCGATCGTTCAGACAGAAAATTTTTGGCCATTTCTCCCTTAATTTAGAAAGCATAAACGTGAAAGTCGGTGATATATATTTTAATATATCATAGATTTCTTGAAAAAATCACTTTGATTGGAGGTATATGTATATAGTATATACCTATCCCATACAACAGCTCGATTTTTGGCCATTTCTGCCTTAGTTTCCAATATAAAAACGTGAAACTTGGTGATATATATTTTAATATATCATAGAAGATTTCCTGTAAAAATCATTTCAATCGGAGCTATATGTAATATATATCCCATACAACCGATCGTTCAGATAAGGGGGTTTTTTGCCATTTTTTTACATTTATCTTAAAATCGTTTAGGTATGTACATCTTTTCACTATATATTTCTTATCTTATATAGCGCATTATTTGGAGATTACGAATGGGATAAGATTATTGTTCAGCCTGTTACGTACCTTCGGTTGACTGTTTGTGGCCTTCGGATGAACGCCATGTGGCGTTCCCTGTTCGGATATAGCTATCTTGGAGGACGCCGCCTCCATATCGTCGCTATGGCGTAAGTTGCCACTAAATCAATAATATTTGCCTATGTGTCGTGGAGACCGTCTCCGCCACACTTTCACTTCCATTAAAACAAAGCAAGAATTGAATTTAAATTTGCTTTTTAATGATTACTTTATTTTTAAAGTACTTGGAAAAAGTCTCTATGAAAAATAGTACTACGTTTGTCAAAGCTGCCGAAAATTATATTAATGGCTGTGAAACATGAAAATGTCGATGTCACTCTTGCCAATCGTTTTTCATGTTTCACCCCACATATATGTGGTTCACTGTTACACACTACATTACAATATCTCATGACCTATTATGTTTATATTTTATTCTTGCTGTTTTAATATTCACAATTAAATATCATTGTGAGTAACAATGTTGAGATGTTGCCAGATGATTATTAAAAAGTTAATTTGGGGGATTTTATCCTCACAAGCCCCATTCATGAAAGGTATGAAGTCTTCGACACAGCTGAAGACAGTACCGTCCTTACTTGTTTTTTTTTTTTTTGTATTCGATAATTTTAGAAAAAATTCTATGAAATTTGTAACTTAAGTAATGCAGAACAATATGAAAAACGTGTTCAAAAAACTTCGAAAATTCGAACAAATTTTGCGAAAATTCTCAGTTTCTGAGTTTGCAGTTTTTGTGCAAATTATAGTTCTCTCGAAACTCGCATTGATTTTTGACTTTTTTTCGAATTGTTTTTAAGATTTTCTTCCCTATAAAAATAGTTCGTACGTATCAAGGAAAGTTTAAAGCACCATTACAAAAAATATTTGTCAAAAATCAATACGAATTTCGCGGACCTATAAATTGTACTTTGTCACGCGTAAACTGATTGGGCTACAAAATGGCATACTCAAAAATATTCCGAAAACTGTAAGTGAAAAGTTTGAAATTTTCGTAAAACTGTATGGTATTTTCGAATTTTTTCGAAAACTTTTTTGGGATTGGTTTGAATAGTTTCAATTAAAAAATTCATAGTAATTGTCTCTTATATTATCGAAAAAAAAAAAAATAAATAAATTGACTAAATTCGATCAATATTTTTGATATTTTCGGGCTCGCTATTGCATTTATCCATGTCGCTGATATTCGTGAAATTTGGACATATTTTTTTTAATGTATATCTTCCAGGTAATCGCAGGACATACATAAGACTTTGAAATTAGACTTTGTTGGTGTGAAGCGAAGGAGCTACTGGCGCGCCTTGTTGGACGTGCAAGCCGTTTAAACGGTTAAGCGCCAATTAAGTAAGTAAGTAATCTTTCAGGTAATCGCAGCACATAAGACCTTGAAAATAAAATTTGTTCTACGTGTTCCATTTTATCGAACTGGTGGAATTGCTTTATTGGGCTTCTAGTTTCGCAAAAATTTTAAGCAAATTTTATATAAAATATCTTAACTACTTAAAACATATAAAAAGTTAAATTAAGACCAAAAACTAATAAAGCGATATAATAAAAAAGCATCTTACTTGATTTTGACTCAAAGCTAGTGCGAGCACGTCATCACTTACCTAGAAATAAAAGAAAACAGAAAAATAATTACTTAGATGTGACAAGGCTTCGTTATTGTGAGAATGTGAGCTTAAAATATATAACTAAGTAAATAAACTAAATAAAAAAAAAAATATATACTTATAAAACTTAGGTCAAAAGCGTTAATGGAAAAAGAGTTATAAAAAAGCATATGTATACATAGGCGGTTATAGCTTGTGACCACAGATATCTAAAAAAGCAAGCAAGAGTAGTAAATAACTGTACAAGAACACAAGTCTCACCCCTATGGCTTACATTTTCTTGACATATGTCATTAGAAAAATAATAAAAGTCAAAGTCCAAATGCTAGAAATCCAAACATCACGACCCCAGCGTCGCCTAGCGTCAGTGTCAATGCATTGCAATACTAGCGCTATTAAGCGAATAATAGGTCGGCCCACCGATTTCATAAAATTCCTAGCGAAATAATGGTTCTATGATTCAAAATTAAGCCAGCTAGTTGACGCTGGAGTCAGACTCCTTGAAGAAGATGATGCAGCATTAAAACGCGTAGTAAAGTGAAAAACAAACAAGTTAATATACTGGTCCAAAATCAAGCAGCTAAAACAATTCATTTTGGTTCTTATAATAGTAAGCCCTATTATGGTTTTCGATACTAACAAAGCTAACATTGATATCGAAGAATAAATCGAAGATATTAAATGTGTCACTCCTAATAGAATTTGGCATATCGAGGATTGCGGAAAAAATATAGACAAAACAATAGCCGTGTTTTTTAACACGCGCGTATACGTTTCGTTTGCGCGTGTTAAAAAACGCCTATCTTCGCTTAGATAATGCTTAGGAGACCCATCTAGCGGCTGTGGTAAAACAACTAGCTACAGCAACAGGGTGTATCGAAAAGCGGAGACGCAACGCTCTGATGGCCATAGGGTATAACATATAGCTGAATCAGTTGCGATGAATTGTGGACACACATATAATACATAGAATTAGTGTACAGGGTGAAACAAAGACACATATTTCAGTTACATCTGAGTATAATGCGTATTGAAATTTAGTAGGACAAAATTTATGCGCAGCAATTTCAGAGGTGTATTTATAGTTTGTCTCTTAGCAGTCAATATAAAGTTTAAGCGTAAACGGATATACGCGTGTTAAAAAACACGGCTAATATTCAGGTAGCTCGATACCCCAACAAAGCAAATTCCCGATAAGATACAATCGAGGAAATTTTGCAGTAATAAACTAACTCACTCCGAAGGGTTAAAGTACCATTATTTTTTTTTTTCAATTAAACTTCAAATTTTGAGATAAGTATTGGGTTTTCGTTCCCGGATTTTGTCGAAATGTGGTTCCGTCTTGACCAGGGTGGATTCAGAGAGGAGTTTCAGCAATTTTAGACATTTGTTAATGGATTAGGGCTTATCGACTTCGCCGATGGCCGAAACACGGTCATACTTAGCTTAAGAAGCACTTGGTATGATAAATAATCCACGTGGCCACCACGTGGCTGCCTAAAGCCGCAGATCTTGAGCTTCTAGCCAACAGAGTAGCTGCCGATTATACCAAAAAATTCGTCAAACGAGGCAAGTTCTTAATCCCGTGCTGTATCCCATAAAAATGGCGAACTGGTAAATTCATTTTAAAAAGGACGAAGACAGTTAAACCCTCTGGGAAGATGTTGACAAAAACTTGGACACTGGTTTGGTGCGTTGTGTTGTATATTCATATTTCACAATAAAGTTGCGAATAAGGCACACATCTATTTTGAAATTTCTTCAGGAGAGTTGAATACGTCCTCATCGAAACATTTACGGCTCGTTATTGCAAAGACTGACGTGGTAGTATTCGAGAGAAAAGTTCAACGAAATATTTGTACAGAATTGTTGTTGCTATTATCGGCCTACTGATGAAGGAACTCGAGCTCAAGGCCTATAACAATAATTTTTATGATAATAGTTGTTTTTTTTTTTAGTTTTTTGAACCAGGAATCCATGTGTACCGAAGTAAGTTTAGTAGTGTCAGCTGTGCGAGCTTTACAAACACATCAACATACTCTTACCAGACGTTACGCTAACTAGACCAAATTATTGGAAAGAAGGAAGATCGTCGAAAGAAGATGATATTCTCAGCGACACCTGCCCATGGTGAGACTCTTCCGATTTCCATTCGTGGATCCGACCATGTCTTGATTAAGATGGGTTAGTTATGCAACACACTAAATTTCGTTTTTATTATCAGCTGAACTAACGCAGCATAGAACACAAGAAAACAGTTCGTGCATTAGGTAGTAGATCATCCAGACAGCGCTTATAGCTTCAGCGATTCCTGGCTATAGTTATACTAACATATTCGAAACCACTCACGACTCCTCATCAGATTATTCATGGCTTGCTATTTAGGAACCGCTGAAAATAGTCAGCAACAAAATAGCAAGATTGGTAGCCTTATTGTAAGCTAGTGGCATTAGATGTAAAACGATAACGACTAGACGGTCTGACGAGTAATCGTTGAAGGTTTTGATAATGCCCTGTATATATCCAGCATGTTGTTGTTATAACAGAACTGCACTCTGTTTAATCTACCCATCTAATAATGGAAAAAGAACGTACCGCATTATACTAAAATAACAGAAATTGGTCACCGTGCTGTGGTGTTAGCATGCTTCGCCTACCACACCAAAGATTCTGAGTTCAAGTCCCGGGAAAAGGAACATGAAAAATTTAGAAACAATTAGTAAACGTTTTTCTTAGCGTGGTCGCCCCCTCTGCAGTGATTCGTCAAATACAGTGAATGTATTTCTGCCCTGAAAAGCTTCTCATTGAAAACTCACGTGCCTTGCTGAAGCTGTTCGGAGTCGGTGTAAAAAATGTACGTCCCGTCTCGCCAATGTGTAGGAAAAATTAAAAAGGATCACGACACAAATTGAAAGAGAAGATCGACCTAAAATCGGAGGTTCTCGCACCTTGTATTTATTTTTTTAAACGGTTTTATTTAGCTTGACTCTACAGGCCGGCCGTTGTGAACGATTTTTGTAATTAAAATTTAAGTAATTTCCCGATGCAACACAGTTGAGACATTTTGTCTCTATATTAATTTGTGTGCTATGTAGATTTGTTTTTGTAAAGTTTTTCTTCGTTGCGAATGAGAAGCTTTGTAAACTCGTGCTCAGTTTTACATATTTATGTATTTTTGTTTAATGGTGTGTTCGGTTTATACTTATATTTAAGAATTCATGAGCTTAATACCGGCTTATAATAATTGAATTTCAATTATTAAGTTTTCTAATACTGTTTTCACACAGACGGCTTATTGAATGATAAAGGAGTTTTCTACATTAAGACGCTTATTGAGCTTAATCTTCCCTACAAAATTCGAATCTATAATTATTTCATTAGTAGCTAATCGAATGCCTAATGAAGTCAAAAGTACAATGCAACTCTGTGGCAGCGTTCCGCTTCTTAGTTTTTGGTGTGTTCAGTGCTTAAAAATGTCATTTGTCAAAGTAAATGTCATTGTCTGCATGGCGGAACGATACAAGGTGGCCGCATCGAACAGCTGATTATAACCTTTTTTATTTGATTTGATACATCAACTACCGGCGCAGTACGATTTTGACATTTGGAATTTTTTTATGTATGATTGTCTGCCACATAGCATTGTCATTTTATTCGCTTGACATTTCATCCTTCATACTAATCGAGCAGTTACTTCTGTGTGAAAGCAAAAAATTTACGATTTCATTAGAAGGTGAAATGAGATCATTAAGTTTCTGTGTGAAAACAGTATAAGAGAAACCGGAAAGAAAGAAGCATTTACTGGCATATTGCGATGGAACCATTTCGAAAACCGCCAACGTAATCATCATCAGGCAATTTTGTAATGTTATCAAAGGTGCTGGTGCTGGTATATGTCTCAATTGTGTTGTTAGTGTAGAAATGAGAAAAACTGAATTAAGCATGAAAACAAATACCAGCAGGATAGCCTAGTGGTTGAACGCAACTGCAGTTTCACCATGTGATTCACGGTTCGAATCCCGGTGAAACCTTTGATAACATTACAAAATTGCCTGATGATGATTACGTTGGCGGTTTTCGAAATGGTTCCATCGCAATATGCCAGTAAATGTTTCTTTCTTTTCAGGTTATGCCACGCCTCACATTTTTAGAAATTTCAATTAAAAACAATTTTTTTAATTATTTTACTACTTACCTAATATGGAAACAAAAATAATAACTGAATTACTGTTGTTGGCGAAAGAAGTAGAAGATACAAACTTTCAAGAAATATATACGAAAATAAGTTATGAAAATTAGCTTAGATAATAAGCTCGAAAGGAAACAGTAAGAAAAAAGTTCTGAGAAACTAAAAGGACTTGCAAAATGTAAATACAACAAAAACTAACGCTATAGCAAATGCCACGCAGAAGAAAAAGAAAAATTTTAATTACACATTGCGCTTTTATAAACTTTCAACTACACCTGAGCAATTTTAAGTACATAATAGTACTTAAGAAAGAAGAAAACTAGCACAGCGGTGAAAGTGAATTAGTTGACAAGCGTGGTGCAAAGGACAGCTGTGAGCCAGCCAAGTTGAAGAGCTTTTATACTTCTTATTTCAGCTAAGGTGTTTATTGCGGTTTAATTTCCTTTCACATTTTCTGCATTCACAACGCAAAATAAGTTTGCTATATCCACCATGTAAACAGAAATATGTTATTGCTTCTCAACCGTTCTTTATACTTTTATTTATTTTCTCAGCGTCACACATTTCCGCCACGAACGCACACATGGGACGGACAGTGCGACCTTGTCTTAAAGTACCACTTGGTAGGAAATACCGCAAGAAACAACAAAATATATGGCGTGACACATTTGTGGTGCACTAAGAAGGAAGGGATTACTACTTCCAAAGGGACAAGGAAAATGAAAAGAAAGCTTACACGCTTTTATATACAAAAGGAAATAAGGAAACAAACCAGAAGTCATGTTGAGGCAAAGAATGTCAAACGCAGCCACAACGCTAAGAAGTAAATAGCATGAAAAAAAGAAAAAGAGTGGAGAAAGGAATTAGGAGCACTCAAGTACAGTGAGCTAGTGCTGACGCTCATGTGTGAGCATGCGCTGCTGGCACAATATATAACTCTTACACCCAAGTGCCAAAAGTGGACAAGAATGACGACAACTACGAGGAAAACGTGGCTTGTAGCTGACAAACATAATAAATATGTAACACTGTAGCGAAATTGTTGTAGATTTTGCACACACGCACACCAACGCACAATTTGTTAAATGTAATCTTTGATACTTGATACGCTGAGAAAAAAAGAAGAAAATCGCACTCTAAAGCTCTATATACAAATATATTAGGCTAATACAGTGGCACACACTGAAGCTTAATAGAGCTGGTCATTGCGGGAAACACACCGATATATGTTCTCGCTGAAGAGAAAAGGTGGAGGGTGGGGCCGTGTGTAGAAGTCCACGAAAGTGGGGAAAGCTTCGGACCGCCATTCACCTGGGAATGGCCAGAGCGATTCTTTTGCATGCGGTTCAAGCAGCTCACTACTGCCGGTCGCTTGCGGCCAAGTATCCTCTGGGTAGCCGCTAAAAATCCGTTTAGCGGTGAGCTAATGTGAGAAGGCGACAACCTGGCTAGGCCACTCTGTCATAATCGGTTTAAGAGCTAGCCGGGGGAGATCTCATCGGCAGCGTCTGTACACCTCTAGGTGCGGCTGCAAGCGGGCGTCTGTCTTGGAGCAAGCGGCTCGCTATATAAACGTGCCAAGTAATATTTTCACCCCCGCTGAGCGGGTTGTGCGCTGGGCTTTGGACCCGCCACGTAAAACCATACTCCAATGAAATATAACAACAAGCCTCGGATAAATACACTCTCTATTGATGACGACCATGGCAAACGATTGGTGCAGATGCCCGGCTGGTTGATGTCCTCGTCAAAGCAAAATCTGACATCACCGCCATCCAAGAAATGCGTTGGACGAAGCAAGGAAGAAAGAAGATCAAAAATTGTGACATATATTGGAGTGGCCATACGAATAAGCGCAGTTTCGGCGTCGGATTCGTGGTGGGAGAGAGAATTTGTCACCAAGAGCTGACGTTCACGCCTGTAGACGAGCGTCTCGCCGCTATCCGAATAAAAGCAACATTTTTAATGTATCATTCATCTGCGCCCATGCGCCGACAGAGGAGAAAGACGATGACGTGAAAGACACTTTTTATGAACAATTAGAACGCACATACGAGCGCTGCCCCCGTCATGATATAAAAGTCATGCTTGGCGACTTTAACGCCAGGATGGGCAAAGAAGGTGTTTTGTCCCTACAGTCGGAAAGTTCAGCCTACACAATGAAACTTCTCCTAACGGACTGACGCTGATTGACTTTGCCGGTGCTCGAAACATGGTCATATCCAGCACGAGGTTCATGCATAAAAATATACATCAAGCTACATGGCTGTCTCCTGATCGAAATACTCGCCATCAGATCGATCACGATGTGATAGAAGGACGGCATGCCTCCAGTGTTTTAGATGTGCGCACGATCCGAGGACCTAACATCGGCTCGGACCATTATCTCGTTGCAGCCAAAATACGCACCCGCCTCAACGCGGCTAAAACCAAGGAATAAGAAACACAAGGAAAGCTAGACGTCGAAAAGTTTCAATCACAATAGACTGCCAATGATTTCGCAACTCGACTCTCACACCTGCTCTCAGAGAGCACAACTCATCCTGAAGGAATACAGGAGCAGTGGGAGCATATCTCCAAAGCACTTCGTACTGCCACCGAGGAAAAAATTGGTTACCGGCGGCCACGAAAAAACAACTGGTACGATGAAGAATGCCGCGTTGCAACCGAAAGAAAAGACGCTGTCTACAGGGCTAGGTTAAAAGCGAGCGCGACAAGAGGAGTGTGTGAACGCTATCGTGAGTTGAAAAGGGAAGCGAGACGCCTTCTCAGGAAGAAAAAAGCAGAAGCAGAAAGGCGTGAGTGCGAGGAGCTTGAGCTGCTAGCCACCAGGAATAACGCCCGAAAATTCTACCAAAAAATACGGCGACAGACGGAAGGTTTTAAGACCGGGGCAAACTCCTGTAGGAATGAAAACGGCGACCTTGTAACTGATGTCTAGAGAGTGCTTAGATTATGGAGGGAATACTTCTCTGCTCTCATAAATGGAGGCAGCAATTCACCGCGCAGAGATGAAGAACCCGATCCCGCAATCGATGATGATGGAATATATGTCCCCCCTGCCCGATCATGACGAAGTTAGAATAGCAATAACCAGATTGAAAAACAACAAGGCCGTGGGCGCTGATGAATTGCCTGCGGAGCTATTCAAGTGGAGTTGGTAAGGCGCATGCAGCAGCTTCTTAGCAAAATATGGGCGGACGAAAGCATGCCCGACGGTTGGAATCTAAGTGTTCTTTGCCCAGTCCACAAGAAGGGGAATACTGCAAAATGCACCAACTATCGTGGAATCAGCCTTCTTAATATCGTATATAAGGTCCTTTCAAGTGTATTGTGCGAAAGATTGAAGCCCACCGTGAACCGGCTGATTGGACCTTATCAGTGCGGCTTCAGACCTGGTAAATTTACCATCGACCAGATTTTCACAATGCGCCAAATCTTGGAAAAAACCCGTGAAAAGAGAATCGACATACATCACCTCTTCGTCGACTTTAAAGCCGCCTTCGACAGCACGAAAAGGAGCTGCCTATATGCCGCTATGTCTGAATTTGGTTTCCACGCAAAACTTATACGGCTGTGCAAAATGACTTTGAGCAACACCATCAGCACAATCAGAATTGGGAAGGACCTCTCCGAGCCGTTTGAAACTAAACGAGGTTTCAGACAGGGCGACCCCCTATCGTGCGATTTCTTTAATTTGATGCTGGAGAAAATTATACTAGCTGCAGAACTTAACCGCACTGGAACAATATACTATAAAAGCGTGCAATTACTGGCATATGCTGATGACATTGATATCATCGGCCTAAACACCCGCGCTGTTAGTTCTGCTTACTCCAAACTGGAAAAAGAAGCGGTAAAGATGGGTTTGATGGTGAATGAGGACAAAACGAAGTACCTGCTGTCATCGAGCAAAGAGTCAGCGCATATGCGCCTTGGCAACCAGGCTACTGTTGGAAGCCATAATTTCGAAATAGTAAAAGACTTCGTTTATTTGGGAACCAGCATCAACACTAGCAACAACATCACCGCTGAAATCCACCGAAGAATCAATCTTCCCAATAAATGCTACTTTGGACTAGGTAGGCAATTGAAAAGTAAAGTTCTCTCTCGGCGAACGAAAATCATACTCTACAAGTCACTTATCGTACCCGTCCTGCTATATGGGGCAGAAGCATGGACCATGATAACAGCAGATGAAGCGGCTTTGGGAGTGTTCGAGAGAAAAGTTCTTCGAAAGATTTATGGACCTCTACGCGTTGGCGATAGCGAGTACCGAAGAAGATTTAATGATGAGCTGTACGAGCTATACGCAGACATCAACATAGTCCAGCGAATTAAACGCAGCGGCTGCGCTGGCTAGGCCATGTTATGCGAATGAAAGATGATGCTCCGGTCAAGAAAGTGTTTCTATCGGAACCCGCCTATGGAAGCAGAGGTAGAGGGCGGCCCCCACTCCGTTGGAAGGACCAGGTGGAAAACGATTTAAACTCCCTTGGTGTGACCAATTGGCGCCGGTTGGCGGAGCGAAGGAGCAACTGGCGCGCCTTGTTGGACGGCCATAACCGTTTAGACGGTTAAGCGCCAATTAAGTAAGTAAGTAAGAAGAGAGAAAAGCAAACGACAGCGGAACATAAGCGAGTAGAGACGATGTTGCCATGCAGGCCCGAGAAGAAACGACGCTGGTAACAACGATGGAGCAGCAGTATTAAGGAACTGAGCCCATGGGTGAAGCGACTACACTGACACAATTTGTAATCGGAAACGGCTACTTCTGAGCTGTACTGCTGTTTTTTTTTTTTTATTGGACGTTGGTGTATCGCACTACCCTCAAGTGGCTCAATGAAATCATGTTAATCCTGTTCATTTGTCCGCACCCCGTGGGACCTCCGTTAGGCATAACGTCACGGGCGGAAGGGCGATTTAGTTGCCACTAGTTCGTAAGCGTATTTCTCTGCGCTCTTTTTCAGCATGCATCACTTTCGTCATAACTATAAAGGCCATCTTGCTCACAGCAGTCCAACAATCTATTTGTCCTATAATATAGACCATGTATGCCACACATTCTTAGAATGCGAACACTTCACCCTCAACCACATAGGAGGGTAGAAAAGACAATGGGCAACCTATATCCGGGCAGTGTCTGTAGTAGCATGACCAGCACAATAGACAGCTGGGATACGGTCAGCAGATATGTGAGGCATATACTGCTCAAAGTAGCTTCGTAGCGCGCACCCGTACTCGAATTAACGCTGAATACGGCCCCAGGTAAGGGGAATTGCGCGTGCAGTAAGAAGTTAGGTTTTAGTAGGAAGTCCTTCAAAGAAGAAAGGGAGTCGTAGACTCGGAGAGTCACGCTGTCAGGCTTGGAATACTTAATACATGCATGAGAATCGAGACACATTATCTCTTTTCCGACTTGAAACTAGCGTTTTATGCGCGACTAAGATATGAGTGCATGTTGCTATGTCTAAGTTTAAGTTTCCTGACGTATTTGAAGAAAGTTTTGGTGGGGATGCAGCCCAAAGATCCTAAGATTGTTGTGGATGATTTTAGTAAGACCCATCATAGTGTGTGGAGCAGTTGCGTGTCCATAAAAAGCAACTTATGTGACTGTACAGAAATTAATCGGCAAGCTCCGGATTTTGGCGTGTGTCTGCTTAACGGAAGCTGCTACTCGAGTTAGCGCGACTAACAGAGGCATAGAGATACAGTACCGCAATATAGAGAGGTTAAAAGGACAAATTCCACTTAAATTCACAGGGAGGGCATCAAAAAACTCACTAAGTTTGAAAACCGTTTTAAAAAGAGCTGTGTAACAAAGTTAGGTTAGGTTAAGTTAGGTTAAAGTGGCTGCCCCCCAGAAATGTTAGGGACACACTTAGGACGGCTAGCCCATTGTTATACCACTGTGTAGGCTATAGGCCTTCCTCCTTTAGATGTGTAGGAATTGGAACAAATTTGACCTTCTGAATATATCCGATTTCCACAGAGCCAAGTTCTGCTAAGCACTCGAATAAATACTTATTCAGACATTCCATACGTATACTGGCCAGAGCAGGGCATCTACAGAGGAAGTGATCCAGGCTTTCTATCTCCTCGTCATCCCTGTAGCTCCGACAAAGGTCGGTTGTTGGAATTCCCATGCGTTCGCCGTGTATACTCATCTATACCCATCAAGCAGTGGCCCGTTAGTATCCCGATCAGTGAACGTAAGAAGAGATGGTTGAGGTTAATGAGGAACGTTGTTCTATTCTCATTTATGCGAGACCAGGTTTGTTTGAACACCTGGCATGTGGGTTCCAGCGTCCATCTGGAATTCGCCTTCTTGTTGAAAAATGATGTGGGCTAGTATTAGCACGCAGCAAGAGAGGGAGCAATGTCCTTCAGCTAGCTTAACAAAGTTACGTGGGACACTTCCAGAAACACTTCTCCAAGATGAAACTCTCATCTCACTGGTTGCCCGAAGACATTAGAGGGCATCGTAGCGGGATCTTCGTTCCCATAAACAAAATGTCTATTGCACTCAGAAAATATGCGAGCAGGTTGAAGTTGTCGCCGCTGCGATGCTACAGAAGTGAGATACGCATTATACCGAGCGACAGTCTGGGCATGCTCAGTTGAGATTAGATTACCAACAGTCCGTTGCGTGGAGATATTGAATTATTTAGGGATTAGTAAGACCATTCGTTTTGGGTACCAGACTACGGAGGTGTAAAAGGAAACTGTAAAAAGCACAGCGCCAATCAGCTTGAACGAGGAGCTGAGAAGAGAATGAGAGCGCAATAGACCTATTGGTCACAATAATTTATCTTCTATTCCAACTTGCATCGTGCTCAATTTAAATTTATTCTGCCAAATTGCGGTACGAGATCTATGTACATCTTTTGTGGCAAATCCGAACGGTATGTGCAAGGCAGATGCATTTTCGTAAAGAGCTTTTCTCTGCAGAAATAGACTCGGAGTGTTTGCAAAACCACTTCGAAGGGGATACACGCTTTAAAAAATTGATACTTAAATATTTGATGTTGCTTTTAATGGTACTCAAACCCATGACCTTCGGTTTGGTAGGCTGCCAAAGCTTACAGGATTTGTAAATGAGATTGAGCAAGACGAAAAGCGGATACCTGCACTCACTTGGGAAGAACAGGCTGGGGAAGACTTCATCTCGCAAAAGCTGAAAGTTATCGCATAGTAAATTTCTACGCAATGACAAAATTGCATAAGCTCTTAAGAACTCTTTTTTGTCCTGAGAATTTCATTTCAAAAGTAAGTTGCCTATACGGTAGAGACCCCACCAACATTGTGCACAACTATCTTAAACCACCATACGATACTTAAATCTAACAATAAATAAGTGAGTAACCCAAACTACTAAGCCAATTTATATGCAAAAGGCTTAAGTTATTACTTCGCTTGGTTAGAGCTACCGGACTTGGTAGAAGTGGGGTGGCATGGTGCCGCTCGGCTTGGCGGTTGAATGATGTCGGTAGCGCCTACCAAAACTTATTCATGCGTTCTTAATATTGTAGTAATCAACAGCTTATGCAAGGCTGAGCAATAATAAGTGGCACTTTATTTTATTTGATGCTAGTACTACTTTGAGAAGCAGAAGAAGAAGAAGAGTATGTGGGAAAGGCGTCAAGCAACAGATTTGGGCGATAAGGCAACAATTTCTAAGCAACATACACATGATCTACAAACAGACATAAATTTATGAGGTGTTTGGCTACGAGTTGGCGATAAGTTTTCAAAAAGGGTAAGTAAGAATTATTTTATGCTTCATCATGAAAGTGGGGAAAAAATTGAGTAAAAACAACAAAGTTATGATGGTAAGGCAACTAATACTGTTAGACAGAGGCAACAAGTCGTACTAATATGTAAAGCAAATATACAATATCACGGCGAAGACGAACCGTATTTATGTATGCATAGACTTGAGGAAAGAACAGGCGAAAGGCATGAAATCACATTAAATCAGATTCCAAATAGGCTTTCGAATGTGTCACGGTACATTTTCTGGATTTAAAAGGGGATTCGTCAATTGTATACCTCGTAAGTAGTAGAGAAAATATTGTTTCTATTTATTTGTATGAGTACCATAAAAATCGTAAGATTTAAATTTTTTTCCCAGAGCTGGTGAATTGTAAATTAAGAGTTCTGAAAATAGGAGATACTTGAACCCAGAGTAGGATTATTGTGATTTTATTATTAATAGACCTTGGCGCACAGTGACCTTTATTTAGACCTATTGTGCTTGACCCTTGTACTTATGTGTATCATGCTTTTTACTCCATCATATCCGCAAGTAATTAAGGATCACGTCACCTCAATGGGGGAATCTCTGTCGAGCAGAGCGACGCATTCGCAGAGAATGTGTAGCAGCATTTTAGCCTTCAGCCCACAAAAGCGACAGATTTGTGCATCGGTATTACGTGAATTTGTGGACTACAGTGTCCCGTATGACACCAGATTGAGAGCTCGCAGGTTCTCTCTGCTAGATTAATGAGTTTCATGAGTGGGACACCCGATTGAGAGTTTGGTGATACTCTCGTTGCTAGGAGTAGGAACAACTAGGTATGAACAATTAGACATGGGCATTCAATCTAGTCTTGTCTGTACTGCTTGTTTCCCAGTTACCTATGGTTTCCCTAGTTAGTCCACAAAAGAAAACTGAACCATAGAATGCTATCATAGCACCCGGATTGGCTACATAGTCAGCCTGTTCATTACCTTCATGCCCCTGATGCTCGGCAACCCATCCCAATAAAGCTTGGTTTTTGACTCCCAGATCAGTTAGGAGTTTAGTGCATTTATCACCTAGCTTAGAAGTAATTGTGTAGGACTGCAAAGCAGGTGCCTGCTTGTTTGACATAATGAGGATACTCCTCGAGGATAAGCTTCTTCGTTGACATTATTTAGCGCAAACTTCTATTGCATGGATTTCTGCCTGAAAAAAAATTGGAGTAGCATCCTACATGTATCGATTTCTGGAAAGTTCGGCCAATAGATGCCAGCTTACATTTTCCTGTCATCAAATTTTGATCCATCCGTGAACCATATCTCTCAGTCAGGGTCAATATATGGATTCTTTGTATATCAAAGAGTTCTGTCCTTAACGGACACCTCAAAATTACGTGCGATTCTGAGCGTAGGGGCCATTGCATCAAGTAGCTGTAATACGGTATTTTCTCTGAATTTTCTCATTCTTTTCATATGCCCTGTCTTGTATCCGCTTTTAGGCCGAGCTTCTCTCTACCAGTTGTGCTACTTAAATTTTTCCTACAAATTGGCGGGACGGATGTATGTCCCGCATGTTTTATGCCGGCTCCGAACGGCATCGGCAAGGTAGAGGTTATTTTTCACTAAGCAGCCTTTCATGGCCTAAATACACTCGGAGTGTTTGCCAAATCACTGCCGAGGGGCGACCCCGCTTAGAAAAGATTTCTTCTAGTTGAAAAAACTTGTTTTTAAACTTATGTTGTTGCCTTTCCGGTACGTGAACCCAGGATCTATGGTGTGGGAGGCAGAGCACCACCACACCACGGTGGACGTTCTTTAGCTCAGAAATATTTTGAAGTCTTAGTCCAGCAAGTGTTGTCTCTTTCTCTATTAGAAAAGGGAAGGTGGTATTCAAACTAAGGCCCTAAGAGCATTAGAAGGAAATGTTCTCATCTCACCGGGCAAAACTCTGTAAGAACGAAAACGGCCACCTAGTAACCGATGTCCAGAGGGTACTTGGTTATAGAGGGCATACTTCTCTGCCTTCTTAAAAGGAGACAGCGATGTACCGCCCAAGGAACCTGATAAGCGCATGCCTCCAAATGAAAGTGATATAATTAATGTTCCGACTATAAGTTAGAATAACAATATACAAATTAAAAAACAAGGCCGCGGAAGCTGCGGATTGCTTACGGCGCTATTCAGGTACGGAGGGGAGTTGGTAAGGCGTATGCATGGCTGGATGAGTGAATGGCTGAAGATTGTGCCTAAGTCTTCTAAATACACAGTCCACAAGAACGGGGATTCCGCAAACTGTGCTAAATAGTTCTGGTAACATTACAGACTCATTCAGTCTATGTGAGGTCATCATGGACCGGCCAGTTAAACCTAACCTAACATATTGCGGAATCAGTCTACTTAATAGCACACATGAGGTCCTGTGAAGCATATTATGCGAAAGATTGAAGCCCAACGTGGACTGACGGATTCGGCCCGACCAGTGCTGTTTCAGACCTTGTAAATCTTCAATGGACCAAAATTTTGTGTATGCTCCGAATCTTGGTAAGCCCCCGCGAAGACACATTTTAAACACACATCGCTTCTTTGTCAATTTTAAAGCCTGCTGTGGCATGAAAAAGAGCTATATAAAGGCCACGATGTCCAAATTTGGTTACCCCGCAAACTTATACGGCTGTACAAAATCACGTTGAGCAATTCCATCGGCTCAGTCAGAATTGGGAGAGCCTCTTCAAGAGAAAAGTTCTTCAGAAGATTTACGGGCCTCTCCACGTGGTTGAAGGCGGGCATGGCAGTAAATTTATTGATGAGCTTTGATTATCGGGACAAAATGGTATTCGTATCGTAATCCGCTTATGAAAGCAGGAGGAAAGGACGGCGCCAGACTCCATTTAGATTCTATTGGTATTACCAATTACTTGTTGGACGGCCAAGCCTATTCAAACGGTCAATCGTCAATTAGTTAAGTAAGTAAAAAGTCATCTCGAAGTGGGACAACTTTTGAGGCACCGCTCATCAATGCCTCGTCAGATAATAAACCAACAATTCTAGGACAACTTTTCTTACTAAGATGCAGTGCTCAAGAATACGAAATTCATATGATAGTATAAAACGTGTTCAAATTTAAGAAGACCACAGTTTCGGTGCTACTTAGTTTAAAGACTTCCTTATGTAACATCTTTTATCAATTTCAAAATAAAACGAATATTATATTAGGGAAGCAATAACAACACACATAACCCAGCTATCAACGGTAAAAGAAATGAAAGTTAAAACAAAATATAAAATATCCCCAAATGACCGTTCTTCTAATACCAAGGAAACCAGTTAAAAAGAAATCAAACTCTTCTCCACTGCAGCTCCTTATAAAATCACACTAACTTCCCTATGGATTTAGTACATATCAAAAGTTGGGCTCCACTGACTGGTGACTGAGCTACTTAATAAAAAAAATTGGGACAAGTAGTCAACTTAAATTTCAATAAATTAAAAAACAAAATAAAATACGAAAAAGGTTTGTAATACTAAACGACAACAAAGCACTCAACTCAAATTCAAATGATGTCCTTGTGGACTTATTTTTGGGTTATGTTGACAATTTTTTGTAAGTAAATAGGTAAGTTATTTTATACCTTTCAAGAAACTGAAATGGTAAGTCCTTAAAGGAGAAGAGATAGACCCACCAATAAGTATGCCGAAATGATAAGAATGAAGAACTGAGTTGATTTAGTCATGTCCTTCTGTCCGTCTGTCTGTTTGTATGCAATTTTTTAGATATGTTGATAAAATTTGGTGAGCCGGTATATTTAGGTGTCCATTTATGTATTTGTCGGAACCGGCCGGATTGGACCACTATAGCATATATCTCCCATCAGCCGATTTTTCAGAAGAGGGTTTTTGTCATATCTTCCTCATTTTATCAGATTGAAGCTTCAAACTTTACCATATGCTTTCGTATATTGCACATATTGTTGTCTGAAAAAATGGATGAGATCGGTTCTATATATAGCATATGTCCCCTACAACCGATTGTTCAGATAAGAAACTTTTGGCGATTTCTACACCATTTTAACAACTAACAATTTTTCCAAATGCTGACGTATGTAGTATATATCATTGTCTGAAAATTTTAGAGAGATCGGCGGTATTTATAAAAAACTGTAATTTTTGCCCCTCTTTAACGGCTAGAAGCTTCAAATTTCATCAAATACTTACGTCTACGTCATATGTTGTTGAAATAAGTGATTCGTGGTCATAACTATTTCATGCAGACCTCAAAAAACGTGAAACTTTGCAACCTCACACAAAGTACCTACCAATTTTGTTTTTATTTTATCTATATTTATCTGTTCACTTTATATTTCATACTGTAACGCATTTCGGGTAACTCCGCTTATTTCACACCTTCTACTACCGTTTATATCGTTAAATTGCTGAATAACTGCAATATTCAATTATGCAAAATGGTCTTTATTAAACTACTTTCACAATAACATTTCTACTTCTCAACAGATAGCGAGCTTAAATCAAACTGATTGGTCGTGCCTCAGCTGGTGCTGCTTTTATACTGTTTGGTTTCCTCGTTGGCATATTTCTAGGCGTTTCTATTTCTAGAATTTACTAGTTAGCTACCAGCTATAACTACGTTTATAGCTTCGGCTGCAAGTTGCGAAAATGCACTGAAATGCGCGCTATGTGGGGGACAACATTCAGCAGGCAGTTTTAAATGCCCACAACGAGAGGGCAGCAAAATGACTGTCTCATGAGGGTATTGCAGCTCAATTTAAACCATTGCGAGGCAGCCCAAGAGCTATTATCCCAAACAGTCTATGAAGGAGGATATGACATAGTGGTACTCTCTGAACAATACAAAAATCGCCAGGAGCAGGGTTGGCTCTCAGATTCAGCAGGGAAAGCCTCAATTTGGGCACCAGGGAAATTTCTCCCACAGGAAATTATGACGCCAACGGTAGCAGGATTCACGTGGGCAAAAATCAACGGTATATACGTCTTCAGTTGCTATGCCCCTCCGAGCATGACCATCGCCGAGTTCGAAGACATGATATACGGGATCACCATTGAAGCACGAGGTAAACACCCGCTTTTAGTGTGTGGAGACTTCAATGCATGGTCATCTGTGTGGGGAAGTAGACGAACCAACGAAAGAGGGAGAGTTCTCCTCGAAAGTCTTACTTCTTTGAGGCTAGAACTCCTAAATGAACCAGGGATATATACCTTCGATACAGGTACCAGACGATCCATTATAGATCTCACCTTCGCTAGCAGCGAAATAGCAAGACGAGCAAAATGGTCCATAAGCAACGTCTACACACACAGCGACCATAAAGCTATTAGCGTAGAGCTGCTCGAAACTCCACGAACGGTAGCAGCAAGACATCGACAAAGTAGGAAATGGAAACAGCACCTTTTCGACCCACAAATATTTGACATTATCTGGAAGGACGCCATAGTACGAGAATCGCATGCGGAAGACCAGTCGGTTCAAATCACTAAGTTGCTATGTATGGCATGTGATGCTGCCATGCCCAGAAGTCGCGGAAAAGCACAGCGCACTCCGGTATATTGGTGGAATGACGAAATTGCGGAAGAGCGTAGAAAATGCCACAAAGCACGAAGAACAGCGCAGAGGGCACGCTCATCACCACGATATGCAGAGCTACACAGCACCTATGTCGCACAAAGAAAGGTACTTAAAAATGCCATAAAAAAGAGCAAGAAGTTATGCTTTAGGGAACTGCTGGATAATGTCGACCTAGATCCTTGGGGATCAGCCTACAGAACTGTGATGGCCAAAGTTAAAGGACCGATATCACAGCAACCTACGTGCACGATACTGATGAATATTATTGTTGAAACACTTTTCCCGGCGCAAGATCGCTGGACTTATCCAAGCGAGGATCTAGAAAGTACGGAAATTCCGCAAATTACAGAGCAAGAGGTGCTGGACGCTGCAAAAAGAGTTGCTGATAACAAATCCCCAGGACCCGACGAAGTACCAAACATAGCCCTTAAAGCCGCGATTACAACTAGGGCTACATTATTTACTGATCTTTTTAATGCCTGTATGCAAGAAGACGTGTTTCCTCGCCCGTGGAAACGACAAAGACTTGTCCTATTGCTGAAACGTGGTAAACAGCCGGACCAACCATCCTCATATAGGCCACTTTGTATGCTGAATTCCCTAGGGAAGATTTTCGAGCGTATAATTAGTGAGCGCCTACAGCTGACTCTAGAAAGACCAGGTGGCTTATCGAATAGTCAATATGGATTTCGCAAATCAAGATCCACCGTAGATGCAATACAAACAGTCGTCAATATAGCAAGAGAAGCTATCTCTGGAGGCCAAAATAAAAGGAAGTTCTGTGCACTGATTATGTTGGACATCAAGAATGCTTTTAACACTGCGAACTGGATGCAGATAATGGCAGCGCTGCAAAGCTTCGGCACTCCAGCTTACTTACGCAGAATTATAGGTAGCTATCTTAAAGACAGAGTACTTCTTTTTGACACGGATCAAGGAGCTAAAGAGGTCAAAATCACAGGAGGCGTCCCACAGGGATCTGTTCTCGGTCCAACGCTTTGGAATGTAATGTATGACGGGGTGCTAAAGATTGATCTACCAGAAAACACGCAAATTGTGGGATATGCTGATGATATTGCAGTGGTAGTAGTGGCCAAGAAACTGGACCTGCTTCAAGCATTATGTAATGACGCCGTAGCAAGAATAAAGGAATGGCTGACCAATACAGGACTGGAGTTGGCTAGCCAAAAGACGGAAGTGGTATTAGTAAGCTCCAAACGGTCGGCGAACGAGTTAGTCTTAACTGTCGGGGATCATCAAATCACCTCAAAGGATTCCTTAAAATACTTAGGAGTGCACATTGACTCTAAGTTAACTTTCAAAGAGCACTTCAGAGCGGTGGGGGAGAAAATTACCAAAGTTAATGGATCACTTATGCGAATAATGCCTAACATTGGTGGTCCGCGCGAAGCTATACGTCAGCTATTGTCCACAGTAACCAGCTCAATAATACTATACGCAGCACCAGTGTGGTATGGATCTAAACAGACTCATCAAAAATATATATTAGCAGCGTACCGACTTGCTTCTTTAAGAATAGCAAGTGCTTATCGGACGGTGTCCGACGACGCGATCCTGGTTCTAACCCGGAAAATCCCAGTGGACTTACTGGCAAGCGAAATGGCCGATCTGTATAACACTAATATCGAGCGACCATCTGAAGAAGACAAGAAAAGAGCAAGGACACAAACAATAGCTAAGTGGCAAGAACGGTGGGAGGCCTCGAGTAAAGGGCGTTGGACTTTCACACTAGTTTGGAACGTAGCTCAATGGAATGAGCGGAAGCACGGCGAACTGAACTACCATCTCACGCAAATAATGAGTGGACATGGCGGTTTCAAAGAGTATTTATGGAAGCGTAGGATAGAGGAAGATCCTCATTGCCCAATGTGTACCACAGAGTTAGAAAACGCAGAACACGTCATGTTCTACTGCCCCCGTTTCCACGAAGAAAGACTCACCTTGCATGGAGTCTTTGGGGAGGAACCTACCACGAGAAATTTTGTTTCACATATGTGCAGCAGGAAAGAATGCTGGACTGCAGTGAGCAAAATGGCATTTATAGTAATGACACGCCTGATGGATGCTGAGAGGGAGCGCAGAGAAATGCGCATGCGAAGCAGTGGTGATTAAATGGACACTCAGAGCAAATAGCGGGAACCTGGACGCAGGGACAACAGTAGGCTCTTAAAAAATGAGAAATATGGAACGCCACCCTGAAGTAATGCGAAAGTGGTGCCGGGGTGGGCGACGGTTCCAGAACGGGCTGTTTTTTAGTCTACGGACACACGGTTGCTGCGACGGCAGCAATTAAAAAAAAAAAAAAAAAAAAAAGCTTCTCATATGCGCGTGTATATGTGAGTGATACTTCCACAAATGACTGTATACTTTTGCGAGCATCTCAGGTAAGATATATGCATGTGTTTGTTTCTCTCCGCTGCGTGTACGTACATAAGAGTATACGTAATGATTGATTTGGTTATGTGCATACTAGTCACTGCTTAGTATCGGCTAGAGATGATAATATCCCTTAGTGTTGCTAATATTTGTCACAATACCTTTTACAGCCGATTATTTGGATATTACGAATGGGATAAGATTATTGTTTAGCCCCATTCATGAAAGGTATAAAGTCCCGTCCTTACTTGTTTTATTTGCATTTTATACAAGTATCCATTTCTTTCGGTTGTTAGTTTGTGTTGCACGACACTCAAACATATTGAACACTTATGAGATTATATATTGAAGCTTTTAAAGAAATTGCTAACAAAAGTGTCATCAACCATCTGCAAAGCAATATCTAAAACATCTGCCCGAATCGAGGTACTAAGCTGGGTTAGAAAAAGCAAAGAAATAAAGAACCAAGTAGTGAAGCGCATTCATACAGAAGAAACCAGGATACCCTAAGTAAAATAAGAAAACATTCAAAGTGAAAATCTAGCCTTTAACGCACCTGATTTTGATTCAAGATTTTCATTATGCTATCAACCCTAAAACAAGTACAAGCGCTCATGTGATTTGTATGTATGTAGGTATCAAAGTGGGTGGATTTATTGCAAAATATTTTGAACTGTAAACGTGACAGCTGCTCTCATATTTTATCGTTCAACAAACTTGACAAGGGATTTCGATTCATTTGTGGCATGTCATTTAGAAAGTAAATATTGGTAATTTTTTTATAAAGCTTTTTCGCTCTGCTTAGTTTGGTCAAATGATTTTGAAGAGGATTATTTCGTCCAAAACGTTTGAATGTTTAAAAGGAAAGGAATATGGAACGTGGAGTGAGCATGAATCTTACTTACGTTGACAGAAATTGTAAACAAAAGCGTTAACTAGAGATAAAGAAATAATGTGAAGGAAAATGTAGTAAGTAAGCAAGAAGGGAGATAATGGGAGCTAGAATGCAGAAATAAATAGATGATAGCTATATAAAGAGCGCATGAAAAGGAATGATAAAATAAAGAAAAAGCAAAAAAAAAAGAATCAACAAAATATAGATGTACTTAGGGAAATTTTCTTTTTGAATATTATGTAAGCTATTGACATGCAAAAGGCATTTAATCGATCTGCAAATGCTATTTTGCATGGACACCGTGCTTAATGCTTGGGAAAATATACCAGCGAAACTGGGGTACTTTAACTGCACCAAATTTTCAGGGCTTATACAAGGAGAATGTATAAATATCGAGGAAGCAGGGAAGGAGAAGACTTTGGCTAAAGTGCAAATTAAACTTCCTTAACCCTAACGCCATAGTCGTAACCATACCCAAATCCATATCCATCTCCAATATCATCGATTAATGGTGCCTTAACCTAAAAATCGTCAAAATTTCATACAATTGAAGAAAACGCAAAAAATTACAAACATATTTCACAAAAAATAAGTCTCTTAGTCATAACGTATCCAAAACAACGAATAAAATATACAAAAAGTTATTAAAACTCAAATATTTTTAGGTTGTGGATATGACGAGAAACCAAAACCCAATTGGTTGGCTATGGTATGGTTATGGCTTTTGCGTTATGGTATGGCACCACTAATCGATTAAATTGATTTCCATAAGGTAGGTTCGATCTGGTTATGGCTTTACGGTTATAAATCACCATTAATTCGCCCTTAAGTTGGAAGAGATTGATAGAGGAAGCCCCGGATGATTTTGATGCTCCAAACAAAAACGACTTTTTGTTGTTACGCAAAGACTGAAATCACCTAGGAAGTTCAGCATATTTTAATAATGCTGTTGTTGAAGTGCTGCGCAACATCCTATAGCAGCGCCCACTCACAAACAGTCATCAATATCCTCTAACAGGAGTCCAGGGAAACTTGCAGTTTCAAAATAGGTGGATCATAGTGAGAGGGGTGTTAGAGGAGTGGGTTCCAC
Source organism: Eurosta solidaginis (assembly GCF_040869045.1). Classification (NCBI taxonomy): domain Eukaryota; kingdom Metazoa; phylum Arthropoda; class Insecta; order Diptera; family Tephritidae; genus Eurosta; species Eurosta solidaginis. The sequence continues at coordinate 67,991,142 of NC_090319.1, read as the reverse complement.
ATTGCAATTAAAAAGAGTGTTGCAGGACATACATTATGAATGTCGGGGTATATTCTGGGTAGGTAAGTGTTTAACCTGTTACAGTATCCAGATTGTAGCACGTCTCGCTAGGGAGATTGCTTTCCTCTTCTGCGAGTTCAGGGTATTTATCTTTAAGAGCAAGGTTTGCCGGGAAATTTCCGGCATAGAGGTCCGACGCCTTTTTATAAATATCACTGAAGACCTGTTTGTATTTTTCTTCTACATGTGGCTGTGTTCTCAGGCGCCGTATTTCCTCGTAAGGTTTGCAGAGATGACTTCTTAAGATGTCTGTTGAGATACTCAGGTTTCCCTTGTCCGCCGCAAAGGCCTGGATGCATGGAGGCTGTACGACTAAGAGAAACCGACACATGTAAAGCAACCAACAACCGACACGTGACGATATAGGATGACATTGCGAGGGGACGAATAAACGAAATCATAACTGATCTGACGTTCGACACCCACCATATCACTGCAGTTGTTAACTTACAGGTGTAGAATATAAGATAACCTTCCAGAGAGGAATGTGTGGTAGGCCTAGACAGGAGTAGACGCATTGCAACAAAGCTAATGTTATCAAAGCACCTGCCGTACGAAGTCGTTCTTGATTTATGCTATGTATTCCAGGCGGAGGTCTGTACCACAGAGGGAGCAGCTAAACTGCTAAAGAACAATAACGTTGCCAGACACCGATATAACGATCTCTTTACTCAACCAGGCCGCCTTAAAGGACATGATAATCCTATGTGATAGAGTCGTACATTGTGCGGAGGTATCGAATCTAGGACACTTCCCTGGCAGCAATATTGAAGGGAATGATTTTCAGATGAGATGGCCACGAAAGTTTCCGAAATGGAAATAAACGAGGTGGATAGTCCGTACGACCATCGCTTTATCGTTAGTAAAATTGAGAAGCTAGGGCAACGAAGTTGTTACTGATCAACCGTGATGACTGCGAGGTATCAACGTCTTTTTGGTCATGTTTGAGAGTACTTACGAATCATTGCGCTTTTGCACCGATGGCGACGGTGGCGCATACAAACAATCTCCCTTTGCAGAAGCTGTGAGGAAGGGAGTGGATCAGGATTAGATTCATCACTTCCTGCTATGCCAAGGTCCAGGACTGCAAACAAGGCGACTCAGATTTCAGGGGCGCACGGTTTTCGACAGTCTTGCGGAGGTTGGGAAGGTGGACCTTTGGCTACTAATTAAGTTCATGAGAGAAAGAACGTGGTTTGTTGAGTAATACTAGGAAGAAATCTGGTTGGACAAATTCCTGGAACTAACTGAGGGCATTCACAATGGACAAAACTGTCTCCAAGTGGAAGAGCGGGAAGTTCCTATGTACGCCTTCTTAACCTATCTTAATCTTCCTTTCATTTACTTCGGCTTTATATGTGCCAACATCTAATGAGATTTATCCTCTATGTTTCAGGAGAAATCTATTTAACCATTGGAATTAAGTGTCCTGTTTCTTTGTTTTTATATTTTGCCAAGTTCAATATTTAAAAAAATTCGATTTTCTTACGGAAGGAGGATAACCTAGAAGGTTCGATCAAGTCGTATCAAGCCGTTTTCAAAAATGTGGGGCTAGCACATTGAACTGCTAGGTCCCGAGCTTACCGGATCTATGTAAGGAATAGGTCTCCCGAAAGATCAGCAAATAGAACAAAACCTAACCTGAGCCCTTGAAACTACATAGTTGTCGAAAAAAAAAAAATGTATGCACAATTTTCGACGGCCTGGCAGAGGTTGGGAAGGTGCGCTTTTGGCTTCTACTTAAGTTCATGAGAGAAAGCAAGTGGTTCGTTGAGGAATACTAGGAAGTAATCTGTTGTGCTGCCGTCCCTCACTGGGGCATTCATTAACTCGATTTCCTTCCGGAATAATAGAGAAACAACACCATCGATACAAGTCTCTTAAATCTTCGGGAAGTCCTTTACCGGTCCAGGAAAAAGAATACTGGTAAGGCATCGATGAGTAAAGGATCGTTGCAGAAGAAATTAGAACAAAACCTAACCTTACCAAGAAGCTCTAGAAACTAACTTTAAATCTTACTATCGATTGGAAAAACGCCATTAGTTCCCTGAAAGGTAAAGAAAATCAACTTCACTAACTTAAAATTTCTTTCCACTTGAAGTAAATAGAATGCACACATACATCTTTCGACTCCGCAGCCTCATCGTGAACTTTACGTTTACAAATCAACCTGAAGGCAAACCAAATATGGTAATTACGTTTTCTAGAGAACATCACAAACTTACAAGCAGGTAGGTGTGGGAGTAAAAGTTGGTGTCCTAGTAACCGCTGAAGGCAGAAATGGTCTATTGCATTAAGCGCAGTAGACCGTAAGAGACAGCAACAACATTGGAGTGTTAGGCAAAATGTAAAAAATCAAAAGGGCAACGAAAGAAGCTAATGTCAAAGGAGAAAAATAATAGGAAATAGTAGGCATGAAACAGACAACCACGAACGCGCTTGAGCAGGGTAGAAAGGAAGCAAACCGATAAGAAAAAATAACAGTTGAAGAGGAAGCTCAGATGCAAGTACACGAAATAACCGAAAAGTGTAGAGGTCCGGGGCACGTAAAAAAACTACCAACATGGCGAGTGAGTTGTTAGCCAAGTTGCCCATTGAAATGGCGAGACTAATTGGAAATACTGTCGGTTAGAGCGGAGCAAATAAAGTAGTGACGTGAAAAGCTGACAGAAGGGTAGTGGATACATAAGTGACAAGAATTTAACAAAGCATGCTTTCTAAAAGAAAAAAATGCTCTAAATTGTCAGCCAAGGAGCCAAACTTGCTCAAGTTTACAACGACCTTAAACTAACAATTTTTGAGGAGCTTCAAATTAACGCTTACTTTCGCAGCATACACTCAAAATAGAACGTCTCGAGTGTCGACACTTACGCCCAAGTGAATATGTGATTTTGCAAGGAGATTATGCTACAATACAACAAGTATGAGGTTGGAAGATGAGGGGTTAAATATGTAAGTAATAGGAAAGTAAATGCAATACGCTGATGGTGTTAATTATTTGCTAATGAGCGTAAACTGCATCAAGTGTTAATTGAGTTGAAGTGCCAAAATAAGTGGAATGAGCAAAACGAGGTATAAGGCAATGAATATCAATTTACACAGTCGATATTGGCAGACAGACATGCAACTGTTGCATGCTTTTAGGCGTTTTTGAATTTAACATAAATTGTTTGTATGTGAAGAGAAAGCAGTTAGGTTAATGACTTAATTTGAAATTACGTCTTAATTTCAAATGCGTATTTAAAACGCAGTAGCAAGCAATTACTGACTTAAGCCTTTAAATGCTAATTTAAGCATAATCAGGGTATAACAAACAGTTGCGAAGGCGTAAAGAGCGCAGCTGCAGTTAAGGGGAGCCTAAAAACATAAATTTATAAAGTAAATGAAAAACAGAATTTATGAAAAATCTCATTATTTGCTTTCATGTTTTCATTTAATTTCGCACTACTTACATTGGATTTCCTCTCTACTTTCTCCCTCTCGCTACCTTTAACTAACTTTATCACCGCCTTAGCTCCTTCTATACATTTTACGGAAAAATATTAAATTTTCTTATTAAAAAAGAAAGCCATAACTGTAGTAGCGCAAAATATTATGTTAGTGGCTGTCAGTCGCAGCGCTACAGCACACAGTTACAACCGCCGCAAAAGGTAACCAACATCTTGAACGTAGCCGCAAGACAAATATGCGACAGAAACCGCATCCACGCTTGTGGCGCCGTCTCTACCAACGCATTGAAACATTTGCCGCTACACACACTTTTTCGGACGGTGCTGTCTTTGTTGTTGCCACAAAGACGATAAAGCAAAGCGTAACCGCCAAAACCTCACTTGAAATTAGTTTACAGTAGAGTAGATTGACGCACTGTTTAACAAGAAAAAAAAAAAACAAACAGAAAAGCACATCAAATCAAAGAGATATTGTGAGCAAAGTAGTAAGGATTACTCCAACTTTATAACGAAAATATCTTGTATATTATATAGCCAAAGGCAGACAAATATAACAAACAAACTTACATACAAGTATGAAGAGCTTATATGCAGGCATTCATCAAAAACGTTGTTGCATATTTTTAGGCGCATTGGAAAAAACCAAACAAGCCATATACCATTTACGTTTTTTGTACAAAGGCGGTTAAGTAGAGTGAAAAAAGGAGAGTAAAAAACAAAGTTATGAGTTATGTCTAAGGATTAGCCAAGGCATGAAAGATATTTGTTTTGCGCTTGCCACTTATTTTGAGTACAATTTGACTTTTTCAAAGCCAGTGCGTCTTACAACGCTTCGAAGTTTCGAAGACAAATAAGCCATGAGACTTATGAAAGTATAAGTTTTAGCATAGTACAAGATTGGTATTAAATTACCAGCAGTGGAATGAATAATGGTGTATATATTTTTGCTACTAAACAAATTCAAGGCTGAAATATTTTGGTGTGATATATCTAAATAGTAAACGAACAGATTGAGGATGTTGGGTTGGAAGCTAAATGCTTCTAGAAGGAAATGCACGTGTTGAAGTAAGTAAAATGGCGGTGTGGGTAAAATTTCGAGTTAGTTAATTTCCTAACTTGAGGTAGAAGGTACCAAATTGGAGCAGACCTAAGCTAGGTGGGGTGACCCTGAAGGAGAAATCTCGCGTAAAATATCTAGGAATCACTCTAGACTGTAAGTTGTCGTAGAAGCTTAACGTAGAGTAGAGAGTGAAGAAGGACTCATACATGCGGTTTATCGCCCTCTCTCTCTCATTGGGTATTTACATCGATTGTAAAGCCTATATTTTACTGTGGAGTTCTTGCTTAGTGGACAACCACTCAAAAAAGAACCTACCGCAAAAATTTAAGTGTTTAGGAATCAAAGTTCCGAACTGCCACCGGATGTGTTCTGTGAGGTTGAAATACTTCCCGTAAGGAGAGAAGCGAAATGCTGAACAAACAGAAATAGGACATCCTTAGAGACAGCTGAACGTTGAATCTCGAATTCCAGGAATAAAGAGGGTATCTGCGCAAACACAACAAAGAGATACAGCACAATGCCCAGCGAGCCCTATTCCCAATTTCCAATGCCCGAGTAGGAGGAAATTAAGCTTACTAAGTAGACGCACGGTACAGCTTCGATTGAGATACTCCAATAGATTACTTATCCTTAATGTATTTCCACATGATACCATCCATCTTTTCAATGGGATTGTGAAACCGACGCGCTTTCACTCGTATCTCTCTGGTCCGACCCTGTCGAAACCGCAAATTCCTAGGATAATAGTTGTGTAAAATTGAATGAGCTAATCTAAGTACACCCTACATATTGCAAAAACCGAGCCATCTTAGATCTACTTAACCCCAAAATGGGCAAAGCAAAACTACAAATATTTATAAGAAATCTCTTTTGTTGAATAGTTTTAAAAGTTATCTTCGAAATGATACAAAGAAAAAAATATGAAAAGAAGTGTGTAGGTAAAGTGACACAGTGGCCATTTAAGGGTTAAGCAAGTATGAAAAAGAAAAATTATAACTTTGTAAAGCATGTATAGTGCACTTTTGGTTTATATCTTTAGCTTTTGTGTGAGTTTTTTGTTTTTATATCATTTTATTTTTTGTTTCAGACTCCTTTGTGTTTTGGTAACTTTTTTTTCTTATCGTCTGCTTCCGCTTGTCTTGCTAAAGTTCTGAAAGAAAACTCTAGGTTAGAAACGAAGAAAATTAAAAAAAAAATTTAAATAAAAAAGTCAAAATTATGAATTTATTTTAAACAGTAGCAATCAGTTGCTTTCTAATTAAGTTTTAACTGCAAGTTCCCTACCAACTTACAACACTTCCCAATCACAGATGGGGTTTCCATAAAATCTCAACTACATGCAAAATTATTTTACATACAATTTTTCACTCAAATGCACTAAAAATAGTTAAAGAGTAGAGAAAGAAATTTAAATACAAAAAAGTTCACAGATAAACATCAGCCAAACGGGATACCGGCAAAAATTCGAAAGGACATTTCAAAAAAATAGAACAAGGACTCACTAGCCCTTAGCAGAGTGACGTGACTATTATCAATGGGCAACGAAAAACAAAAAAAAAAAAACAAAGAACCGTCGCAGCATCAATTGCATTTCAGAGGAAGAGCGTAAAACGCCGGCGACCGGATGCAAATTTTCGAGTTGGAAATCAGTATTTTTCGTTGTTTGCCGTTGTTGCACAGTTGACGACGATACTGTTGTTGTATTGTTTATTTTACCGTTGTGCATCCTACAGGCAATCGTTTAGCGGTTTGTTGCCTGTCCGAGGATGAGAAGCTATAATTGCACACATAATACTCCCACAGACCAGATGATAGATGTGCACAACCGAAAGATGACACAGACGGCAAAAGAGACAAGCAAACAACAGCCTATGCTATTACTAAAGATCTTTAGTGTGTTGACCAAGTGGCTGGCTAGAGGAATTTTAAGGAAAAGGAAGCTCTCCACGGTTGTAAAAAGGAAACAGTAAACAAGCGCTTGGTAACCGCGAACAAATCAAGAAACGAAAGCGGCATTGCTAAGAGGACGACACAGAAAATAAACGGAGAAGGTATAAGAATCCAAAAAAAAAAAAAAACTTAAGTAGTGAAGCATTTAATAAAACCTTAAACAGCCTCAAGGGTGTTTATGAGGAAAAAAAAAAAAATAAAATAAAATAAAAGTAAAATTAATGGCATGAAATAACGTTTGGAGTTTATCCAGAAGAAGATACTTTACAAGCGCTCACAAAAGCCTATGATGTGCATAATTGTAGTGGAGGCAAGTAGTAGTAGCATCGAGGTATGTAATTATAAAATATGTTTTTTGTTTAATCGTATATAATTTTTTATTTTTAGTATTGCTCTTTATTTCATGGTCGAGCCATCTACTCAATGATACATTCTGATCGAAAAAAATTAATTCTTATACCGAGTTACAGCTTTACGGCCGTTAATTATAAGCTTACATTTAAATTTCCCTTTTAACTCTTACGCGTTTCGATGCTTTCGTATCTTCTTCAGGAAGGAGTGATCTAATAATTTGTTCAAACTGCATTAAAATTCATCCAACTGCACGGTACAGTGAGGCGATGTCACCAAAGACAGGAACTTCAAATAACCCAGTGGCCAAGAATGGTCCACATAAGAAATAAAAAAGTAGGGAAAGTCCGTCCCTAAATTTGGAGCTTAAATTTATATAGGGTTTCCAAACTTTATTTTTATTTAATTTTATTATTTTAATATTAGAGTACACGGCATACTTTGTTGCTCATCACTTATTCCCACTCCTACTTCCACTAAAATCCCTACTACCATACCCACCCCTACTTCCGCTAACACTTTAATTTCTACTCTCAATTCTAGTCCCACTCATACTTCAACTCACATTCCCTACCTCTCTCACCTCATATTCCTCATATATAGAATATCTATTCCAAGTATGGAATACCTTCTTCACCTGACCGACCGATTGCAATATATTTGTTTTTATAAACCACTAAGGTATATGATGTAGATATATAATTGAGACCTTCTCCTGCTCTTCTCCAAAAAGTTATTAGAACAATACCTGAAGAAAATGGGGATGCACCGAAACGCGCTGGAATGGAAAATTTCAATTTTGCTTCATAATTACCAGCCGTAAGCCTCCAACTCAGTATTTCAAAGCTGAGATTTTGGTCCAATAAAAGTTATATAAATAAGTAACTAAATAATCTACTGCTAGATCGAAAATTAAAAACTTCATTCATTGATTTCGACAAATTGGCTTTGGTTGTTTGTTCTTTATCCTGTCTCTTTTTCTTTTCTTGTCACCTTTTTTGGAAATTTTATGAAAATTTTTTAAAAAAGAGTCAATGCAAAGATAAAAATATTTTATTTGATTAAACAACAGTCTGCAAAACGGTATCTAAGTGATCCCAAACAGCCCGAATAAACCCTGAAATCGTTTCTGATATCATTCTAAAGTACAGTTCTAAAACATACCAATCATTGTGAATTTAGAAGTCATTCGGAAATCATCGTGGCGTAATCCAGTAACAGTCTCATAACAATCTAGATACCACTATCAATCTAGGAATAATTACGAAATCATACTGAAAAAGAGTCCAAAAACAATCTAGAAACCGTCATCAATCTAGAAGTCATTTCGAAATCATCCTTACGTAATCCAGGAACATTTTCAAAATAGTCTGGAAATGGTCCTAAAATAATTCCAATTGCTACTACGGTAGAGGCCCCAAAAAGTAAGAATAATGAAGATTCCAGTATGGTGCCGCAAGTAGTTTCGAAGTAAACTCAAATCAAATATGTTTTCGAAAATAGTAGACGCATAGTTACGCGTTAGCTCAGTGAATAAGAGTACCCGACTGTAAAGTTGCGGAGCTCTATTAAAAGTCCACGGAGTGACAGTTACTTACACAACTAAATTTTTTAATTTTTTTTATAGAATTTTCTCCATTTTCAAGAAAATTATTCCCATAACCGAGGAAAAGAAACATCCATATTTGAAAAAATTACTTGTCTAGATTAAAGAAAGCGTTTCTATGACGCAAAATCAATCCCATTTTTTGATTGTTTTCAAGAATTTTTAGGATTTTTTTTTAGTTGGTCCAAAGGAGCACAATCGGAAAACCCCTTATTTTAACCATAAACGGAACTGAAGATTGTTCCGATGGTATCACAAAATAATAACGAAAGGATCTTCTTGACAATTTGTAATCGATTATTACTTTAAGGCAAGAGAAGTATCAAATTGTGCCAGAATACATATGTATAGGAAGTTTAGTTTTAGCTGATGTTGTTACTGTTGCGATAAGGTTACTCCCCGAAGGCTTTGGGGAGTGTTATCGATGTGATGGTCCTTTGCCGGATACAGATGCGGTACACTCCGCTAAAACAGCACCATTAAGGTGCTAGCCCGAACATCTCGGGACGAATTCATATGAACGATTCATATGGCCACATTAAACCCGCCCTCCCCACCCCCAAGTTCCATGAGGAGCTTGAGGTCGCCAGAGCCTCGTCTGTTAGGAAACAGGATTCGCCACTGATAGGTGAAGTTGACAATTGAGTTTGGAGAAGCTATATATTGCGTTGGCAACCTGAAAGGGTTGCGCTACACAGCCTCTTGAATCTGGTATTTTAGTCGCCTATTGCGAATGGCATACCAACCGCGGGTATATTCTGACCCTAACCCGCTGGGGTAGCTGATTTTTGCTTTTATACCTAGGCGCCCATTAAAATAAGAAAATTGCACATTCATTTGAAATGATAAATAGAAATAAACAGCAAATTGGACTAGATGAGCCTTAATACTACAGACAAATTTATTTTTGAGTGAGGTCTTTATTGACCGCCCACTTCAATCTAAGTTGTGACGGTCATGCTAGCATTAGACAGACTCCACATCAGACCAAAAAAAAAACTTACACAGCAGCGGCAATTGACCGCAGTTTTGTAAAAATTAAAAGAAAAAAATTTAATGAAGTGAGAATCACGAGAAAAGAAGAGGCACTAAAAGTGAAAAGTGAGAAGCAGCGCACAAACAAGGCGATATAATATTTGCAAGAACGACTTATAGCCTATTCATATTAAAACATTCATATTAAAGTTCATTCGACAACGGCGAAATGAGCAGAGGGGCGTGGGCCAAGTGGATAATAAGAATATATATTTTTGGCACGAGACGAAACAAACATACAAAAAGAAGCGCAAAGTGACATAAATCATTAAATGAACAGCAGATGGGCGACCGTCTCAATATATGAACAAATAGTATTATTCCGCGCCGGAGCTAGCGAAAGCATGAGGTAGAAGGATGAAGGATAACATGAATTGTAAATTATGGCGATGATGATTGCTGCGCGAATATATTTATGCAGTAGTGTGTAAGATGAAGCTAATGATTATACCATAACCACAAAAACAAAAATGAACAAAAGCAAAAAGGAAAGGAAACGGAAAAGGCCACAAAACATGAAGCGTGAAAATGTGGAAAGGGACAACGGGCGCGCGCTCGGAAGGAAGTTGGCACACTGAATAGGCCTGACAAGTGGTTCGCGACATGGCTTAAGTTGATTGCCAAAAGTATAACAAAAAAAAAAGAGAAAATGCTCTCCCACCCACCCCTATATGCTGCTCGCGGCTCAAATATTTATGTTTGCGCTTCGATAGAAATTTTAAGTAGATGATTAACGTATTTACAAGAAAATAAGTATGTGTAATAATGGATTTAAAAGCGATAATTTTTTGCATGAAATTGTAGGAAATTTTATGTGTTTTGAAAATTTATGAGAGGTAGGCAGAAATAAATGAGCAGAAAGATTTGTGAAATTGCAGTAATTCATAAATTTGTTTTATTTATGTATTATCTTATAACTTTAAATGAGCAATTCTTGTTTGTTTACATATCCCAGTTTGATCTCAAGACCCTAGCCAGAACGGGATAAAAAGTATCATATGTCTGTCTCCTGCTTCTAAGCTATCCCTCCACCAATTTTCAGCCAAATCTATTCATCCGTTCTTGAGATAGTGTAACTAACACAACTTTCTTTTATATATATACATCATATTAGGAACTTAAAAAATAACATAGGAACAGACAAAGCGACTTTGTTTCATATTATGTAGTAATAGTGATACATGCAAAAATACCAAAAAATAAAACTTTTGTTTAAGAATTTTAAGGAAATGTTCAATATTTTTAACGAAAGAGTATTTTTCGAGAGATGTTTGCATTCTTAACAATTTATGTTGCATAAATATTTATGTACATACATATGTCAAGCTGATATGTTATGAAAATACATACATAGATATGTACATCCATACATGCCTCTAAACCTACGCCCCAAGTTAAATAACGCAGCGAATGCTATGTACATATGTACGTATGTGTCGCATTGCCTCACTCAAAAGCATTAGCGCGCACGGTTGACAGCGAACAACCACATGCACGAATTTTTTGGTAAAAATGTTACTTTTGTTTAGACAATTTGGCTGATATAAGAAAGGAATCAAGCATTTTTTTTTTTTTTTTGATGCAGATCGAAGGTAAATATTTCAAATTTTACTGACAAATGGAATTTTTTAAATCCATCCATCCGTTTATGAGTTATTAAAAATTTTATGATTTTTTACTACACTTTGGCAATTTTCCACGCCACTATAATATATACCCTCAAATTATATTGACCGTACCATCTCACGTAGCTAAGCTTTCAAATGCAAAAAACCGTTTTAAAATCGGATCATTCTGTGTGAAGTTGTGTACGTACATGGCATTTAGCGACTTTATTTTAAAAGATTTAAGATAAGAAGATAGATAGATATACCACCGATCTCCGTGATTTTTTCACACAACAATATATACTATATACGTAAGCAATTGGTGAAATTTGAAGATTATAGCTGTTGAAATGGGGTAGAAATTGCGAAAAGTTTCTTATCTGAACAATCGGTTGTATGAGATATATACTATATTGACCACCGATCCTATGATTTTTTTAGACAATATATGCTATATACATAGCATTTGGTGAAATTTGAAGCTTCTAGCTGTTAAAATTGGGTAGAAATTGCGAGAAGTTTCTTATGTGAACAATCGGTTGTATGAGATATATACTATATTGACCACCGATCTCTATGATTTTTTCAGACAACAATGTATGCTATATACGTAAGCGTTTGGTGAAATTTTAAACTTCTAGCTGTTAAAATGGGGCTGAAATTGTGAAAATATATATATATATACTATATATACCACCATATATATACTATATACGTAATCATTCGCTGAAATTTGAAGCCTCTAGCTCTTAAAATAGGGCAGTAATTACGAAAAGTTTCTTATCTGAACAATCGGTTGTGGGGGTATATACTATATATGCGACCGATCTCATCCATTTTTTCAGACAACAATATGTGCAATATACCAAATTATATGGTGAAGCTTGAAGCTTCAATCTGGTAAATTGACGAAGATATGACAAAAATCGTCTTTCTCTGAAAAATCGGTTGTATGGAGGATATATGCTATAGTGGTCCGATCCGGTCGGTTCCGACAAATGTCTAATCGGACACCTAAATACACCCGCTCACCAAATTTTATCAAGATATCTCAAAAATTGAGGGACTAACTTGCATACAAACAGACAGACGGGCATGGCTAAATCAACTCAGCTCTTCATCCTGATTAATGGTGGGTCTATCTATTTTCCTTTAAAGACTTACAATTTTGAGATTCGTGCGAAAGTTAATATACCATTTCATTTTCATGAAAGGTATAAAAATTTAGGTGATTTCGAGAGATACATATGTACATGAAAAAAAAAAAAAAAAATGTTGGCAGGAGCTAAAAAAAAAATTAAAAGCAGCATTTTTCCAAAAATTTATAAAGGAATAGAAATAAACATCAGGATTTCCACTTTTGAAAAAAATTTAAATGAGAAGATATGAAAAATATAATATTAAAAAATATTTGAGCTAAAATTTTATAAAAAAAATACCTTCAATTTTTTTAACAAAAAGCGTTCAACGTGTGCGTTTTTCTATAATTTTCCAACTGCCAAAAGATTTAAAAGGTAGCTTTAAGTTTATTTAAATGTATTTTAAAATTTGTATTATTGGAAAAAATATACATTTTTAAAAAACAAAGTAAAACTTTATGTTTGTTTTTTAAATATTAGTTATTCAGGAAAAGCTACTGAAATATTTGAAACAAAAAATTAATAAATTAATAAATAAATAAGATAAGAAACGAACATTTAATTTTTGGAAAATAATGTATACTAGGATTAAAAAAAATGTTTTTTTCAAACAAGGAAATGGTAAAAAAAATGTTATATTATTTTCTCGAGCATTGTTACTAAAATATTTAAAACTAAAAACAAATTAGTAAGTTTTTAATTTTTCAGCTTTTACTAAAAATTCTAAAACGGTTAAAAATTCTTTACAAAAGATTTTAATTTTAATAATTTAATATTTAATACAAAAATATATAAAACATTGCACATTTTAGTTTTTCTTACAAATTTAAGAAATTGACAAAAATTCTTTAAAAAATATTATAAATTTGTGTTTTCGGAAAAAAACTTAAAATAGTTTCGTGAAAAAATTATGTTGTTGCTGTGTTAACAGTGCTTCGCCCTATTCAATAGGCATGACCACTCACAAATTGTCATCAAAGTCCTCTAACGGGAGTCCAATTTAAAAGATGGTTGGTGTCATGTGGAGTTATGTTCAAAAGTTTTATTAGGAATGACTTAAAACTACAGATAAAATAAGGAAGTCAAAACACTTAATTTAAATATTAAATTGAAAAAGTATCTAAAATTGATTTTCAAAAAAGGTTGTTCTCCAAAGAATGGTTTCGCAAAAAACTAAAAATAAAAAAATACTTTACATTATTGCTAAAACTTAAAAAAAAATAAAAAAACAATAAAAAAAAAAAAAAAAAGTTACAAACAATTAACACAAAAAAAAAAATCAACTAAAAAAAGTAGAAAGCCAAACAAATAAAAAAAGCAAAGAAAGATTTAAATTATGAAAAATACTTAAAAAACCTACATATTAAAGAAGTTAAAAAACATATACAGTAGAATCGCGAAAAAGTTAACGCTCGAGAAAGTTAAACGCTCTGCTAAGTTGACCGAGCTTGAACGTCCACGTAGCGTTCTAAAAAGTTAACTATTGGTTAACTTTTCTGAGCTTTTTTAAATTCAAAAGTTTGTTTGGCAATAAAAACAAGTGCGGGTATTCCCCTATTTCTGTGTTATTGTCAACGGTGGATGGCTGACGTCAGCATTGAAGACATTGAAAATTGGGACGACGTTCAAATTACGGAAGATGACGACGATTGCAAAGTGTCCGATAATAACGAAGAAGCAGATATCGAGCAAGATATGCAACAACATAAAGTGAGTTTTTCGGATGCACCAATAACTTTTTAAAAACTAAATCTAAGTTTATGCTCTGTAATGATTTAAACTAAGTCATTTAAATATATTCAATGTGTTATATCTCAAAAACTATGTTTATTACTGCATGCTTTCAAATTTGAAAACCGCTTGGAAAAGTTAACATTTCGGAAAAGTATACATATACGTTGAACTGGCCGGTTGTAAGGCTAATGAGCCCATAGTGTTTCCTAAAAATATAAATTTTCTACAGATACAAAAATTTGGAATTCAAACAGATACACGAAGATGCAACTAAAAAAATTGGTTTTCCTTACATAACTTTCCGCATTTTTGAAGAGAATAATACTTTAAACAACTCAAAATCCATATAAAATTGAAAACATGTTAAGCAAACTTTTATTATTTTTTTGTTTTATTTATTGTAATTTAAAAACAAAAAAAATATTTATTCGGACAGTAAAATATATAAAAAATTTTCAAAATCCGACATTTTTAAAACATTTTTGAAATCAAATTGTTTTTTTTTTTAATTATGGCCATGCTTGGAAACACAATTTACATATATTTTTCCACACACATTGATTCTTCATATAAAAAGTATTCATCATTTAATATAACGGTTCAGTGAACTATGATTACACAATTTTGGGAGGAGTTTTTGAATAAAAAAACACGAAATCTACTCTCTTATATGCTTTGTTTGCCAAGAAATACATAAAAATATATTACAGTAACAATATATTACTGTAAAAGAAAACTGCTGCTATGGGGACGTTAGAACTATGCATGGAGGGTCAAATAATATTTGATTTCTTTTTTGTATTTGTTTTGAACAGGGATGCACCTTAACGTTAAGCTAATCGTTTATCAAAAAATTTCCACCGTTTCCGTTGAAACACTTCGAAATATTATCGATAAAGAAATTATCAAGATAAATTGTATCTCGTTTTTAACCGAAACGAAAAGCTTTCGTTAACGTTAAAAACGTTAACAAAAACGTGATACTTTATGTTTGAATTGTGCTGGCAATGCTATAGCCATGGTGAAGCCGTAAGGTGGCAACAACGAGCGCACATACACACACAAACTCTATGTAATTTGTTTGTGTAATTCGTTGGTGGTAATGTCAAAAATACTCTGAGAAATGTTTGTACTGTCAAAATTCATGAGAAAAGTTGCAATCAGCTTGGCTAATGCTTTCAACTTTAATGACTGCGCCATCAATCAGCTTTGCCAGCATAGTTTGAAATTAATAATCAACATAAACGATTTGATTTCGTTTTGATATGGCAGAAAACGAAACGAAATCATTTCGTTAATTTGACGATCTTAACGTTAAAAAACGAAACGAAATGACTTCGTTTCGTTTATTAACGTTGATTATCGTAACGAAATGATATCGTTTCGTTGGTTAAGCATGCCTGGTTTTGAAAGTGGATGAATGCTACAATAAAAAATAAAAAAAGGCAACATATTTTATCATTTATTGTTGTAATTTTTTGAGTTCGTCTGCTTTTTTACTTTCCATTTTTCCTTCATTATTTATAATAAATTACACAAAAATCAAAGAGCTTGAGGGCGATAGGATGCAATGATATGGACCTACATACGCCATATGCATACATAAAACAACACATACATATCCATCATACAACATACATACATACATATATGAGTGCTAACCACCCTGCAAGATGAATTGCTGTTATTCGAAAAACATCATGCAGAAGACATTCAACTGAAAGATGGCAAATTTTGTGAAGCCTACAAACAGGCGCTAGACCCCATACAAACAAAAGAAATAACATAACTGTAGCAGCAATAATAAACAAGTGTGGTAGAAGATGTGAAGCAAAAGATGAGCAAGAAGCAAGGTAATACATTTGATAAGCGCGCTTAAGAAACAAAAACACAGTGAGTGGGCAGCAAAAGCGCGCGGGAAGGTGGTGTAAATATGATAGCTTTTGGTAAACAGCTCCGCATCATTTGTCTCAAAAGCTAAAGTGGTAGCTGGTTAACTGAGTGCTTCTTGCTGCTGCTTTGTTTTTATTATATTTTTGTGCTGTGAGTTTTTTTTTTTTCTTTTTCTGCTTTTGTGGTCGTTGCCTCGCCTGTGTGTTAAGTCTTAATCCAGCAACAAATAAGAAATGGAGTTGCTGAGTTTTTGTTTTTATTAATATTTTTCTGTGTCATTTCATCGCGCTCCTGTTGCTTTACTACAACAAATCTACGCTGTTGTTAACAACCCAAAGGGACAAATCTCTTGTATTCCAGCTCGTCTAACAATCAACACAACAAGTATGGCATACTTAAGCTATTCTCATTTATTTATTTCATTCTTCATTTCATTCAACAAGAAAAAGATAGAAAAGTGTGTCTATGCGAGACGACATATGAGTAGATAGAAAGCAGTATAATACGATACTTTATCTTTAGATTCGTCACACAAGTAAACGACTTAGACTCATTCATTTATTCATTCAAGTTGTCATTTGCAGGTATTAGATTCTTAATAAGTTGTATTGTTGTATTATATTACAAAAGAAGAACATGAGAAACAGCAGCAGCCAGACACCACACGTAGTGCTGCAGTAAAATAGAATTTTGAGTTTAGTACAAATGAAGCAATAAGAATATCAAGAATTAATCTAAAAGTAAGAAAAGTTTTAAACGACAGCGCAATAAAGCAGCAATTGAAAAGGATTTATTTAGCATGAATAGTTGCCCATATTTAGTAATTTTGCAACAATAAAAAGGAATGTATATTGCACAAGTCAAGACAGTAGGTTTTCAGTTGATGCGGTTGCTTTTGGCAGCCGAACAAAATAAAAGCGAAATTTGTTATCCAAATAAGATCAAAGATAAGAAAATGCTTACCAAAAATATTTGTTTGAGAAAATAGATAATAATAAATTTAGGTTTCGAAAATTAGAGAGCTGAATTTAATTTATACACTTTTTTATTGAAGGCCCAAATGAAATAAACACGAAGTGTAGTTGATTTACGCCTCACACAATAACACATTTTTCCGCTACAACTCTCTCTCTTCCTTTTCTTCGCTGCTCCGTCTCTCGATATTTCTCCTTGCTTTTTTTTAATTCTTTTCAGGCCTTTTTCTCCCTTCCTCTCTTGCCCTGTGGCAGGTTTGTAAAATAAAAGCGAAGTTTGTTTCGAAAATATCTCAACTATTGGAAAAGCTTGACTTTTTTTAACATATACTTTTGATCCATTGAATAAAAACCAAGATAAACGATTTTAGTTTCAAAAACCATAGGACACGATTTAATTCATAGACATATTGATTTAGAGCTCAAACTGAATAAGAAAGAAGTGTAGTTGATTTACAATTCATACAACTATAGACCTTTTCCTTGCAATCCCACTTTCTTTCTTCCTATCTCTCAGTTTTCCTTGCTGCTCCATCTCGCTTTCCTCATCACTGCGTCTCAATTTTTCCTACCTTCTCTTCTCTTTCTCTGTTCCCACTTCTCTCCCTAGATCCCTCAGCATCTTCCTCACGCGCTCTCTATTTTAATACAACGCTATGTCGCCACTTACACAACTGTAAGAATTTCCGTTACAACTCTCTCTCTCCAGCTACCTATCTTTTCACTTTCTTCTTTTTTCCTTTTTGCTCCTTCTCCTTTTCTTTTTCCTCTGATTTTGATTTTTAATGACACAGAATTTCTAAGCATTTACGTGGTTTAGTCTTGATTTCGATATCCCTTAAAGTTCAATTACATAATATATTCAGAAATTGCAGAAAGCAGGTCAATGAGTACCCCAAGAAACGAAAGCCAGCAAAAAGTAAAAATATAAAGAGCAAGTAAGGAAGGCTAAGTTCGGGTGTAACCGAACATTACATACTCAGTTGAGAGCTATGGAGACAAAATAAGGGAAAATCACCATGTAGGAAAATGAACCTAGGGTAACCCTGGAATGTGTTGTTTGTACGAGATGGGTATCAAATGAAAGGTGTTAATGAGTATTTTAAAAGGGCGTGGGCTTAGTTTTATAGGTGGTCGCCTTTTCGAGATATCGCCATAAAGGTGGACCAGGGGTGACTCTAGAATTTGTTTGTACGATATGGGTATCAAATGAAAGGTGTTAATGAGTATTTTAAAAGGGCGTGGGCTTAGTTTTATAGGTGGTCGCCTTTTCGAGATATCGCCATAAAGGTGGACCAGGGGTGACTCTAGAATTTGTTTGTACGATATGGGTATCAAAAGAAAGGTGTTAATGAGTTTTTTAAAAGGGCGTTGGCCTCAGTTCTATAGGTGGACGCCTTTTCAAGATATCGCCATAAAGGTGGACCAGGGGTCACACTAGAATTTGTTTGTACGATATGGGGATCAAATGAAAGGTGTTAATGAGTATTTTAAAATGGAGTGGGCCTTAGCTCTATAGGTGGACGCCTTTTCGGGATATCGTTATAAAGGTGGACCAGGGGTGACTCTAGAATGCGTTTGCACAATATGGGTGTCAAACGAAAGGTGTTAATGAGTGTTTTAAAAGCGAGCGGGCCTTAGTTCTATGGGTGGACCCCTTTTCGAGATATTGCCATAAAGGTGGACCAGGGGTGACTCTAGAATTTGTTTGTACGATATGGGTATCAAATGAAAGATGTTAATAAGTATTCTATGGGTGGACGCCTTTTCGAGATATCGCCATAAAGGTGGACCAGGGGTGACTCTAGAATTTGTTTGTACGATGTGGGTATCAAATTAAAGGTGTTAATGAGCATTTTAAAAGGGAGTGGGCCTTAGTTTTATGGGTGGACGCCTTTTCGAGATATCGCCATAAAGGTGCACCAGGGATGACTCTAGAATGCGTTTATACAATATGGGTATCAAACGAAAGGTGTTAATGAGTATTTTAAAAGGGAATGGGCCTTAGTTCTATGGGTGGACGCCTTTTCGAAATATCGGTATAAAGGTGGACCAGGGGTGACTCTAGAATTTGTTTGTACGATATGGGTGTCAAATTAAAGGTATTAATAAGAATTTTAAAAGGGAGTTGTGGTAGTTGTATATGTGAAAGCGTTTTCGAAATTTCGACCAAAATGTGCACCAGGGTGACCCAGAACATCATCTGTCGGGTACCGCTAATTTATTTATATATGTAATACCACGAACAGTATTCCTGCCATGATTACAAGGGCTTTGGATTTCGCCCTGCAGAACTTTTTCATTTTCTTCTACTTAATATGGTAGGTGCCACATCCATTTTGCAAAGTTTTTTTCTAAAGTTATATTTTGCGTCAATAAACCAATACAATTACCACGTTTCATCCCTTTTTTCGTATTTGGTATAGAATTATGGCATTTTTTTCGTAATTTTCGAAATCGAAAAAGTGGGCGTGGTCATAGTCGGATTTCGGCCATTTTTTATACCAATATAAAATGTGTTCAGATAATTATGTGAACTGAGTTTAGTAAAGATATATCGATTTTTGCTCAAGTTATCTTTTTAACGGCCGAGCGGAAGGACAGGCGATCTACTGTGTATAAAAACTAGGCGTGGCTTCAACCGATTTCGCCCTTTTCCACAGAAAACAGTTATCGTCCTAGAATCTAAGCGCCTACCAAATTTCACAAGGATTGGTAAATATTTGTTCGACTTATGGCATTAAATGTATCCTAGACAAATCAAATGAAAAAGGGCGGAGCCACGCCCATTTTCAAATTTTCTTTTGTTTTTGTATTTGTTTGCACCATATCATTACTGGAGTTGAATGTTGACATAATTTACTTATATACTGTAAAGATATTAAATTTTTTGTAAAAATTTCACTTAAAAAAAAAAATTTTTTTAAGTGGGCGTGGTCGTTCTCCGATTTTGCTAATTTTTATCAAGCATACATATAGTAATAAATGTAACAAGTTTCATCATGATATCTTCAACGACTGCCAAATTACAGCTTGCAAAACTTCTAAATTACCTTCTTTTAAAAGTGGGCGGTGCCACGCCCATTGTCCAAAATTTTATTTATTTTCTATTCTGCGTCATAAGTTCAACCCACCTACCAAGCTTCATCGCTTTATCCGTCTTTGGTAATGAATTATCGCACTTTTTTGATTTTTCGAAATTTTCGATATCGAAAAAGTGGGCGTGGTTATAGTCCGATATTGTTCATTTTAAATAGCGATCTGAGATGAGTACCCAGGAACCTACATACAAAATTTCGTCAAGATACCTCAAAATTTACTCAAGTTATCGTGTTAACGGACGGACGGACGGACATGGCTCAATCAAATTTTTTTTTGATACTGATGATTTTGATATATGGAAGTCTATATCTATCTCGATTCCTTTATACCTGTACAACCAACCGTTATCCAATCAAAGTTAATATACTCTGTGAGCTCTGCTCAACTGAGTATAAAAATATGTTAAAAAATGATATTTCGCATATATTGCCCACCACGCATATTTTCCACAACATTGATATTTAAGTCACTGAAGCATAAGAAAGTAATCTTATGAATAATAGATTATTTATGAAATGAGGTGGAATGTTGACTCTCTAACAAAATCATATACTTGTTTCATTGTTTTCTAACTTTTTTTTTTCCAAACAGACACAAATGAATATTTATGAGAAAAAATAATAATAACATCGTGCCGTATAAGTAATGTGATACATGCTTACAGAAAGATAACAATGAATAGATAATAAAGGATTGTACAATTTTTTTTCTGATATGAGGCCAAAACAACAAGTGACCGATTTATGCATAAGCAACGCACAAGTGGAAAAAGTATTAAAGTTGCATAAAAAAAAGAAAGTCTAAAGTATTTAAATTGTAAAAAAAACCATGTAGGGATGAAGAACTAACACCGAAAGCAAGAAAAGGATATTCATAAATAATAAATAAGTAGAATATAAAAAGCAGCAAACGGCAAACAACGAAGTTGATAGTAGTGTGGATGTAAATATATCATATACTTATATGTTTTTTCTTGACGTGAGTGAGGGACCCAGCGAAGCTGAAAGTGTTTGTTCTACAATGGGGTTATATATACATAAGGATAAATGTAAATAAAGCGAGTATAAATTATGCAATAATTTTGTAGATTAAAGGCGAAAAGTATGCAAATTGAATTTCTAATCCAACGCACGAAAAGACAAACAAAATTACGAAGATATGAGTTTATCGTGGGGATCTGCGAATCAACCAAACCTTTAAGCGAATTTTAATTATAGTCATATCTTTAACCTGCTTTGGTTTCACTTTTCCACTAATTTACATATATAACAATGTAATCTTTTTCATTTTGTTTCTATATATTTTTAATATAAAAGAGTTTGAGAAAATGCTGAGTAAACAGGCCATTTTATATATCTTTTTTAAAAAAGTACAACGCGACATTTTATCCTCGCAACAGAATGCTAAAAATACTTTTTTTTGCACATACACTGAAACAAGAAGAGAAAATAAAAATATATATATGTATATTAAGCAACATATTTGCATGTGAAAATAAACACGATAAAAGTCAGTTAACGTGAGAGCTTCAGACAATAATGACAACAACAAAGCCGAGTAACTGTTAAAGTGGAAATATAAAAAAATAAAACAATAAAAACAAAACAATGAAAAATATGGTTGCACGAGTTATAAGGAAGAACAAGTGAGAATTAAGATGAACAAAACAAAAGAAGAAAAAAAGGTTAAAGCAAGAGCATTTTAAGTATAAGTAACATAGCAACCGCACCAAAAGGCATATAAATCTCAACAAAAGAAAAAACACAAATTAGAAAGAGATTCCGTTTAAGAAATAAAGCAAATGAGGCACAAATAAAAAAGTAATAATTTTTCAGAAAAAAAAAATGTGATTATAGAGAGTATAAGTAAAACAGAAAAGCAGGAAAGTGAATAGGTCCTTTATGAGGCCAAAACAAGGAACAACTTAAAACAAGTAAGGAAGGCTAAGTTCCGGTGTAACCGAACATTACATACTCAGCTGAGGGCTTTGGAGACAAAATAAGGGAAAATCACCATGTAGGAGAATGAACCTAGGGTAACCCTGGAATGTGTTTGTATGACATGGGTATCAAATGGAAGGTATTAATGAGTATTTTAGAAGGGAGTGGGGCATAACTCTATAGGTGGACGCCATTTCGGGATATCGCCATAAAGGTGGACCAGGAGTGACTCTAAAATGTGTTTGTACGATATGGGTATCAAATGAAAGGTTGTAGTGAATATTTTAAAAGGAGTGATCCTTAGTTCTATAGGTGGACGCCTTTTCGAGATATCGCCATAAAGGTGGACCAGGGTTGACTCTAGAATGTGCTTGTACGATATGGGTATCAAATTAAAGGAATTAATGAGGGTTTTAAAAGGGAGTGACCCTTAGTTGTATATGTGAAGGCGTTTTCGAGATATCGACCAAAATGTGGACCAGGGTGACCCAGAATATCATCTGTCGGGCACCGCTAATTTATTTATATATGTAATATCACGAACAGTATTCCTGCCAAGATTCCAAAGGCTTTTGATTTCGCCCTGCAGAACTTTTTCATTTTCGTATGATTTCTAATAATCGGGGATTGCCCATATTGCTTTTTTTAAATGTATGAAAACATTTATTTGAAGCAATTTTTTTTTAATTTTTATAATTTATTTAATAATTTGGGAAAAATTTAAACAACGTAACATCAGGACGGACAAGGCGACAGCTGTTTCGATTATACCTTGTAAATCTCTTCAAAGCCTTTTCTCCCGGGAGTGGGAGTCGAACTCGCACCCCTACGATAGTTGAAATGGTTGTAAACGCATTCAGCTACGTCATGCCTGTTGTGAAGTCTTTCCCAATTGCCTTCTTTTTGCATATTTTAATCTTTTACACATTGCATACTTCGTATGCAATTATGTGTTAAAGCTATGCTTGGTACGGCGGTTTTCAAAGAAACTTTGGTTTTGTTGCTGTTTTCGTTCTATTTATAGAACTACAACGAATTAACCAATTTTGTCTGTTTGTATGATTTTTAATAATCGGGGATTGCCCATATTGCTTTTTTTAAATGTATGAAAACATTTATTTGAAGCAATTTTTTTTAATTTTTATAATTTATTTAATAATTTGGGAAAAATTTAAACAACGTAACATCAGGACGGACAAGGCGACAGCTGTTTCGATTATACCTTGTAAATCTCTTCAAAGCCTTTTCTCCCGGGAGTGGGAGTCGAACTCGCACCCCTACGATAGTTGAAATGGTTGTAAACGCATTCAGCTACGTCATGCCTGTTGTGAAGTCTTTCCCAATTGCCTTCTTTTTGCATATTTTAATCTTTTACACATTGCATACTTCGTATGCAATTATGTGTTAAAGCTATGCTTGGTACGGCGGTTTTCAAAGAAACTTTGGTTTTGTTGCTGTTTTCGTTCTATTTATAGAACTACAACGAATTAACCAATTTTGTCTGTTTGTATGATTTTTAATAATCGGGGATTGCCCATATTGCTTTTTTTAAATGTATGAAAACATTTATTTGAAGCAATTTTTTTTAATTTTTATAATTTATTTAATAATTTGGGAAAAATTTAAACAACGTAACATCAGGACGGACAAGGCGACAGCTGTTTCGATTATACCTTGTAAATCTCTTCAAAGCCTTTTCTCCCGGGAGTGGGAGTCGAACTCGCACCCCTACGATAGTTGAAATGGTTGTAAACGCATTCAGCTACGTCATGCCTGTTGTGAAGTCTTTCCCAATTGCCTTCTTTTTGCATATTTTAATCTTTTACACATTGCATACTTCGTATGCAATTATGTGTTAAAGCTATGCTTGGTACGGCGGTTTTCAAAGAAACTTTGGTTTTGTTGCTGTTTTCGTTCTATTTATAGAACTACAACGAATTAACCAATTTTGTCTGTTTGTATGATTTTTAATAATCGGGGATTGCCCATATTGCTTTTTTTAAATGTATGAAAACATTTATTTGAAGCAATTTTTTTTAATTTTTATAATTTATTTAATAATTTGGGAAAAATTTAAACAACGTAACATCAGGACGGACAAGGCGACAGCTGTTTCGATTATACCTTGTAAATCTCTTCAAAGCCTTTTCTCCCGGGAGTGGGAGTCGAACTCGCACCCCTACGATAGTTGAAATGGTTGTAAACGCATTCAGCTACGTCATGCCTGTTGTGAAGTCTTTCCCAATTGCCTTCTTTTTGCATATTTTAATCTTTTACACATTGCATACTTCGTATGCAATTATGTGTTAAAGCTATGCTTGGTACGGCGGTTTTCAAAGAAACTTTGGTTTTGTTGCTGTTTTCGTTCTATTTATAGAACTACAACGAATTAACCAATTTTGTCTGTTTGTATGATTTTTAATAATCGGGGATTGCCCATATTGCTTTTTTTAAATGTATGAAAACATTTATTTGAAGCAATTTTTTTTAATTTTTATAATTTATTTAATAATTTGGGAAAAATTTAAACAACGTAACATCAGGACGGACAAGGCGACAGCTGTTTCGATTATACCTTGTAAATCTCTTCAAAGCCTTTTCTCCCGGGAGTGGGAGTCGAACTCGCACCCCTACGATAGTTGAAATGGTTGTAAACGCATTCAGCTACGTCATGCCTGTTGTGAAGTCTTTCCCAATTGCCTTCTTTTTGCATATTTTAATCTTTTACACATTGCATACTTCGTATGCAATTATGTGTTAAAGCTATGCTTGTGGCTTTGAAGAGATTTACAAGGTATAATCGAAACAGCTGTCGCCTTGTCCGTCCTGATGTTACGTTGTTTAAATTTTTCCCAAATTATTAAATAAACTTTTTCATTTTCTTCTACTTAATATGGTAAGTGTCACACCCATTTTGCAAAGTTTTTTTCTAAAGTTATATTTTGCGTCAATAAACCAATCAAATTACCTTACCATGTTTCATCCCTTTTTTCGTATTTGGTATAGAATTATGGCATTTTTTAATTTTTCGTAATTTTCGATATCGAAAAAGTGGGCGTGGTCATAATCGGATTTCGTTCATTTTTCATACCAAGATAAGGTGAGTTCAAGTAAGCACGTGAACTAAGTTCATTAAAGATATGTCGATTTTTGCTCAAGTTATCGTGTTAACGGGCATGCGGAAGGACAGACGGACGACTGTGTATAAAAACTGTAAGTGGCATCAACCGATTTCACCCATTTTCACAGAAAACAGTAGAGCTACAAAGTCACGTATGCACAAGGTTCGAACCAAAATTCATAAAAAACTTTTTATAAGCAAATTTAAAATACGGGAGAACATGAAAACATAGCAACAGAAAGCATTTCAAGAAAACATAATAAACTATCAAGGGAACATCGATTAGAATGCATTATTCGAAGCACTCGACCAACTATACGCAAAAAGAACAAAAAAACAAGTGATAAATTCGAGCAGAGAACAAACAATCAAACTACAACTGGCAAACAAACTAGAATCACTGACTTCTACCCGTACAAAATCGCTCTCAACCATAATCCACCTTCTGAATGAGCACAGTTCATGCATACGCACAAACTTACTACCTGCTACATGACTCTAAAACAGAATGATCAGGAATATAGGCTTAAAATTAAGCACAACCACGACATAACGAAATAAGAACGCAGAGGATAGCACATACCCGAAACTTGTTTTTTATCCACGGTTTGATTGCGAACCATTCGAACGGCTATACGAAAAAAGAACAAGCGACAGATGGTAAACCAATTAGAATCACTGACTTCTAAAAAATAAAAAAATTAAAAATCACTGACTTCTACCCGTGAAAAAAATCACCTTCAAGCATAAACCAAATACTAGCTGAATGAGCGTGTTTCGTACATATACACGAACTTACTACCTGCTACATACAATTAAGCACAACCACGGTAGAACGAAAAAAGGATTGGTCAGAGGCTAAACTTAATTTGGTTGTAAACTTTGGTTGCGAATCACTTAAATGACTATACGAAAAAAGAACAAGAACACATGTAAAAAATTTGAGCAAAAAACAAGGAATCAAACTACAAGATGACAAGCTAACTAGAATTGTTGACGTCTACCCGTCTTAAAAATAGTCTTGAACTAAAGACCAAATACCAACTGAACGAGTACTAACATTTCAAGTATACACACGAACTAACCACCTCCTTCATGCCCTTAAAAAAGAATAAAATAGAGAACGGGTATAAAAGCTTTCAAATTGAGACGGCAGGAAAAAAGGGAGTTAAGGATTGCACAAAGCCAAAACTTGTTTGGATTGAAGCCAAAATTTACAAAGTATGTAGGAAAATTGTGCTAACATAAATCGGACAAAACAATAGGTTGATTGGTTCTTCACAGTCACTACTAATCGAAGTTCTAACCAGGTCCCTGGCAAATGCTAGGATGTCCAAATAGCTAGAGCTAACTACAATAACTGGTTCTAAAGCCGACTATCTATGCAAGGAGAGACTTAACTATCATTCAAAAGATTTGGTAATTAGAAGTTCTTCGCCATAGTACCAAGTACTCGCGAAGGTTGATGTGTAAACTTCCATACACCCCTTTCTCTCCTTCTCCTTCAGTTTGCGGCGCATTAAATTTCACGCCACATTTGGTTTTACCCTTTACATTTATTTCTGGGTTTCTTCTCGTCCACCTTCTTAAACACTCTCCATGATCTTTTCTAATACGAACATATGTATATATGTAAATCAAAAGCTTTCACATACTTAATACCCCTTTCACAAAACCTCAAAACTAACCAGTAACACGTTTTTCATGAAAACGACGCTATTGCCAGATATGGCGAGTTAGTGGTTGATCTTTTTGTATGCGAAAAGCGTATTGCATAAATTAAGGCGCAAAAGTACTGTTAGTAAGCTGGAATTATAAACAGTAAACCACAACGGGAGAAGTGACAATGATGATAATGACGAAATGTCAAAGTAAAACTGTAAATGATGGCATGGTAGAAAATGAAAATGGACATTACAATAGGCACAAATAACGGTCACTGAGTTCAGGTAAATTATGTAGAAGCACAGAAATGTCATGTTTGAACTTAGTTTCTTAACGTGGAAAGGAAAAAATAAATTATAGACATAGAAAAAAAAATGGATAGAAATAAATGATAATGGCTATGATGTTGGGGTAAAGGAATAAAAAAAAAATAAATGTAAGGCGCGATAACCTCCGAAGAGATCTGAGGCCGAGCTTCTCTTCCAATTTGCGTCGTGCTCCTCTTGATTTTCCCTACAAATTGGCCGGACGGGACCTACATGTTTTATGCCGACTCCGAACGGCATCTGCAAGGCAGATGAGTTTTCACTGAAAGCTTTTCATGGCAGAAATACACCCAGAGCGCTTGCCAAACACTGCCGGGGGTCGACCCGGCTTTGAAAAATTTTCTTCTAATTGAAAAATTTTATTTCTAAAATTTTGATGTTGTTTTGCCCGGGGTGTGAACCTAGGGCATACGTTGGGGTAGGCGGAGCACGCTACCATCACACCACGGTGGCCGCCAAGGAAGGGCTAAAGGAATCAATAAATTCTTCTCAGTGCGGAATGTTTCCTTCATTTGATGGAAAATTTCTTTATTCAAATTAAAACGTTTGTATGAAGAAAAATCGGAGACACTCCATTTTAAGGATGTTTTCTATACCTTTCCTTTTTCTTTTCGGCTAAGTCTTATTCTTGCCCTCCGCTTAATCTTCTTCTGCCACCTCTAGATATATACCTATATCTCTCTCACTCTTTCCCTCGATCTCTTTAACTCTCTGTCACACTCCTATTGCTTTTCCATCTTTTTGCCTATTGGCAGAATTTTCCCCGGTCTCTTTCCCTCTTCCGTGTCACTCCTTCTTTTATCTACACATTTCTATTTCTCATTTTTTTCTATTATTTTTACTATGTTTCTATCATTATCATTATAGGTATAGCTATCACTATAGATATCACAATTACTATCCCTATCACTTAGACTAGTATTATTACTATTACTATCACTTTCACTATACACAATTCCAGCTTTATTCCCTATCCCTACTATCATTATCACTAGCCCCACTTCTAAATTTACTTCCTATCCCTTATATAGTTTAATAACTATCACTAAAGGATCTTCAAGCTTTTACAATCACTAACGCTATCACTATGACTACTCTCATCACTATCACTTGCATTATAACTATCAACATTACTTTCACTATCCCCACTTCTAGCTTTATTTTCTACCCCTATTTGCTTTCTATCACTTACACTTCAGGTATCACTATCACAATCACTATTTTTATCACTAGCATTAGCGTTATCACTATCATTATAGGTATCTTTAATACAATCACTAACGCTATCATAATTACTACTCTTATCACTATCACTTGCATTATCACTATCACCATTACTTTCACTATCCCCACTTGTAGCGTTATTTCCTATCCCTACTGCCTTTCTACCACTATAATAAATAATTAACGTTATCATTATCATTATAGGTATCTTTAATACTTTTACATTCACCAACGCTATCATAATTACTACTCTTATCACTATCACCATTACTTTCACTATCCCCACTTCTAGCGTTATTTCCTATCCCTACTGTCTTTCTACCCTTATAATAAATAATTAACGTTATCACTATCATTATAGGTATCTTTAATACTCTTACATTCACTAACGCTATCACAATTACTACTCTTATCACTATCACTTGTATTACCACTATCACCATCACTTTCACTATCCCCACTTCTAGCGTTATTTCCTATCCCTACTGTCTTTCTACCACTATCACTTTAGGTATCACTATCACTATCGCTATCACAATGAAGGTTTTTATCACTAGCACTAATGTTGTCACTGGCCCACCTTTAACTTTATTTCCTATCCCTTATATAGTTTTATAACTCAAGGATTTTTAATGCTTTTACAATCACTAACGATATCACTATCCCAACTTTTATCGTTATCACTTGCGTTATAACTATCGCCATCACTTTCACTATCCCCACTTCTAGCTTTATTTTCCATCCCTACTGTCTTTCTATCACTATCACTATCGGTATCACAATCATCATTCCTTTAACTATCATTAGTATTGTTACTATCACTACAACTTTTACTATCCCCACTTCTAGCTTTATTTTATAGTCCTACTGTCTTTCTATCACTAAAACTTTAGGTATCATTAACACTATAGCTATCACAATTACTATTTCTTTCACTATGATTTGCATTGTTAAAACACTTTAAGTTTCAGTATCCCCTTTTTTTAGCTTCATTTCAATCCCTATCCTTACCATGTCTGCCCCTATCCCTTTTCCAATTTCTGTCCATTAGCCCATTCCATGTTTTGAAGCTTATTTTAGTTAAGTTTCCTTAAGTAAACAATCAGTTGACATCCTGCAGTAGCAAACAAGTAGTAGTTAAGAAAAAAGGCTTTCGCACTTTCACATCAACCTTGCATTAAGTGCAAAAGTGCTAACTCTCCCTACAGTTGCATTACAATCGTTTAAAGGCCAAATGACCCCACAGGATCAATCTAGAATTACCGGCGAAAATTCATTTCATATTCAGCTATGAAGTAGGAGTTAAGCCCACATTGCTACTTTTCGCTCAGCTTTATTAGCTGAGTTTACTGATGTGTATTATGAGCCATTTTACATCGAACAGCTACGATTTCCTACATCCTTCGAGCTCATTGAAAATTCTATGCCACACTGTGGTCTAGCAAGTAATTATCTAGCCATACTGCAACATACAAAGTTTCTAACTGTGTGCCGCCTCCGTTGATCGTAGGTAGATTGTAAGTAACCAAGCTAAATTTGCATGCAATCTCGATATTTAAGAAATTTAAGAAGTCAGTTATGTTTGCAAGTTGGAATATTTTGGGATACATTTGCTTATAAATTGTGTGGACAGGCATTTTGAATAGCAAAATATGTAAACCTTTTTTGAAAGTTATCACATGAGCTTTAAGCTACTTCTCACTCTTCGGTTCAGTTAATATTTGTTGTTTGTTTTTATAAAGCAGATTTTATGGTAGCACTTTCAGCGATGGGACAGAGTTAATTTTGATTTTTCTAATTTTTAATTGCGCACAAACCTCAAGTTTAATTTACATGTCTTGACCGAATGAGCCAGAGAGGATGTGATGAAAAAAAGATATTGCCCTATAAGTTGCAATATGAGATAGCTATTTAATGCTGAGCGAGAATTGCGGCCACATACACTAAATGAGCTGGTTTGAGACCCCCAAAGAGAGCTAGACTTACTTTACGTATGTTGGTAAGATTTTACGTCATCCCTTGTCAAATTGGAGACAACCGGTTTCAGCGTTGCGCCAGCTTAACTGTAGTTATTCGCTATGACCCGTTTGGACCGCGGCCGCCGAGGTGTGATGGTAGCGTGCTCCACCTACCACACCGAAGATCCTGGGTTCACTCCACGGGCAAAGCAAAATCAAAATTTTAGAAACAAGTTTTTTCAATTAGAAGAAATTTTTTCTAAGCGAGGTCGCCCCGCGGCAGTGTTTGGTAAGCACTTTAGAGTGTATTTCTGCCATGAAAAGCTCTAAGTGAAAACTCATCTGCCTTGCAGATGCCGTTCGGAGTCGGCATAAAACAAGTAGGTCCCGTACCGGCAATTTGTAGGAAAAAAATCAAGAGAAACACGACGCAAATTCGAAGAGAAGCTCGGCCTAAAATCTCTTCGGAGGTTATCGCGCCTTACATTTATTCCTAATTCCTATTGCATCCCTATCGCTATAACTATCACTATAGCGAAAGTATGGCATAAATTGCGCTTGTGTGTGTTATGAAGAGATCTAAAGAGCGAGTAACTGCATTCAGATTGCTCTCGTGTATATTTGAAAATGTGGGTTTGGTGTGGGTGTGGAAAAATTGTGGCGTAGGTAGATATAAAAAATTGGGATGGCATCTCATCACCCTATAGTCTTGGAGGGCATTCAAAGAAGAGGTTTCCAATGACTTCATTATATTTCGGCAGTTACAGATGCCTGACTAATTAGTACAAAGATGGTAGATGCAGCGATTATTATGCAAAACTTGGTCTTGTCTCTGAGTCGCTGTGGTTTTCATCCGTGACTGTGACTATGACAGTGATATCAGATTAAAAAATAATAATCTAAATCATAGTTCACAATAACGTTGCGACATTAACAACTTTGCAATCGTCTTGCTTGGCGCTCACTGTGACATCTAGTTGTGGAAAGCAGCACAAATCACGGATTTATTGACTTATTTTGTCGCAGCAAGAAATATTATAGCCGAATATGAAGCAATTTATTGCGACAGCTAGTTTTACTAATCGCAGTGAAAATAAAAGGTTCATGTTAGTTGTGTCTGTAACCCGAGTGTGATTTGGTCTGTGATCTTCATTACTGGCAAACGTGATTACGAACGAGATGCAGATGGTGTCACGGCAGACAGTCACGGCGATTTTGTTCAAGCTGTCGACGTTAATGTGATATTTCAGTTTTCGTTTGACGTTACTGGGTCATCTAGTGGCATATAGCACCACACATCACATATTCATCGATTCATACTGTCACTGCTAAGCTGCGAACAAGAAAATTTGCATGGCCGCCTATGCAACAGTTTACTGAGATACTACTCGTACCACAAATCACAGGAGCAATGGTTCATATTACCGCAGCTAATTTTCCCCTCTGATAAGAGTTATAATTGGGTCTGTGTTTGCCATGATCTTCTTCAAAATGTATTTTCCAATTTTTCTCATTCTTGCCCTTTATAATTTCCTCATCACTCCCTCTTCTTTTTTTACACCCTCTACCTATCTACTTCTTTTTTCTTAGATCCTCATTCCTCTAATTTATCATTCTTTGCTTTATTTTTCAAATTTTATTTTGTCCCACACAATTCATACTCAAAATCTCATAACTTAACCAAAATATTTTAGCTGCACACTTTTTGTATATCATCTCATATAGACAGCTATTTTTACAATGTAATGCTTAAATTTATTAAAAACTTTTAAATCACTCGATGCAATCGCTTTAACTTTTTGTGAATTCATTGCTATGACCAAACAAAAGTTCTGCACTTAAGTACGTACATGGCGTATGAGTAACATTTGCTGACATACAAAATGTGTCACACCACCCAGTGGCGCACGTGAAATTAAAAAAACAATTTTATTTGAAATTCTTAATTCTGAAATATGAAAAACCTCGAATGAATCTATAGCCAAAATTTGGTAATGACTGAAGTGTGGGAAATACGTTTCCATAGGAAACACACATACACACAGAATTTGATTTTGATATATATAGGTAGCTTCATTTAACGATGAGCTGTACGAGCTATACGCAGACCTCAACATAGTCCAGCGAATTAAAACGCAGCGGCTGCGCTGGCTAGGCCTTGTTATGCGAATGAAAGATGATGCTCCGGCCAAGAAAGTGTTCCTAGCGGAACCCGCCTATGGAAGCAGTGGTAGAGTGCGGCCCCCACTCCGTTGGAAGGACCAGGTGGAACACGATTTAAACTCCCTTGATGTGACCAATTGGCGCCGGTTGGCGGAGCGAGGAGCGACTGGCGCGCCTTGTTGGACGGCCATAACCGTTTAGACGGTTAAGCGCCAATTAAGTAAGTAAGTAAGATAGCTTCATATAATAAATCACTGTTAGATATTTGACATTTAGTTAAATTTTGAGCTCAAAATAAAATCTGAACATGTCGCGCTCATATCAGTGATATTTCATTGCTCGCTGAAAGAACTTGGCTGTCTCATCCCTAAAATAGTATTTTATTTAATAATTTTGTTTAAAAAATCCCCAAAGCACAGCTTAAAGCTACCAACAACTTCTGCTCGATTCAATTAAATTTTTATTGTTTTTCTAGCTGTGTAACTTAATTTTCATAAATACCAAATAAAAAGTTAAAATAAAACAAAAATTTTGTTTGAGGCCAAAAATTTCGTTAGCTCCAACCGAAGCTTTTACAATGCTGGTGGTCTTCATTGGTCGCCTAGCAACAGCACTTCCAGGACATACACTTAGGAGCTCATTAACTTTGTTACTCTATATTACGAGTGAACCTCAACAAAATCATAAACTCATACGAAGTCATACACGGACACACACGCACACACACTATCATAAAATCTCGCCCACAATGAGTTTTTAGTAAAGTTTTAGGCAAATGGAAATATGTAAATACGCATGCTGGACACACACATACATACATGGAAGGAGTAAGCAAAAGCAACAAGAGAAATGCATACCAACTACAGTAGAGAAGCTAATGATTTCATATATTTTAGCACAGCCTCTCAACTTGCATTTTTACTGTCCTCTACCTATTAACTTCTGCGGGTTATAGTATTTGCAGTACGTAGATTTCGCAAGCAAGGATTAAGTTGAGCGGCATGCAAATTGTATACAAGTTGCATTTGTGTGTAGGAGTGCATATATGCATGTATGTATATGAGAGTAAGTATGTAACTATGTGTGTAGGTATGCACAAATATGATTATAAATAGTTTTAACCTAACCTCTCTCAGCCAAGCATACAACATAGATGCAGTGTAACCGTGGTCCTACCACATTTCATTGCTACTTCATTTTAATAGTTTTAATCGCTTTTCTACACAATGGTCGGGACCGACATTGCTGACTAATTGAAGAGGTACACTTGATAAGTTTGTGATTTGTATATAAGGATACTGGTTAAAAGATCTGTGTATAAAGTACTTGGGTTCATAAAGTATAGCAATCAGGTACGTCGTTAGTAGCAAGGATACGAAGACCTTGATTCATTGGTATCAAAAATAGCTTCAGCGATAGAAAATCATTAGAAACGGATACGATTTATTGAGGCCATGTTGTGTTCTGGTTTTTGCTCTAAGTGAATTCCGACTTAAGTGCTTCCAAAGACCTCAATGACTCGATAAAATGTTGATATACGACGAAGCTGGAGTGAGAGATGTAGTCAGTGGAAGTGGGCGTGAGAGTAATAGTTAGAGTATTATTATTATTATTATTAATTGGTCTGGAAGCAGTGCGACCTTCGTGCAGATCTATTGTGCAAGACCTTTCAGCCTAATTTTGTATCTGGAGGCTCTTGATGTATCTAAGTACCTCTTCAGGCTTTTTACTCCATATCACATAGGGATTAAAAGTACCACCACCTAGATGGGATAGTCTCTGCCTAGCTAGAGCGACGCATTCGCAGAGAATGTGAACCGGCGTTTCATCGTTCAGCTCACAGAAACGGCGAAGAGTTCTTAGGTCCTCCCTGCTTAGGTTAATGAATTTGGCTGATACTTTAGTTGCCGGATGTATAAACAGTTTGGCCTGCCTTTGCCCTGGGAAATCAATCCAGTGACGTCTGAATTGTTTAGTTTCCCAGTTACTTATAGTTTCCCTGGTGTGTGCTTTTGTGAGTCCACAAAAGGGCTCTGGACCATAGAATGCTGATGTAGCACCCTGCTTTGCTAGGTAATCTGCATGTTCATTGCCTTCATGTCCCTGATGTCCGGGAACTCATCCGAACAAAACCTTGTTTTTGGCTTCCAGGGCATTAAGGATTTCAGTGCATTCATCCACCAGCTTAGATGTAACTATGTAGGGTTGCAAGGCACGCAGTGCCGCTTGGCTGTCCGACATAATGTAGATGCTCTTCGATGTTGAGCCTCTCCGCAGACATTCTCTACTACATACCTCTATTGCATGAATTTCTGCCTGAAATATGGTGGGGTAATATCCCATTGGTATCGATTTTTTGAAGTTTGGCCCATAGATGCCAGCTCCCGTTCTTCCGTCATCGAATTTCGATCCATCCGTGTACCAGACCTCTGAGTGAGGGCCGTTATAAGGATTCCCTATTTCCCAGTGGGTCCTGTCCACAATGCACACCTCGAAGTTCCGTGAGATTCTGAGCTTAGGGGACATTACGTCACGCAGTTGTAATGAGGGATTTCCTATGAATTTTCTTATTACTTTCATATGCCCTATCATGTTTCCTTCCTTCAACTCAGAAATATTTGGAAGTCTTAGTGCACCTAGTGTTGCCTCTTTCTCTATCAGAATAGGGAAGGGAGGTATTCCGTCAGCAGGGGCGGTTCTCATCGCACCCGTTATGCCAACGCAAACTAATCGATGCAGTTTGCTTGGTTTAGCCGTTGCCTTTCTTTGCAAGTAAGAGTGAAAGTAAAAGTAAGAGATTATGTTAGAGTAAGACCGCGAGTGAAAGTTGAAGTAAGATTGAGAGTGAAAGTTGGAGTAGCAATGGGAGTTAGTAAGTAAGTTTTCGGTAAGGCGGTTGGCGTATGCTGATGTCATTGATATCATCAGGCTAAACACCCGCGCGGTAAGTCTAGCTTACTCCAAATTGCAAAAAGAAGAGAAAAAGATGGGTTTGATGGTGAATGAGGACAAAACGAAGTGCATGCTGTCATCGAGCAAAGACCCAGCGCATTTGCGCCTTGGCAACCACGCCACTGTTGACAGCCATAATTTCGAAATAGCGAAAGACTTCGTTTATTTGGGAACCACCATTAACACAAACAACATCCCTCTGAAATCCAGCGCAGAACCACTCTTGCCAAGAAGCGTAAATAGCGTAACAATTGTGTACACTCAATTCACACGCATTCATATTCTGTTTAGTTTAGTAGTCGCTGAGCATTTGGCGCAGCAACATCGATTGTGTGCGCCGCTCGCAATGTTGACGAATGTTGCCCATGTTTCAATATTTTCCGACCATTGTTCACAAACGATCTTCGCTTCTTGCTTGCTAATAAGCGAATGAACAACACAAAACGATGCTTCAAGTGATTTGTGCGACTTTCACTAACACAGCTGCATTTTCATTTTGCCGACGTCTGCTTTGGACTAACAAGGCAATCGAAAAGTTCCTCTCTCAGCAAACGAAAACCATGCTCTAAAAGAAACTTATCGTACATGTCCTGCTTTATGGTGCAGAAGCATGGGCCTTGACATCAGATGAAGAGGCTTTGGTAGTGTTCGAGAGAAAAATTCTTCGTAAAATTTACGAACCTCTACACGTTGGCGACGGCGAGTACGAAAGAAGATTTAGTGATGAGCTGTACGAGCTTTACGCCGACATAAACATAGAGCAACGTGTTAAAACGTAGCTAGCCCATGTTATACGAATGAAAGATGATTAGTGCCGGCTAATAAAGTATTTTCATCGGAACCCGAGTTTTCACTAAGAAGCTTTTCATGGCAGAAGTACACTCGGAGTGTTTGCCAAATCACTACCGAGAGACGACCTTCTAAAATTATGATGTTGCTTTGCCCGGATAATATATCTTCTTTTTCCATCTTTTTCCCACTTCTCAATTTCCTTCACTTAGGTTTTGTCTCTATTCACATCTCACCCACCTTGCTCTGTATCTTCATCTCTTTCTCTCTTTTCTGTCAGTAGATTTGTATGTATTTATTTCTCCTGCTCAACGTTTCCTCTATCTCTCCATCTCTTGCTTCCTCTATACTATCTTCCTCGTATATCTCTTTTCATTTCCTACATCTTTTCTCTTTATTTTTATTTCACACCCCTCTCTCCCTTACCTATCGCTTACGCGTTTTTGTCTCCATCGATATCTCTTTTACTCTTTTTCTCCTTGCTTTCATAGCCAAAGGGTAGACATCTTCTCGGATAAACGGGCTGCTCCGCGGAACATCGGAACAGCGAGTACGACAGCATGTTCCTAAGATTTACAAATGTTCTCATCTCTCAGCGCTGACCTTGACATACTATAAATAAGTGAAAGTGTTTTAGTTTGTAGCCTTCATTCGACGAAAACGACTTTTAGCTATTCATAAGAGTGCTAAAAAATTATGGTTTAATTCGGTTCTCATCCGACGCTAGGCTATTAGGGGCACATGTGCCATAGATAGGATTGCTAAATATTCGTCATGATGCTGCTGTAATTTTCCGGCGACAGCGGAGACAGTGCTACACATAACGGGAGTTTGTACAGCTCCGGGTGTTGGTGAATGAAATCTCTTTGGAATCAAATTTTCACGAGGCTTTCACAGCTCAAGAATATTAAGTCCGCGGAGCATTCCCGGTGCCCACTGGCAAAAATTAACGCTATGGATATAGCTGAACGGAATTTCTACATATCCCTCTTATTTTCATTATCTCACTACGAGTACATCGCCCTCATTCCCACCTTCAGCTCCCTTTTCGTCTTCATCTTGTAGTCTCCCTACAACCTTATCTCTTTTTCGACCTCTAATTTTTTCACATACTTCTTTTCTTTCATTGCAGTTTACTTTTCTATTCTTATTCGCCATATTTCGTATTTGTTTTTCCTTTTCAATTCCGATCTTTTTCCCGCGTTTCTATGATCTTTGCCTCTACTAATCCTTTCTTTTTACCGTTTCGTTCCTCAGTTGGGTTTGAAACTCAACAGGGATTTATTCGTTGACCCTGCCCCAAACATTTATGCTTCGAGGCTTTACACACATATTGTAGAAACTGCCATATTATAAAATGTATGTTCGTAAGTATACAGGCGCATATTCGCTTCTGTGTCGTATGCTTGTAATGATTTTAAGGGTTAACCGCAACTGAACTCTATTA
Source organism: Eurosta solidaginis (assembly GCF_040869045.1). Classification (NCBI taxonomy): domain Eukaryota; kingdom Metazoa; phylum Arthropoda; class Insecta; order Diptera; family Tephritidae; genus Eurosta; species Eurosta solidaginis. The sequence goes on along the minus strand of NC_090319.1, from coordinate 67,953,597 downwards.
AGTTTCTATGAGCGAATATATGGAATGTGTTCTATGTGGAATTTTATGCATCAGAGAAAGGCATTCCAAATGCAACCAGGCAATCGACTGTAGCAAATTTCGAGTGTGTTACTTCATTACAATGATAAATTTCGACCATATTCCACTCGTCCTACCATTAACCATTATGAGTCCATCTACATTTGTTCATCGTCATTAGTATGATCATTAGTAAGTATTAGTACAGTAAGCATGCAATGGAGTCATACTCAGTCACATCATAACACATTATCTCATTTGTTCATTTTACAACAGCGCTAATCCACTTCAAAAATTCCACTTACCAAATATCTTCGTATCTACGTAGTACTACAACCCCAACCCCCTCAGGTTTATGCTCTCACTGCTTCAGATGAGAGAAATTTTAATCTTAAGCCTTATCAACAATTTAAACTGACATTAAAAATAATTGCTTGGCAGACTTGCTACAGGTGTATGAATGTATGTATGTATGTATGTTTGGATGTATAGATATGTAAGCTATGGTAGTGACATTATCCCTTGTTGTTGTTAGCATTGCTATTAACTTTATGTGCATAGCATTTCTGTTTTATCTTCTTGCATATTTTTTGCACATATTTTCGGAAATTTTTGCAACCGAGTATTTCCCGTCACCACAATTTTATAGCACACAAAAAATTCCACAATGGAAATGTGATTAAATGCCCGAATGATTGTCAATCCGACATTACCCCAATCATCCGATGTGTCATGTTCTTGCTACCAACAAAATAAAGAAAAAACAAGTAAGGAAGTGTAAGTTCAGATGAAACCGAACATTACATACCCAGCTGTACACTTGAAATGCTGTTGTTGTTTGTTTTGTGTGGTTTAAAGGTTTTCCTATTTATTGTTATAAATCCACTTGAAAAATGAAATACCATTGATATAAAGCTCTTTTTTGCAAAGATATAGATTATTTTATTCGTCCACGACCCTTTTAAAAATCTTTTATATAAAAGTGGGCGAGGTCCTTATCAAATTTCGTTAATTTTTCTTCAAAGCATTCCTTATAGTAAAGGAAACCTCTCTGCCGAATTTTGTTACGATACGTTTAACGATTTTTGATTTATGATTAATATTAATTATTAATAATATTTGTAAAATTGATTTTATCACAAGTGGGCGGTACCACGCCCATTTAAAATTGTTTTTCAAATTTTTATCATGGGTCCCAATAACAGCCCACATGTAAAATTTCAACATTCTAGGTATATTATTTACTAAATTATCAGGTTTTTTGTGTTTTCCAAAATGGTATATATGTAACAAGTAAGGAAGGCTAAGTTCGGGTGTAACCGAACATTACATACTCAGCTGAGAGCTTTGGAGATAAAATAAGGGAAAATCACCATTTAGGAAAATGAACCTGGGGTAACCCTGGAATGTGTGTGTATGACATGGGTATCAAATGGAAGGTATTAAAGAGTATTTTAAAAGGGAGTATGCCATAGTTCCATAGGTGGACGCCATTTCGGGATATCGCTATAAAGGTGGACCAGGGGTGACTCTAGAATGTGTTTGTACGTTATGGGTATCAAATTAAAGGTATTAATGAGGGTTCTAAAAGGGAGTGGCCCTTAGTTGTATATGTGAAGGCGTTTTCGATGTGGACCAGGGTGAGCCAGAACATCATCTGTTTGGTACCGCTAATTTATTTATATATGTAATACCACGAACAGTATTCCTGCCAAGATTCCAAGGGCTTTTGATTTTCATTACCTTTTACTTAATATGGTAGGTGTCACACCCATTTTACAGAGTTTTTTCTTAAGTTATATTTTTCGTCAATAAACTTATCCAATTACCATGTTTCATCCCTTTTTCATATTTGATATAGAATTATGGCATGTTTTTTTTTCATTTTTCGTAATTTTCGATATCGAAAAAGTGGGCCTGATTATAGTCCGATTCCGGCAATTTTTTATACCAAGATAAAGTGAGTTCAGATAAGTACGTGAACTAAGTTTAGTAAAGATATATCGATTTTTGCTCAAGTTATCGTGTTAAAACTGTGTATAAAAACTGGGCGTGGCTTCAACCGATTTCGCCTTTTTCACAGAAAACAGTTATCGTCCTAGAATCTAAGCCCCTACCAAACCTCACAAGTATTGGTAAATTTTTGTTCAACTTATGGCATTAAAAGTGTTCTAGACGAATTAAACGAAACAGGAGGAGCCACGCCCATATTGACATTTTCTTTTATTTTTGTATTTTGATATGGTACAATATCATTACTGGAGTTGAATGTTGGCATAATTTACTTATATACTGTAAAGTTATAACATTTTTTGTTAAAATTTGATTAAAAAAAATTTTTTTTTAAAACTGGGCGTGTTCGCCATCCGATTTTGCTAATTCTGATTTAGCAATAAATAGTAATATGAGTAACGTTCCTGCCAAATTTCATCATGATATCTTCAACGACTGCCAAATTACAGCTTGCAAAACCTTTAAATTACCTTATTTTAAAAGTGGGCGGTGCCACTCCCATTGTCCAAAATTTTACTAATTTTCTATTCTGCGTCATAAGGTCAACCCACCTACCAAGTTTCATCGCCTCATCCGTCTTTGGTAATGAATTATCGCACCTTTTCTGTTTTTCGAAATTTTCGATATCGAAAAAGTGGGCGTGGTTGCAGTCCGATTTCGTTCATTTTAAATACCGATCTGAGATGAGCGCCCAGGAATCCACATACCAAATTTCATCAAGATACCTCAAAATTTACTCAAGTTATCGTGTTTACGGACGGACGGACGGACCGACATGGCTAAATGAATTTCTTTTTTCGCCCAGATCATTTTGATATATAGAAGTATATATCTATCTCGATTAGTTTATGCCATTACGGATTGCCGTTATGCGAGCAAAGTTAATATACTCTGTGAGCTCTCCTCAGCTGAGTATAAAAAGTGGGCGTGGTTATCATCCGATTTCGCTCATTTTCAATACCAATCTATTCTGGGTCCAGATAAGCTCGTGTACCAAATTTGGTGAAGATATCTCAATATTTACTCAAGTTATCGTGTTAACGGACAGACGGACGGACGGACGGACATGGCTCAATCAAATTTTTTTTCGATACTGATGATTTTATATATATATATATATATATATAATATAAGGGAGTCTATATCTACCTCCATTCCTTTATACCTATACAACCAACCGTTATCCAATCAAAGTTATAATACCCTGTGTACAAGTGCAGCAGGTTATAATAAATATCGAAACATAGCAAATAACCGGAGGTACTAACAAAGGTTCGATAAAATGTCAGAGTGCAGTATTTTTCCACTCCTGCAAGCACTTCAGCTCCAATCTCACGGCCAATCCCACTGTCACTTCAGTTCCCCTGTCAGTACCACTATCATTTCCACTTCCTCTACCACTTATACGACAACTACTACACAATCACTACCACTACCACTGTAACTACCCCCACTTCTACCACAACTGCTACGACTATCACTACTCCTACTACCACAGCCACAGCCTCTACCACTATCACTACCATTACTTTTACCACTGCCATTACAACTATCACCTCCACTACCTTTAATCCAGTACCTACTACTGCTACTACCACGACCACTAGTCCTACTACTACCACTACAACTAACTCCACTTCTACCACTATTATTATCACTACAACTACCACTGCCTCCTCTACTACCACAACCACTACGACTATCACTACCACTACCGCGACCACTTCAACTGCCACTTCCACTCCTATTCTCACTCCCACTCTCACTGCCACCACCCATTTAACTACTACAATCACTACCACTACTTTTACTGCTGCCACTACCACTACAACTACTTCTACTACTGCCATTACCACTATCACTATCAATACGACTACAACCACCTCTAGCACTCCCTCCCCGACCCCCACTCCCCTCCAAATATCATCCTATTGCGATTATCAAGCATGCTCCCACCCTAACACCGTCGAATGTGGAATCTTTATACCTAATATTCGTAAGCTGCTGGCACCACCCTCTTTTCCAACACCTTATAAACTTGTTTTATACCCAATACGTAAGAACCAACTGTAAAAATTAACAACATTGGTATCCATAAAATACACAGAATTCAAATGCTCATTGGGATCTTGACTCTATTACATCATACAGGCTTGCAAAAGGGTTCTGCCCAGTGTCTCGCAGTATCACTCGGATAAAAGTCTGTTGTCTTAATTTTGCGAGTTTCAGATTTTCTATAGAACTTCTTGCTAACTTCAAATAGCAGCCTCAAAATCAGCAAAGTATGTGCTTTATTTATAAAAGCTCTCGAGTAGGTTCCGACAAGACATAAACCAATAAGTACTACGCCAACAAACATATTGCCACATGTGGTTCCGGAAGGAGGTTAATATAAGTTACATAACCAAAGACTTGCCCTAGACAGAGTAACATCTACTACAAAATCTATTTTATCTATCTATTTATAATATCTCTTTTAATGGATTTAAAGTTTATTTAACAAACACTTCTGGTCTAGGAGTTTTCTTTCACGAGTTTAAAACTTACTGATCTCGACCATTATTTCACCTCCAGCTTTGACATCGCTTCAGTCAACATTTCTGCCTTCAATTAAACCAGAAAACCTATATTTTGTCTGAATGCTTTATAGAAACAGTCGATAAGGCTCAATCTCACTAGCTGCGATTTCTTTTCTAGTACTATTTGTGAACCATTGTAAATTTCGGCCTTCACTAGTTTCAGTTGTCCTGAATCAGTGGAAACTTTTGACATTCCTTTCCGAGACACGCAAAACGAATGCAGGCTACAACATCAATTCGTGATTTTTTGTTTGTTTATAATTTAGCGAACTTTCATTTGTCCACCAATATTCTCCATTCCTGCTGTGCTACGCTCAGCATGTTCACTGTACACTTGGTTTTAAACAATATCCTTATAACCATTATAATCGGTCTAAATGCGCTCAGCCTAAAAATCAGTTTGAGCTTTGTGCTCCATCTAACCCATAGTTGGCCAGGATCGCATGGATATCCAAACAATGAATGAAACTCTAATTTCATCATCTATCTTTGTCAAAACAGCATATCCTCCAGCTGTAGAACGGAAATTTTTAAATACTACCACAATTGTTTGTTTGTTTTTTGTCTAAGTTTTTGTGTTTTTTTTTTTTCATTTTCTATATAGATGAGGTGGTTGATTATTTGTCTCAAACTACTTGAAGTCATCATTCGCATTTTCACAACGATAACTTCTTGTTTTGTTACCATAAATATGCTTGCATTTTTCGTATATCCCTTCGTGTTTTCATTGTGTCCTGCTGTCATCTGCTATGTTCTCGTCTGTTGACCACCCGGCCACCCTCTGTGCATCATTTTGTATTTGTTTTGGCATTTATTGCTTACAATTTCCTATTATGTGGAAGTTGTGTTGCTCTTTTCTATTTCTCCTGCTGTTTTCCAACGTTTTGACAGTAGTCTGGCATTGTTTTAATTCAGCAGACATTTAGTTCAATTTTGATTAGTGTTGGTTACACAAACTGTTGTCCTTTTTTTGGGATAATATATCTATATCTGGTTCAACTTCATAGTAAAATATTCGTTCATTGGCACTAGGAAGTTGAGTTTATGACGATGCTGCTTTGTGGTTGTGAACATTTAAAAGTATTATTCAAACATAAATAAATATTAGTATCGCCTGTGGTCGAAATTCGACCAACGTGTATTTTTTTCAACTCAGTCTATGCATCAAGTGTTGGAAATATAGCAAACTAGTCTAACTTACTTAACTTTTTCTTTAAAATTTTGAATTTGATCTAAGACTTTGTACTTTCTGATTGTATTTTCTTAAATTTTCTATTATTAAATTACTTGAAATTGTATTGAAAAATAGGTTTTTCCACACCTCCCGTGAGGTCCCCGTTGGCGCGCTACCGAAGTTAGTTTTGGGAGCTCGGTTCCCCAGTAGGCCTATATCACCCATATACATTTATCGCCCATTTACTTCAATATAGTCATAATTCAAATATTGTCATAGTTCAAATAACACGAACTTTTAGTTAAAAACGAAGAAATTTGCTAAAGGAATTTAGCCTATTTCACGCCACCCGTTTAATTTTGTATAAATACATATCTGTTACCGCTACTGTATAAAATCTATTACTTTCTAAAATTAATCGATTATCTAATCGATTATCATCAAATTTATTATCGATAAACTAAAATGTCATATGGGTCGTAAGATGAATTCTCTAACTGCGCCAAATTGTTATAAATAAATTAGCTAGTTTCAACAAAAGTTAACTCATTATTTGCGATTTCATGTTTTTTTGAAAACAACTAAAATAAAAAACAAAGAATCTGTTAAATAAAGAGTTATGTATTTACGTGTAAGTGAAATTTGCCACAAAAAATGGGCCGGTCAAAATTTAATTCTATTTAAGATTTTTTGGTACGCTACAAATTATTTTGGAACAATTTTTTAGGATATTGGTAGAGGCTATATAGGTAAGTGGCAACAATGGGAAACCATGTTTTAATCTTTCACCGTGTAGCGCGTACGCTTATGTAGGTTTGTATCTTAGAGCACTTACATAATTTGTCCAAAGATGGCGCACTTTTGTGCAAGAAAGTAAATATCCATATTTGGAGAGATTGTTGGATTTACAAAAAACTTTTCCATATTTGGAGAGATTGTTGGATTTACAAAAAACTTTTTCTATTAATTATAAACAAATAGAGTAATATTTGTTACCAAAAATAGGCCTATGCACTGCGGCTGATCTATACGAATCGATTCATATCACTTTTATATGCTTTTACGTATGCTAACTATGCGAAACCGCCTGTCAATTGTTTGTATGGAAATTTTGTTAGCGTATTAATATATAGATTAGAGGACGAACCGTCAGTTAGCTGGATGGATAAAGAATATCTTTGTAGTTCTAATCAATTAATATTTTCTTTAACCTATGTTTGTTTTTGAAGCTCATACAGTTCATCATTAAACCTCTTTCGATGGACTTCGCGGTGTGGCTTATCTTAATGCGAACTTTTCTCCAGAATACTACAAGGGCCATGCTTGAAGAATACCCTATACTAAAATGTGGTTATAGTGTAATCTATCAGAACTACGCTGGGGAACGTTCCATCTCAAAATTTGGTCGTGAAACAACCTAGCATAGCCTTTAATGCTAGGATGATCGTATCTTAGAATTTGAAAGAAACTAGTATCATTAAGAATTTGGCTTGAAACACCAATATCTCAAAATTAGTATAAGAAACATAAGTTCTCAGAACCAACTTCAAAAACCGCATAACTCAAATGAAGTTCCTTAAACTTGTTTTGGATTACATTATATATGTACCGTTATGTTACAACAAGCTCAACTTCTCTCTGTAACTTCACTTGCGCCTTAAAGTATGCCACAATACATCGGACAGCTAACAGCAGCTATAACGTGGTGAAAATCTCTCAGCTGGACAACAGCAGCAAAGCACAACGTTGATGGCAGGCATGCTTAACCAACGAACCGATATCACTTCGTACGATAATTAACGTTAATAAACGAAACAAAGTCATTTCGTTTCGTTTATTAACGTTAAGAACGTCAAATTAACGAAATGATTTCGTTTCGTTTTCTGCCATATCAAAACGAAATCAAATCGTTTATGTTGATTATTAATTTCAAACTATGCTGGCAAAGCTGATTGATGGCGGAGTCATTAAAGGTGAAAGCATTAGCCAAGCTGATTGCAACTTTTCTCATGAATTTTGACAGTACGAAGATTTCTCAGAGTATTTTTGACATTACCACCAACGAATGACACAAACAAATTACATGGAGTTTGTGTGTGTATGTCCGCTCACTGTTGACACCTTACGGCTTCACCATGGCTATAGCATTGCCAGCACAATTCAAACATAAAGTATCACGTTTCTGTTAACGTTTTTAACATTAACGAAAGCTTTTCGTTTCGGTTAAAAACGAGATACAATTTATCTTGATAATTTCTTTATCGATAATATTTCGAAGTGTTTCAACGGAAACGGTGGAAATTTTTTGATAAACGATTAGCTTAACGTTAAGGTGCACCCCTGGTTGATGGGGACCAAAAACAAGCAGTTTGTTTCTCCCTTAAAAACGAGATACAATTTATCTTGATAATTTCTTTATCGATAATATTTCGAAGTGTTTCAACGGAAACGGTGGAAATTTTTTGATAAACGATTAGCTTAACGTTAAGGTGCACCCCTGGTTGATGGGGACCAAAACCAAACAGTTTGTTTCTCCCCTTGTTTATAACAAAGGACCGGGGGAAAAATGAATTTGTTGTTGGCATTCCATTCCTCGTATGGCAGTCAGAGGATGTGGTTTAAGGCAGCCCAATCTCTTACATATGTTGAAAGGCTGAGTGGAAGGGGTGCTACCTTAGCACGGACAACCCTTTGCTTTCGAGGATAACGGGCGAACCTTTTTATGAGAAATGGTCTCGACACCTTACAGCTACACCGCCCCTTCCCCTCATCCCTGGCTCCAGCATCCAGCTAAAGAGGCTACCGCTGTGCTTTTTTTGGTGCATTTTTTCTCAGACCAAGAAACAAGCTATGGAGCTTCGCGTGGTATTACTCCGCGCAGTTATAGAAGCGGTAGTGTCCAGCATTTTCGCAAATAATTTGTCCACTGGTTTTATGAGATAATTTTAGCGCGTTTTAGGAAAGAGTGGTACTGGGATCCCCTATCTGATCCTATAAAGATGGGCTTAAAGTCAGCTAAAAACCAAGCTGAAAGGCAGGCGAACTGCCGAAATTATTGAGTTGAGTTGAGGCTGATCTAACAATGGCGTTTGTCGTTTTGACGCGCCGTTGACAAGAGGAAGTTCACATAATGTATACGGAATATCTTGCCAGTTGGAGTACGGATTATTGTGGTATTGAACTAGGCGAAAGCATTTCGGTCTCACTGATTTAGATGTCCGGAACCAAAGCCAAGATCAGTGTTATTTCTTGCTATGCTCCAGTTGTTTAGGTCACTATGTGGTTGTTGTGGTTGTTGTAAGCGCAAAAAAACATTCTCCGAAAAGTTTAGAGTAAGAGTAGATTACCTTATGTGATAACACAACGGTTCTCTTTTGCTGTCCCTATGGACTTTTCCATACCGGTCTAGATACCGGTCAACCTAACTTAATTTTGATGAGAGTTTCGGCTGAGATATCGGTTCAGTATGTGCGATCATTCAAAACTGACATATCAATCAACAAGAAAGCAGTAGATGGGTACCTGCCCAGTGCGCTTACACCCAATTCGAAAGCCATGCGCAAGATTTGGGTTTGAGCAATATCTTGTCTACGGAAGACTGACGTAGCTTCCTACTGCATATAACAATTTCAAAATGATATTTAGATGGATTACAAGGAATAGGGGCATCAGTTGTAATTGTTACGGCTCAATTGAGCACATAAAAGCTGGATGAGGCGAGTAAGTTGTGTTTTGAATTGCGCTGGAAACTTAAGTAGCGTCCATTTTAGAACAGTTACCCTGTGATCACTGAAGCATGCGCTGGCTACTCAGCCGAATTCGTTGGGTTCACTAAAATCACAAATTCTTGGTAATTGATATTTTACCGTGGGACTGTTCAGTCGGTGTCCAAACTGACTATAATACAATATTCAAAGTACTAATCGAAACTCAGTAGATGCTTATGTCGCAGTGAGCTACCCCTTTCACAGGCAGCTGTTATCCAGCTAAAAATATCATACAGAATTAGTAATGAGTTTTCAAAAGAGAAACAAATGCATTGCTCCATTGGCTATGCAAACGGAAATTTTCAATTAATTTAAATTTAATTCAAATTCGATTTGTTATGGAAACAAAACCGGAAGCACAAAGAAAGGGATAACACGAGGCGAACAAAAAAATAACCTAAACGATTTAAATCAACAAAAAACACATAGCGCCAGCAAAAAAACAACCAACACATAATGAACATCAATCAGCCTACATCGATACTAATCCACCAAAAAACTTTCTAGCAGTGCCACGTACATGTGAGTGTGTATGTATGCGCAGCATCCAAGCACTAAACGGAAATGTTGGCGCTCGAGCGTAAGCCTGATTGTTGGCCATTGTTTGCTTTGTAACCATTGAACCTTATTGACTGTTAGTTGATCCCAGACACACCAAACAACAATTCAAATGTGAACACACACACACAAACCCAACAAAACGGTGACAAAATTCGAACGTTAGAAAAGCGGTACTTACATAAATAGCATAGTTGATAGCATAAGTTGATGAGATATAGATTCAAAATCAGCTTACAGATGTAGAAGCTAATGCATATGCATGAATTTTAATGCCATTACAACACAGAAGGGATAGTAAAGCAAAAGTGTGTGAAGGTTGTTGAGATATGCAGAGTATAAATTTAGTACAAGTATTCGTACGTGTATGAAATAAGAATGCTCATAGATAGATGTGTATGTGTGTGTGTGTGTGTTTGGCAGTTAACATGCCAACCAACATCCGGTTCGACAATGACCGCAACCGAAAATGCAGGAAGTTATGCATAATGGAATGTGCATTCGGAAATCATCAAGTTGGCGCTCTGTATGCGCGCTGAGGTTGGGTGATGATGACGACTGTATGCTACTTGGCAGGATGTGGTGTTTATACCATAATGACAACAAAATCAAGGTTGTGACAAGCAGCAAAGCAAAATGGTCGATAACGTTAAATTGCGTTGAAATGAGTGAAATATATAGCAATTGGTTAAACTGAGGTGAGCACAAGGTTGTAGAATAAGGGATGACTTGTCAGTCAAGCCACGAAGTTGGTTGATGAAGTATGGCGTATAGGAAATGAATAAGAACGAAAAAATACGCTCTAGAAGAAAAAAATTTGAAGTAGTGATTATTTGCGTACATGAAATAACAAGAAACCATAGATCTAAGCAGCGACTATCTCAGAAAGCACTTTGTTTAGAAAATGCATTTATTATCGATTTATTAACGAAGTGTTGTCGATGAGTTAACGATTTTTTTTATCGAATTGCTATAAATTTATCGATAAGAAAATTGGGAAATGAGTTATCGCTTTGCTATTGACTTGTTTTTGAAATTCATCCGCTCGTAATCGGAATATTATCGAAACGTTATGGATTTCTTTTCGGAGTGCAATCGATTTACCGGTGTGTAAACGGCAGGTCATTACTTTGTTATCGAAAATTTATTGATTTGTTATGAAAAGTTTATTGATTTTTTATAGAAAAAATATCAGCTCGCTATAGCAACGTTTTCGATTTATTTTCGAATTGCTTTCGATTTATTTCCGGCTTGTAAGGGGCAGGTTAGACATTTGTAATAGATTCGCTTTTTAAAAGTTATGTATTTGTTATTGGAAAAAGTTGAAATCGAAACGTTATCAACGGATTATCGTTTCGCCATCGGTGGGTTATCGCTTTTCTGCCGATTTATGGATTTGCGTTTGAAAACTTATTGATTTGTTATCAAAAAAAAAAAAAAACAAATCAATGAGTTGACTATTTGTGATGGAATAGTTATTGATTTGGAATCGAAAATCTAAGCACTTCTCGGGAGCTGAGTATTGAACTCGAATCTCCAGCATTCATACTTCATAGTCGTGTAAAGGCAGATGCCTAAAACATTCCATACAATTAGGATTAAATAACATAAAGAGTGTATACAGTAAATCTTTATATATAAAAATCACGTGTCACATTGTTTGTCCGCGATGGTCTCCTAAACTACTGAACCGATTTGAATTTGTTTTGCACCCCGTGTGTAGTTTGATCTAACTTGAAATATAGGATCTCAGTTTATAGTCGCAATATTGTTTTATAGCAATTTTTTTTAAATGTTTATACGTAATAATAAAATGTTACGTATACGCACCGGCACTCATATTTTCAGGTGTACTTCCGTGTAATTGTTTGGTGTTTAATTAAATAACGTGCTTATCAATAAAAAAATGTGTGGGTAATATGGATATCAAATGAAAGCCGTTGCTCAGAGCTCTAACGTAATTTTCATTGTGATATTCGCATCAACCTGGCAAAACTGATAAATATGCATGCGAAGCCGAAATAAAGATATGAATTAATAATACCCATATACCTATTTACATACGTCCCTTTGCGATTTGCCTGAAATTTGGTATATAAATTTGCCTATATTAGTATCTACGACCCTTTTTTCCGGGAAGTAGACCAGAAACGGACTGGGACTGAGACTCGGAGTGGAACTGGGACTGAGAACCGGAGTGGGACTGAGACTGGGACTAGAACAAAATACATACCACCCTCTGGGACAGGCAATAAGGGATGAAGAAGAATGAGAAAAACTTGAGAGAAGAGAAAAGAGAGAATAAGAAAGAGATAGAAAGAGAGGAAGATGGAGATAGATGAAGCGAAAAAGACGGAGGGAGGAGTGAATAAAAGGATTAGTAAAAAATGAAGAGGGGGGAGGGTGTAGTTAGACGGAAAAAGCTTATTGAAATGTATATATATATGTATATATATATGTATATATATATATATATATATATATAAATGCTTATAGGCCAAATTTAGGGAAAAACAACGTCTGCCGGGTTTGCTAGTAGTGAATAAAAAAAGGAGTAGCAACAAAAAGGCAATTCTTAGAGACCAATTGCAAAGCGAGAAGCGGGGTATTCATATGGCCTTTACACCAGTATGAAGAATGAATGTTGGAGATTCAAGTTCAATACTCAGCTCCCGAGAAGGGAGCTGATGAAGAAGTGAAATTCAGAAACACGTCCTAGTAACCATCGCCGTTTGTAAACTTTGCAATTTTTCTCTAATATAAATCTTAAAAGTATCTTGAAAAATATAGGACAGCTGAAGAGAAAATTGGAAAAAGTCATAGTACTTTCTCTCCAGGCCAATATAGCATTATATCCAGGCAAAACAGAGTATAGTCCTAAAATTATTATAGGGAACCCATATGCGCATGGAGAGAAATTTTTACCAAGCAGCATCTTGAATAAACATGAAAAACTAGATATAACCCCAAATAAAACCATGGATTAACTAGCGACAAAAGAGCCATTCGGGAAACCCATAGAATAAGTAATCTATACGGCGCCGGTAAATAGTATGAAATGCGTTTTCCATACTCTGGAGTCTTTATAGGCCCTAGGTATATGCGACATCTGCCAGTAGATTACAGTACAAATCAGGGGTTCTGTGGTCGATATTGTCGCAGTCAATTTTTCTACTGAGAAGGGAGTTCCAAATTGCCATTACTGGTAAGCGTGATTGCGAATGATACACACATGCCGTCACAGTCAGTCATTCACGATGATTTCTTTAAAGCTGTCGCTGCGATTCACTTTGATCTTTCAAAATGACAGATACATACATAAATATGTAGCCACTCCACACTTGACGATATTACACTGTGCAACGCCTATCGCAGGCCAAGCCAAAAGCACTGCATTGATATTTTTTACCCATACCAATCTATCAAATATTTACCCTAAAAGCTGGTGGTTTACAAAATTTTATATTCACTTCCAACATCGTATCAAAATATGGCTTCCCAAGTAGCTACAACAAATTTTAAACTACATACAATTACCGTTACACAACGCATACACCCCACCTCTGCGTAACAAATACGCACCCTTCAAAAACTGAAAAACTTCGCTATTAATTAGTTTCCTAACGTTAATAACATAAAAGTTCTCTATGTCTAACCTTTTACGACCACAGGCAATATTTATAACACAACAACAAAAAATTGAAAATAATAAAAAAGTAAAAACAAAACCAAACACTCGCAATCACTTAATATAAAACAATCAACTAAAAAGGTTGCTAAAATTTCATTTTTCCCCCCAAGTTGAATAAATACACACACACACACAATTAACTAATATATTTACATACATAAATAGTTGTACAACAAGCGATCAACAACAACAATAACAAAAATATTGAAAAGCAGCAGACGGTTGATTGTAAACACTATGTATATAAAATAATAATAAAATAGAGAAAACAAAAGGTCAACGCTAGTTAAAAGCGCACACAAAGAGTTCAAAGAGCATTTTTAGTAAGTTCGGTGCCCCTTGTATAGTACAACAATAACAAAAACAAAAACAACGAAAAATATTCAACACGCTACCCACCAACTACCGAAAAGCATAATGTTTTACACGACATAGAAAGACAGCATTCATTAAGGGTTATGCTTTAGTGGGTGTGTATGTGTGTGTGTGTGGCTGGCTAGGTATAAATGAAAAGCTACTGTAGGCGAGCATGAGCATAGACGACACGGCGTATGAGTAACGACACTACACAACTTGCCTGTTTGCATGAAAATTTAGATAGACGTAGAGCAAAGTACACGGAAAGCAAAACGCATGAATTGAAGCTGACTACCTACACTCTATTGCGCTATAGTATTTATGTTAAATGTTTATATATGTATGTACATATGTATGTAATGGTAAACGACAAAACGCTTAAAGGGCTCAGTAAACACAAAAGCATTTTCACCAAACTAACGTGTAAACAATTTACAGGCAAATAACCCGAAAAACAAATCATTATTATCACTAAGACAAAAGTGAGAAGTAATGTCAAGTAAGAAGCGAGTGTGAATTAGATACAAGAAGAAGGAAAAGAGAGGTTTTCCGTTTTGGTAAAGCTTGCCAAAAACTTTTAAATAAACTTTCTTGTTATTTTTTATAAAAATAGTTTCTTAAACGGCGATGTGAGTTTTTATTGGTAGTGAAATTTAAAAAAAACAGATCATAACTTTAAACTAATAACGAAAATTGTAGCAAAAAGAGAAGCAAGTCTTAGTTTCGTAATAAACTGAAAATTTAAATATTTACCTTATTTCCATGGTTTTCAATATAAAAATTGATAAAAGCATACCCCATACGGCGAATAGGAGATATTGTGAATTGTCCTTATGACTTATATACTGGTACGCTTTTACGCTGTTACGCTTACGCTAATAATTATTCACGTTAATACACTTGCATGCTTTAACGATGTTACACGCTGCTGTTGTTGTTGTTGTAGCGATAAGGACCCTCCCCGAAGGCCCTTTTCCGAATGCAGATCAGGTACGTTCTGGTACCCCGACCATCTCGGGAACGATTTGTTATGACCACACGCGACCTTCTAGGCCATCCCGTCCTCCCACGCCCTACATCCATGGGGAGTTTGGGGTCGCCAGAACCTCAGCTGTTAATGAAACAGGATTCACCACTGATGGGTGAGGTTGACAATTGGGTTTGGAGAAGCTATATATTGCGCTGGCACCCTAAAAGGTTTGCGCTACACAACCCCTTGAGTATATTTGGTATTCTAGTCGCCTCTTATGACAGGCATACCTACCGCGGGTATATTCTAACCGCCTAACCCGCTTGGGTGATGTTAGACGCTTTCACGTTATTGCGCTGTTATGGTAACATTCGCTTTTAGCCTTACGCTAATACCTCATTGCGCTCTAGACATCACCGTTGTACGCTTTTACGCGGTACGATTTTACGCTAACAGTAACATTCGCTCTTATGCTTGCGCTAACACCAACATTAGCTTTTACGCTGTAGTCTTTTGCGCTTACCCTATTACGTCATTATACAATTGGATTTTAGGCTGTTATGCATACGCTTATACGCCAATGTACAAAACGTTTCTACGCTTACGCTAATTCACTTATACCCTGTTACCTGTTACGTTTACGCTGAAAGGTCTTACGATATACGTTTTAAAGTGAGGCTAATCGTACTTATGGTGATATGCTTATACGTTTTCACTAGTGTTACGTTTACGCTAAAAGGTCGAGCGGTTTCGGTACAACATCCTTACGTTATACGCTTTTGGGCTGACGCTAATTCGTAATTACAGTAATATGCTTGTACGCTTTCACTCATGTTACGCTTACGCTAAAGTTCGAGTTTTTTCGATAATACGTCCTTACGATTTACGCTTTTACTAATACGTAGTGTACGCTTTTACTCTGCTACGCTTACGTTGAAAGGTCGAGCGCTTACGCTAATACGTCCTCACAATAAACGCTTAATTACGCTTAAGATACGATTAATTTTTTTAGAACTAAGACTGCTATGAAAAACGCTTACTAGGCTATTACGCTATTGTGAATATTATCCAAATATATAACGTTTGTACGTTTGTGTTTTTACGCTTACGCACACGCTTACGACTACGACTAAAGCTACAGGCGAATGACTTACAATTTTTATAATTTTTTACACTTTTACGACTATGGGCGCAAAAAAAAGCAAGATGTCGGAAATAGCACCAAGAAAGAAAGAAAGAGGAAAGAGATTTATCAAGGAGATTTATTTAATAACCCAAAAAAGAGACAAATGAATGTATCTCTAAAAAATTTTTTTTATTGAAGTAATAAAGAATTTTTTTTCGTCAAAATTAAAGACTGTTCACTGAAAGAAATCATTAAAGAAATGTATACATAAAACACTTATTTGCTCCACGAAACTTACATATCTTTCAGTAACAGTATTGATTTTAAACTAGAGGCGCTAATTTTGGCTCATAGAGGAAGTAGAGTAAGGAGTATGTTAATGAGCCGGTATGAAGAATTTAGAAAAAGGAAATGAAAGGAATCTTCGACATCGAACTAGAGGAATGGTGCCCCTACATTTGCAGTATGAGGACTTACGTGGTAGGGCTATAACGAAACATGGAAATTGGCTTTTAAGCATCTTCAGACAATTTGTATCAGGCGACAGAGGTAAATGGGCATAAGTCACTCATCCGTATTATGACCACTTCGTAAGCTATAAATCTAAAAATAGAGAGAGTGTGGAAAACACTCTGTTTAACTGCTTGTATCTGGCAAGACCTCACCATAAATCCCTTACAAGTCAACTTTTTGGTATTGATGTCGCCAACAAGTCCATGGGGACCTCACATAGGCTGAATGAGTGCATAGTGTTCGTCAACAAGTCTAGATTGTGACACATTTTAAAATGTAGCTTCGGTATTATGATAATTAAAAATGCTTCGTAAAGTTACTTCAGCAACATAATTTCAGCTATGCTAGTTAGCTATGTATTTATATATTTCCTCAATTACTTTGCTTAGTAGGATGATAATCGGGCCATGGTTTCCAGTTTGTAATAAGATCTTAAGCGATTTTTTAATTTTCTTTACTCCTACGGGGGTTAAGATACTTGGCTTGGATATCATACGTGGTTCCAGGCTCTGGATCAGGGACTGGTATCAGTCTTAGACCGGCCATAGTGACGAATTGTCACACGTGATTGGTTGTCACGTCCTGCACGAGGTGCCCCTGCTTCTACTGATAATGGCGGATCTAGAGAGGACAACTCGATAAAACCCGCACCCCTGAGTCATTGTGCCGAGCTCAGGGGAGGGAGGACCCTGTTAAGGGTCAAGATCGGTACTCAGTGGTGACGAACCGGATTGTTAGGGACTTGATTTTGACTATGGATAGGAATTGATGACTTTGGGCTGGTAGGTGCAGTATTCTGCCACCTTAGTAGGTCGGGGTGAAACCCTATCGAAATGGCTGGTAGGCTAATGCTGCACCTGCCCACGTCCCGTTAAAACCGTGGCGGGCCTCAAGGTACGTTCCGGCTCCGTCGCCGTTAAGTTGGTGGTGTAGGTGCGGTTGAAGATTTTCCCGCTTTGCGTCCGGTCTGGCTCTGAACGCATTACTCATAAGGTAATGCGTCAACCCTCGCGTGGCCTCCCTGCGCAGCATAGATAACCACGGGACCGTTGAAGGGCGACTACACAATCGGCTCCGGATAGCGGCCTTGAGGGGGGACTTCTTAGAATGGACACGAAGACGAAGAAAAAGGAGGGTAGGAGTGACGGCGAAAGTCGTCATGGTGCGGGGGACGCGACAGGTGCGGAGAGTGCTCCGAAGCAGGTCGCCGCCAGCCGGGAAAGCTCCCGGCGGGTCAAAAGGGCTGATCAGACGGATCAGCGCAGGGGTTTGGTTTCAAACCCCGTAGGTACGGGTAGTTCGGTTAGTGGAGGGGTGTCGAAACCGACACCCAATGTAGGCCCATATGGGGCTGTGACAGGGAAAGGCAGAGGTCCGACGAATGCGACGGAGCAGCCCAGTACTAGTAAGGAAGCCCTGTCGCGAGGAGCTTTCCCAACGGGAGCCCTGGGGTCGAAGCCTGCCGGGAAAGGTAGGCGATCGACGCCGCGTAGGAAAGCTCTGGGTGATCGGCGCTTAGCTGAGAAGATCTTGGAGCGCTACGGCGGAAGGGATGCAGCTCAGATGTCTGAGAAGCATTCCCGGACGCTGGAGTGGGCCAGGAGCGTCGTAGCTTGCGACGACCACACACCGGTGTCGAACGATGCGGGTGAGCAGCAGGGTTTGGGGGCTATGAAGCGGCAAAGGTCGGATGAGCGGAATGCCTCAACGACAAAAAGGGCCCGAGGAGGTGGGGACGCAATTTCGTTTAGCGAAATCGCTAAACGTGCAGGCTCCATCACCCTCGGGGTCCTGGATAGGAGTAGGGAGGATGGTGCCATCTCCCGAGAGGAGTGGCCGTGGGTCGCCAGCGCCATATCAGCGACCTATATGACCGCTGTTATGGAGAGCCCAGGTACGCGGCCATGCTTCGAATACTCGGGGTGGTATCATGGTTTTAGACTGATTACTTGTGCTGACGAGCGGTCGGCCTGTATCTTTAAGAAAATAATTTCTTTGGTAGGGGAGGTCTGGAGGGGGGCCAGACTCGAGGCCGTGGAACGGAGGGATCTCCCCCTTCGACCGAGGGCTCGGGTGTGGTTGCCTGCCGGGCCATCTCAGCCGGAGAAAATACTCGAACTAATGCGTTACTGCAACCCGAACCTTCCGACGCATAACTGGAGGGTCCTCAGAGTAGAGGAGGCTGTTGGGCCACGTCGGCAAGTGCTGATTCTGCTAAACGCAGAGTCCACCGGTCCTCTCTCTGACACGAGGGGGGTTATCTCCTATGGCCTCGAGCGTGTGGTTCTTAAAATCTACCACGCCGATTCCAGGGGGGATGGTTCCTCTCCCACAGAGACTGTTCGGGAGGTGGAGGCGTCCGCAGGGGAGCCAGTACCCATGGTTGTGGATGCTGACTCCGCTAATTTGGACAGCGAAAGCACTGTTGACGTCCCGTCAATAGCGGGATCTGTCATCAGTGCTAGTCGTCTGGCTGATAGGGCCGAGGAGGAGCTCCTGGCCTCCGAGGGCGAATCATCGATGGCGGGATCCGTCATCAGTGTAAGTCGTCTGTTGGGGGAGGAGGAGGATCTCCTAGTCTCCGAGGGCGAAGCCGCCAAGGATGGGGTGCAGAAGAAGAAGAGTGGTGTTGATGGAAATCCGTCAAATCAATCTTCAGCATTCTAAGGCGGCTTCCGCAAACTTGTTGCTCTGTCTTGAGAAAGGCGGAGTGGATATTGTCCTTGTCCAGGAGCCGTGGCTGAGTAGTAACGGCGGAAAAATTTCTGGATTAAGGACGGGAAAATTCAACACCTTGGTGCATGGGGAGGCAGGTAGGCCTAGATCCTGTGTGCTTATTAAAAAGGAATTTAAAGCTTTTATTCTCTCTAATTTCAGCAATGCTGACGTAACCACGGTCTGCCTCGAGCGAGGCAGTAGCGAATTGTGGGTGGTCTCAGCGTATATGCCCCATGGGGACGTAACGGGACCACCGCCTGTGATACTGGGCGAAATCACCGCTGAAGCAAGGCGGAGAGGTGTTGGCGTAATCATAGGTGCCGATGCTAATGCACACCATAGCATATGGGGGAGCTCGGATACAAACACCAGAGGTGAGTCTTTATTTACTTTTATTGTAGATGAGGGACTTTGTATATGTAATAGGGGGAATGACCCGACTTTTATTACTGCAGTAAGGGAGGAGGTCTTGGACCTCACCCTGGTTAGCAGAGCACTGGAAGATCGGATATCTGGATGGAGGGTTCTCAACGAGCACTCTTTCTCTGATCACCGATATATTCAGTTCTCGGTGAATGAAGAACGTCCCGGTAAAATATCTTTTAGGAACCCTAAAAGTACCAACTGGGACTTGTATTGTAGGAAGTTGGGAGAGCTGTTGCCTGAGGCGCCTATCGCTGGTTCGGACCTGTCCGAATCTGAAATAGACGATCTGGTGGAAAACTTCACCTTGGCAGGCAATAGCGCCTTTCAACAGTCCTGCCCACTGAAAACTTACAGGGGGAAGGGCAAGCCGCCCTGGTGGTCTGATTCCCTTGACGACCTAAGAGCGTCCAGTAGGCGGCTCTTTAATAGAGCCAGGAGGAGTAGACTACCCTCGGACTGGGAGCTCTATAAGGTGAGTCTGGGGATTTATAAATATGAAATAAGGTTAGCCAAGCGGGATTCATGGCGAAGCTTCTGTGAAAACGTGGAGGGCTGCAATGAATCCGCGAGGCTTAGAAAAATACTCTCTAGGAATCCCGCCCCTCGGGGGTATCTGAGAGATGATGGTGGGGACTGGTCGATGAGTAGCGAGGAGTCCCTGAGACTTTTACTGGACAATCATTTTCCCGATGTCCCAGTTGCGCAGGGATCTTCGCTTGCGTGGTCGGCGGTTGCTGGCCATGCAGAAATGCCTGCCATCCCACTACGGGAAAGTCAAATATCCTGGGCTATAAATTCGTTCAAGCCCTATAAGTCACCCGGTCCGGATGGCATCATTCCTGCGCAACTTCAAAGGTCTTTAGGGATTTCCTGCCGCTGGTTGGCCATCATCTACACTAACTGCCTCAGGCGTAACTATATCCCTAGGTCGTGGCACACGGTTAGGGTCATCTTCATTCCGAAGGCCGGCAGGGGCTCTCATGTAACACCTAAGGATTTCAGGCCAATCAGTCTCTCGTCGTTTCTTCTTAAGACGCTTGAGCGGCTGATTGACCTGTACCTACGAGAAAGGATACCTGGGGGGTTACTGTCGGCTTCACAGCATGCGTACTGCAAAGGCAGATCGACGGAAACGGCTCTCCATTCGATTGTAAAGCAAATAGAGGGGTCTCTAGAACATAAAGAGTATGCTCTGGGTGCCTTTCTAGACATCGAGGGGGCTTTTAACAATGTTCTACCGGGGGCAATCGAAAGAGCTCTGGTGGGTTTAGGAGTCGAAGCGGCTCTGGTTGAATTTATTAGCAAACTTCTATGCGGCAGAATTGTCGCAGCGGAGTGGGGAGGAGCCATAATAAGGAGGAAGGTGTGCAGGGGCACGCCACAGGGAGGTGTCCTATCTCCTCTGCTCTGGGTTGTGGTAGTCAACGAGCTTCTTGTGGAGCTGGAAGCCAATGGCTGTCGGGTGGTTGCCTATGCAGATGACCTCGCTATCCTAGTCAGGGGCAAATTTCTGGGCACCCTGCGCGATGTTCTGCAGGGATACCTGGATACTGTGGCTAGGTGGGCTGAATCATGTGGAGTGGCGGTCAACCCGGGAAAAACAGAATTGGTTCTTTTTACAAGGAGATATAAGATACCCGACTTCAG
Organism: Eurosta solidaginis; assembly: GCF_040869045.1. Taxonomy (NCBI): domain Eukaryota; kingdom Metazoa; phylum Arthropoda; class Insecta; order Diptera; family Tephritidae; genus Eurosta; species Eurosta solidaginis. The sequence goes on along the minus strand of NC_090319.1, from coordinate 67,932,040 downwards.
AACTCCTTCGATTGGAGGGGTACCGTTGGTACTTACTGACAGGGTTAAATATTTGGGAATTGTTCTGGACAAGAAGCTGTCCTGGAGGCCCAATGTGGAAGATAGGGCCAGGAAGGCCGCGGTTGCCTTGTACTGCTGCAGGGGGGCTATCGGAAAGAGATGGGGGCTCTCGCCAGGAGTAGTACACTGGCTGTATGAGATGGTTGTCAAACCGATTCTGCTATATGGGGTGCTGGTCTGGTGGAAAGCACTGGACACGGCGAGCACCTCCAAAATGCTAGTGTCAGTGCAACGGACGGCGCTTATCGGCATCAGTGGCGCTATGAGAACAACACCTACCTTGGCACTGAATGTCATGCTGAATATACATCCAGTAGATATTGCGGGAAAGGCAGCCGCGGCCCGGTCGTTGGTCAGGCTTCGTGATATGGGTTATATGCTTTCTGATTTCGGACACTCTAGCCTTCTTACTAGTTTCGACTTTATCCCGGACAGGACGGACTATTGCATGCCGGTGGCCGCTCCCTATACAACCTTCACCCCAGTCATTCCCCCGAGGGAGGAGTGGAGAAGAGGAATTATCTGGGGCATGGGACCGGTTAACTTGTTCACGGATGGGTCGAAGTTGGACGGAAAGGTTGGCGGGGGGGTCTTTTGTCAAGAGCTAAATGTAAGCCGCAAGTTTAAGTTGGCTGATCACTGCAGTGTATTCCAAGCGGAAGTTGCTGCGATTAAGGATGCGGTGGATGAAATGCTATCCAGCGCTACTACGGTTAGGGAATTTAACATCTACTCTGATAGCCAAGCGGCTATAAAGGCCTTGAGCTCAACTACAGTGCGATCGAGGGTGGTCTGGGAGTGCCTGACCACACTTGCGATTGCATCGAATTATTTTACAATTAAGATTATCTGGGTCCCGGGCCATAGTGATATTCCGGGTAACTGTCAAGCGGATCTCTTAGCCCGAATCGGTACAACTGAACCGGATGAAGATGGCTGTAGGGATTTCGGGATTCCGCTAGCCACCTGTGGATTGCTCTTCCATAGCTGGGCCTCGAGTCAGCTCAGCAAACGTTGGGCGGACACTACGTCTTGTAGGATATCAAGATCTTTCTGGCCGAAAGTGGATGGCAGGAGGTCTGCTGAAATAATTGGGTTCACTAAGGCTCACCTATCAATGGTCATTGGGGTTTTGACAGGGCACTGTCCCATGGGTATCCATGCGGTACGTCTCAATATATTGGAAACTCCATCCTGCTGCAGCTGTATGGAGGATGATGAGGTGGAATCACCAAATCACTTTATGCTTGACTGCCCAGCTTTTGCCAGAACTAGGCGAAAGTATTTTGGTCGTGACTCACTTGGATCTCCCGAGGAGCTATCCAAGGTTGAGATCGGGATCATTCGGAACTTTATCGTTGCTACCCAACGATTCTCTAAGTAGTTATATCTACGTCACCGTTAGTTTAGTTTATTATATGTGGTATCACAACGGACCGTCATGTTGTCCAAGTGAGCTTCCTCTCATCAGGGAAGCTACCACCCAACCTGACCTTTACTCCTACGAGTTTTTTTTGCTTTCTACACATTCTCATCAGGGAATCGGATTCATTAATACGTTAAACATTCATTAATACGTTAAAATACGTACAAATATATCAGGCTCCTTGATGAAGGTCTGAAAAAATAACAAAACGCGTAAAAAACTAGAAAAAAAAACATCAGTTTTTGTCTCAGAAATATCGACCAGATGGTCCTTGAGAAAGAAAATAGTAAAAATGCGCACTCGCTAAAAAAAAGAAAACATTAAACCATGTTTACTGAAAATGCCAAAACTTCGATAGCTGACAAGTGGTAACCCTGTTGAAGCAGCTAGGAAAAAACAACAGCTCAAACTCAATGAGTAGCATATTTTATAGTCACTTAAAAAGTGCAATGAATTGTTGTAATTATACGAGTACGGAAGCAGGAGGAGAGTTAGAGCCATTCAATTTTGAACCATTTAGAGTTGAATAAGTAATGGTTGATGTGGCTTTAATCTGTTGTAGAGCAGGAGCTGTGTATTATTTTTTACTTAGTGTTTATGATTATATCACTGTCGTCCATTGACTGAAGACAACCTTAAGGCAAGAAAACTAACAAACTGTTTCACGCTGCATAATGGCAAGCAGATTATTAAAAAAGTTATATGCTTCTAGTGCTGTTGCAAACAAGTAAGTAAAGTGTAAAGTAAACATGTAAAAAAAATTATTCAAATATACATATATATATCTGGTGTGATGACGTACGAGTGGGCGTGCTGGGTGTATACACAGACATTGGTAGCTACACACTTGCATATTTATGTAGCCATTGTATGTATATGTAAGTGTTCATGTTTGCTTAATAATGAAGTGTAAACAGTTATGTAAAATGAAAAGCGCAAAGGTGGAGCCATGCATGTGAAGTAGTAAGGCGTTGTGTTGCACATGATGTCAGAGCGCAAAGTTCTGAGAAAACTTAAAAAATTAAAATACGTCAACAAATATTTGGAAAGTGAAAGCTAAACGAGATGTGGATGACGACAAAGATCGATTTTATGTTGAAAGTCACAATATTTACGCAACTAATGGCGAAGATGAGGCAGAAGATAATTTAAATGGCTTTTTTCTGGATTAAAATATTTCAAGCATATTTAAAAAAAATTTAAGAAGTTTTTCTTAGACCTGGCATAACATCTCTGCCTTCATATTAGCAGGTCTCCAGGTTTTTAACGATTTCACAGGGCATCGGCGCAAAGTTGAAGCAAGAAAAAGAAAAAATATACAGAGCTGTCCACATAGCTTTTTTCATGTAAACGAATGCACGTAAAGGAATGCTGCAGTGTACATGGGGTTTATCGCCCTCTATCTCTCTCCGTTATTGGGTATTTACAGCGAGTGCAAAGCCTATCCTATAGTATGGAGTCCTTGCTTGATGAACAGCTAAACCAAAAAGAACCTACCTCAAAAAAAGGGGTAAGCAAGCTATCAATGCTTAGCATTACGGGAACGATGAAAATAACCCCAACGGGCTGCACTGTAGGCTATTCGGCACATTCCACCTGCATACCTGATTATAAAGAGAATAGCGTTAACAGATGGAAGGAGTCAGCTACGGAACATAACATACGATAGCGGATCGAACATTTTTTTCACTCAAGCGATATAAATTTGGCTACCCAACTATTTACAAAAAAATATAATATACTGTTACGAAATCTGTGGATTTCTGATATTTATGCACCTTCTTCTCTTCACTTCACAACTAACAGCGTGTTTAAATCAAACTGATTAGTTATTACTCAGCTTGGGCTACTTTTATACTCTCGGTTTACTCGTTCACCCATTTCTCCTAATGTCTAGTAATTTCGCGAACAGTTGTATTTCATGCTTGGTTACCAGCTATATACATGTATATTTGTAGTTTATAGCCATATACGTATTTATGTATGAGTAACTACTTCGGCTAATGACTACATGTGTGTGCGTGAGATATCTCTTCGTCGCCTTCTATATGTGTGTATAAATGATGATTGATGCGTTCATGTACACAAGTGTAGCTTGCTTTAATGTTTTTGTTGATGTGCCTTTATTTACTAATAGCTTAGTGATGCTAAAATTCGCCACAATATTATGGATCTAGTGAGTACGCGTTGTCCTTAGTTCACATATTCCATTAATTCGATACACCATTTCGTTACGATTCAGCCCCTGGTCTGCGGTATACTGTGCTCATCTAAAAATAAACAGATCCTACAAGCTGTCAGATCACTGTTATCAGTAGGAAGTAGTAGCCGTAGCCAAAGCATCAGAAACACTGGAGGAAAACAGCTTAAACTGCTCAACTTTAGTATTGACAGCCACGCAGAATTTAAAGCAATAATATCGCATAATACAGCATCTTAAAGTGGGGTAGAGTGTATTTGGTCCCTGGAAAGAATAGGGGCAGATAGAAGCATACATCTTTATTGGGTCGCATGTCATATGGGAATAGATGGAGATGAAAGAGCGGGTGAATTAACTAAGCTGCCACTGCGCTATCCAGGCTAAGCCTCCAACTATTAGGAGTGATATAGCTGTCAGATATAGAAGCAGCAGTCACATAGGAGGGAGTTATTTTATAACATACGTACTGGTTTTTGATAGGGTTTTCCGTCTGGTCGTTGGACAAAAAAAAAGAGTTCGAAAGTAAAGCATTCGAAAAATTCAAACAATATTTTCGTATTTTCAAATTTTTTCGAAAACGTTTTTGAGATAAAAACACCAAACTGCATACAGAAAAAAACAAAAATTCATAAAATGAAAAGTTCGAAATTTTCCATTTTTTTGAATGTTCGAATTTTTTCGAACTTTTAATTTTTATTTTGTTTTTTTTTTTAGTATGCAGTTTTTTTACCTGGCAACCACCGTGGTGTGATGGTAGCGTGCTCCGCCTACCACACCGTATGCCCTGGGTTCATACCCCGGGCAAAGCAACATCAAACTTTTAGAAATAAGATTTTTCAATTAGAAGAAAATTTTTCTAAGCGGAGTCGCCCCTCGGCAGTGTTTGGCAAGCGCTCCGGGTGTATTTCTGCCATGAAAAGCTCTCAGTGAAAACTCATCTGCCTTGCAGATGCCGTTCGGAGTCGGCATAAAGCATGTAGGTCCCGTCCGGCCAATTTGTAGGGAAAATCAAGAGGAGCACGACGCAAATTGGAAGAGAAGCTCGGCCTTAGATCTCTTCGGAGGTTATCGCACCTTACATTTATTTTTTATTTTAGTTTTTTACCTCAATCAATTTTAGTCTAACAGAAAATAAGGTCTTTCAAAATTTGCATTGATTTTTGAAATGTTTTTTCCAAATGTTTCAGATTTTTCTCCATATAAAAAATAAAGTTAAAAGCCCTTCGATTGGAAGAATATATAAACCTCTTTAATTGCCAATTAAAAGCCAATGCGAGTTTTTAGAGACCTATAACTTGTACTTTGTAAGACTAAAATAGATTGGGCTAAAAAAATCATAAAACTATAAAACAATGTTCGAAAATTTCTTAAAGCTTGCTCGAATTTTAAAATTGTTTCCAAAACATGTTGGAGATTGACTTTCATAGTTTTAGTTTGCAAATTCAAGGGAGCTTTTCCCTAAATTATCAGAAATAAAAGAAGAATGTAGTTAGCGTAATACGACAAAAACAACTTCTTCTATTTCCGTATTCGCTACTGTAACATATTTTTATATTTTTCGAATCTCAAGGCTCATATCCTAATGCAATTACCCTAACTCAAACGACTTTGAAGTTTGGCCACAAGCATGCTGGCAGCCTAAGAAATGTGCAAGCATTGATTAAGAGTAGATAGGCAAGGAAGATAAAGGAGAAAAGCGAAGTACATCATATTTGTCCTGCTGCAATTGCTGCTCACAAACTCAATTTCCTTAGCGCGCTTCCTGCTGTAAATTAACTTTTATCCAAGTTTAGACAACACAGCCAAGGGTATGAGCAAGCCTTCGATATCAAACCAAATCTAATTTACCTTACAGCCATTGACCAATGGCAAACTGGCTGAGAATTTAAAGTTAAGCATTTTCAAAGGCATGCCTTATTTTGGTTCTTAGGTAGATTTACATCTATCATATTTTAGTTTCAGCAACCTATGAAAATACGTAAATATGTAGCGCGTTGTCGTCTTACAGCTTTGACAGGTTAAAAAAAAAGCAAGGGGAAGCAAACAAATTCTCAGAAATTTCAATTGGAATACCATTTTTTCAAAACTAGAATTTTCTATTTTTTCCTGTTTCTTCTTCTTTTACCATAAAGGAGAACACATTTTTTCACTGACACTGACAGCCACGCCAGTTAGACAAAGCAACTGATAATTGCATGTAAGCGCGCACAAGTCGTAAGCTCTTGTGAGCTCCATCTTAGCCGTTAACTGTCTTTGGATATTTAAGCATCAACTTTTGGTGCTGTCGCTTTAAAATGTCTGACAAATGTCTTTCGGCAGAGCCAATCAAGCTGCTTGTCTGTCACACGATGCATCATTTAGTCAAACAGCCAATTTCAGACACTGAAATTGCTAGAGCGGTGCAGGTCGACTTCCTTGCCTGGCTGACTTCATTTGCTTTTTGAGTCTAAAAAACATCACAAGCATCAGGTTGCAGCGACTACTTAAGCTCGCCTTTGTTAACATTCCTCCCACACGTCGTTTCCGCTCTTTTCTGCCGCTGCTGCTGCTACTTCCATCGCTGTCACTGCATTTTCCACGTCTTTCGCTACGCTGTCACTGAAGCCAGCTGTCAAATGTAGCCAAGATCTAAAAGTAGTGTCTAGTGTTGCGTTTTGCCTTTGTTTTTGCAAATTCTTTTTTGGTTGTTTCGTGTTTGTTCAGCAAAGTCTTGAGAGTCAAGCATTGAGCTTGTGTAGTTCTTTTGCATAAATAACTGTCCAATTTGAGTCGGCACAATGTCTGCACAGTATGAGCCACTCTGAGTTGGAAGAAGTGTCCATTGTAGAGTTTATTTGGCTCTACTCGTCCAAAGGTTTTTATTTCAGTATAACTCAGTTAAATGCGTCATGAGCGGAGAGTGGCTAGTGCAACAAAAATAAAACGATCGGTGGTTGGAACCAACGTTACCATGGTCCAAGACATGGGGACCCCCGTGCCCGGGAGAGAGTTGCTTCTTTACTGGAATAAATCATGGAAATTGCTTTTTTGAAGTTTACTTCTTACACAGCGAAATATATTTAAAATTGGCATAAATTTTGAATATATCGTCAATTTACGTTGGCAAAATGTGACAGACGCAGTTTACAACGCTACTTACGCCACTATGCTGATACACCTACTCTAACACGCATTTACGAAACTACGATATACGCTGTTCCGCTTACGATAATATTCGTTTACGCTACAACGCTATACACTGTTACGTTTATAAGTTTTACGATATACGCTGTTACGCTTACGATCATGCGCGTTTACGCTAATATTCTCTGTGCTATTACGCTTAAAGATATATATTACTTTTAAAAGTTTGCAGCTTCGGCTAACCCATTTTACGTTTTTACGGTAACACGCAACTAAGCATCCATATCAATGCTCAAAAACGCGTAAATACTTATTCGCTAGTACTGCACCTTTAGCCTTACAGCTGATAGGCTTTCACATGCATATGCTCTTACGCTGTTACTATGGATCTTATTCTAGTACGTTCATGCTAGTACCTCAATTTGCTAACACGTCATTTCTTTTACGCTGATATGCTCAAACGCTAATACGATGACATGCTTTTATGCTAGTTTTCTTTTATGAGAATGCACCTCCACGTACTACTACTAAGTACGCTCTTATGCTAATACGCTTTTTTGCCATGACCTTAATTCTTCTTTACGCTTATATAACTCTAATACGCGGATACGTATTCACGTTTGAACGCATTTACTCTTAATCTGTTTTATGTTTGTACCCTTGAATGCTACTATACAACGCTGATACGCCCTTGCCCTGACCCCTAAGACGCTTGGTTGGCTCTTAACCGTAATTACATATTTGTATAAGTATTTATATATATATATATATAAAACAAATTCTGTGTGTGTGTGTGTGTTCGCTATGGAAACGTATTTCCCACACTTCAATCATCACCAAATTTTGGCTATAGGTTCGTTCGATCAAGACGAAGGTTTTTCATATTTCAGAATTAAGAATTTTAAATTAAATTTTTTTTTTGCTATGCGAACGAGCAATCTTAGATCCCAAAACTGATCATGTTATCAAAATCAATGATCGTATACAAAACCAAATTCCTGGTGAATTGACGAAATATAAGTCGATCGACACAGTTACAGATGAAGATCAAATTGTGAATTATCCATTTGAATTTCTAAACTATTTAGAGCCACCTGGAATGCCTGCGCATGTATTATCTTTGAATATTCTCACCAATCATGCTTCTTCGGAATTCAGACTCACCAAAAGTGTGCAATGGAACCAGACTTTGCGTTAAGAAATTAATGCCGAATGTAATCGAAGCAACAATCATCAGCGGTAAAAGCAAAGGTGAAGATGTGCTCATACCACGGATCCCAATGATTCCTACAGATTTGCCATTCAATTTTAAGCTCTTACAGTTTCCTGTACGCCTTGCTTTTTCAATTACAATCAACAAAGCACAAGGGCAATCGCTTACTGTTACACGTTTAAAATTAGAGAGTCCATACTTTTCCCATGGCCAGCTATATGTTGCTTGCTCTAGAGTTGGAACGCCAAATAATTTGTTTATCTTTGCACCGAACGAAAAAACCAAAAATATTGTGTACCCACTTGGCATTACAATAAGATACAATAATAAAATGTTTTAATTTCACCAAATATGCGTACATAATTCAATTCAATTTACAGAACAATAAACTAAATTATCAACAAACAAAACAGAAAAAATAACGCAACATTCATTCGATCTCGGACGTTACAACGTACGCCGGGTAAAGCTAGTATTTTATATCTGCTTACATATGTCTGCTAAACTAATTTGAAGGCACTCTCCCACTAAGGCTCTGCCCATATAAATGCTTTTGTTAAGGCTGCCACCTATCAAACTATTTTCAAAACTCATTAGAAAATATTTCAAACAGAAAACAGAAGGTACTCGATATAGCTCTTTTTCAATCAAAATACTTTGACGAATGGTTCATACCTAAATTTACGGTCCTACTTCTGAAAAGACTGTTAAAAGGTCGCTATATGTTTCAAGTTTTCACTCTTAATGAAATATTAGCCGTGTTTTTTAACACGCGTATATCCGTTTACGCTTAAACTTTATATTGACTGCTAAGGGACAAACTATAAATACACCTCTGAAATTGCTGCGCATAAATTTTGTCCTACTAAATTTCAATACGCATTATACTCATATGTAACTGAAATGTGTGTCTTTGTGTCACCCTCTACACTAATTCTATGTATTCTATGTGTGTCCACAAATCATCGCAACTGATTCAGCTATATGTTATAACCTATGGCCATCAGAGCGTTGCATCTCCGGTTTTCGGTACACCCTGCTGCTGTAGCTATTTGTTTAACCACAGCCGCTAGATGGGTCTCCTAAGCATTATCTAAGCGAAGATACGCGTTTTTTTACACGCGCAAACGAAACGTATACGCGCGTGTTAAAAAACACGGCTATTATTAGTTTATGTGGTTTTAAAATTAATACTATCTAAGTATGAATACAAAGTACACTTCACATCGTAATTGGATGAAATTTACTATACAGATCATGTGCTACATAGGCTTTTACGCAGGTGTTGCCATTGAGGACAAAAAGGTTTCTTTTTGCAAGGAATACGCTCGAAATCAATTGAAATGTGAGACCTATAACTCTGAAGATAGCGACAAGGGACTGTGACATGCGAGCTTTAAGCGTCGATGTTTCGAAAAAGTTGTAGGAAATTCCAAAAATATATTTCAAATTTTTTATTCGCCTTGCTTTCAGATATATACGGGGCCGAAATATTTGAGCCCGATTTCAGAACAACCAGAATCATCAGAAGGGTAGTTGTAGGATGTTTCACTTCTATTGCTCGCGAAGTCCACACATTTTTTCTTTCCTTTTTTTAGACTTTTTTATAGAAACACTTGGCATACCCATTCAGTGTTCTCTAGCTACAATCCAGCCCACCTCTAACGCATTAGGTAAATTAAAAGAAAACACAACCGTTATTTGTACACATGTTTGTATTTTTAGGATTGTGTTGTTTTTCTTTTGTGTCGTTTTGTTTACATTGTTTTCCTTTAATTTTCCAAAAACAAGAAGTGTCCTGTTACAAAGCTGCGTTAAATGATAATTTTTTTTATTTCCATGTCTCTTCGTTTTTGCGCCCTTTGGCACACGGCATTTGGCTTCTTAAAGTTCGTGCGATGCAGCATTGAATTTCAGGGATGGGCAAGCCTTAGGCCGTTAAGAATGTACTGAATATTTTAAATGGTTAAAACAAGAGGCAAAATAAAATGAAATTACTCAAGAAAATAAAATTGAAATATAACTCGTGCTCTAACGTCAAAAGGTACATACATTTGAGAGGTTCTTTCTAATCTGCTGTTACTAAACTGCAATCTTTCGAACTCGTGTAAAATGAAGTAAAACGTGCCCAACTTTGCTTTTATTACATTAATTTTCCCCCTACAGCCTCCCTGTGCTCCTCTCCTCTTTAGTCATAATTTCCACTTAACCTGACACAGCATTTCCCCTTTCTTTTGGAACAAAAATTTTTCGCACACCCTCAAATGCTGCTATAAATTTTCATTTCATTTATTATTGCATTTTATTTTTTCATTTAAATTTTTTTATTGTCATATTTATTTATTCAATATAAACCATCAGCCCTTTACGCTTTTGTTCTAACGCGCGTTTACTTCCGTTTGAATTGCGAAAGTATTGCAGCAGCTCCCTCTAAAAGCTTTTGATTGTAAGTGATCACTTTGGTGGTGCTCGGACCTTTTAAACGTGCAGCGTTGTGGGTATATTGCACGCATTGTTGTTGCAGTACTCTGCTATGGCTAATAAATTTAAGGATTTAATTGTTGCAAACAACGCGCACATAATTGTTGTGGTGGTGGAGGTGGTATTAAGTTTTGTCGGTTAGCTTTAGGTAGTAGACGTTTGAGTGCTGGGCGGGGTGGAAGGATATACCTGCGCGTTTTAATGGAACATTTCTGCGCTTCCGTATGGTTGGTGCTGCAATAAAAGTGCTGGTGTTCAAAGCATATTCTGTAACTACTAATTGAAAGTAATATTCCGTTTAATATAATCTTTGTTTAGATGTGTGTAGTTGCGCGCCTAAAGTTATGCTTGCTTTTAGTGTTTGACTTAGAGTTTAAGTAGAAGGGATTTGTTATATGATGGCTTAGTTTCAAAATTGTTATTTATGAATGAATTAATGGATTATACAAATATAAATATTTGGGTAATTAATTACATAATTACCCTTAATTATGCTTACTTAATGTTTTTATATTATTTTAAGTTCAATTGCTCACGCAGAAATTTTGGAACTGCTATGTCTAGAAAGCTTATGAAATCTTTTATGAGCACATAACAGTATATAAATGTTGAATATTTGCAGAAATATTTAATGCGATCATAATGCTCCAAATATTGCATACTCTTAGGCGCAACTAAATAAATTTTCCAGATTTTTTCCGCTCACGTACAAAATTTTCTAAGTTTTCATTCACAGTTTTATCACGATTTGAAATTCAACAAAACCGTTTTAAATATAAGATCCTACTCACCAAATTTGGCAGTGCTATATCTAGAAAGCTTCCGATATATCTATGAGTGCCATAGATTTAGATATTGTGTACTAGGAGAAATATTTCACGCGTCTATAATGCTCGAAATGTTTCATACTTTTAGGCGCAGTGGTACACATTTTCCAGACTTTACGAGCTCAGTTCAAAAGTTTCCAAGAATTTCAATTAGCCGAGTCGAGTATTTGATAATATAACTTTCTTAAAACGGCTTCGACAGTAGTTAAGGGTGTTTGCGTTGTTTGCGCTAATTTCATTTCAGCAAAATTTTCCAGTTTAAATCAGAGTAGGTCCAATTCCTTAAATCTAAAATGACAAAAGATGACCTACGATGATAACAGTGTTCTTACGTGTATGCCGAAGCTTCATAAATCTCAAGCGGAATGTTCCCTTACCCCAGTAAGAGATAATTGATATATCCTACCAATGTCTCCACAAACGCTTATCTTTGAAAAATTCTTTAAAGCATGGTTTCTTTTCTTTGTCGAAATTAGTTTGAGGACAAACAAGTTTCGACGTTGTGCCATCTTCAGTGTCATTTCTCACTAACAAAGATGATACTGAATGTCCTACGATAATGTGGTATTCGTCTGTATATGCCGAAGCTCGCCCGACACGACAAACCAGTTTAAATAAGTCGGAGGCGAAATCACTGGTTAGGGTTACACTGTTTGGAGGGCAATCACGTCGATAGAGTAAGCATCGGATCCTACGATAACTGTAACAACTACAGATATATTGAGAGGGAGGACGGCATGGCTATTAGCTACTCTTGGTCTATAGAACAGCAGTATGCAAACCAGTAAAAGAGGAAGAAAAAATTTACGAATTTCAATACAGGGTAGCTTAGGCTTTTTAGCGAAAATGCAGCAACCATAGAAGTCACCTTTTAAGAATCGACATACAATTGTATTTCCTCCTAACAAAAAATTAAAGCAGCATAGTTTCATCATACATATACACATATCTAGCTAAATAACTGTTAAACCACAAACTTCAATTGAGAATTCATATTTTGATTTCATGTTTTTGGCATGTAAGTTAAAAGCTAACCGAAATACTTCAAATTCCTACATAAGGGGGTAATGCGTTAAATGCTTTTACTTTCCCACCGATACTCTGAAATATTTTCTTGATACTTTACTTAAGTTTTTCGGTTAATTCATTACTACGAAGGAATGCCACTGGAAATATTTATGTAAATATTTGGCAGTAGATGCAAGCAAGCTTATGTGAGCAGGGCATGTAGTGCAAATACCGGACAGGTAGGGGATGTGCTTTTTCAAAGCGTAGAAACATAATTTTAAAATTTACCAAAAGTTTGCTTCGTTAAAGTCAAATCAGCTGAAAAAACAAACAGTGATGAACAGTCATTAAGGTCAACTTCCGGTACACCTATGAACCGAGAATTGTATAAAAGGTTGGCACGAAGTAGCAGCAAAGCTCCCTTATGCGCCTAGAGAAAATTTTTCATTCAAGTAGGTATATGCTGGTGCACTACGGTTTCAGACAATCCATCTGGAACACCGCTTATTATGCTTAGTGTTTTGCTATTCAGCCTAGAACGTACATATTTATATACAATAAAGTGCATTTAAGCTTCGTCCAATGCGATCTTACTACTCCTATTGGGTTCGGCAAGCGTCTTTAACGCTCTCCAACATCTACGAAGCGTTTTTTGCCTTCACAGCTTGCCTAGCAGCACGTGTAAAAATATTAGTGCATGAGAGGCTTACATATGCATAACACAAAATTTAAGATGAGTATAGTATCTAACAAACTACCCATGAAGATCATGTCGAAAAAAAAATTGTATTGATGTGTTTTTGAGCTAATGCTAATCTCTTTATACACTTTAATGTATAAAATTTCTTTCACATTTAATAAAATGGCTGTGCGCCAATTCGTTTTTCTGTTTTGTTGATGTTTATTACGTGATTTTATTGATTTTTGAAGTTGTTTATACCTACGGCTTGCATATTGGCATATCTCCAGAAAAATAGGTAACCGTTGGGGAACTACTTTTTAAATACAGCGTCTTCGCTATGTTTAGGCAGAGCAAATGAATATGCTTGACGTTCACTAATTTTGATAGTTTTGCCTCAAAACTTGTTTGTCGGCTTTGGTCAATGACAAGGTAATAATAAATAAATTTTCTGAAAAGCCCGGTCTTTGGCCTTTATTGTTATTCGATTAGAAGCTATGTGATCTACCAGTCTACTCAAATGAGACTTGAGATTCCTAATTGGGGTATAAAACTCCACGATTTTTTTTTACCCGTACTTGACAAAAAAATATGTTCAATAGCAAGAAGACGATGCAGCTGCTCGCCTAGATGTTGATCATTAGAAATAGAGAAAATGGAGTAAGTAATATATCTAAAACCTCTATTACTTACAGCAATCAGTCACTATAATTCCATCACCCAGCCGTTTCCATTGCAACCTCCGTGCTTAAAACATACGTAGCGAAAAGACGTGTCTTTTAAATTTATTTCAAAACATCGCAAAAATCAGTTAAAAATAAAAAAAATAAAATAAAATGTAAGGCGCGATAACCTCCGAAGAGATCTAAGGCCGATCTTCTCTTCCAATTTGTGTCGTGCTCCTCTTGATTTTCCCTACAAATTGGCCAGACGGGATCTATGTACATGGTTTTATGCCGACTCCGAACGGCATCTGCAAGGCAGATGAGTTTCCACTGAGAGCTTTTCATGGCAGAAATACACTCGGAGAGCTTGCCAAACACTGCCGAGGGGCGACCCCGCTTAGAAAAATTTTCTTCTAATTGAAAAACCTTATTTCTAAAATTTTGATGTTGCTTTGCCCGGGGTGTGAACCCAGGGTATACGGTGTGGTAGGCATACGTAACATTAAGCATACCATAAAGCATAAGAACACGAAATTACTATGCTCCTTTCACAAACAACACCTGCGCCTATTTAGAGTATTAGCACAAATCATGTCTCACACACATTTTCAACAAAATCTAATCACTTGCATTAAATACTACAAGCTTAAATAAGACATAAGACAACAGAACAAACAATTAATTCCACATTTATTTACTTCAAGCCTAAAAACATGCGGGCGTACTGACAATCCTGACAAACATACATGATAAAATATATAAGAAATATAACGCCTGTTTCAACAAAGGAAATCATTGTAATGGAAGAAAGGAAAAAAGCAACGGATATGGGCAGGAAGGAAAAAAGGAAGTAAATGTTGGGCGGTAGTATAACATACTAAAGGAACAATGAATGAAGACGGAAGGAAAAAAGCAAAGGAAAAGATAGCCAAATGATAAAATAAGCGTTTAAAACTTAAAGAAGTGTGAAACAATAGTAAGACTTGAAGTGAGCAGTTAGAAAGCAAGAAAACAGAAACCAAAACTTTACAAATGCAAATGGAAATATTTGTCTGCACGAAACTAAATCAATTTACTGCTTACCGCTAAAAGTTTCTCAGTATATCAACTTGAACCAATGAGCTTTAATATTTTTGTGGTGGTGGTTCCACGCCAGCCACAAAAAAAGGCAGCGGACTAACATTTTCAAAGCATAGACGTAGAAAAAACTAAAATAAATTACTGAAACACACGCGATGTAATCACAAGACAGCGCCGTACAAAAGTCTCATGTATGCGGCTGGTCGTTTAAGGGCAATTTGAAAGTTTGTAATGTGCGTATCTAGCTAAATAGACAGACAGAAAGTCTGGTGGGGGCCTCAGGTGTGCAGCTATGATAGAATACGTGCATATATGAACGCTGGTAGGAGAGACGTGGTTACAGCAGTTAATGGCGCTATTAAATGCACTCATCATACGCCAGACGCATATTTAGTGAGCTACTTTGAAATGTTAAAAACATTTAGTGCAGGCGAGTCAAGCGAAAAGCCTAAAAACAAAGCATTTTTTATGTCAATAGATAACACAATGCTTATATGAGAGAGATAAAGCAATGAAGTGAAGAAAATAATGTTTGCATATATGTATGGAGATTCTAAAGTAAACGTTTCAAGTGCTTTAAAGCACAGTACTCAGGCACACTTATGTTTTTTGTTTTAAAAAGAGTTTGTTCAAGCGTAAATAAATGCAAATATGCATGGGAGCAAATATGCTGCGAATTCCGTGCGAAGAGAAAACACTAACGTTAACTAGCATAGGGAACACCAAAATCGGTACAGCACGAAACGAACAAGGGTAAATCATAAACACGAATTTGCTCACAGCAATTTTGTTGGAGACCAATGATATTGTATACATTCGATCAATAGAGAATTAGAATAAGCGAAAGTATATGAAAAGTTTAGCATTAGCTCTAAAAATAATGGCGAAAACCCGTTTGCCGTGTAATCCAACAATTGTAACAACCAGCTTTATAATGAGCCTTCACTGAGCTATCTTTGGAAATAAAGGAAATCATTTTTGAGAAACTCGTCAACACTAGTACAGAAAACGTCAAAATCAATAAAGCATCAAACAAAAATGGAAAAATCATAAAAACGAATTTGCGCGTAGTAATTTTACTGACAACCTGTGAAGCGGTGTTAAGGAAGTTATAAGAAGATAATAGCATTCAATCAAAAAACAATTCTGAAAAAAAAAATTTTTTTTGCTACGTCATCTAACATCACCAAGCTTTATAGAGATCGTTAACCTTAGCAAAACAGAAAATAGTTCGTTAAAATAGTATAGAAAACGTTATAATAGGTAAAACATGAAATAAACATGCGCTAATCAGGAAAACGTTTTTGCGCATACCAATTTTATTAAAAACAACTGAATTTGTATATATCAAATTATATGAAGAAATTAGCATTAGCTCGAAAAATATTAAAGAAAAATATAATTATTTTTGCTACATGATCTTATGTTGAAGCACACAAATGCGGCATAATGTAAGTGAATTATTTTGTAAAGCAAAAAAAAAAAAAAATCTCACTTTAGAATTTTTCAATGAAAAATAATGAAATGAAAAAAAACATTATGAAAAAAATATTCAATCTAGAAATTGTATAAAAAATAATGAAATGCAAAAAAAAAAATAATAATGAAAAAAATATTCAAAGTATCTGCAATAAGCTTTATTCAATCTAGAAATTGTATGAAAAATCGTTCTTAATAGGTAGAGAGTAAATAACTGACAAGGTCTTATAGACCAAAAAATATGTCTGAAAAGTCTTTTATTATACCCGCTGTGGTATGCTAACTATTTTTAAGTATAAATAAAAGGATAGAATGAAGCAGTTCTCATAAAAAAGTAAAATGAATACATATCGCGATGCACCTCCGGGAAGATTAAGGCTGAGCTTCTTAATTTGCATCGTGCGCCTTAACAATTCTTCCTACAAATTGGCGGTAGTACTTTGAAGTAGCGCAAAAGTAATTCTTTCAAATTGTACTGTTATTACAATAACTTGAAAACTTAAAAAAATATATGGTTTAGTGAAATATAAATAATAACTTAAGTTAAATAAACTTAAGTTATAAGTTAATTTAAATAAAATAAAATAAGAAACAATTCTTACAACAGCATGTCCATAGTCCAGGCCAAGAGCAGAGTTTGTCGAACTTACCTGCAAAGAAACGAAAGAAAAAAATAATGAATTTATATTAGAAAATTATTGAAGTAAATAATAACGCATACATGAAAGAACAATAAAGTAGCAAGAAAAAAAGAATAAAAGTAAAATGTATACGCTTTAAATTAACATTATCTTATACAATATATTCAACTTCAGCAAATTGATGATCTTAAAATATGTTTCCAAGAGATAAAAGATGTAAGTAAAAGCCTGCTAAAACAACGCAGCCAAAGAGGAGGCCCCTAAAATGGTAAGGAAATGTAATAAGCTAAGGAAAAACACAAGAGCTAACGATTATGCAAATTACATTTGTTTTATACAAGCCTACTTAAAAATCCATTAAAAAATTTACATAAATCAAACAAGGTTCATACATATAATTTGAAATAAAAACAAAAAAACATGCAGAACACATACTTATGTGGGTAGAAAGGAAGCGAATATTGAGGAAAATAGACAATTTACTCAACTTTACAACCATGTGTAGTCAATCATATGAGCTTATGTAAACAGCAAAGGCTGCGTTGGAGGATGTGAGCATTTGTTAGGAAATCAATGCAGTACCCACAAGGGTAGTGACATATAATTTTTTTTATTGAGATAGGTCGTATTCACTCAGCAGTGGAAACGCCTTAACAAATTCCATACGTGAACGAACAGAATAGCACTAGAAATGTTACCAAAACAATACGGAACTCGAGCCGAAAATGAACTGGAACAAAAAGCAAAAACGAAACAGAATTGGAACAAAAATTATACCGAAGTCAAAAACGAATGGATACTAGAACCGAAACCGAAGTGGAACCATAACTAAAGTCGAGCTACATCTAACTAGAACTGGAACTCAACTCGAATTAGAACTTATACCGAAACCGTAAATAAAACTTAAGTGGAAATCGAAACCCAATCGAACTGAAACTAATTGTAAGTGAAACCCAAACCGGAGCTAGAACCGACAGCATATTGAACCAAAACTTAATAACTACCGGTATCGAAACCATGGCGTCAATCCTAAATAGAATCCGAAACTATTCGAAAATAAAATCAAACCAAACTAGCACTTATTGTGAAACTGAACCGCAGCCATAACTAGAATCAAAACAAAAGCGAGACGGTAAATCAGGAAAAGAAGTCTTATCGAACTGGAACCGATACTAAAATGAAACTTTATCTGTGTTCGGAATCGAAAACGTAATAATAAGGGTAACGAAACTAAGAACGTAACCAAAAATAAAAAGAACCTAACTCGCCAAACCGTTACCGACACTGCACCCGATTTAGAACCGCAGCCGAAATTGAGATAAGAGTGGAAGTAGAATATAGTCAAAATAGCGATCGTACCGAACCATCACTAAAGAGGAACCCATGTCAAAACTGAACCCAACATCATCCGGAAATAGAAGCAAAACCGGGATAAGGCTACGTTGAAATGGCCGATTTGGAGTTAACGTAGATTGAAAATATCATTAAAGCTTATTCGACAAAACAGAAAACACTGATCAGAACTAGAGTTGAAATATGTTATAAAAATAACTGTGGCACCGCGCAAAGAATGAAATCAAAGTAAATTGGAAATAATTCCAAATTAGACCGACGCCTTATTGGCCAAATACCGGAACTGAAACCGCAAACGCAACCTAAATCAAACCCAAAATAGAAATCGTTTTTATAGTCGAAGAAGAAATAAATAACGGAGATAAGTTCTATCTTCGACTATAGCCAAAAAAATTGAACAAGTGAATGAATTCGTGTACATACATATAGTTCGAAGCGAGGCTGTTAAGAGTAGTTAAGTGAACGAGAAGATTCATAAAATCTTTCACGCACTAGTCGGGCTAGTTCCCCAAAGTGCAAGTTGCGAAGCGTACTGGATGTACAAAAGCGAAAACGAAAAGGGCAGTAACAGTTTTTATCAAATTTCATTTGTTAAATTTTTCTCATTTAATTTACGATAATTTAAGAAAAAAATACCGTGTGGTTGGAAGCCGTTAAAGTAGCACACTAACATCCATTTGGTGGTGAGCTTATTTGGGAAGGCGACAACCTGGCTAAGACACTCCGAGGTCCTATTAAGGTGGCAGACACACTATAGCAAACAACAATATTATATATTAAATAATTTATACCTCATTTATTGGCAATTTAATACCGCAAAAAAAAATTTAAAGCTGCGTCCGGTTCCGAGAAACGGGAGTGTCTGCTAGCTTAAGACTCAAGCCAGCAGACACTTCGTGAAAACACGACCTACGACTTCCGAACGACTTGGATAATTGATATTACATTTATTGGCAATTTAGTACCGCAAAAAAAATTTAAAGCTGCGTCCGGTTCCGAGAAACGGGAGTGTCTGCTAGCTTAAGACTCAAGCCAGCAGACACTTCGTGAAAACACGACCTACGACTTCCGAACGACTTGGATAATTGATATTACATTTATTGGCAATTTAGTACCGCAAAAAAAAATTTAAAGCTGCGTCCGGTTCCGAGAAACGGGAGTGTCTGCTAGCTTAAGACTCAAGCCAGCAGACACTTCGTGAAAACACGACCTACGACTTCCGAACGACTTGGATAATTGATATTACATTTATTGGCAATTTAGTACCGCAAAAAAAAATTTAAAGCTGCGTCCGGTTCCGAGAAACGGGAGTGTCTGCTAGCTTAAGACTCAAGCCAGCAGATACTTCGTGAAAACACGACCTACGACTTCCGAGCGACTTGGATAATTGATATTACATTTATTGGCAATTTAGTACCGCAAAAAAAAATTTAAAGCTGCGTCCGGTTCGGAGAAACGGGAGTGTCTGCTAGCTTAAGACTCAAGCCAGCAGGCATTTCGTGAAAACACGACCTACGACTTCCGAACGACTTGGATAATTGATATTACATTTATTGGCAATTTAGTACCGCAAAAAAAAATTTAAAGCTGCGTCCGGTTCCGAGAAACGGGAGTGTCTGCTAGCTTAAGACTCAAGCCAGCAGACACTTCGTGAAAACACGACCTACGACTTCCGAACGACTTGGATAATTGATATTACATTTATTGGCAATTTAGTACTGCAAAAAAAAATTTAAAGCTGCATCCGGTTCCGAGAAACGGGAGTGTCTGCTAGCTTAAGACTCAAGCCAGCAGACACTTCGTGAAAACACGACCTACGACTTCCGAACGACTTGGATAATTGATATTACATTTATTGGCAATTTAGTACCGTAAAAAAAAATTTAAAGCTGCGTCCGGTTCCGAGAAACGGGAGTGTCTGCTAGCTTAAGACTCAAGCCAGCAGACACTTCGTGAAAACACGACCTACGACTTCCGAACGACTTGGATAATTGATATTACATTTATTGGCAATTTAGTACCGCAAAAAAAAATTTAAAGCTGCGTCCGGTTCCGAGAAACGGGAGTGTCTGCTAGCTTAAGACTCAAGCCAGCAGACACTTCGTGAAAACACGACCTACGACTTCCGAACGACTTGGATAATTGATATTACATTTATTGGCAATTTAGTACTGCAAAAAAAAATTTAAAGCTGCGTCCGGTTCCGAGAAACGGGAGTGTCTGCTAGCTTAAGACTCAAGCCAGCAGACACTTCGTGAAAACACGACCTACGACTTCCGAACGACTTGCATAATTTATATTACATTTATTGGCAATTTAATACCGCAAAAAAAATTTAAAGCTGCGTCCGGTTCCGAGAAACCGGAGTGTCTGCTAGCTTAAGACTCAAGCCAGCAGACACTTCTTGACAACACGACGTACAGCTCCCTAACGACTACAATAATTTATACCTTATTGATTGCCTAAATGTTTCGTTGTCCTGAAAAATATTTTCACTATACCAAAAGGAAAAATTTAATTTTATATTTTGCCGACCCTAATAAATATAAATTATAACTTTCGAAAATCAGTGAGTTGCATGTTACTGATTACTGAAAACTTAGCAACACTTAACTTGACTTAGAAGTCTGTTGAATTTTGATTTTCTATGTAAGTTCTAAGTGACGTTTACATTTTGAGATGCCATTTATTTGTTTCCATTTCATTTTGACATACAGATTGACACTTATTGATTATGATGCCAGAGTGTATGCGCTAAGTGGAGTATAATCGGTGCTAAATTGCCAAGTTTACGCCAAGTCAAGTCTATGCTAAGTATCAGTAATGTGCCCTTAAGTCTGAAGCCAGCAGACGCTTCGCGAAAACACGTATGAACATACATGCATACATACATATGTACACATGTACAATGTTCATGTTACCGCGCATACAATGAATTAAGTAATGCGTATATTTAGTTGCATCAATATGTTGATTGTTTTTGTGTTGATGATGGTCGCAACTATAACGGTTTATGAAATACATGTCGGTCTTCTTTCTTTCGAAAATCAGAGAAAAGTTTGTGCATATTTCGTATTTGTATTTTCCCGCTGCGCGCAGGATTTCTGATAACGGGTACATATGTGCTTTAGGGTGTGCCGAGAAAAATAACTTTTCAATTTCCATCCTCTCAAATATTTCTATTTTATTAAAAAAAAAACCCTCACCAAAGATGGGTCCTATAACTCCACTCTACAGGGTACGATATTTTTATTTTATTTTCCCATTTCGTTAACATGGGAACAACTATTTTTTGTCCAAACTTGAATTTACTCAACTTTTTTCGAAAATCTTTTATGTGCCGTTTTGCCTAGTTTTGAGGTCTTGTACAGGTTAAAAAAAAATAAATGTAAGGCGCGATAACCTCCGAAGAGATCTAAGGCCGAGCTTCTCTTCCAATTTGCGTCGTGCTCCTCTTGATTTTTCCCTAAAAATTGGCCGGACGGGACCTACATGTTTTATGCCGACTCCGAACGGCATCTGCAAGGCAGATGAGTTTTCACTGAGAGCTTTTCATGGCAGAAATACAATCGGAGCGCTTGCCAGACACTGCCGAGGGGCGACCCCGCTTAGAAAAATTGTCTTCTAATTGAAAAATCTTATTTCTAAAATTTTGATGTTGCTTTGTCCGGGAGTTGAACCCAGGGCATACGGTGTGATAGGCGGAGCACGCTACCATCACACCACGGTGGCCGCCAAAAAGTTTTTATGATTTTTTTCTAATCATATCATTTGAAAAAACCCTTAATGTATTTCAACCTTAATTACGAGTTTATGTTATTATTATATTGTTTTAGTTATGGCTATGTGAATTTATGCTTTATCATTTCAATACACTTTTTAAGTGTGAAATAACTGTTTACACAATTTCGTCAAAGAACACAACTTCAAATGGCCACGACTTTTGGACAAAAATCGTAATTAAGATCTCAATATATTAAAGAGTGTTTATAAATGATATGATTAGAGAAAAAAATCATACAAATTGTTTGAAGCCTGTACAAGACCTTAAAGCCCGGCGGGAAATCCGTTTTTCGGGTACCACTTAGGGTGGAGTAATAGGACCAAACTTTGGTGAGGGTTTTATTTTTACATCAAATTGAAACATTTCAGAGGATAGAATTTGGACAAAATTTTTTTTCGAACCACCCTAATATGAACTTTTTCATATGTACCCATTAGCGCAGAAATCCTGCGCGCATGCCATTTGAAACATATCGAAATACAAACTTTTCTCTGATTTTCGAAAAATAGTAGAGCGAGATGTATTTTAGAAACCGTTATAGTAGCAAACATATCAGTTTGTGCTAACACATACACAATCAACATATTCATGCAACTAAATTTACTCATTACTCAAATCATTTGTAGTAAGTATGCTCACTACCTTGAATGTATGTTCCAGCGTTGCCACTCGCGCAATTTTTTTTGTTCCTAAAGTGTATCATTCCTGAAAAAATGTATCAATTCGTTTTAATAGATTGATACATACTTTTTGAGTCATTTCGTCTGAATTTTATATAATGTGTGAAACAAAATTCTGAAATTAATAATATTTAAAACAAAACATCACCGCACTATTTTGGCTAAACGGATCACACAACTGAATTTTATAAAATTTTACCAACGCTCAGTTTTAAATAAATGTCGCTGTTATAAAGGTTTTTCTATTTAACATATCGAAACGCGTTTATTTAAACGGAATTATTGTTTATACGTTTTTTAACAAACACTACTTATTTTAAACAAAACTAATACCAACAAAATAATTATGTAGAAGAAATACGGTTTATCTATATATATAATATAGATATAAAGGAAAAAATAAATATCATTCTAAAATTTGATTTACTCTAAAACTGCATACTCAAACATTTTTTAGAAATCTTACTGATAATTTGTAGTTCCCATGACAGGGACAGAGCTTCAATCTTCCAAAATAAAATGTATACATTTTAGATTTTTTGTATATTTGTATCCACTCATTAAAAATGTATTCAAATGTATACAATTGTATCCAAATGGCAACCCTGGCATGCACATTGTACATATCTGTTTTCATATTTACGCACTAGGGTCGATCTCCTGCGATCTCATGCTATTAGAAAATATTGTTTAGGACAACGAAAAATTTAGCCTGTCAAAATTGCAGGTTTTAATTTTAATGTTAAGAGGTGCATCATGCGAATCTAGTTTTCTCTTACAAATTACATGGGGAATTTTTATTCGATGTGTACCTACGCTTTAATGACGTTTACTTAATGATCCGGTCTTATAGCGTTTTCTTTTCTGGAAAAAGTGTTATGATTTTTGTACGCGGCGCAAGAGTTGTAAATATATTTTGTTCTATTCTAAAAAGCAGGTAACGCCTTTACGGGGTATTTCGTTCTTTTGTGTAATTGTTGCAGGCTCGCAACGCAAAAGCGTTACACTTTTACCCTGCAAAAAATGGCGGTGTGGCAGAACAACCCTGCTAAACCACCTGATCGTGGCAATTTATTTTCATAACTTCACAAATTTTTAGCGACGAAAATTTAAATGAAGGAAATAATTCTGTGTGCGTTTTTGAAAATCAGCTAATACACGGGGTAGCCATTTATGTTCTTTGCATGCACTATAAATGTTGCAAATTTTCTGGGGTAGGAGTAACTCTATTAAGGCTTTACCATTTACTTAGGAAAACTTTTATTTCAGAAAAGAAAACTCTATTATTCTCCTGGAATATATGGCAAAAGTGCGTAAGTTAGTCTTAACATTTTTTTTTTAAAATCAACACGGCTTCTCAGCTGCTTGAAACTCAAACTTTTTTATACGAATGGGTATTGCTCATCATTAAAGACCCAGCGCAGGTACACTTCAAATAAAAAATCAAAACCTTCCCATATAATTTTGTATGGAGAAACTAAAATCGCGATGAGGCACTTCTTAACATAAAAATTAAAAGCTGCAATTTTTAAGGACCATCTTTTTCGTTGTTCTCAACAACATTTTTACTATACCAAAAGAAAAAATTTTACTTTTTATATCTGGCCCATCCTAAAGAACATAAATTATGAAATACATCTTGCTCTTCTTTACTCTTCATACACATCTACATTTGTGGTTAAAAAAACGCTTAGATAATGTTTAGGAGGTCCATCTAGCGGCAATTATTGAAGACTCGCAGCAGTGGTAAATAACTTGCTACAAAACGGGTTGTTCTGAATAGCGGAGGCACGCACCTCTGTTGGTCATAGTGTATAACCTATAGCTGAATCGGTTACAATTAATAGTGGACACACACCCTTTTTCGGTCATAGAAGTGGAGAATGACGCAGAGATAAAACGGAGAGACACATTTCAGTTGCAACTGAGTATAATGCATACCGCAATTTGGAGTACTAATTTTAGGCGCAAAAATTTCATAATAGATAAAATTACACCTTAAGCAGTCCATATAATGCTTGAGTGCATATGTATGTATAAAAACACAGCTATAATGTGAAAATCATACCATTTAGAATTTCACTGCTATTTCGTGTTCACAACTGAACATACATACATGTTAGCGCGCATACTTGCTAGACTACTGTTGACAATTTGGTCCGTTGGTTCCTTTTTTAAATTTTGGTCCTTTTTAGAAAGTAGCCACGATTTTGGTACTTTCCTTTCCTTTTCACTGAGGGAAAAATTCAAAATACTGCTCACAAAATTTGCCACACACTCGTTAACTCACATATAATTTTCAATTTACTTCAATGTAATTCTTAATATAAAAATTGCTCAGTCAACAAAATGTAACAGAACAATGACATTTCACCAACGAGATAATTTAGGCTAGGCATTAAAAAGAGATGTGTTGGATCCTTGGGCAAGCACATTGTCATTAAATTTGGTGAAAGACATAGGCTTATCCTAGAAATGTGGAAATGTTATACCTAAATAATTAACGTAGTATTTGTATACTTTTAATATTTCTTTTCTATTTAATAATTTAAACTCAGCTGATGGTATCTATTTTTTGTAGGAAACCAAGGAAAAATCTTAAATTTTTTATATTTCACAACGAAACAACACTCTAGTAAATTGACGAATTGTTTGTATAACAATAAACTAAAAGAAAAATTTGACCCTTTTTTGAGATTTGGTCCTTTTTGGATGAATTTTGGTCCCAAATGAAAACATGATGTGCTTACTACAAATGATTTAAGTAATGCGTAAATTTAGTTGCATAAATATGTTAACAAAAAAGGAAACGTTTGCTACTATAACGGTTTATAAAATGCATCTCGCTCTTCTTTCTTTCGAAAATCAGAGAAAAGTTTGTATTTCGATAAGCTTCAAATGGCATGCGCGCAGGACTCCTGCGCTAACGGGTACGCGTGGGGTATGCATATTTTTGTATGTAATTATCATTTAGTACAATTTTTTGATGGTTTCAACTTCTTTGTTGCCGAATTCGATGTTTTATTGTTTCGCGATTTGTTAACTAAAGAGGTTGCTCTGAGGAATTTCTTCAGTTGCAAATAAGAAATAGATTCAAAAAGTTGTGCGTTCTAAATAAATGTGATAAAATATTATTTATTAATAGAGTGAATTTTGTGTTATTTTTATACGAATTTAGTCGACATTTCTTTAAATCGCGAGCGTGAAAAAGTGTATCAAGAAGTAAGTATTTTTTTAATTCATATCGCAACATTTAATTAGAGCACAATGCACTAAACTTTTGTTTTCATCAACATTTTAAGTTGGGTGGTAGTGGTAATAATTTCCAATTTTACAAAAATTGATTGAAAACTATGAAAAAGATTATTATCTTCCTTCCACTTACACACATGTTCTGCTTGATGTATAACTAGGAATTTTTCACACGCTGCATGTTGTCGTAGGCAGGAGCAATGCAAATGCATTTACTTTAAATTCAATCATTACCTTACCATTTAATAATGTACATAACTGTCGCATTGACATTTCAATATTAGAGCATGAACTCATAATACAAACAGACATGTGTGTACCCACATAATTAATAGCTGTGTTTTTTTTAGTTCTATATATGTATGTACGTTTACGCGAAATTGCTGCGCATAAAATTTGTCCTATTAAATTTCAATACACATTATACTCAGATGTAACTGAAATATGTGTTTTTGTTTCACCCTCTAGACTAATTCTAACAAACGCATGTATGTATACCTACATATGCAGCTACACCGAAACAATAGCCGTGTTTTTTTATACTCGCGTATACGTTTCGTTTGCGCGTGAAAAAACGCCTATCTTTTCTTAGATAATGCTTAGGAGACCCATCTAGCGGCAGTGGTTAAATAACTAACATAACATCACATGGTGTACCGAAAAGCGGAGACACAACCCTCTGATGGCCATAGGGTATATATAGCTGAATCGGTTGCGATGAATTGTGGACACACATAGAATACATAGAATTAGTGTAGAGGGTGAAACAAAGACACATATTTCAGTTACATTTGAGTATAATGCGTATTGAAATTTAGGACAAATTTTATGCGCATCAATTTCAGAGGTGTATTTAAAGTTTGTCGCTTAGCAGTCCATATAAAGTTTAAGCGTAAACGTATATAGAAGTAAAAAAAACACAGCTATTGTTATATAACTAGAACTAAACTACATTTCTCTTTATATTGAATAAACTAGTCTACAGTGAACCACCAAGAGGCGTAGTTTTATCGTGCTATTTTTATTTTAATTTAGAGCACAGCTCAGTCCCTGTTTCGAATTTTTTCCGCGGTAAGAAAAAAGCTTCTTCACCCTACAGTAACAGTTAGAACATACCATAATAGCATGTTCCAAACAAATCTTCAACCTGGCTGTCATTTTCATCCTTATATTCAGAACTCGAAATTTCTTCCTCCAAAAGTAGTTTGATTTGCTCTTGATTCATTTTGATAATTACAGGTACCTTCAAAATAATAAAAAAAGGACGTGTGGCACTCGGGGACTGCCACGGTAAAGCTATTGCATATTATCACTTATGCAATTATAATATTTATGCAACATTTTGTTTTCTTTGATATTAATTCAAGTTTTGTCTTTGATATTAATTCAAGTTACACTTTTTAAGCGTGGTGACCGATAAGAAAACAAATTTTTTACTTTTATTGATTAAATCTAGTGTGCAGGTCATCTGGCATCTGGCGGTTACCAGTGCCATCTACGGCGCAGTAGTGAAGATAGATGTACACCAAAGACAACAACCAATATTCGCATAAATAGATCAAATTTTATGTGATCAGCCTGTTGCTAACACCGAAACTTTTGCTGTTATTAACAGATGTTATTCGATGATTTTATGTACATATATCAGTTACGATTTTTTTTGATTCAGTCGCCACGCTCAAAGCCCGTGATAAAATTTATGCAATAACTTAAAATCAAAGGGAACAACTATGTACGTAATTACTGTACTAAGTTCAACAGCAACAAAGGCAATTCTGTACAGCGTGTGTGTGTGTGTGTTGGTGTGCATCATCTAGCGTGCAGGTCATCTGGCATCTGGCGGTTACCAGTGCCATCTACAGCGCAGTAGTGAAGATAAATGTACACCAAAGACAACAACCAATATTCGCATAAATAGATCCAATTTTATGTAATCATCTTCTTGCTAACACCGAAACTTTTTCGAAACTTTTCGAACCTTTTTTGACAAATATCCGTTACGGTTTTTTTTGATTTAGTCGCCAAGCCCACGATAAAATCTATGCAATAGCTTAAAATGCACAGCAATGAAGAAAAAACACAAAAAAATTTTACCTGCACAAAAAGTTACACATATACCCGTGCCGGTCTCACAGACCAATTATTATCAAATACACCAGTATGCCCGTCTCGCACAAACACTAAAACAAAGCCTGTAAAAAAAGCGGCAGCTAACAGAAAATTCAAATTTCTAGGGTTGCTGGAAAAAAGAGTATTTACGTAAAAGCGTTTTGTTGGTCTCACAGACCAACGCGCGGGTATAGGAAGGTTAAAAGATACCAGATTTCCTGGAATCTTTTCACAATTTAAGTCAATACCTAAATACATATGTATATCAAGACTTCCTTCAAAAAAAGTTTATTTCAAAGATCTGGATGTATTCAGATTCCATGGTTAAGCAAACTTGCCCACATTCAAAATGCTATATATTTGGTTCCACTCGTCGTTTTTGTTTTATTTTGAAGGTAACGACATTTACTTTATAACTGCGTTAAAGAAAGATTTTATTTTATAAAATCGAAATAGTAAATAAATAATAAAATTATTATTTTATAAAATCGAAATAGTAAATAAAAGTTATACTTTTTAAACAAATATTACATACTTTATTCCCCTTTTTATTTTATTTTGTTAGTTCAAAAAATATTAACTAATTTCTCACGTTACTACGACCAGCTTGCCTACATTTACTTACAGCAAGCAATAGGTGGCATTAATTGTATACAGCTAACGCGTGCCTACATATGTATGTATATACATATGTACGTATGTATGTATGCATGGTCAACTTAACAACAACAACATACATATATATATATATATATATATATATATATGCAATCATTGTTGTAGTACAAAGGACAATAGGATACAAATAAAAAAATAATTTCTACTCCTTTAGTTATTTTATAAATTTTATTTTCATTCACAAGCACATTTCAAAACCTTCGTAAGAAAATATATGTGTACACTAGGGTGGGTCGATTTGTATGGACGAAAGTTAACCGATATCGGGCCATCGATTTTTCGATAGTATTTGGGCTCAGGAAAAAAAGTTCCACTACGCATACCCAAAGAAATAATTTTCGAGCCCGCGAAATGTAATTTTTTTGACTTTTTTCGACTTTGATTTTTAAGGTTTTTTTTCATGACCTACTAAAAAAATTTTCATATGTATACCCTGTCCTACCCAAAAATATCCGCTAAACGTTGTCGATAACAGTTTTTGAAAAAAAAAGAATATTTTTTTTAGCGGACATTTTTTGGTCGGAAATGAAAATTTTACATCAAATGAAGATTTTTTAGTAGGTCATGAAAAAAAACTTAAAAATCAAAGTCGAAAAAAAGTAAAAAAAAATTATAATTTTCACAGGCTCGAAAATTATTATTTTTGGGCATGTGTAGTGGAACTTTGTTTTCCTGAGCCCAAATCCTATCGAAAAACGATGTCGCGCTATCGGTTAATAAATCGACCCAGTATAGTGTACACGTTTAGATACCTCATGTAATAATATAAAAAATTTCCTTTTCGAAAATAGAATTTAATAATTTCTAATAATAAATTATAATTTATATTAATTATTTTTGTAAAATTAATATTTTACAAGTTATTATTAAATTTTGTTATTTTATTGTGTTTTTGGTATGGTTGTATATTTGATACTTTGTTCCGCCCTTTGAACTCATTGAGCTGGGTTAGAAATATTTAAATATCGATGTTCCAAACAAGAACTATTGCTTTCAAAATTTTTGCATAGAATTTTTTTGTCAAAAATTTTTAAGGTGTTACTTTTGTTTGGCACGTTGTCCTTTTCAAACTCTCAATATCTCTCGGTATGCTTGGCCATGAATTAGGTAAGTGGCAATAATATAAAATAACCTAGTTTCCCCATGCAATTTTAACAGGCTAAATTTTTCGTTGTCCTAAACAATATTTTCTAATAGCATGAGATCGCAGGCACATTGTACATATCTGTTTTCATATGTACGCACTAGGGTAGATACATATGAAAACAGATATGTACAATGTGCCTGCCAGGGTTGACATTTGGATACAATTGTATACATTTGAATACATTTTTAATGAGTGGATACAAATATACAAAAAATCTAAAATGTATACATTTTATTTTGGAAGATTGAAGCTCTGTCCCTGTCATGGGAACTACAAATTATCAGTAAGATTTCTAAAAAATGTTTGAATATGCAGTTTTAGAGTAAATCAAATTTTAGAATGATATTTATTTTTTCCTTTATATCTATATTATATATATAGATAAACCGTATTTCTTCTACATAATTATTTTGTTGGGATTAGTTTTGTTTAAAATAAGTAGTGTTTGTTAAAAAACGTATAAACAATAATTCCGTTTAAATAAACGCGTTTCGATATGTTAAATAGAAAAACCTTTATAACAGCGACATTTATTTAAAACTGAGCGTTGGTAAAATTTTATAAAATTCAGTTGTGTGATCCGTTTAGCCAAAATAGTGCGGTGATTTTTTGTTTTAAATATTATTAATTTCAGAATTTTGTTTCACACATTATATAAAATTCAGACGAAATGACTCAAAAAGTATGTATCAATCTATTAAAACGAATTGATACATTTTTTCAGGAATGATACACTTTAGGAACAAAAAAAATTGCGCGAGTGGCAACGCTGGAACATACATTCAAGGTAGCGAGCATACTTACTACAAATGATTTGAGTAATGAGTAAATTGAGTTGCATGAATATGTTGATTGTGTATGTGTTAGCACAAACTGATATGTTTGCTACTATAACGGTTTCTAAAATACATCTCGCTCTACTATTTTTCGAAAATCAGAGAAAAGTTTGTATTTCGATATGTTTCAAATGGCATGCGCGCAGGATTTCTGCGCTAATGGGTACATATGAAAAAGTTCATATTAGGGTGGTTCGAAAAAAAATTTTGTCCAAATTCTATCCTCTG
Source organism: Eurosta solidaginis (assembly GCF_040869045.1). NCBI lineage: Eukaryota > Metazoa > Arthropoda > Insecta > Diptera > Tephritidae > Eurosta > Eurosta solidaginis. The sequence goes on along the minus strand of NC_090319.1, from coordinate 67,901,091 downwards.
AAATGTTTCAATTTGATGTAAAAATAAAACCCTCACCAAAGTTTGGTCCTATTACTCCACCCTAAGTGGTACCCGAAAAATGGATTTCCCGCCGGGTTTTAAGGTCTTGTACAGGCTTCAAACAATTTGTATGATTTTTTTCTCTAATCATATCATTTATAAACACTCTTTAATATATTGAGATCTTAATTACGATTTTTGTCCAAAAGTCGTGGCCATTTGAAGTTGTGTTCTTTGACGAAATTGTGTAAACAGTTATTTCACACTTAAAAAGTGTATTGAAATGATAAAGCATAAATTCACATAGCCATAACTAAAACAATATAATAATAACATAAACTCGTAATTAAGGTTGAAATACATTAAGGGTTTTTTCAAATGATATGATTAGAAAAAAATCATAAAAACTTTTTGGCGGCCACCGTGGTGTGATGGTAGCGTGCTCCGCCTATCACACCGTATGCCCTGGGTTCAACTCCCGGACAAAGCAACATCAAAATTTTAGAAATAAGATTTTTCAATTAGAAGAAAATTTTTCTAAGCGGGGTCGCCCCTCGGCAGTGTCTGGCAAGCGCTCCGATTGTATTTCTGCCATGAAAAGCTCTCAGTGAAAACTCATCTGCCTTGCAGATGCCGTTCGGAGTCGGCATAAAACATGTAGGTCCCGTCCGGCCAATTTTTAGGGAAAAATCAAGAGGAGCACGACGCAAATTGGAAGAGAAGCTCGGCCTTAGATCTCTTCGGAGGTTATCGCGCCTTACATTTATTTTTTTTTAACCTGTACAAGACCTCAAAACTAGGCAAAACGGCACATAAAAGATTTACGAAAAAAGTTGAGTAAATTCAAGTTTGGACAAAAAATAGTTGTTCCCATGTTAACGGAATGGGAAAATAAAATAAAAATATCGTACCCTGTAGAGTGGAGTTATAGGACCCATCTTTGGTGAGGGTTTTTTTTTTTAATAAAATAGAAATATTTGAGAGGATGGAAATTGAAAAGTTATTTTTCTCGGCACACCCTAAAGCACATATGTACCCGTTATCAGAAATCCTGCGCGCAGCGGGAAAATACAAATACGAAATATGCACAAACTTTTCTCTGATTTTCGAAAGAAAGAAGACCGACATGTATTTCATAAACCGTTATAGTTGCGACCATCATCAACACAAAAACAATCAACATATTGATGCAACTAAATTTACGCATTACTTAATTCATTGTATGCGCGGTAACATGAACATTGTACATGTGTACATATGTATGTATGCATGTATGTTCATACGTGTTTTCGCGAAGCGTCTGCTGGCTTCAGACTTAAGGGCACATTACTGATACTTAGCATAGACTTGACTTGGCGTAAACTTGGCAATTTAGCACCGATTATACTCCACTTAGCGCATACACTCTGGCATCATAATCAATAAGTGTCAATCTGTATGTCAAAATGAAATGGAAACAAATAAATGGCATCTCAAAATGTAAACGTCACTTAGAACTTACATAGAAAATCAAAATTCAACAGACTTCTAAGTCAAGTTAAGTGTTGCTAAGTTTTCAGTAATCAGTAACATGCAACTCACTGATTTTCGAAAGTTATAATTTATATTTATTAGGGTCGGCAAAATATAAAATTAAATTTTTCCTTTTGGTATAGTGAAAATATTTTTCAGGACAACGAAACATTTAGGCAATCAATAAAGTATAAATTATTGTAGTCATTAGGGAGCTGTACGTCGTGTTGTCAAGAAGTGTCTGCTGGCTTGAGTCTTAAGCTAGCAGACACTCCCGTTTCTCGGAACCGGACGCAGCTTTAAATTTTTTTTGCGGTATTAAATTGCCAATAAATGTAATATAAATTATGCAAGTCGTTCGGAAGTCGTAGGTCGTGTTTTCACGAAGTGTCTGCTGGCTTGAGTCTTAAGCTAGCAGACACTCCCGTTTCTCGGAACCGGACGCAGCTTTAAATTTTTTTTTGCGGTACTAAATTGCCAATAAATGTAATATCAATTATCCAAGTCGTTCGGAAGTCGTAGGTCGTGTTTTCACGAAGTGTCTGCTGGCTTGAGTCTTAAGCTAGCAGACACTCCCGTTTCTCGGAACCGGACGCAGCTTTAAATTTTTTTTTGCGGTACTAAATTGCCAATAAATGTAATATCAATTATCCAAGTCGTTCGGAAGTCGTAGGTCGTGTTTTCACGAAGTGTCTGCTGGCTTGAGTCTTAAGCTAGCAGACACTCCCGTTTCTCGGAACCGGACGCAGCTTTAAATTTTTTTTTGCGGTACTAAATTGCCAATAAATGTAATATCAATTATCCAAGTCGTTCGGAAGTCGTAGGTCGTGTTTTCACGAAGTGTCTGCTGGCTTGAGTCTTAAGCTAGCAGACACTCCCGTTTCTCGGAACCGGACGCAGCTTTAAATTTTTTTTTTGCGGTACTAAATTGCCAATAAATGTAATATCAATTATCCAAGTCGTTCGGAAGTCGTAGGTCGTGTTTTCACGAAGTGTCTGCTGGCTTGAGTCTTAAGCTAGCAGACACTCCCGTTTCTCGGAACCGGACGCAGCTTTAAATTTTTGTTTGCGGTACTAAATTGCCAATAAATGTAATATCAATTATCCAAGTCGTTTGGAAGTCGTAGGTCGTGTTTTCACGAAGTGTCTGCTGGCTTGAGTCTTAAGCTAGCAGACACTCCCGTTTCTCGGAACCGGACGCAGCTTTAAATTTTTTTTTGCGGTACTAAATTGCCAATAAATGTAATATCAATTATCCAAGTCGTTCGGAAGTCGTAGGTCGTGTTTTCACGAAGTGTCTGCTGGCTTGAGTCTTAAGCTAGCAGACACTCCCGTTTCTCGGAACCGGACGCAGCTTTAAATTTTTTTTTGCGGTACTAAATTGCCAATAAATGTAATATCAATTATCCAAGTCGTTCGGAAGTCGTAGGTCGTGTTTTCACGAAGTGTCTGCTGGCTTGAGTCTTAAGCTAGCAGACACTCCCGTTTCTCGGAACCGGACGCAGCTTTAAATTTTTTTTTGCGGTACTAAATTGCCAATAAATGTAATATCAATTATCCAAGTCGTTCGGAAGTCGTAGGTCGTGTTTTCACGAAGTGTCTGCTGGCTTGAGTCTTAAGCTAGCAGACACTCCCGTTTCTCGGAACCGGACGCAGCTTTAAATTTTTTTTTGCGGTACTAAATTGCCAATAAATGTAATATCAATTATCCAAGTCGTTCGGAAGTCGTAGGTCGTGTTTTCACGAAGTGTCTGCTGGCTTGAGTCTTAAGCTAGCAGACACTCTCGTTTCTCGGAACCGGACGCAGCTTTAAATTTTTTTTTGCGGTACTAAATTGCCAATAAATGTAATATCAATTATCCAAGTCGTTCGGAAGTCGTAGGTCGTGTTTTCACGAAGTGTCTGCTGGCTTGAGTCTTAAGCTAGCAGACACTCCCGTTTCTCGGAACCGGACGCAGCTTTAAATTTTTTTTTGCGGTACTAAATTGCCAATAAATGTAATATCAATTATCCAAGTCGTTCGGAAGTCGTAGGTCGTGTTTTCACGAAGTGTCTGCTGGCTTGAGTCTTAAGCTAGCAGACACTCCCGTTTCTCGGAACCGGACGCAGCTTTAAATTTTTTTTTGCGGTACTAAATTGCCAATAAATGTAATATCAATTATCCAAGTCGTTCGGAAGTCGTAGGTCGTGTTTTCACGAAGTGTCTGCTGGCTTGAGTCTTAAGCTAGCAGACACTCCCGTTTCTCGGAACCGGACGCAGCTTTAAATTTTTTTTGCGGTACTAAATTGCCAATAAATGTAATATCAATTATCCAAGTCGTTCGGAAGTCGTAGGTCGTGTTTTCACGAAGTGTCTGCTGGCTTGAGTCTTAAGCTAGCAGACACTCCCGTTTCTCGGAACCGGACGCAGCTTTAAATTTTTTTTTGCGGTATTAAATTGCCAATAAATGAGGTATAAATTATTTAATATATAATATTGTTGTTTGCTATAGTGTGTCTGCCACCTTAATAGGACCACTCCGACATACTCGGTTTAAGGGCAAGCGGGGGATTTTCAGCGGCAGCGACTGTCTAACATAAGGTGCGGCTGCAAGCAGGCGACCATCTTGGATCAAGCGCCTCGCTATATACACGTACAAGTAATATTTTCATCCCAGCTGAGTGGGTTGCGTGCTGGGATAGGGACCCGCCACGCCAAAGCTCACTCCAATGAAAAAAAATAAGGTCCCAACCCTCGGATAAGAAGACAACCCTTAACCAATGATGACATACACAAACGTTTAAAGTATAATGACTTGAGTGCATGCACCTGAAATGTTCGTTCCCTAAGTGGGATAGGTGCAGATGCCGGGCTGGTTGATGTGCTCTTCAAAGCAAAACCGTCAGAAATCAATACAAATTTTGAGAGACCTATAATTTGTACTTTGATAGACTAAAAATAACTGGGCTACAAAACAGTAGACTAAAAAAAAATTCAGAAAAATCTGAATATAAAGTTCGGAATTTTTTTAAAGATTTCTCGCATTTTTTTGCAAACCTTTTTGAGATTGGTTTGCATACATTATATCGAAATTTTTCTTAAAGTTTTTCTTAAATTATCGAAAATCCAAAAATAAAATTTAATTGACGATGGCGGTAAAACTGGTCACTGCTATTTTCGTGCTCGCTGCTGTATATCTGGCAAATTATTATCAATATCAATAACATTTTGAAACGAAACAAAGTGTTCCATTTGCTTTTGATGTTCGAACAAAAATAGAAAGTAAAGGGTATAAGAATATCCTTTCATTTGAAATGTAAGCAACAGCGAACAAATAAAAATTCCCTTTTGAATATAATGAAACTTATGAAGCACTATTTATAAATTTGTTATGAAGTTCAATATATTGATAAAAGCTGTATTAGAAGCACATCGACTCATCATTCATGTAGACGAATATTTGACACAAATATCATAACAGATGAAAATATTCTGCACTCCTCACATGTGTAGTGTGAATATGAAATGTAGTCCCAAATGTAAGTAAGCTTACCTTTACGTTTATATGAAAAGAAAAACATGTGTCGACGGCTGCTCGAAGCAATACAACAACGATATGCTTTAGTAAAAGCGAACATCAATTCAAAAGCACTTATGTGTCAAAATGATGTTTTCAACACACACATACACACACAATGGTGTGCAAAGCACCTACATATGAGATATCTATGTAGTGACAAAAACGCCAAAATAGATATTAATCGTTGTAAAGGAACTACGTAGAAGTATTTGGCAGTATGCGTGCTTACCGCTACATAACGGAAGAGTGTTAAAATTGATGCCTTTAACGAAATGTTGTTCATATTCTTCCTGCTTGTCAATATCAACTCACAAGCGGGTTTATCACCTATGTCAATCAATACAAATTTAGAGAGAAGTGTTTTCATCATACACAGCACGTACGCCGTATTGGAACTTTTTCCCAATAGCAATATTTGCCAGCTTTTAGGCGCAGAAACCCCAACGCATATAAAGTTACAAATACATACAAACTTTTCTTATAAAATTCATATTCAAATCTATCGATTTAGCGCGCTACTATAACGATTTGTGCACATATTGTTATATATGTATATATCGAATAAGGGAGTGGAAATGATATCAAAATGGGGGAGCACAACAAAAACCGTCCTACGTGAAACGAAATGCGGAGTTGATCGTAAGGTGTAAACAGCTTGAAAAGAAAATTGGCAGTCACGCAGCCATATTGATGACGATTCGATTAAATTTGTTGACACCAATGTAGTTGTATGAATACATTTCTAAGTATTCATCACATGCAAGCGTTAATATGCGCACACACTCGCTTCCATAAGTATATTCACAAATTTATAAGCGTTCATCACGCGAGGCGGCTTGACAAAGAAACATTTCGCTTGTTTTTAAACGGTTTTATTTAGCTTGAGTTGACAGTCCGCACGGCCGTTGTGAACGAATCGTGTAATTGAAATTTAAGTAACTTCCCGTTAACTAAAGGCTTGAAACTTGGAATATAGTTCAGAACCCGATGACAATGCAATAATAAGAAAAAAATCGCCGCTAGGTGGCGCAAGGATCGAGATATTCGCAAAATTCGCATTTGTGGTCCGATTTGGCTCATATTTGGAACACATAATACATGCAAGAATAGAAATCGACCTGTGAAAAAAATCGCCGCTAGGTGGCGCATGGATCGAGATATTCACAAAAATCGTATTTGTGGTCCGATTTGGCTCATATTTGGAACACATAATACATGCAAGAATAAAAAGCGACTTATGAAAAAAAAATCGCCGCTAGGTGGCGCAAGGATGGAGATATTCACAAAAATCGTATTTGTGGTCCGATTTGATTTGGTCCATATTTGGAAATCATAATACATACATGAATAGAAAGCGACTTATGATGCCCGATTTGGCTCATATTTGGAACAAATATTGCATACAGTCCAGTAGAAGTGACATCAAAATATTTTGGAGTTGGAGGAGGGACAAGCATACGTGGCGCAGAGTCGAGTAAAGTCTTTGGAAGGATTATGTATTGAGGACCTAGGTTGTAACAAATTGTCAGGAAAGAGTCCTTGTAATAATGAGTCACTAAATTAACTAAATAGAATGAGAAATAATAGGCAATTAAATAAAGACTAAAAACTTGAAAATAAAATAATTAAAAAAAAAAATTAAGTTAAACGGTTTTATTGAAAACAATACTTACATGAAATAATAGTAATATGAAAAGCTAGAAAATAACTAGGTAGGTCCTAGGTACTAGTCATCACACTCCTTATCAATCTAGGGCGTTGATCAGACAATTAAATAAAAGCGTTGGACGCGTCATATTTCTATTGTGTCATAAGTAAAACCAACTGAACCTTAATCAGGTTATGCTACGCCTCACATTTTTAGAAATTTCACGCGCCCAACGCTTTTATTTAACTGTCTGATCAACGCCCTAGATTGATAAGGAGTGTGATGACTAGTACCTAGGACCTAACTAATTATTTTCTAGCTTTTCGTATTATTATTATTTCATGTAAGTATTGTTTTCAATAAAACCGTTTAACTTAAAAAAATTTTTTTTATTATTTTATTTTAAATCTTATTCAAGAAAATAGGTTTGAGTACCAAGTACTCGTAAAGTTCGAAATGTAAATATATAGGTGTACGTCTACAAAACTAAGTTATTATCTACAGCAAATTTATATCGAGGAGTTGTCCGTTTGTTATCGAACTGTTATCGGGGAGTCACCTACTTCTTGTAACAAACAGGTCACTTTTTGAAAAATTTTCGATAGGTAATCGACAATTTTTCGATAATAATTCGATATTTTTTCTATAAAAAGTATATGCATTTTTGAGAACCTATATATAACTTATCGATAAATAATCGATAAAAAATTTATATTTTTTCGAAGACAAACCTACAAATACTCGACAAAAGAGCTTTAACTCATCGACTTTTGTTATCGATAGAAAATTAATACCAATTCGACAACTTGTCTTTACTTCGTTGATAACTCATCTACACTGAAAGAAATGGTGCTAGTAAAATCAACAAATCTGCAAATTCTTTGGTTACCTTTTTTATAGTATACAAACTGTGCGCTGCAGATGGATATCTCTGTGTGGAATGTATGTATAAAAGGTGCTTTGAGTTCTTGGTGAGGAGGACCAATGTTCGGCCTGAGTGCGTCGTCAACCGGCAGTGGGCGGGCGCACAAGGGTCGATCTCGGGTTGGTAGTTCACTCGGATTAAAATAAAGAGAACACAGAAAGGATTTCCTCGTTATAAAATGATATTTAATTCAAGTGAAAGTAAACTACAATGTTGATATAAATTTACCTTTTCGTACAAATGATGGCGGTGGGTGTTGACAACCTGCACACACACACGTGCATGTGTATGAAACGCATGCACACAAATGCGGCGTAAGCGTGGGTGGCTGGAAATATTATTAAAACGTTAAGGAGGGGCGCCGTCAATCAAGTAAAAGTTAGGCATTGGGCCTAAACAGTTGTTCTCGATTTAACGGAGGTTCGGTGAAATTGATCGAATTATGGTTAATTCGACCGAGTTCTTTGTCAGGCGAACAAATTAGTTTAGTCATTTCAACAGAAGATAAATTGTCGCTCTTAGGTTAACAAAATTCTGTAAAATTAACAGATTCCTAATCAATCTAACTGATTTTTGTGTTAATACAACTGATCTCACTGGTCATTTCAACAGCAACAACAGTCAATGCATGAGCAAATTTCAAAGAGAATTTTACGCTCACTGCGCTCTCTAATTTGTACTTATGTCGATGGTGCCTCTTGTTTAAAAAAAAAAAAACCAACACCAAACTCAGAAAACCACCAAATCGAAAAAACACACAAATTGGGAAAACAACAAAAAACTAGTTTTTCAGTTATCAATACAAAACATAAAAACCGTTTTTGAATTTAATGTGCATAACACTGCAAAAAATTATGCGATACCGGGACACCTATTCATCGGGTACAATTTTGCAATTTCTCCTCCAAGCGAAATGCAAAATTGCGCCCTCTTGTTACAAAAGTTTTGTTTGAACGAACAGGATTTTTCCAAAATTATTAACATTTTGTTCAAGTTTTAACGAATTTTCACTCACGCGAACGAATCTGATAAGATAATAAAAAAACATCCTTTTTAATGTTGATGTTTCCGACAGCATAGAAGTTTGAGTTGTTTTGGAATCGTTTCTAAATATAGTGTTACGAGAATTAAACTTGCCAAATTACATGTATAGTTACTTCAATGGTGAATTACCCTCCAGCGATTTCATTCTTTAGTTTTCTATAGCTTACAAATATTCTATTTAAAATGTTATGTCAAACATTTATAGTACAAGTTTCGTTCGAAAAAAGTCACGTGTGGCAACTCTACATGCGAGAGAAGAAATTGAGAATAAGCAGTAAAGTGACGCGCGGCGAAGTTCAAAACTATAAATTAAATAAATTATAAAAAATTAAATTTGGTGAAAGTGCGTTTAATAAAACAAAGAAATAAAGTGTATAATATTTAATTGTAAAGTTGAAATAAAGTACTTGAAATCGACGCCAATGTGGTTTAACAAACGGTACATGCTCTTATTTTCGCTAGAACATGTACTAACGCGTGTGTGAATATATATGTAGCAAGCATGCGTATTGATGTATTCACATATTTACGTATATATATAGCAACATACTTTCGTACAAAGCCATCGATGGTGATTCGGAACAACTTTTGTTTATTTGAACTCAGATTTAAGTTATTATTATTACTAAATATAGCAATAAAATCATTAGAAATAAAATGTACTTATGTGTAATTTATACAAATAAAAAAAACTACGTAAGTTTAAAAACAGAAAACATGTAAATCATGTAAAAGTTTACGCTATTAATCTAGAAAAAAAAAAAAACAGAAATATCTGTTATTTTAATAGATTTCACAGTGAGTGTCATTTCGACAATAAACACTTTTAATTTAACAGTTTACGCTGGTTATTTCGAATGAACAGAAATCCCTTTCATATTAACTGTTTTGGTTGGTATTCTTAGAGCGACAGTAATAATTGTTAATTTAACAAAACTATGGGTAAAGTATAATGAAATAACTTTTTTTTATTTTACTACTAAAACGGTCAATTATGAATCAACGATTTGTGCGCAGTTGATTCAACATCTTGTTGCGATGGATAAAAATTTACAGAAATATCGGTTGCATTTACCCGTATTTCGGTTGATTTTAGCAGTCTTTTTCTTTCGGTGTATAACAACTTTTCCCTTTTCATCCCCTTCTATTCTCTCCTCTCTTCTGCTTCCCAATTCTTTTCTTTCATTTCTTTTCCTTTCCTTTTCTTCCCTTTATTTTCTTTTAGTTTCCTTTCTTTTATTTTTCCTTATTTTCATTTTTTCTTTTCATTTACTTTATTTTCCTACAGAAACAGAAAAAAAATATTGCTCGTGGACTTTAGATATTTTAATAATGAAAGCTCTGCAAGCCTCGAAAGCTACCAGGAAAATTAGAATAGCATAACCAAGAGGAAATTGAACAAAAACTATCAGAAATGTTAAACTCCTACATATATCGTATATTTGAAAGCTTCCATGTGTAAAAGCACAGTCAACTTTGTTCTTTCCCACAGCTACCAACGAGCTAAGTTACTTTTTTTTCAATAGAAGGGAAATATACATGAAACCAAAAAAATGTGGTATTGATAACATCAACATCATAATTTCAGTAATCAAAAAAGGTTTCAAAGTTTCGAAATTAAAAGCCAAAAGGCAATGTAAACTATAAAAATGTTGTACTTGTTAATAGTGGGGTTGTTTCAAAGCTTCCATAGGTGAAAGCTTCGCAACTTTTATACTTCGTCGAAAAAGCAAAGACACCAACAAGCATAATTTTTGAGCGAGGATTTGAAAATTATTTTTATAATTTAAATTTTTTATACTTAACTCGAAACAAAACCATGAAAATTATATGAATTTTACTCATAATTCGTTGATTTAAAAGCTTTCAAATGAAAAAAGTGTAGGAAACTTCATTGTTCGCTGAGGCAATAAAAGAGCTAAATATTTTGAAGAGAAGAGGGTAAGATGAATGAAACACCAAAAAAAAATGTTGATCTAAGGTTAGCTTTTTTAAATATGCAAGCTCTGTCAGCGCAGCAATACTATAGAAGATATGAAATGCAATTATTTGGATGCTTTAAAGGGGAAAACTCTGTGAGCTTAGTTTTCGGTAAACGAAAAGAAAAGAATAAGCTATACATTTTTTAGAGAGAAAGGCATGCGAAAATATTTTTAATTTCTTTTATTCTGATACTTGTCTCGAACCATTCCAAACGCCATACATAAGCTCGTAATTTTAGGCAAACGAGGGTAAGAAAAAACGGCCGAAATTACTTTGACGTTAAAGTGCTAAATAATGGTGGATGGGCAAGATAAATGAGGCCAAAAAAAAAGTTCATCACAGACTAGCCAATGTATAACTTAAAATTTGACCAGGTACGAAACCTGTCAAAAAAGCTCAAAAGGCAAAGCCAAAGGGAAACTAAAAGTAAAACTACGCCAAAAGTATCAGGAATATGTAATTTTTGCATAAAAAGAGGAAAAACTAGAGGGGATTGAGAAACAGTGAGAGAAAAACAGGAAGCGAGAAACCTTTCTTAAACCGAACGCAATATAAAGCTTGGGCAAGACAAGGTCTACAGGTCTGCTCCATAAAAACACTTTCCTATAGAAAATCCTTTATTTAAGGTATATATGCTTGTCTCGATTGTTCAGCAGTTATTTGGATATTGATTGCATATGTCAAAATACTTTTTTAATACTTTCACCATGTCAACAACTTTCATTTACTTATTCTAATTTTACACCTAGACACTTATTATGCTGCTAACACACACATCCCAAAATGTATCGCATTTAAGCTTCATACAAACAAATATTTTATACATTTTTAATGCTTCTTCGTGTCTCGTCATGGCACCTTTTCAAATATGCTTTTTAGTAGACGCTATTATACTCGTAGCGTAGCTTAAGCTCAGTTTTTTGTACCTGCCAAATATATTTTTATAGCAGTGGGGTTATTACAACAAAATATGTAAAATTGCTTAATTGTATTCAGTTTAATTTTTATTGCAGACATCAAAACCTTGGCGTCATAGAATTCTTTGAAATATATGGTTTGATAAGGTGAAATACATAACAGGGTTTTTCCTTTATTGCTATGAGTTAATAAATAGCTCTGTTGAACGCGCCAAAAATTATTCCTCACTTTATGTGTTAACATAAAAAAAATATTTAATATTGTAACGAATTTAGTGCAATTCCGGTTATTTGCAACCTTCTGCTAACGTTCGTATCATTAAACTGGTGAATAAATAACTCCACTATTCAATAATGCAAAATGGCCTTTATTAAAGTACTTCACAATAACACGTCTACTTCTCAACAGATAGCGTGCTTAAATCAAACTGATTCCTGATTCTCAGCTTTACCTCCTTTTATACTCTGTGATTTACTCGTTCGCATACTTCTAGGCGTTTCTAGAATTTAACTTAGTTACCAGCTATAAAATTACCAGCTATAACTACAGATGCACGTTATAGCTTCTCATATGCGCGTGTATATGTGAGTGATACTTCCACAAATGATTGCCTACTTTTGTGAGCATCTCAGATAAGATATATGCATGTGTTTGTGCGTTGCTCTCCGCTGCTTGTATGGATATATGTATAGACATAAAGATTGATTTGTTCATTCGCATACAAGTCACAGCTTAGTATTGGCTTAGAGATGATAGTATCCCTTAGTGTTGCTAATATTCGTCACAATATTGAGGTGTGCTTAAGACAAGAGAAAAGCAAGATGGTAGTCATATGGATAGTGGAGAGATAAGCATATACTTAGGTTCGCATCCATTCACTATCGAGTGAAGTTCTGTACTGCAAGAAATAAGGAGAGCAAACGCTTTTTTTTTTTTTTGAACATTTGGGTATAAATGCAGTTTAAAATTACATACATAACATGATTAAAGGAGTATATATTGCGCGCAAAAGCATGCGAGATTTCATTATCTGCATACCCTTATGCCTGACGAAATGAGACAACTAAATATTGCATATTTTTAGGCGCATCGAATTTATATTTAAAAACTTAATGGTGCCGGACTTTTAAACTTATCGAAATTTCATATCGATTCCATTTATAATAAGAGACTTCGGTTTTGATAAAACTTTTTAAAAGAACTACATCTAATCTCCTAGTCGATCTTGATTGTGAAATAAGGCTTCCTGTTTCACAATTATCATGGACATTACTATTTGCATATAAAATGGCACAGGACAAGGCACTTAGCTACACACCGAATACAAGATAGTTGTCGTCAAGGTATTGCCATTTTTCCCCTTTGTCTAAACTTTTCAGTTTAAGCCAAACAAAACAGTTATAAATCCTATTGCATACTTTTAGGAAAACTATAGTATTCACTACAAGTACTCTGAAACCTTGCGACATTTATCAACATGAGACACAGTAGATGATATACAAGGCCGGCAAAGTAAAAACAACTGAAAAACAAGATATAAGGGAAGGCTCAAATTAGTAGTTTAGTAGTGATAGCACAATCTTCACTGGCGGCCAAAAAGAAAACAATTCCGTCTATATTTGTATATTACGGGCTCATGCAACACATGCCAAGCAGATCATAACGATATTCGTCAGATCGCCTTGTGCTATAGGTCCTAAACTATTGTAGAATACGAAAAGGCACATGAGGTGGGCACAGGAGAATGAGAAGTTGATAGAGACGAGAGATACTACATTCTAAAACTGCATATCTGTGAGCTTTTACAGAAAATTTAAGCCTTTGCTTAAAAAAAAACTTTGATTGCTTAAGTTTATAATGAAACAGATTTTGGTGGAGGAAGAAAAGGCTTTCTTCTTATAATAGACAAAGTGACAGAAGACTGATAGAAAGTCAAAAACCTGGCATTTGAAATTTTCCATCCCTGAAATGCTTAAACAGGGCACACTACTCCAAGGTTTTGAAGGAACAGCAAAGACTAAAAAAGATGAATAGCAATGGTCGACTAACATGACTTAAGAAGGCATCTTAGTCAAGAAAAATAAAAAAAAACCGTATCGTAGTGTGATTTCCCATGCTCACTCAAGCTGAACTTTTATATACCCCAACTTATTTCAGTCCATTATGATCTTTACAACCGAATTACCAATACGGTCATTGCAACTAAAGAAAGGGCTTTGAACGAATTTGTTAGGCTGGCAGAACACCGCTGGCGAAACAAATACTGGATAGTTCTCTTTGACATCTGAGCACCGTTAGTAATTTGCTAAAAATTACAGAGTAGAACGAAGTGATTAACAGATAGTACGTGCTACCTTGCGGAATACACCATCAGGCAACCTACTAATACAGTAACGCTTTACTGACTCATAAAAAAACACCCGCACGCAAAATAGTGAAACTTGGCAATCCATAAAAATACTTTTATTCGTGTAGAACGAAATGATTAACAAAAAGATCCTGCTCGGTCGCCACCTTCCGGAACACACTAACAGACAGCTTTTTAATGCAGTACCGCTTTACTGGCGCATAAAATAGCGCATTCGCTATCAAAATAGTAAGATTTGGTTATACATAAAAATACTTTATTTAGAAGGTGAAGGTCCAAGGAAATGACCGGCTCTTTGTGAATGGCCTGCAGATTAACGCAGAGCTGGTGATTTCCTTGGACAACTCCAACACAGCGAATGCCGCAATTGGAGAGAAACACAATATATTCAGGAAGACACATAGTACTCTGAAAATTGTTGAAGAGTTATTAGACGGTAGTCTTTTGGAAAATATTGTGAAAATTAGAATGAGTATGAGAGTAAGGGCAAAGGAAGGAGGACATGTATGGCAGTTAAAGTTCGTGCCGAAAAATTCTGTCGGGCCCGCTTGTTTCTTATATTAGCAAATTACATGCTCTGTGATCTGTCATATCTTTCAACTTAGCTCTGTTGAACCAAAAAATTAGTACCAGTGAGTTTCGAGTTCATGCTTCGAATGACACCTTAAAAATTTCTACAATTTATCGTAGAGCTAATGCTTGTTGGTTTGATAAAATTGTATCTTTTTTTGAAGTGTTTGTAAGCATATTCACTCCATTTAGTTCGTAGTTATTTTTCAAACCTTATCATCCTTTCTGTGCTATGTCAGTCTAGGACGCCACTGATGCACATGCAACCCGGTACAAAGCAACAAAAAAAATCAAGAAATCTACGCTGAATATTTGATAACAAAACAAAAGAAAAAAAAAGAAAAAAAAAAGAAAAAAAAAGAAAAAAAAAAAACAAAAAATGCACGACAAGCGACAAGATGGCGTACAAAATCTCTGTTTTTCACATTTCACTTTTTTATATGAAACAAAAATTTATTTTTTAAACTTTTTTCTTTGTTGTTGTCATGCCATCAAATTCATTCGAAATAGCTGTACGCACATTACTAAAAGATGCATGCATATGTGGGAGTGTTAGTAATGAAAATGGAATGGAAAAGAGTAATGCTGTCAAGAGAACATATGTATGCACACGTCCAGGTCACTGTGCAGCAGCAGTTCACATTCTGGCACAGAGGGCAGGACACATACCCATCATGAGGACACACACAAAACAACCCACAACTGCATATTTTTAATTTTCATTTGAATACATACAAACATACATTCACATAACTATTTTCTGCATTTGTCTAATAAATTTTCTTTCTTTTTTTTTGCCGATTCTCTTTTGTATTACATTTCGTTGTAGTATCCTTTTGCTGTAAATGCCAAAATTACCATAACGTGTGTCATTATATTTTGACAAGTAAATGGATGTTTGAGGCTATGTTTGTATGTATGTGTGTGTGAACTAATGTACATTATACGACCGCTGCATTGGAACTCCTCTGACAATGTGAATAGTTTGCTGACAACATGGCCATTACGAAATATGACATACAAGTGCACGTAGTAGTAGATACTCTATGTTATGTATAATATGCCACATATCGTCATTGGCGCTGAGGTCTATGTGTTGGCGACATTCGGTGGTATTCGATTGTTATTTTCCACATTTTGTTTTTCTTTGAACTCTTCTTTTTGTGCCGCAAATCGACACATGACTGCATGTTTGCTCAATCGGCATATTGGGCGCGCTGTTATTGTACAGGTGTTAGTACAGAGAAATGTGTATATGTATGAATATACATACAGCTGTCAACTATTGAAATAGAAACACTTTTACACGTTTTTACATTTGTTTACTTTTTGAAATTTTTAAATGTAAATTCTTTTAGAAATAAGCACGATGTTTAATTAAAAACCAACCAAATACACGCAAACATATTCGCACCACCAGAAAAGACAGGCACCGATGCGTATATGTATCATTTTATTATTATTTGGTATATAAAAGAGTTACATAGATAATACAAACATATAAGAGAAGCTAACGCAAGAGCGGCATTAAATGGAAGTTAAGTTGCCCTTTCTTCGAAAAAAATAGTAAATTTATCTTCCAGCATGAATTATAATGAAGAAAAATAGCAAAAAAATTGGAAGTTTTGTACTGAATTTTGCTGGCGAATAGAGGCAACCGAAAAAAAATTATAGAAAAAAATAAAAAAAAAAAAAATTTAAAAAAAAAAAAAATTAAAAAAAAAAAATAACATTCAAAATGTTTACGTCTAACAGAAGGAAAAGCACAAGCATAAAAATTAAAAAAAAGAGATAAAAATAAAACAAAACTAAAAACTTTGAAAGCACTAAAAAAAAAACAAAATCAAACAGTAAATAAAAGTTCTAATTAAGTTCAACTAAAAACCCTTAAACAAAAAATCTACATTTATTTTGTAATTTATAAAAATTGTTTTGTGTAATGTTTTTTTTATCTGGATTTAGTTATATTTTTTTATAATTTACTTTTTTTATAGCAAAACAAATAGTAAAGAATATACTCAAATGAAAAATATATAAACACGAAGAATTCAAATAAGAAAAAAACATACATCAAAATTGTTCTTTAATTTTTGTTGTGAAGACATTCAAAACAAAAAAAAATTATTAAATTAAATTAAGAAAAATATAAGTACAAAAAAGTTTAACATTTATTTATAAATTAATAGAATGTATAACAGTGAAAGCAAAATAAAAAAGTTACTAAGAAACAATTTTAAAAAATATTAGAAAGAAACAATCCAAAAATACTGCAAATTTGAATAAATAGCCAAACTCAAAAAATAAATAAAAAACAAAAACTAGAAATTTCTTTTCTTATCAAAAAAAAAAAAAAAAGTAATACAAAATTAATAAATTTAAATTAAAAAAAGAAACTAAAATGTGATAGCAGAAAAAATATTTTCGAAATAACGGAAAACTTAAAAAACGGCCAAAACGAAAAAACTATATTCGATTGTAACAAAAAAAAACAAAAAAGTATATTTATTTTGATAAGCAAAAATATATAAAAAATTGTCAAAAATAAATAAATGTAAGGCGCGATAATCCCCGAAGAGATTTTAGATCGAGTAAAAAAAACAAACAAAAACATAAAAAATAGTTTCAAAATTTATGAATAATTTATATAAAACGAGAAAGTGAGTTTTATTAAAAAAGTTTTAATATTTTCAAGCAAGAAAAAAGTAAAAAAATAAAACTGTAAGTAAAATAAAAAATACAAACATTTTAATTAATTTAAAAAACTCTATAGAACCAAATAGTTTTAAAATTACGGAAAAATCAAAACAAGTTTTCATAGTAAAAAAAATTAATTAAATTGTAGAAAAAAATAAAAAAGATGTATTTATTTCTAGCGAAAATAAAGTAAAACATAAAATTTTAAGTTAAAAAAAAATTTTAGTTAATTTAAATTAAAAAATATATATATGTTGTTAAAATTTTGGGAAAGATAATTTCCAAAACGAACATTTTTTTATTTATATTTTTCTTTTTAAATACTGATCGTTTTTTTTAATCGGTCTACTAATTTTGTCTTTTTTTTTGTTTCTTTTGCAGTTATTAGCGGCCTTAATTTTGTTGCTTATCAAAAACTATTATTCGCGCTCTAGACCACATATATATATATATATATATCAAAAAGTCAAAAAGCGATTTTGATTTTAAGTGTAAAATGTTTGATTTTATGGTTGTCGATATTTCGACTTCAGTTTGAAGTGATCTTAAGGAACATTTGATTGTTGCTTATCTTATTTTCTTTTTTAACTTTCTATCGAAATTTCAGGTTTTTTTGGAGTTTCTCGATTTCATTAAAACCATAAAATTCACGGAAGCTTTCATCGTCATCATCACCACAATCATAAACCGCTCATCAGCGCTGCCAGAATATTATCATTAATGGGCGCAAAACTGCCATGAGAGCTTCTGCCGTGGTGTAGCCAATTGGGAGCTATATAACTTGAAGACAACACAGGAAAACACCAACTCAATCAAAGAATACTCGTAAGGGCCATCCCATATTCTCTCGGGAAACTTTATTGTAACGAATTTTGGGAAATCCTTGACTATTTTGCAGCTTCAACGTTGAAATCGTTTAACTGTGGAGTGAATAACTCAAATATTCAGTATGGCAAAATTTTCTTTATTTACAACTCCACTGTAGCAGTAGTAGTTCACAATTACAATACTCGCGTACTTCACTAATAGCGGGTTAAAATCAAACTGATTGATTATTTCTCAGCTTGCGCTGCTTTTATACTCTCTGTTCTCTCGTTCACATTTCCTAGAGAGTACTATAGAATGTTTTTTCTGATTTCCCAATTGATTCATTGATTAAATTCCTACAAGATCAATCATAGTCTCAAATCCTTAGTTGTCAACAGTAACTTGGCTACTATGCGCCGATTTTTTCTTTGCAGCATCGACTTTTTTGCTCTGTTATCCTGGCCATAAAAGGTAGAGCTTGCGGCGTGCCTATTAATTCCCATAGTATAAATATCTCCTATGTCAGAGCCGTAAACGCTTTTCATGGAACTTCAGTTCAGAGCTCAGATCTCCTAGTTCGTAGCGTATAGCTGTAGTAAGTATATAAAACAATGTTTGGATGCTTTCAAAGTATCATATACGCAAAAACGTAACGGAAATCTACTCAAAGCACAAGCCAAATAAATATTTGGCAAGCTACGGTGCCTACAAATTTAATGTAAACGTTTATTTTCATGAATCACCTGTGTACGCCAATTCATTTATGTAAGTACTGTGAGTGTACATTTGTATGTGTGAGCACTTTCCATTTTTGGACAATTTGTTTGTTTGGCTTGTTATTTTTCAAATCGACGTTTGTATGGGTCTTGGTTGTAGAACAGCAATCGCTAAAATTGCTTTACCTCTATGGTTGACGAAAAAAAACACTAATTTTTATACCCAAATGTGGGTTTTACAAATATACTAAACTTGGCTAAGTTTTTAACTAAAATCTTAAATGATTTCGTAATCGTTTTTTTTTTTTTGCATTATTTACTCATTGAGTCTTAGCAAAATATCCCCCTGTGGATAAAGTCTTTTCGGCCTCACATGAAGAATTGAGACAATTCGAAATAAAATGTACATATCTTGTTCGAATATCGTCTTAAAATCATCACTTTCATCAATACCTGGGTATACATTTGTGATAAACAGATTGCACAAATGTAAGTACTTTTAGATACTTGCAAAAAGATCCCCCACCACATACTGCCTTCCTTGTTCGTCTTTGGAATAAAGTACATTTATGACATACTCCTTTTGAGGATCGTTAAATTCAGTTACCTTCGCAGGTGCTGAGCTTTTTAAATTGTATTTACATACACTACAACATATGCAACCATCCATGAATTGTGTGTTTTTACTATATTTGTTCAGTAGCGTTTTTGTTGTTCATTGAGTTTTTCTCTGTTTTTTCTTTCCAATTTTCTACATGTGTTTTTTACTTCCTTACGGTGCATTGGCTCAGCAAAATGTTGGCACAAATACAATTTTTGTAAGTTACAATTTTGATTACACATGTTTAACTACTATTATTATTTCATAATTTCATTGATCAAAATTAAAAAAAAAATATTTATTTAAAATTGCGAATATTAAAGAAATAAATTTAGAGAACGTGTAGGTCAAATCAGAATATGCTGAAGGTCAATTAAATAGCGCATTTAGTTAGCAAATCTTGCAGATTAGACTTGTTCGTTTGCAATGAGGAAGTCTTCGTAAGGCTGGCGCCAATTAAGTGAAAACATGTATAACTAGAGTTCCCACCTCACCTTATTATATTTATTCGAGATAGCTCAAAAGCGGCTTTTTCAACACCATTTAATTAGCTTCACTTTCCTTTGGACTTTGCGTTGGCCGAGCTGCTTACCCGATTAAAAAAAGTACCCGGTTCAAGAAAGTACCAGGTTATAAAAAGTACCCGGTTCTAAGTACCTGGTTATGGGAAAGTGCCCAGTTAGAAAAACTACCCGATTCTGCAATTAGACCCAGCTTTTAAAATTGCCCTGTTTTTGATAAGTATCCGGTTCCCTAAAAGTACTCGGTTCAAAAATGTACGCGATTCTAAAATAGTAAAAAGTTTTCAAAAGGGACACGGTTCTGAAAAATATCCGTTTCTGAAAAAGTACGTGGCTCAAGTAATTACCCTACTCTAATAAAGTTCGCGGCTCAAAAAAGTACAAGGTATTAAAAAGTATCCGGTTTTAAATAGGTATCTACCCGGTTGAGAATTTAAACCGGATTCTTAAAAATATCCGGGTTTTGAACAGTATCCGCTTCCTTAAAAGTACTCGGTTCAAAATAGTACATGCTTCTAAAATAATACAAAACTCTCAAAATCGATACGATTTTGAAAAATAACTGGTTCTGAAAAAGCATTAATAAAGTTCACGGCTAAGTACCAGTTCACAGCCGTGAACGACAGCACTTGGAGGCGAAGTATCTTTTTCACCAATGACTTGGCTATGAATTGCGCTTCTATCCATATGGCCACTGTGTCTACCACCGCAAAACCCTATTATAGTTCTGCCTTGAACGCTTTGTGGTGCTTTTGGCGGTGACAATGTGTTTACGAGAACATCAACCAGCCCAAACAGCTGAATATCGACACCTTCCCCTGAAAGATTAAGTACATTCCGTATCTACGTGTAACTTTCAGTATCTCTTTTGAGAAGCTAAGGTTGTCGTTGTTGTTTTTATAGTATTTAAGAGAACAATCGCCTCAGTACTTATGCCGACAAATGACAACGAAACAATACTAAGCTAATGAAACCGACTTTTTATATCTTTTTCGATGTTATTACAAAAACACACATCAAAATTGGGCCAAACCACTTTCGGTAGGAACCATCCATGCCTTGAAGTAAATTTAAGGCGTACTATTTGCTCAAAAAACACTGCACCCTTATTTGGTAGCTCTTGAATTACGTATCCTAGCGCTCTTAAAAATTAATTTGTAGATACCGATTTTTCATTCATGATTCATTTTAGTTAGAAGGTAGATAGCGATATTTTTTGTAAACTGCCCAATTAACCTGCCCTTGATAGGTACGTCAAATATGCACATCATCTATATTTAGCCTTCAATTATTAAAAAAAAATGAATTTGATTTCACCATTAAAAAAAATTATAACAAGAATATCTCTTTACAAAAATTCAAAAAAAAATCTGTGCTATGCTTTAATTGGATGATTTCTAAATATAATATTGAAAAATCAGCAAATGATCTACATCATAAATGAAAAATATTCACAATGACCACATCTAAATGTCTCATTATAAAATTATCAAAATATTTGTGTTGTCTCGTTTCTAGGCCATGCAGCGATAATCAATTCAAATGCGACTATGCAAGAAGGCAAAAATATGAATTCAACAAAATTATTAATAAAAAATATCGAATATGCATAACAAGAAGTACCCAACAGCTGCGCAAAGAGAAAAAGTGCAAGCGATGCAGAAAAACCATCTCAAGTGTGACGGTGACAAAACTCAGAATGCTATAGCATATATTTAGCTTATTAGACGGTTTCAGAATACAAAAATTTTGTTTGCGGAAAAGTGGCTGTATATAAATATAAATTGAGGGCCAGCGAGCAGTAAAACGAACTCATTCTCGTATTCACATAAAAACAGCCATGATACAGAAAGAAAAATAGCACTTAAGATGGTTCCCCGAACCAAGTTCCATAAGAATGGCAAAAAATGTTCTCATCTACCGCAGCGAACACGAAAATAGCAGTGTCAATAAAGTTCTTCTTTTTTTATATTTTCGATATATTAAGAAAAAGCTTACATGAATATTGTAACTGAAACTATACAAACCCATCTCGAAAACGTTTCTGAAAAAATTCAAAAATTCGAGAGCTTTTCGAAAGCTTTGAAATTTGTATTTAGAGATCTCTGAACTTTGCTGAGCATGCAGTTTTGTAGCCCAATTTTTGAGTAAGCATACCAAAAAACGTTTTCGAAAAAATTCGGAAACTGTAGAAATTATTTTGTAAATTTCGAACATTATATTAGTGTTTTCAGGATTTTTATAAAAAAAAAATAAATGTAAGGCGCGATAACCCCCGAAGAGATCTAAGGCCGAGCTTTTCTTCCAATTTGCGCCGTGTTCCTATTTTTCCCCTACAAATTGGCGGGATGGGATCTACTTGTTATATGCCGACTCTGAACGGCTGCTGCAAGGCAGATAAGTTTTCACTGAGAACTTTTGATGGCAGAAATACACTCGGAGTGCTTGCCAAACACTGCCGAGGGGCGACCCCGCTTAGAAAAATGTTCCTCTGATTGAAAAAACTTGTTTCTAAAGTTCTTGATGTTGCTTTTTCCGGGGCGTGAACCCAGGATCTTCGGTGTGATAGGCGGAGCACGCTACCATCAAACCACGCCGGCCTCTAAAAATTTGCATAGATTTTTGAACATTTTTTTCTTGCCGCGGATGTTTCAGATTTTCTTCTACATAAAAGATATACTTATGCTCAATTTGTATGGAAGAAAAACTTGAACAGCCGGCAAAAAAAATTTTTTTCTTTTTTCAAAAATAAATACAAATTTTTAGAGGCCTAAAATTTATTGCACTACATACGGCAAACTCAGAAAAAAAATAAATTAATACGAAGTTTAAAATATTCGAAAAAGATATCAAATTTTTACGAAAACGTTTATGAGATTGGTTTGCATAGTTTCATTTACAAAATTAAACGAATTTTTTTTTGGAATTATCAAAAAAAAGAATGAAGTTGAATGAAGCTGTTTACTTTTCGCTGCTGTAGATCATCATTTGACCCCGTAGGAAAATCAGAACTACTTTAAAATATGCGTTATATCTGCTTCTACTTCTGTAGCTACTTTTAAAATTAACTTATAGAGTGCAAATTATGCTTTTTTCAAACGGCCTAATGTAGATATTCATATTGTATGTACTAAGATCCACGGCTATGTGTGACCGTTTAAAGCGCATCGCAAGCAGCTGCTGGGCTGGTCAATTAGACGACAAAAGTTTCTTTTCAGATTTTTTATATTTTGATATAATTTTTCAATATTAACATCAGATAGTTTTTTTTTAATATTTTTATTTTATTTTCTCTTTTTAAATTCATCATTTGACAGCATTCCAATTAACGGCTCTGCAGCTTTTATTATTAATATTTGACGCGATTTTGCACATATCCGTATATACATATATGCATTTATGTATATATTGAAAAAAAGTATAAGTATTTTTTTTTTTTTTTTGTATTGCATAATTATACAACAAATGTTAAATGTTACATTTAATTAAAATTCAATTTTGAACGGAAGTGGCATAAAGGATCAGCACTTATTGAATATTTCATGTGACTAATTTTTCAATTGCACTCGAGCCAATAATTGCTGCTAAATGAATTGAAAAAATTCAGATTTGCAATAAATAAAAATTTAAGTTAAAATTTTCAACAAATCAATAGGAAAAAACGATCTGAAGAACTGTGAAGCAAGCATTTTGGCTATCAGGCATGGCTCGCTCTATAAATCTTTATACACACTCACACTTTTGAAATTGAGTTCTTTAGGCTTCGGTTGAATTACGTTTAAATTGAATGAGAACGTCGACGAGGTTATCATGCTTTAATTAACTTTTTATTTATGGAGCTTGAAAATTGTATAACTTGTTGCATAATTTTAGGCTGCAGGATTTTCATCTTTATATATAAAAATCACGTGTCACATTGTTTGTCCGCGATGGACTCCTAAACTACTGAAGCGATTTTGAATTTGTTTTGCACCCCGTGTGTAGTTTGATCTAACTTGAAATATAGGATAGGTTATATCTCATTTTATAGTCTCAATATTATTTTATTGCAAATGTGTTTATATGTTTATTCGTAATAATAAAAGTTACGTATACGCACCGGCACTCATATTTTCCAGTGGTGCGGATATACTTCCGTGTAATTGGTTGGTGGTTTATTAAACAACGTGCTTATCAATAAAAAATATTATAGCGAAGGATATCAACTATAGCACATCGCCAGGCCCGGCGAGAGGGGGGAGGCGGATTACCCCCGGACCCGGGGTTTCTGAGGGGACCCGTGATTTAGAAGTATTAAGACATTTTTTTAATTCAGAAGAGTCTTTAGTTGTTCCATGTGCAGTTTTTAAGCCGAATTTCAAAAGCAACGAATATCTGCATTTCGTATTAATATTATAGTAAAGTGTGAAAAATAAAAATCTATATATATAAAAGGAAATGCTAAAATGTGTGTTAGTTGGTCGCCGCTGTTTGAAGAGATGCGTCGCTCGATTTTGTTCAAACGTGGACCCGGGTACCCCTAGAATGTGTTTATATAATATGGATATCAAATGAAAGCTGTTGATGAGTGCTTTAGTACAGAGTAATATATTGTACTGCTTGGTGACTAGGGTCTCAAGATATAGGCCAAAACGAGGACCCGGATACCCCTAGATTGTGTGGGTAATATGGATATGAAATGAAAGCTGTTGCTGAGAGCTCTAAAGTAATTTTCATTGTGATATTCGATTTAGTCGCATCAACCTGGCAAAACTGATAAATATGCATGCGAAGCCGATATAGAGACATGAATTGATAATACCCACCAGGGGCGTAGCGAAGGGGGTTCTTGGGGATTTAAATCCTCCCCCCCCCCCCACTTTTCTGAGGATCATTTGATTTTTATAGGTCGTTACAATTCAAATATTTGATGTTTTTATGTCTATGATAATAAATATCTTTATAATTCTGCTACGTATTTACTTTGTTGGTGATATTTTATTTTTAATATGCAAGCATATGTATGAACGAAGTGATAAGTGTTTTAATCATATTCTGTTTCATAATAATTCTGCATGTTATTAAATATACAAATGTACATGTTAACTTTTACTATAATTTCATAAAGAAGTTTCCTTGTAAATTTGCCCAACGACCATCTACATATGTACATATCAGAGAACAGCAAAAATCGAACACAACAACGTTCGATTACATTCGGCAACATGATCGTGTTCAATGATCCAACTTGCTTAAACAAACATAATCAACATTGATTTAAAATCAACCAACTTATTGCATGCGTGAATATAATCAATTCAGGCGTTTGCTCGTTTGCCTCAACCGCGATTACATTCATTGGAATGAAAAGGCAAATATGAAATCTCCATGCGTCTGAATATTTGCATGATTCTTCTGCCCTTACGTCACGGCGACAAGTTACATATAAACACTGCTTACGGTTCTGTTTGTTTGCCGAACTAAACGATACTAATTCTCGTACTTTGATTTTATTCTCCACATTTAAATAATGTTAAATTTACAGCATCTTTTCGAAGTATACATTTCCTATTTTGAAATATAATGCAAATTTGACATTATTTTCCATGTGGAAAACACATTATTATAATGTAATATCTACATTTTTTTCATATCAAAAACACATTTCAAAATTGTAAAATTCAAATTATTTGATAAATGAAAAAATAATGCGTTTTTCACATTTTAAAATGTAAGAAACACATTAGTGTTTTTTCCGTGTAGATATGACTTTTCTTTCTTCTGACTCTTTCTTTTGAATTTTATATACGTATACGTTAGATCTCATGCATAGGCTCAAAAAGCATGAATTCTACTTATTCCTGAAGGAGGTACTTCGGTTTTTTTTATCAATTTATCTATGATTAATATTACAGGAATGCGATTCTGTGGCTTTTCCTAATGTTCACATGTTATTGAAAATCTTGTGTACGCATCGAGTAACAACGGCAACGAACGAGAGAACTTTTACAACTCTTAGGCTGAGTAAAATCTATTTGAGAAACACGATGAGTGAAAATTGATTGAATGGCTGTGCATCACAAAGCATCCACCGTGATCAAATTGTTACCACATGCGCTTGAGTTTTTAATGTAACTTTTTCATATCATATTCTAAATACACGTACTTTAATGTTAAAGCTAAAAACAATTTTTTTTTTTTTATTCATTTAACTGAACAAAAAAAAAATTTTTTTTTTAACCCCCCCAGGCAATTTTCTGGCTACGCCCCTGATACCCACATACCTATTTACATACGTCCTATTCGATTTGCCTGAAATTTGGTATATAAATTTGTCTATATTAGTATTTACGATACTTTTTCCCGGGAAGTAGACCACAGACGGACTGGGACTGGGATTAGGACTAGGGCTGGGACTGAGACTCGGAGTGGGACTGCGACTGGAACAAAATACATACCACCATCTGGGATAGGCAATAAGGGATGAAGAAGAATGAGAAGAACGTGAGGGAAGAGAAAAGAGAGAAGGAGACTGAGAAAGAAATAGAATGAGACGAATATGGAGATAGATGAAGCGAAAAAGACGGAGGGGGACGGATCAGGAAAAAGTGAAGAGGGGTGGGGGGGATGGCAGAGTTAGACGGAAAAAGCTTATAAAAATGTGAGCAGATAGGCCAAGTTTACATTACTGCAAGACTTGGAAGCGTCTACCGTTTAACCTAGTCTCAAATTTTTTAAGTTGTTAGCAGACATCTGTTCAGTTAAGTTACGCAACACCCAAATCAAGAAGAATCAAACAAGAGTTACCTCAGGGTGTTGTCTTATCGCAACCTTTGTTAAATTTCTACATCTCGAAGCACTCTTCCCCACCAAAAAGACTTGCACTTTTCTACGCCGATGACTGCACTATAATAGAAAATAGGTCCTGGTCCATCCATATATGATCTATGCTTTTAAAATTAACCACAATCTCTAATCTTTCTAGTTTCTTCGCCTCGCGTAACTTGACGCTATTCTTGTCCCATGCAACCCAATTCACGATGTGGACAAAACTTTTGTGGGCACTATTAGACATTCACGTCGATAGCATTACGCTATCGACTGTTCGGCACCCAAAAATACTGGGTGTGACATTCCCATTTCTATAAGCATACATCCGCAATTAAACCCAAATTTCAGATCCGTACAAAAATACCCAGGGCTCCAGCTAGCAGTTTTCGGAAAGAGGCAAAGAAACCATTTAAGGTACTTAAAGGTAAAGCACTTGGCCAGCCACGTGCAACGCATCTCCGATATGGACGGCAATCTTAAAAGAAACACACTCAAGTATGCTGTACGCCAAAACACCGCCCTCACAGCTGCCACGAGTTGCATTGTTATGAAGTCGGAACATCATCTACGCAATGAAGCAAGAGTATTTCTCAATATATCATAGCAAAAAATCGCTGTAAACTTTCCAGGGAGACGCACGACACTTCGCTACCGCGATCAGGATACTGCCATCGGTTAAACTCCTACTTACTACCAAACCAAATTTGACGGGGGATGACGAAAAATGGTTCCAATATACATCTCTTACTTATGTCTTATCTATGTCCCCACATGATAGCAACCATCTTTTCAATTGCAATGCCGAGCCAACACCTTTGACGCCCTTGTATCTCTGGTGTAATCCTATTGAAATTGCAAGTTTTCTTGGACTTCCGTTAAAGGATATCAATGTGAGTGATCGCAGCTATTGCAAGGGAAAAGCACTGCTATAAGAAGTAGATGATGAAGGGAAAGCTAAGTGATAATGTCCTTAACAAACTCACAGGCACCCTAGAAAGAACACTTCACTACAAATCTACACCTTTGCAGAAGTAGGGGACATTCAATAATATAGACAATTGTTGAAATCATTCAAAGGACTGGAGTAAACAGGAAAATATGAGCTTGGTGACAACAAACCGCACCGTAAAAAGGGGTACACTCTAGAATGGTGTAGTACCGCCACTCCGAGATTTGACTGCGACTCAAGAGAAACGGAGAGGCAGATGGGTTTTGTTTCTCAAACTGAGGTAAAATTTTCCAATCGTAAGTAACTGATATCGAGGGACCTGCGGCATCATATAGGAAAGCTCAATAGGAAAGCGAAATGTATGCATATACTTCGGTAGGAGTGCTCAACATCCTCTAAGGTCATCAACGATTGCAAAGATTACGCTCAAGTCAACTAAATATAGCCTGCTAAACAGATTCAAAAAAAAATGTTCAGAATCATAGAACAACAAGCCACAAGCCATTCTGCCATTATGCTTTCTACCGGAACGTACCTGATCTGCATCCGGCAAAGGACCATAAACATCAACAATACTCCCCAGGACCTTCGGGGAGTATCCTTAAGACTACAACGACAACATGGGTTTCCTTTCGGTGCTTTGTTACCGGAACGTACCAGATCTGTATCCGGCAAAGAGGCATTAACATCGGTAATGCACCCCAAAACCTTCGGGAAGTGTCTTTCTCGTTAACAAAACAACAACAACAACATGGATTTCCTTCAGTGAGGGACGCAGGAGTTTTCGCTATGAAAGTTTCGAAGCAGGTACAGTTATGGAATCCTTCTTTTAAAAGAGACCTCTCAACAAATCAAGCGAAAATTATATCAAATCAAGTACTTACTATGTAAGTATTCTTGTAAAAGAGTTAACTTTATAAATAGCATTTTGTAAATTTTTATTCTTCTTCACATTCACCATGTGTCTGTTAAACAATCACAAAAATAGTACATTTTCTTTTCATTTCCTATTCATAAAATCGCAATTTCCGCTTTGCTTTACAAAGAGTCATTTTTCTTTATTTTTCTTAATGTCAACCCGTTTCAGCGAAAAACTCTTCACATTCGAAACGATTCGATAAATGTAACTATGAAGTACATAGGCATGTGTGAATGTTTGACATATGTATAAACGTTATTTCTGCTTTGTCTGTCGCAATTTTTGTCTATGTACAATGAAAAAACTCGTAAGTGCTGTATACTCAATTCTAAAAACGTTATAATTTTTCTAGTCTGTCATATTTTGTATTCTCCCTCACTTCCTACAACTACAGCACTAGCGCTTCTAATACGTGCCTTACTGTTACATAGAAAGCAGCGCGTGTATAGGTTATAGCAGTGGTGGGCAAATACAAATACAACGATATTTCATTGCAGTTATGGTGATACGCAATTAAGGCAATTGGTGTGATCATTTGCAACTTTGAGGTATTGGGATTATAAACTATGTATTAAGGATACTTCATAAGTCGGTTGCGAATTACAAGGAAACGCTAAATTGATGAAACGAACGAAAAACCTTCAAATGTTAAGTCGAATAGTTTCCTTCAATTTTTATACTCAGTTGAGCAGAGCTCACAGAGTATATTAACTTTGATTGGATAACGGTTGGTTGTACAGGTACTAAAGGAATCGAGATAGATATAGACTTCCATATATAAAATCATCGGTATCGAAAAAAAATTTGATTGAGCCATGTCCGTTCGTCCGTCCGTTAACACGATAACTTGAGTAAATTTTGAGGTATCTTGATGAAATTTGGTATGTAGGTTCCTGGGCACTCATCTCAGATCGCTATTTAAAATGAACGATATCGGACTATAACTACGCCCACTTTTTCGATATTGAAAATTTCGAAAAACCGAAAAAATGCGATAATTCATTACCAAAGACGGATACAGCGATAAAACTTGGTAGGTGACACAGAACAGAAAATTTTTAAAATTTTGGACAACGGGCGTGGTACCGCCCACTTTTAATAGACGGTAATTTAAAAGTTTTGCAAGCTGTAATTTGGCAGTCGTTGAAGATATCATGATGAAATTTGTCAGGAACGTTACTCCTATTACTATATGTATGCTTAATGAAAATTAGCAAAATCGGAGAACGACCACGTCCACTTAAAAAAAAAAATTTTAAGTCCAATTTAAAAAAAAAAAATGTATATCTTTGCAGTATATAAGTAAATTATGTCAACATTCAACTCCAGTAATGATATGGTGCAACAAAATACAAAAATAAAAGAAAATTTCAAAATGGGCGTGGCTCCGCCCTTTTTCATTTAATTTGTCTACGATACTTTTAATGCCATAAGTCGAGCAAAAATTTACCAATCCTTGTGAAATTTGGTAGGGGCTTAGATTCTAGGACGATAACTGTGTGAAAAAATCGGTTGAAGCCACGCCCGGTTTTTATACACAATCGACCGTCTGTCCTTCCGCTTGGCCGCTAACACGATAACTTGAGCAAAAATCGATATATCTTTACTAAACTTAGTTCACGTACTTATCTGAACTCACTTTGTATTGGTATAAAAAATGGCCGAAATCCGACTACGACCACGCCCACTTTTTCGATATCGAAAATTACGAAAAATGAAAAAATGCCATAATTCTATACCAAATACGAAAAAAGGGATGAAACATGGTAATTGGATTGGTTTATTGACGCAAAATATAACTTTAGAAAAAAACTTTGTAAAATGGGTGTGACACCTACCATATTAAGTAGAAGAAAATTAAAAAGTTCTGCAGGGCGAAATCAAAGGCCCTTGGAATCTTGGCAGGAATACTGTTCGTGGTATTACATATATAAATAAATTAGCGGTACCCAAAGATGATGTTCTGGGTCACCCTGGTCCACATTTATGGCGATATCTCGAAAAGGCGTCCACCTATAAAACTAAGGCCCACACCCTTTTAAAATACTCATTAACATCTTTCATTTGATACCCATATCGTACAAACAAATTCTAGAGTCAGCCCTGGTCCACTTTTATGGCGATATCCCTAAATGGCGTCCACCTATAGAACTATGACCCACTCCCTTTTAAAATCCTCTTTAATACCTTCCAATTGATACACATGTCATACAAACACATTCCAGAGTTACCCTAGGTTCATTTTCCTACATGGTGATTTTCCCTTATTTTGTCTCCATAGCTCTCAGCTGAGTATGTAATGTTCGCTTACACCCGAACTAAGCGTTCCTTACTTGGTTTTGTTTGTCTTTGGAATATTTCATAAGGCGGTTACGAATTACAAGCAAACGCTAAATTGAAGAACCAAACGAAAAACCTTCAAAGCTTAAATCGGATAGTTTCCTCAAATTATTATTTAAAAAAAAAAAAAAAAAAATGTAAGGTGCGATAACCTCCGAAGAGATCTAAGGCCGAGCTTCTCTTCTAATTTGCGTCGTGCTCCTCTTGATTTTTCCCTACAAATTGGCTGGACGGGACCTACATGTTTTATGCCGACTCCGAACGGCATCTGCAAGGCAGATGAGTTTTCACTGAGAGCTTTTCATGGCAGAAATACAATCGGAGCGCTTGCCAGACACTGCCGAGGGGCGACCCCGCTTAGAAAAATTTTCTTCTAATTGAAAAATCTTATTTTTAAAATTTTGATGTTGCTATGCCCGGGAGTTGAACCCAGGGCATACGGTGTGATAGGCGGAGCACGCTACCATCACACCACGGTGGCCGTGGTCTTTGGAATATTTCGTAAGACGGTTGCGAATAATAAACAATCGTTTGTTGATCAAAAGGAAGAAAAATCGTCAACTCATATGCAGATGAAACATTCCTTGAATTGGTCTTCGCTTTGACAGACACCTAATACGTCAGCGGAATAACAAATAGAAGATATTTCAATCAAATTGGTCTTTTGCGATTGGTCAAAGACCGCGACGATTGATTTCGTCATAATCGACGGCAGCTCCACCGCTTACTATCGATTCCACGCACCATCTTGTGATAGCCAAGATATGCCAAAACGAATACCTGAGTGCAGCGGAAAGGAAAGTTTTCTGTCCGAAACCAAATTTCGGAATACACAGCTTAAAAATTCTTCATGCGGCTTTCCCACAATGAGTAAACAAAACGATGTAGCCGATAAGAGCGATCTTCCACGAAATATTATAGGCGGTCAGAGAAAGCACTAGGCTCTGGCACTCCGTATCACCGCTAAGGTTACTAAAGGGCTTCAGCAAGTTCGGAAAAACAACTGGTATGATAAAGAATGTCTCGCGGAATCGGAACAGAAGGACGCCGCTCCAGAGAAATTAAATCTTCGAGGGTCAATGTGAATCAATGGCAAGAAGAAACGACAGAGACACCTAGAATGGGCAAGTATAAGAAACTGCCTGATCTAAATAATTCCAGAAAAATTTTATCACCGGTTAGCCGACTCTCAAAGCGCAGCTAAGCTTAGGTTAGGGAGAACTTTCTTCATTTCCCTGCAAAAGCAATACAGACAGCTTCGTCAGAATTGAGAATTCGAAAATAAAGGAGCCTACAAAAGCGTCTTCTCTATCAATCGCCCCTGTTAAGGGTGCCCATGTTGTCCAGTTTTTTGTCTGGATAATAACCGAAAAAATTTTGTTTTGATGACGAGGACAACGAAATAATTCAAACTCAAAGAAAATCACTCTTGGGAACAAGTGCTACTATAGACTCAGTAGACAATTGGAAGATGAAGTTAGCCCTCGACAAACAAAAATCATGCTCTGCAAAGCCATATCCAAACTTGTCTTATATAAGATGCACAAAAATCAAATTAGATGGTCTTTGGAGAGTTGCAGAGAACTTTGTTCTACTAATTAAGATTCAACGGCTGAGCTGGCAAGATCAATGCGAATGAACGGCAGTGATTCACACCCACCGGTACCAAAAGAAGACAGTATAGGACATCGTTGTGTCGCTACGTTGTGCAAGTCAATTGAAGCAAGGTCTTCTTCTTCGTGTTTATCTCTGGTCTTACTTATCTCAGTTAGCCCTATATTTGGCCAACAACGTGATCAATGACTATGTCCTCCAAGTCGGAACAATTTTGATCCCTAACTTGGCTCTGGTATAAGGAACGTAATTAGGCCTATGATAGCGAATTTGAGTAAGTGTGAAGAACAGAAAGCAGGTGTAGCCATAGTCTGGCGGTCATAAGAACCCCTTCAAAGCTTTCGGTGCGTCTTAGCCTAATATTTCAAAAAAACTGCATGTACAAAAAAAAATTAGGAAAGTCCAGAAAAAAGTTCGAAGCTTTTGTAAAATTATATCGCATTTTCAAGAACGTTTTTGAGATTGGTTTGTATAGGTTCAGTTAAAATTCATTAAAGTTCTTTCTTAAATTATCGAAAATAAAAATTTAATTCACGAAATTTTATAGCAAATTGTCACTGCTGTTTCAGTGTTCGCTGCTCTACATGAATATTTGCCAACCCTACTTTTTAGAGAAATCATTTCGTGATCTGTCAATTAAGTGCCAGTCAGTGTCAAGAGGATCTGAAGAAAAGGGAGCTTTATCAAGCGGAATCTTTATTTATACCCAGTTGTACTTGTACCCAGGTTAGTGCGATTGGATAACGGTTGGTTGTACAGATATAAAGAAATGGAGATAGATATAAACTTCCATATATCAAAATCATCAGTATCGAAAAAAAAAAATTGATTAAGCCAAGTCCGTCCATCTATCCGTCCGTTAACACGATAATTTTAGCAATTATTGAGATATCTTCACCAAATTCAGTATATGGGCTTACCAGACTAGATTGTCATTGAAAGAGAGTGAAATAGTAGGATAACCACGCCCAATTTTTCGATACCGAAAATTTATAAAAATGGAAAAAATTAGATAATTCAAGAACGAATACCGCTGAGCTAATGAAATTTTGTAAGTTAATCGGGGTTTTATGACGCAAAACATAAATTTAAATAAATCTTGGATTATGGGCGTGGCAACACCCACAATTAAAAGAAGAAAATTTTGGAAGTTTAACAGGCCGTAAAAAAGTCGTTAAAGATATAATATTGAAATTTGGCACAGACGTTATACTTGCCAAATTATATAGGCTGAATGAAGATAATAAAAAGGTCTTATCTAAACAAAATTTGCAATAACTCTATGGTATTTGACTACATTTGTGTAGTGATATGGTTGAGCTAAGGAAAAAACTAAAAAAAAATTTTTGGAAATGAGCGTGACCCGCCCCATTTTTCGTTACACTTTCCAAAATACTTTTAGTGCCAAAATTCGAACAAAAATCTCTCAATCCGAACGAAATTGGATATTTAACCGCTCAAGTTCACTAGTGGTAGCCGCTTCTGTATCCTTTTTGCTTCTTTTGAACGAAAATTAATTCAGAATAGAACCAGAGAACCATATATATATATATATATCTACTAGAAGACCCGGCGACCAACTAACCAGGGATGCACGCAAGGCAGATGAGTTTTCACTGAGAGCTTTTCATGGCAGAAATACACTCGGAGCGCTTGCCAGACACTGCCGAGGGGCGATCCCGCTTAGAAAAATTGTCTTCTAATTTAAAAACCTTATTTCTAAAATTTTGATGTTGCTTTGCCCGGGAGTTGAACCCAGGGCATACGGTGTGATAGGCGGAGCACGCTACCATCACACCACGGTGGCCGCCACGAAATATTATCGATAAGAAAATTATCAAGATAAATTGTATCTCGTTTTTAACCGAAACGAAAAGCTTTCGTTAACGTTAAAAACTCTGAGAAATATTCGTACTGTCAAAATTCATGAGAAAAGTTGCAATCAGCTTGGCTAATGCTTTCACCTTTAATGACTCCGCCATCAAAATGGATAATATAGCATTGCCAGCATAGTTTGAAATTAATAATCAACGTAAACGATTTGATTTCGTTTTGATATGGCAGAAAACGAAACAAAATCATTTCGTTAGTTTGACATTCTTAACGTTAATAAACGAAACGAAATGACTTTCTTTCGTTTATTAACGTTAATTATCGTAACGAAATTATATCGGTTCGTTGGTTAAGCATGCCTGCAACTAACACACATTTTAGCCTTTCTTTTAATATATATAGATTTTTATTTTTCACACTTCACTATAATATTAAAACCAAATGCAGATATTCGTTGCTTTTGAAATTCGTCTTAAAAATTGCACATGGAACAACTAAAGACTCACCCGACTTAAAAAAAAATGTCTTAGAACCCCAAATCGCGGCCCCGTTAGAAACCTCGGACCCCCTTTCGCCGGCCCTGGTGACGTGCTATATATATATGTATGTAAAGTTAAATAAGCACGTGCACAAACATATCCATACCAACTGAAAAGAGGTACACCACTACGTATACGTAACATTTTATTATTACGTATAAAGAAATAAAAAAAATTGCAATAAAATAATATTGCGACTATAAACTGAGATATGACTTATCCTATGTTTCAAGTTAGATCAAACTACATACGGAGTACAAAACAAATTCAAAATCGGTTCAGTAGTTTAGGAGTCCATCGCGGCCGAAAATGTTGTGACACGTGTTTTTTATATATAGAAACTATATAGCTTATGTGAGTCGTAAAAGTCAGCTTGGTATCAAAATACACACCTAAATCTTTAACTTCAGTTGACTTTTTTAATTGAACGTCTGAGGTACTATACGATGTGAAATGACACTTACCAATATTTAAGAATAAAAGATTACGGACACACCAATGGTATAAGTTTCTAAGCTCATTTTGTAAGATTAAAGAATCATCCAAGCACTTGATTTCATGGTAAAATTTTAAGTCATCAGCATAATGAAGAAACTTACACCTTGAAAAGCAAGATGATATGTCTTTAATAAATATGACAAATAGTAGACACATTATCTAGACGAACGACACAACTTCTGTTCTCTAAGTAAGAAGAGATCCACTTCAGAAGCTCAGAGTGAAAGCCCAAGCATTTAAGTTTTGCCAGTAGTATTCGATGCGATACCCTATCGAAAGCTTTAGAAAGATCAGTATAGACCGCGTCAATTTGGTAGCCCTTTTGAAAGGAATCCAAACAGTCCTCCGTAAAAACAGCCAGGTTAGTTATGCTAGATCTACCCGCAACGAAACCGTGCTGATATATGACCTGGAATCATGAAACGGCCCTATTGTGTGAAAACAAGTTTTCGAGAAACACGCGTTTAAAGTTTTTGTTTAGCTTCACTCTAATAAGAAAAAAATATTTAAAAAAATCGTATTTGTGGTCCGATTTGGCTTTAAATGCGATTTAAGAAAGATAGAAAACTGCGGTTTGTTCCATTGGAAAGAGCGTTAAATTTCCTATAAGAATCACTCAAAAAATGAAGAATGGTATTTTCGCACAATAGGGTCGTTTCATGATTCCAGGTCATATATGTATTATTGCGCAGTCCTATAACCAGGGTTAGGATTTAAAGGAAACAAAAATTTGCAAATAAGCAAAATGAGTTTTCAAAAAAGGTAAAAAAAAGGCATTTATTATTTAAAGGATATATAATATATATAAATCTACGTTCTAAAATTCAACTTTTAAGTAACTTAAAATCGTCCTGAAATAAAAATGTGTTCTGCACTTAAAAATATTGAAATTAAAACGATTTTATATAAATAGTCCGTAAGAGAATGCATGGTGGATATAAAAAGGCAAGAAAAAGGCAAAGCACCTAGAAAAGGGGGAAAAAGGCGATAAAATCAAAAAAAGGCACAAAAAGCAAAATAAAAATTTATATTTTTAATAAGCAAGATTTCAAACGCGTCATTCTTGGTTCCATTTACAGATAGGACCCGGCAGGCAAATGCCTTAAAATCCTAACCCTGCTTATAACACTATTAACCACACAAACCAACAGTGCACAGCTCGGTATATAATGTTCGGTTTCATCCGAACTTACACTTTACTTGTTATACTCAGTTGAGCAGAGCTCACAGAGTATATTAAGTTTGATTGGATAACGGTTGGTTTTACATATATAAAGGAATCGAGATAGATATAGACTTCCATATATCAAAATAATCAGGATCCAGAAAAAATTTGATTGAGCCATGTCCGTCCGTCCGTCCGTCCGTCCGTCCGTTAACACGATAACTTGAGTAAATTTTGAGGTATCTTGATGAAATTTGGTATGTAGGTTCCTGAGCACTCATCTCAGATCGCTATTTAAAATGAACGATATCGGACTATAACCACACCCACTTTTTCGATATCGAAAATTTCGAAAAACCGAAAAAATGCGATAATTCATTGCCGAAGGCGGTAAAAGCGATGAAACTTGGTAGATGGGTTGACGTTATGACGCAGAATAGAAAATTAGTAAGATTTTGGACAATGGGCGTGGCACCGCCCACTTTTACAAGAAGGTAATTTAAAAGTTTTGCAAGCTGTAATTTGGCAGTCGTTGAAGATATCATGATGAAATTTGGCAGGACGTTACTACTATTACTATATATGTGCTAAATAAAAATTAGCAAAATTGGATGAAGAACACGCCCACTTTTTAAAAAAAAATTTTTTTAAATTCAAATTTTAACAAAAAATTTAATATCTTTACTGTATATAAGTAAATTAAGTCAAAATTCAACTCCAGTAATGATATGATGCAACAAAATACAAAAATAAAAGAAAATTTCAAAATGGGCGTGGCTCCGCCCATTTTCATTTAGTGTGTCTAGAATACTTTTAATGCCATAAGTCGAACAAAAATTTACCAATCCTTTTGAAATTTGGTAGGAGCATAGATTCTATGACGTTAACTGTTCTCTGTGAAAATGGGCGAAATCGGTGGAAGCCACGCCCAGTTTTTATACACAGTCCACCGTCTGTCCTTCCGCTCGGCCGTTAACACAATAACTTGAGCAAAAACCGATATATCTTTACTAAACTTAGCCCACGTACTTATTTGAACTCACTTTATCTTGGTATAAAAAATGGCCGAAATCCGACCATAACCACGCCCACTTTATCGATATCGAAAATTACGAAAAATTTAAAAAATGCCATAATTCTATACCAAATACGAAAAAAGGGATGAAACATGGTAACTGGATTGGTTTATTGACGCAAAATATAACTTTGGAAAAAACTTTGTAAAATGGGTGTGACACCTACCATATTAAGTAGAAGAAAATGAAAAAGTTCTACAAGGCGAAATCGACAGCCCTTGGAATCTTGGCAGGAATACTGTTAGTGTTATTGAATATATAAATAAATTAGCAGTACCCGACAGATGATTTTCTGGATCACCTGATCCACATTTGGTCGATATCGCGAGAACGCCTTCACATATACATCTAAGGGCCACTCGCTTTTAAAACCCTCATTAATACCTTTAATTTGATATCCATATCGTACAAACACATTCTAGAGTCACCCCTGGCCCACCCTAATGGCGATATCTCGAAAAGGCGTCCACCTATAGACCTAATGTCCACTTCCTCTTAAAATGCTCAGTAACACCTTTCCTTTGATACCCATATCGTACAAACATTCTAGAGTCACCCCTGGCCCACCCTAATGGCGATATCTCGAAAAGGCGTCCACCTATAGACCTAATGCCCACTCCCTCTTAAAATGCTCAGTAACACCTTTCGTTTGATACCCATATCGTACAAACTTTCTAGAGTCACCCCTGGCCCACCCTAATGGCGATATCTCGAAAAGGCGTCCACCTATAGACCTAATGCCCACTCCCTCTTAAAATGCTCAGTAACACCTTTCGTTTGATACCCATATCGTACAAACATTCTAGAGTCACCCCTGGCCCACCCTAATGGCGACATTTCGAAAAGGCGTCCACCTATAGACCTAATGCCCACTCCCTCTTAAAATGCTCAGTAACACCTTTCGTTTGATACCCATATCGTACAAACTTTCTAGAGTCACCCCTGGCCCACCCTAATGGCGATATCTCGAAAAGGCGTCCACCTATAGACCTAGTGCCCACTCCCTCTTAAAATGCTCAGTAACACCTTTCGTTTGATACCCATATCGTACAAACACATTCTAGAGTCACCCCTGGCCCACCCTAATGGCGACATTTCGAAAAGGCGTCCACCTATAGACCTAATGCCCACTCCCTCTTAAAACGCTCAGTAACACCTTTCATTTGATTCCCATATCGTACAACTAGAGACACCCCTGGTCCACCTTTATGGCGATATCTCGAAACGGCGTCCACCTAGGGAACTAAGGATCACTCCTTTTCAAAATACTCATTAACAGCTTTCATTTGATACCCATATCGTACAAACATATTCTAGAGTGACCCCTGGTCCACCTTTATGGGGATTTCTCGAAAAGGCGTTCACCTATAGAACTAAAGCCCATTCCCTTTTCAAATACTCATTATCACCTTTCATTTGATACCCATATCGTACAAACATTCTAGAGTCACCCTTGGTCCACCTTTATGGCGATATCTCGAAAAGGCGTCCACCTATAGAACTAAGGATTGCTCCCTTTTAAAATACTCATTACCACCTTTCATTTGATACCCATATCGTACAAACACATTCCAGAGTCACCCCTGGCCCACCCTAATGGCGATATCTCGAAAAGGCGTCCACCTATGGACCTAATGCCCACTCCCTCTTAAAATGCTCAGTAACACCTTTCGTTTGATACCCATATCGTACAAACACATTCTAGAGTCACCCCTGGCCCACCCTAATGGCGACATTTCGAAAAGGCGTCCACCTATAGACCTAATGCCCACTCCCTCTTAAAACGCTCAGTAACACCTTTCATTTGATTCCCATATCGTACAACTAGAGACACCCCTGGTCCACCTTTATGGCGATATCTCGAAACGGCGTCCACCTAGGGAACTAAGGATCACTCCTTTTCAAAATACTCATTAACAGCTTTCATTTGATACCCATATCGTACAAACATATTCTAGAGTCACCCCTGGTCCACCTTTATGGGGATTTCTCGAAAAGGCGTTCACCTATAGAACTAAAGCCCATTCCCTTTTCAAATACTCATTATCACCTTTCATTTGATACCCATATCGTACAAACACATTCTAGAGTCAGCCCTGGTCCACCTTTATGGCGATATCCCTAAATGGCGTCTATCCATAGAACTATGGCCTACTCTCTCTTAAAATACTCTTTAATACCTTCCATTTGGAACACATGTCATACAACCACATTCCAGGGTTACCCTAGGTTCATTTTCCTACATGGTGATTTTCCTTATTTTGTCTCCATAGCTCTCAACTGAGTATGTAATGTTCGGTTACACCCGAACTTAGCCTTCCTTACTTGTTTTTGTATAGATTACATTAAAATCTGTATCTCCTTACTTGTTCGCTTTCAACTGCTGATAACTTCACTTTATGATATCAAATTTCAATAATTTACTCTCATTATTAAACAAAGTGCATATTTCGAGATAAAAACAGTTAAAATTTCATAACGATTAATAGCATCATCGTTATCGTATGGCCACATTCTCAATGAATAATATTTCAAACGTGTCGTATCAATGCAAAAATTTTATGTTATAAATAAAAATGTGAGTTAAAATATGTATACCAGTGTAGAAAGTGCTGACTGCTGGCTGCATACATACACACATACTTGAAATATTCATACTTCCGTGCCACTTTATATTGCATTTATCATTTATTTGAGCAATACAATACAATGAAAAATTGCAATAAAAATTTTTTGAAAAAATAAAAATACGGCGCCCATGCTTATAATTTATTTATATGGTCTATCAATAAATTGTGTAATGTAAGGGCCATTTGTCAGTGTGGCTCAATGTTGTTGATTGTGGTGCATAGGCAACCCAACACCTTTGGGTGGGCTTCTTTTGCTACATTGGCTGACCGACCCACCCAGCATGACCGATTTGACTGTCTGTCAACGCTAACATTTTATTGATTACATGATAATTAAATCGTTTGATATTATACATTTTTATTGTGCTTTTTTTTTGGGTGATAATCTCATGTCATCACATAAGCAAAAACGTGACCACACACACACAAAAAAACAAACGAACAAACAAACGCACACACACACATCTATTGAAATTGCATATTATTAATAAGCTCGCTGCTCAAATAAATTGTAATTTCGTATTAAATAATTTTTCAAAATCACATTGTTTGCAAACAATTAAAGAGCATCCGATTTTCGTTAATTTATTTCGATTATTTATGGCTGGTGTAAAAGTTGGTAGGGAAAATATACGAGGAAGGATGCATTATTAATTGATACAATGCGTAATACCAGCAACGTATAATGAAATCGATAATCTTTTATTAACGAGGTGGAAAAAAATCCTAACTACATCAGCGTAAAAATGTTGTAAACCACAATGTAAGTTCACTACGCTCTGGTGTAAAATGTTTCCTTACATAATGAGATATTTTTACGACATTTAGTATACAGGCTTACCTGGAGCCAGAATAGATTGCTATTGAAAATAGGCGAAATTGAACGGCAACCGCGCCTACTTTTTCGATATCGAATTTTTCGAAAATTTCACAAAATGTGATGATTCTTAATAAATAAATCAAAAAAAAAACTTAAAACTTTTCAAGCTTTCCAAAAACGTTTAGAACGTTAACTAATGCGGACTATTGTATGCCGATGACCGCTCCCTATGCAACCTTCATCCCAGTCGTTCCCCCGAGGGAGGAGTGGGGAAGAGGAATTATCTGGGGCTTGGGACCGGTTAACTTGTTCACGGATGGGTCGAAGTTGAACGGAAAGGTTGGCGGGGGGGTCTTTTGTCAAGAGCTAAATGTAAGCCGCAAGTTTAAGTTGGCTGATCACTGCAGTGTATTCCAAGCGGAAGTTGCTGCGATTAAGGATGCGGTGGATGGAATACTATCCAGTGCAACTACGGTTAGGGAATTTAACATCTACTCTGATAGGCAAGCGACTATCAAGGCCTTGAGCTCAACTACAGTGCGATCGAGGGTGGTCTGGGAGTGCCTGACCTCGCCTGCGATTGCATCGAATTATTTTACAATACAGATTATCTGCGTCCCGGGCCATAGTGATATCCGGGTAACTGTCAAGCGGATCTCTTAGCACGCATCGGTACAACTGAACCGGATGGAGATGGCTGTAGGGATTTCGGGATTCCGCTGGCCACCTGTGGATTGGCCCTCCATAGCTGGGCCTCGAGTCAGCTCAGCAAACGTTGGGCGGACACCACGTCTTGCAGAGTAGCAAGATCTTTCTGGCCAAAAGTGGATGGCAGGTCTGCTGAAATAATTGTGTTCACTAAGGCTCACCTATCAAAGGTCATTGGGGTTTTGACAGGGCACTGTCCGATGGGTATCCATGCAGTACGTCTCAATATACTGGAAACTTCATCCTGCTGCAGCTGTATGGAGGACGATGAGGTGGAATCACCAAATCACTTTATGCTTGATTGCCCAGCTTTTGCCAGAACTAGGCGAAAGTATTTCGGTCGCGACTCACTTGGATCTCCAGAGGATTTATCCAAAGTTGAGATCGATATCATGCGGAGCTTTATCGTTGCTACTCAACGATTCTCTAAGTAGCTAGATCCAAGTCACCGTTATTTTTGGTGTACGTGGTATCACAACGGAGCTTCATGTTGTCCAAGTGAGCTATCCTTATCAGGGCAACTACCACTTAACCTAACCTAACCTATTTAATGCGACTTTTAAATAATAACACAATGAGAAAAAAACCAAATCTAAGAAAATTATAATTACATATATAAATGGTTAAAAAATTTCTACTTTGTGGTTATCAGCGCAAAAATGGTGTAACCCCCCATGTAAGTTCGCTACACTTTGGTGTATAATACTTCATTACATTATGAGATATCTTTACGACCTTTGGTACACTGGCTTATCTGGAGCCAGAATAGATTGCAATTGAAAATAGGCGAAATCGAATAGCAACCACGCCTACTTTTACGATATCGAATTTTTCGAAAATTTCACAAAATGTGATGATTCTTAATAAATTTAAAAATTAAAAAAAAAAAAACCACAAGCTAGAAATTTAAAAGAGGAACTTTGCAGCCCTTAAACAAAAGCCTTTGAAGATATAATGTTGAAATTTGGCAGGAGAGTTGTCTTTGTTACTTTATTTACACAACATGTTGGCTCTTCTCAGTTTTCTCTTAAGTTTGTTCCTTTCAGAAAATATTTCCCACTAAATGAGAAAAGATATTACAAAGTCAGCGTGTTTGCAGAGCGCCAACTGATCTGGTTTAAAAGTTAGGATATAAAGGGTAAAATTTTTCCAGAAGAAAAAAAACGCCATAAGTGAAAATTAATAAAATCGGTGTGTTGTTGTTGTAGCGATAAGGACACTCCCTGAAGGCCTTTGCCGGATACAGATCCGGTACGTTCCGACAAAAAGCACCATAAAGGTACTGGCCCGACCATCTCGGGAACGATTTGGTATGACCACATGAAACCTTCTAGGCCATAGCGCCCTCCCACCCTCTAGATGCATCAGGAGTTCGGGCCCGCCAGAGCCTCGGCTGAATGAAAAAGGATTCGCCACGGGTAGGTGAGGTTGATAATTGGGTTGGAGAAGCTATATATTGCGCTGGCAACCCCTTGAGAGGGGTTGCGCTGAACAACCCCCTGTCTTACGACAGGCATACCTATCGCGGGCATATTCTAAGACCCCTTACCCCGTGAGGGTGTGAAAATTAACAATGCGCATGGCCCCTCCCCTTTTTAGTTTATCTATATTACTATAAATGCCATAAATCGAACCAAAATCGACCAATCATAACGACATTTAGTAAAATCATTGTTTTTTTATGACAATATCTGTTGCAAAAATGGACAACATCGGTTTTAAGCCACGCCTACGTTTAATTCCTAGCCGTTCGTCTGCACTTCCGTCAGTCCGTTAACACAATAATTTGGGCAAAAAATAAAATAAATGTAAGGCGCGATAACAGCCGAGCATTTCTTCCAATTAGCGTCGTGCTCCTCTTAATTTTCCCTACAATTTTGCCGGGCGGTACCTACATGTTTTATGCCGACTCCGAACGGCATCTGCAAGGCAGATGAGTTTTCACTGAGAGCTTTCCATGGCAGAAATACACTCGGAGCGCTTGCAAACACTGTCGAGGGGCGACCCCGCTCAGAAAAATTTTCTTCTAATTGAAAAATCTTATTTCTAAAATTTTTGATGTTGCTTTGCCCGGGGTGCGTACCCAGGGCACACGGTGTGGCAGGCGG
Organism: Eurosta solidaginis; assembly: GCF_040869045.1. Classification (NCBI taxonomy): domain Eukaryota; kingdom Metazoa; phylum Arthropoda; class Insecta; order Diptera; family Tephritidae; genus Eurosta; species Eurosta solidaginis. Next base: position 67,857,215 of record NC_090319.1, on the reverse strand, counting down.
AGCACGCTACCATCACACCACGGTGGCCGCCTAACATTTAGATATCTTCATAAAATTTGGTACACGCACTTATCTGAGCTCAAGATATATTAGCATGGAAAATGGTTGAAATCAGATTTTAACCACGCCCACTTTTTCAATTTCGAAAAGTTCGAAAAATGGAGCAATGCATTAACAAATACTGATAAAATGGTGAAACTTGGCAGATGGATTATTTTGAGGCAAAATATTGAAATTCAGCAGAATTTTGAAAATAGTCGTAAAAAAATCGGCAGATGGCTCTGATATCAGAAAATTGGTACCCATAGTCAAATTTAATTTTTTTAATTTTCCACATAATTAATACATTTGTGCTCCTGGCTCACTTTCGATCATATTTTGAAATATGTTGCTTATGCTCAGGTATGATCAGGAAAATATCTAAAATAACAGAACGTCGTTGGTGCTAGGATCAATATATTAAGATAAATTTTATCTTTGGTGAAATTTGATTCTTATGTGAAGCATTTGTGTTGATAGTTTGATTTCGATCATACTTTGAACACATGTGCATAAGATGTAACATAATTACAATGTTCTATATAAAAAAGTTACGGATAGGTGGTGCGGGTATACTAAGGTTTCAGATTTTAGTGTCCGTTTATGTTAACTGGAGTTTATACCTTGCTGCAGCGAAAATGGGAGACAGTCACGCAAAGCACCAGTATCGCACAACGGATTAAATGACTATCTCGGAACTGGTGCTTATCGGTTAAGGAACGGGACAGCTCATAGCCACACTTGTACCAACAGCACTTAAAGCTGCAGACATTGGTGCCTTATCGGTAACCTTATCGGAATCAATGCAATCGATTATTTCCTCAATTATCGATTATTTACTCAAAGGCAGCGCCTTTTAAAGATGCATCTACGACTGAACCAGTTAAGAACACGTATTCTAGGGGGACAATTGCCATTTCGTCGTTAACATCATAATGTTAAAAGTGTCAGTTGAAAGCACTACAAGAGGGCAGAATTATAACTAATACAGCCTCTTAATGAGATAGCTTTGCGCTAGTTCGGAGATAGAGCGACATGCTACAGGGCTGCTACACTGAAAAGAGGAGTGAAATTTTATGTAAACGGCCAACGTAGGAAGGTTAAACTGAGTTCCACTCTAAATAAAGATTATACTTGCACTGAACCTCCGACTTGGTTGGAAAATAAATGAAAAAGAAGTGGATCTCCACAAAAAACTGTCACAAGTTGTTACTGAAAATTTGGGTATTTCAAGAATAATGCATATTATCAATTTTCTATTTTTTTTTTTTTTTTTTGTGAATTCGTTCTTAACTTGCAACAACAAAAACAAAAAGACAGCCTCAAAAGCGTACTCGTTTGCGGATTTTTACTTAGTTACAATCGATTTCTTCTCAAAGATTACCTATACATACATACATACATATGTACATACTACCTTGAAGACGAACCGAAATTTACTTCAAAAGTCTTATAACTCATAACTCCTTTAGCATTTTCCAATTAAGGCACTTACCTGAAAAGAGAAAAAATATAAAAATAATTAAATTATGTTAACTTTAAGATAGTTAAATTGTAATAGAAAATCAGATAAAGCAAATAACAGGGACCATATTTTCGAATCTAATTGGGATAAGTTCTGCGGTTTTTCGATGCATTTTTCGCTTGCTCGAAAATCAGAACAGCCCGCATAAATTTTTTATATGCATCAAAAGCTTTTAAACTAGGTCTCGTCAGAAGTGCGGGTTCTAGGAAGAAATAAATTTGCACATTCTGTGTGCTTGTACTGCGCTCGCCATACAAAACCTACAGATATGAGGGTATTTCCTGGAGAACTAGTGCTTAAAAGAGTTTTTAGTTGGGAACATAACCCAACAACCAAGCCATTCCTACTTAAAGCGAGTGAATAGCCTAGGTTTGGTTAGGAACTGGCCGGTCAATAAGTGTCAAGCCAAAAACTATGCAAAAAAACACTTATGCAGAATCTCCTAAAAGTATGCAATTATAATTGAAATCGGAATATTTTTGTTTTTAAATAAGTTTGAAGTAACTATAATTTAAACGATTATTAGCAAATGTTGTTTATAATTTTCTCCGAAAAGTATGCAATTATAAATAAACTAAAAATTAAGTTTGTTTTCTGTAAAAGTTTTAAATTGAAGCTTATGCCAGTGAAAAAGTGCAAAAAAATGTTCAATAAACTATTTTTAATTATTTACCTTACGGTCTGTGAGTTAATTGCATTTATTCACAATACTTCAATGATTTCAATTGAAGCATACATTACGGCGTTTTAGCAAATGCAAAACAGATGTTTTAGTGAATTGGTACGAATTTATGCGTTAAATTAAATTTAAATCTTTATTTTTAAAACATGAAGCGACCTTGGTTGTTTTGTAGGTGAAAACGAAGTGTGAGTTTATAATTTGTTTGACAAAAATTCAGCGCAACTTAGGTGGGGAGATGTATAACAGCAAGCTAGTTAGTATCCCCGTCTTTCTCTAACGGGTACAATTTGCAAATACATAATCCTAAAAGTATGCTATGGAATCTTTAAACAGTAAACAAAATGCTTGCTTCGTATTGAATTCTTTTAACCGTTGATATTTTCCACAAGGCATTATTCGTATGCATATTTGTGTCAAAATAGTTTTTATATAACATATATAACATTAGGCGCATAAAAATATAAAATTTTTCTAAAATACCAAACTGTATATTGTTTTTTTCTTTAGCAGCTTCAAAGTCTGAATATAGCAATAGCGGTGGTGGCCATATTCTTTATTTAGCCAAAAAGTTCATGCAGGGTCTGGTTGGCCTAATACGAATTGCTAAAAACCCAAACCTTTTATATCAGTAAAAAAGAAAAGACATTGGGAACTTGGGGTTGCTAGAAACTCTTCGGAGAAGCCTTAATTGTGCTGTCGTACCCTTACGTCAATTAAGACAGGCATAACTGCCGCAGGTATATTATAAGCCCCCTAGCCCGCTGGACACATTTGTATAATCAGCAGCCCATTGCTCTATACGTCCTTTGAAATCATTCTTGAAATGGATATATTCAGCTGTATAGAAGCCCTCCTTTATTTAGATTTTTTAAAGCACACACTATGATATAAAATATATTACAAATGGTCACCATACAAACCCAACAAAAAAGCGTTGGTTTTTTGCAGCATTCATCAATCCCGCTAACTATCACGAAAACGCATTTCAATGCAATTAAATAGATATACATGAATTTTTCATAACAAAATTTGTTATTTATCAAAAAAAAACACTAACTAACTAATACCAACATTTGTTTGTAACAGATTGAAAATTGTAAAAAAAATTATATTCTAGTGCGGCTATATCAAAATCGCACATTCCAGCTTTATGGCAACAACTAAACTTTCGTAACATATTTTCAGGCGCTCGCATGGCTATTTGCACACGTTTATTGAAAGGCTTATCGCTTGTGCAATCGTTATTTATTTTATTGTTAATGGTTTTTTTTTTTTTTGTTTGTTTTAACTTCGATTTTATTAGCAAGATTTATGCATGCAAATAAAGCGTCGATTTGCCGTGTTAATGGAAAATCTATGCAATAAATTCGCTATTCGTGGAATAAAAGGAGATATTGGGCTGGCATGCTTTTATGGTCTCGATCTACTGTTCCCGTCTATTAATAACTGCGGCATTTGGTTTTCATTTGAATGTGTATTTATTTTATTATTATCTTTTATTGATTGTGTGTAACTTATTTTAGAGAGTGTTTATGAGTTTGGCGAATATTCGTTGTTATGGTTATGCGAATGGTTGGGTGCTTTAGTTCGGTATTTGGTTGGTTGCACTAGGTTTTGTATATGAGGGAGTTTTTTTTTAAATTTGTCTGTTTTAATGTACCGTTTTGCTCATTATGTTATGATATGTTACATTATTATTAACTCATAGTAACATGTGTTATATGTTATGTGACGTTACTTATGTCAAGTTGCGCTATTTTAAGTGCACTTTAAGCTTTCTTGTGTTTCTATCCCAAAATCATTCTGATAACATTTGTAATATAATCCGTAGAAATTCCACAAACTCTCTCAAAATGGTGAAGAAATGCTACGAAAATTTCCAAAACTATTCGTAGATTGTCCCGAAATCATTGCAATCTATGATCTCGAAACGATTCCGAAACAGTCCCGAAACAATCTCGAAAGCGACCCTAAAGTGATCCAGAGATGATTCCGAAACAGTTTAGAATTTATTCCGAAAACAATTCCGCAGTCTGAAACTTATTCGGGCTTGGTTTCGAAAATTTTTAATATATAATCTCGATATATTTGCGAAACTATTCCGAAAACAACTAGACAATTTCCAGAAATAGTCCAAAAATAGCTGCAATATTATGCCAGATATAATCGCCAAAAAGTTTATCAATGGCTGCGATATGATCCCCATAGCAATTCCGTAGTTATATTCAGAGAGACCTGAAATTATGACTAAAATAATTCGGATCTTATCCGGAAACTGTGCGGAAATTATCCTATAAATAATATCGAAATTGTTGCAAAACTAGTAAATTTAAACAACTAGAAATCATCCGGAGATAATCTGCAAATAGTCCCTAAATATTTTCAATATTATCGAGACAGCGATTGCACAATTATCTGAAGTAATACCGGAACTATCCTGAAATTATCCTAAAATTGCCCAATTTTTCAAAATTTTTAGAGCTTGACATTGGTCTAGGGAGATAGTAATACAACTTTTCCTCCCAAAAAACTAAAAAGTTACTGTTCCCAGAAAAGTTACTGTTTCTTCCAAATAGTCCACTGAAAGAAAAACCCTAGTAAAATCAACGAAATTACGAGTCAGTTCAACCAAAATGTTTGCAAATTACAAATGGTCAATCACAAAAAGATGATGAAACAACTACACACAAATTGGTGATTGTGAATTGGCTGTAAAATCAACAGTTAATGTTGCCAACCGCCATTGAAAAATGTTAAATTGAAGAGATTTTTGCCAACCTTAAGATAACAGTGAAGAATGTTGATATGACAGATATTTCTGTCGCACAATGGTAAAAAGAACAAGGTAGTGAGCACCGTGAGCGTAAGCTTCTCTTTAAGATAAACGAAAATACGTCAATTTGCATAATATTAACAGTTGTTTGCTGTTGAAATTACCAATAGTCTCTTATAACAGAAAATAAACTGATTGAATTGATTGAGTCTGTAAATTTTACAGAATATTTTTAACTAGAAACGAACAATTTCTCTTCTCTTGAACATTTTACTACCGTAATTTCTTTCGATGTTATAATCGACTACATAGATAGTTCTTTAAAAAACTGGTTGCATTCAAAATATTTCACTCTCCTGTAATAAATACAAAACTCTGCAAGAGTCAACAGAATATAAGCAATTAAACCATGCACTTTATTTTTCCTGTTTTCCAGCACTCCCTTTTTTGTTTAATTACCCACTGTTGGCCGCCTCATGGCTATGCCTTAATGCATATTTTATTAAATTTGCTAGCATATGTCCTTTGTTTAAAGGATACTATATAGCAGCACTGTTTATGCGCAGCAAAATTTTTCCATTATTTTTCTTTTTTTTTTTTTGTTTACGCATATATTTCCCTTGGTTTATTTGCATGTTTCCCTCTATTCTGTTTAGTTTACCTTTTCTTTGTTTACACAATTTTCCATTCATTATTATTATTTTTTTTTTTTTCTAGATTCATTTTAATGTGCTTCGTTGGCTTGTTTATTTTATGGTCGTGTGTTATCACTCGTTGGACGGTGCAGCATTTGTAAGGCAAATATTATTAGCATTTTGTGTTTGCAAGGTAAAATGTTTGGTAAGGAGTTTTTGCATTTGATTTTTTTTTTGCTAAGCTTTATTTTATTTTATTTTTATTAAGAGCTACTAGGACTGTCAGAAGTAACCTTTTGTTTTTTCTCATTTAACTAGATATTTTTGTATAAATTTCACGGCCCACCTTAAGGCGGACTCCTAAATTGTAGTTGCAGTTTGCTTTATAGCCTCAATCCGAAAAATAAAGCCTACAATTTGCAACATTTACATATAAGCTCAAAGAAAGAACTGAAAGGCGTTACATCCCTAGATCAGCCATTGTGTTGTACCCATCGTAGCCCTAGTTAAAGCGCCTAAATGTATGCAAACTTAATTTATAAACATCTATAATTAACTAAGCACCTTAAAGTATGTAAAGAAATTTTAACTTCGTTTATAAACTTATTATAATTTAAACAAGAAACATTACGTCACGTGAAATATAATCACCAACATGCTTTCAACAGCAACAACAATATGTTCATTGTAACCCGAGCAACGCCTAAAGTTATGCAGCTGTAATTTAATGCATGCACCTAAAATTGTGCTAAACTTTTCGTATTTCATACCAATTAAGTAATAATAAAAGCGACTGCAACAAAGCGCCACTAAAGGTGCGAAAAGTGAAAATATTGCGTTTTATTAAAATTTCCAAAAAAAAAACAGATATTAAATGCTATTGGCGACCTCGTTTTGACATACCGACGTTGATGTGAAAATTTGCGTGTGCTTACGCCCTTTGTGTTATAGTATTTACAGTAAAAGTAACAACTTTTTGTTGCAATTTTTTATTTATTGAGCTTTCAGCTGCATAAACCAATGAAGAGAAAGGTTTAGTGGAAGGCTTAAATAATAATAACTATCAGGAGTGAGCTAGGTTAAGGTGACTTGAAAAAAGGTCTCATTTGACTTGAAAAAAGTTTAAATTGACGTAAAATTGGTTTAACTTACTTGGTTTTCATTACTTCATTTGATTTCTCAAATTTTAATGTGACTTTAAGCAAGTTTATTTTAATTAAAGAAGGTTTCAAATGACTTGTTTAATTTTACTTGCAAAAACGTTTTTTTTTTTTTTGCTCAAAAGAGGTTTAGTTCGGTTGACTTAAAAAAGGTTTCAGTTGACATGAAAAAAGTTTCATTTGGCTCGAAAAAAGGTTTTATTTGGCTAGAATAAGTTAATTTGACAAGGCATAGGTTTCATTAGAAGAGAAAAGGGTTTAATTTGATTTGAAAATGATATTAGTTGACCTAAAAAGAGTTTCATTTGACTTAAAAAAGGTTTCATTCCATTTGAAAAAAGGTTGCATTTGGCTCAAACAAGATTTATTTGGCGTGAACACACCAAAAGGTTTGTTCGATTTGAAAAGCACTTCATTTGACATAAAAAATATTTCATTTAACCTGAAGAAGTAACATTTGAAGTGAAAAAAATTTACTGGATGTGAAAAAAGTTTCACTTGACTTAAAAAAGTTTTAATTTCTTACTGAAATGAGTTTAACTTGAGTTGAAAAGCATTTTGCATGAAAAGGGTTTAATTTAATTTAATTTGACTTGAAAAAGGTGTAATATGACTTGAAAAAGGTTTAAAGGACTTGAAATGTTTTAATCGGAAGTTTTCATATAACTTCAAAAAGGTTTCAACTCACTAAAAAAGATTAATTTGACTTGAAAGAATTGAAAAAAAGGTTTTATTTATTAGCTGAAAAAATGTTCATTCGATACACAATTTTTTTTATTGAAACTGAGGAGGTTTCACTTAAATAAAAAAATTTATTATACATGAAAAAAGTTTCATTTGAGTTAAAAAAGGTGAAAAAGGTTCAACTGAAATTAAAAAAAAAGAAGATTTTTTATCAAAAACATTACATTTGACCTGAAAAGGTTTTATTAAAAATATTTTTCATTTGATGGTAAGCAAGTTTAAATTGCCGTGAAAAAGTTTCAACTGACTTGAAAAAAGTTTGATTTTACTTAAAAATAGGTTTTGACTCGAAAAAGTTCATTTGAAAAGAAGTAGGCTTCATTTGACTTGGAAAAGGTTTCAGGTCGTAACTTAAGGCGGACTCGTAAATTTGACCAGGCTTTTAAGTACTTACAGCTGGGCATCACTAATTGGTATGTTATGTGCGTGACAGCAACACATTTGAGTTTATAAATGTCACCGTTATGTTGCCAAGCCTTCTTTGTGCACAATTTAATGCTTTAGTGTTGCAAGTTGCCACAAACTATATTCGCTGTTGAAGTAAAGTGTCGAACATTACAAGCAAAACAAATGCTATAAGCTGAATTTGTTGAATGAAAAGCAATTGTCAGTTCTGAAAACACCAAATACTAAAATAGCTTAATAGTGTTTTAAATAAATAAATAAATAAATGTAAGGCGCGACAACCTCCGAAGAGATTTTAGGCCGATTGGAAGAGAACTTCCAATTTGCGTCGTGCTCCTTTTAGTTTTTCCCACAAATTAACGGGATGGAACCTACTTGTTTTATGCCGAATCCGAACGGCATCTGCAAGGCACGAAGTGCTTGCCAAACACTGCCGAGGAGCAATCCCGCTTAGAAAAACTTTCTACTAATTGAAAAGCCTTGTGTCTAAAATTTTGATGTTGCTTTGCCCGGGGCGTGAAACCAGGATCTTCGTTGTGGTAGGCGCAGCACGCTACCATCACACCACGGTATTTTAAGGACCTTAGTTTTATAGCTTAAAAGCTGTTATTTGTAACTTATTTATTTAGGTTACTACTTCTTAATTTTGGCAATATGTGAGACAATATTTTGAAGTTATATGATTCTTTCTTTTTAATTTATATATATTTTATTTATATATTTTATTTTCAACAAATTTGATTTGTATTGAATGCTTTATCTGACTCTTATCATCAGAAACTCTACTACGACGCATTTTATAAACAAAAATCTCATTTTAATAACTTCAAATATTACAGAAAGTCAAATTATACTATACGTCCTTAAGGCATACATTTTTTTATTAATATTAATTATTTAAGGAAAAATACATCCATTTAATGAACACATATTACTCTGACCATCATTTGCATCTGAATCACAATAAATAACTCCAATATTCAGTATTGCAAAATGGTCTTTATTAGACTAATTTGGGAGTAGTACTTCCCAATAATACTTCACTTCACAAGTAATAACGTGCTTAAATCAAACTGATTAGTTATTCCTCAGCATGCGCTGCTTTTATACTCTCTGTTGCCTCGTTCGCATATTTCTCCTACGGTCTAGACTTTTCACGAACATGGAACAGATGTATCGTATACTTGGTTATTTAGCTATATGCGTGTGTATGTGTAACAACTTCTTCTCTTAGCTGATGACTACATGAATGCATTTGAGATATCTCTTTACTTCGAGCTGCTGATTATGTGTGTGGAAAATTCTTCGTTGCCTTGTACATAAGTGTGGCTGCTTGTTGTTTTTGTTGTTGTGATCGTTTAATAACACATAACATAGTGATGTCAATATTCGCCAAAATGCTAAGCTACGTCCAATATATGAGTGATTTTTAAAATGTTTATAAATGCAGTGCATACATGCAATAGATAAAAAATAATTTTGTCGAAGCTGGACTTTTACCTAAAATTTCAATATGTTTAGATATTATTTCACTTCAAACAATTTTGATTGTACATCCAATGGATGAACGAAATCTTGTACTACATAATTATTATATGCAGTTAAACCATAGTATGTAGTTAGATACATTTGCAAAAAATATGTTAATAATTAAGTATCAAAAGCAAAATAGATAAATGATTTTTAAGAGCTATGCATACATTAAGTAGACGAAACGCGATTTACTCTTCACTAAGAAAAGAAGGTGTCTTGACGTGAAGAAAAATTTTAATGAATTTTGTTTATACATCCAATGGATGAACTGTATAGTAAGGTGAACTTTTTAATTTGATGATGATTTCAGCTCTTAACAAAAATTAATCGAATAAAACCAAGTGTTTGATTTAATAGGTGGCGTGAGACTTGTTTTACAGAAGGTAACGTCTTATATTGTTATTAATAAACAAAAAAATGTGCTTGATAGCACAACTACAAAGAAAGGCGGTCCACATTTATGCGAGCATTTTTATTGTATTTAAATTTACGGACGACTAATGCTTGTCTTATTCGTCCTTATAACTTTTTGTATTGTTTTTTCTGGGCTTCTGAACTTTTTTGTAGAAATTTCAGGCTTTTTACTTTATTGTTATTTATGTTTGAGCTGCTTTTGTTGCGGATCATTTAACAACAAAATCTCCGGACGTATAAAACACAAAAGTATTCGTTCGAAGTTTCAACAGGAATAACCACTTCAGTAAGTTTTTTATAAGCATATACATAATACATATACTTATATATAATACATATATTTTTAACTGCAAATGCGTATACGTTCAATAGATGAATAAAACACTGGTTGATGTATAAATAAGCAGGCTTAAAGAGGGAAATTGGGATTTTTAGAGTCTATAATATGAAGATAAATGATTAATTTTAAAACAAGTTGATGAAAAAGTGTAATTTTTTTTAAACAAATTACTTCAAAAATACTACAAAACAATGTGCATCCTATGGATGAACAGATTCTATGGGTGAAAACTATTATGCGGTTGAACATAAAACTTATTCCACCAAAAGGACTAAAATAATACAATGGCACTTTTTGTGGATTTCATTGTATCTCGTTTCGTTTGAAGGAAAAATAAGATGCATATATATCCAACAGATGTACAAAATTTTGTATACTCTTTTAATGGAATTGAAGTACTAAATGCTTTGAAAGCAGTGCCTTTATTATAAAGGTTTTGTAACTTTTTATTTTCTATGCTTGCACTGTTAGAGGTTTTCGGTACATCGAATGGATGAATAGGAACACTTTAGATTTATCAAGCAATGAAATACGACAAAAGAACAATTCATGACAAAGAGTGGGCTTATTATAACCTTGATTTTTTAGTCTTTATAATTTTGAGGCATTTTCATTAAACTAACTTTATACGATTTTTTTTAACACATTTGAAAATACTAGAAATTAAACATATCTTATTGATGAACAAGATACTGTCAATGAAAAATTAAGCGCGTAACTTTAAAGCTTTATAACATCTGAAGGGCTTTAATAATATAAAGACACTTTTTAAGTTCCATTATAACTAGATAAGTCTTAAAGAAAAATATGACGAATGTACATCTAAGAGCTGAACTTTAATCTGGCTAATATATATAAATTGCCAAAACAGTGGACCTAACCTATCTTAGTGAATTTCAGCTGGATTTTTTTTTAATTTGAAAAATAAGACGAAAGCAAATACATCTTATTGATGAAAAAAATATTTTGAGCGAAAAAAGTTATGCGCTTGAATATAAAACATTATTCCGCTTGAAGGAGTGAAATAATATAACACTTTTTTTTTATTGCATTACAGCTCGATTTTTCTGAAGGAAAAATAAAACGAACTTACTTCCAATAGATGAAAAAATGTCTGTGTATTATTTTAAAGAATTGAAAGGGTAAAGACTTTAATAGCAGTGACTTTGTTAAGCAGGTTTTTAAATCCTGATTTTCTCTGCTTGCACAGACATAATTTGGCGATACGTGGAATGGATGAAAAGAAACATCATGCAAGATTTACCAGGCAATGAAATACAGCAAATACTGTGCTTGTTTGCACCATAGTAGATGACGGTAAAACCTGACTTTGACAGTTACATCATTTGCTAAATATACATATCTACGACACTCACACTGTGCCAAATAAGTATGTAAGTATTTGAAATTCCTAACATTATTATATTCCTAGCAATTTTTTGCTCTCCACCTTATTCAACATATTACATAAAAACTTTCGCATTAAACTTAATTTCGGAACGCTAAAAGCATTGTATAAAGCAATTAATTGATCTCATTACTCAATTAACATTGAAAGGATAGTCGTAAATTATGCGAAATAATGGTAAAAAGTCAAAAAGTGACACGGTTAAGTTCGAAAAGAGCAACAATGTTACACACACTGGTGGCACTGGATATGTGTGCGAAAATGGTAGTGGGAATTAAAGCTCATGTCGCTCAATGACTAATTCGCACAAATTGCATTAGATTTAAGGTAGAGGATGGAATAGGATTCAAATGAATTTGATACGATGCGAGCATATTTACTAAAGTATGTTACTTTAGGAAGTGACCTAGCGGAAAATTAAAAGTAAATTTTTTTGAGAAAGGAATCAAGCAACCAGCTTGCTTAAATCTATTAAAAGATATGGATTCCAAATAAGAGGGAAAAAGGGACCTGTACATAAAAACAGCAATTAGATATAATACATAAGATTCGTCAGCAAATTATATTTCTCTCGAGAAAATAGCTTAAATTGGAAAGCGAAATTCCATTCAACTAGAAATTCATCAGGGAATTCTCATTGGCTAGGGTGAGGGGCTCGATAGAAAATCCAATTCCACCCACATTAAAATTTGGAGTTCAGCAAATTCGCTTCTCGTTCAAAATTCTTCGGGAACCCGTTTTTCCCTACGGTTTAGATTTTTCATAATCATCAACATCATCCATACTAATTTTCGTAATCATGCCCTTCGTTCTTAACTTCGCCTTTTGCTCTTCTTTTTTCTTTAATATCCATCTTCTCCATTTATATTTTTGCGACGTGGTTTCTGTACACTCACTGAGTCTTTCGACTCGCCAATTACATTTTCACATCAAAAGGCAACCCAATTTCCTACAGGTTATGAATATTTTTCCTCCCCAACTAATACTCATAGAAAACAAATAAAAATTGGAATTGGATATAGCGGCTACAGTCAGTGAGTTCAGAATCGAATCGCATACAGACAGACATACTCGCATGGACAGACAGACCACCAAGAGCGCAATACAAATTCATGCTAAATTTACTAGAAGTTTAATTCAATTAAAAATTGCGCTTGTGTGCCACAAATGTAACACAAAATAGTGGCACAAAAAAAAAAGAAAAAAACGGTGCAGAGGCGAAGAAAATTAAATAATAAGAAACCGTAGTAAAACAGCAAGAGCCCGCAGAGTGCTCTACTCACTCAATGAATAAGTTCAATGAAGTTAAGCGAAAAATAACCATTGAACTTCATTAGTGGTGGCAAGTTCAAGCTTTGAAATTAAAGTGAAGCCAAAAAAAAATAATTGAACAGAAAAAAAGTGGAGAAAACTGAAAGAGATAAAAAAGTTTAGAAAGAACTATATTTTGTAGTTTTCGGTGAACAACATAGAATATTCAGTAGAACGAATGTAGTGTCATGTAACTATTGTAAATAGCATGTACTACTTTTACTTTATTTATTTAAGTGAGACGAGGCTAATTGAAGTTTTGGTTTCCTCTTTCGTTTTTACTGTCGTAATTGTAAAGTGCCAAACACCTTTTTGGAGTTGCACCGCACGTTTAGTTTCAGTCGCTACTACCTTGGGATGCATAAAGTTTGAACATCCCCATAGATATTCTATTTCATAAAGACCTAAGCTTTTGGAAGCTTTATTCATACTGATGGTAGCTATAACTCCGTAAGGAGCACAGGTTGAAGCCAAATTACCAGTTATGCTTTATACAACAGATGTGGGATGTGGCTCCGGACACGCGAGGCTACATCAATCGACATATAAATTCCAGATGGACATATTAAACCACTTGTAGTTTGGTTTAAACACGCGGACCAAGATTATCAAGATGTAGTAATTTCACATACCCGATGTAAAGAAATGTAGAACCTTCCGATGGGCATATGGCGATATAGACATCCATAACGAGTACGAGTACGAGTATGAGTACCATGATCAGCACAGCATTATTGTTGGTCCAAGGTTATTGCAATGTAGTAAACTCTTCGATACATAGAAATGTGGTAGCTTTCATTTGGGCACTTAGATCAGCATAGGTAAGGCGACCTAGACATATGTATGTATAACGATTGCAGTATGAGGACCATGATCCAGACAGCGTTAGAAGTTGCGTACACCAGCACGAATGACATACTCATTGGTATACCAATTACACGCAAAAATATCGATACTACCTAAAAAGACGGGTACCGATACGTAAATGTAACACTTTTTTCATCTATTTGGCATACATAGAAGAAAGTTACATACAAACAAACATACAAGTGCAGCCTCGATTCGCGGCGACCTTTATTTAGATCTATTATGCTTGACTTTTCAGTATCTTACTCCATACCACGAAGGGATTAAGCCTTCCAGAGCGAGGCACTCGAAGAGAATATGAACTGGCGTTTCATGCGCCAACTCACAGAATTGACAAATTTCTACATCCGATAGATATAACTTACTAAGGTGATGTCGTAGTTTTCAGTGACCCGTAAAGTATGCAGTGAGAGTTCATAGGTTGTTGTTGTTGTTGTAGCGATAAGGACACTCCCCGAAGGCCTCGGGATGCAGGTCCGGTACGTTGCGGTAAAGAGCACGATACGGGTACTAGCCCGACCATCTCGGCAACGATTTGGTATGACCACATGCAACCTTTTAGGCCATACCAACCTCGCACCCCCTAGATCGATCAGGAGTTCGGGGTCGCCAGAGCCTCGGCTATTAATGAAACAGGATTCGCCCCGGGTAGGTAAAGTTGTCAATTGGTTTCGATAAGCTATATATTGCGCTGGGTTGCGCTACACAACCCCTTGAATCAATTTGGTATTTTAGTCGCCTCTTACGGCAGGCATACCTACCGCGGGTATATTCTAAGCCCCCTAGCCCGGTGGGGCAGAGTTCGTAGGTCTTCTCTGCTTATGTGTGTATGAGTTTGGCTGATACAATCGCTGCTCGGAGTACAAACAAACTGGCCTGTCTTTGCCTTTGGCATTCAACCCAGTGTTGTCCGAACTGCATTGTTTCCCGGTTACTCATAGTTTCCCTAGTGTTTGCCTTTGCGAGTGTAGAGAAGGGCTCTGGACCAGAAAATCCTGCTAAAGCAACTTGCTTGGCTAGATAGTCTGACTGTATTACCTTCATGTCCCTTATGACCGGGGACCCATAATAACAGGTTTTTTTTTTTGCTCCCAAATCATTTTGGCCTCCAACGGATTCATTCACTAGCTTAGAAGTAATTGTGTAACACCTCTTCGAGGATAAGCATCTTTGTAGACTATGGAAGTTAATATAAGCTTGTTTAAAATTATGAAATCATGCTTCTAATTATTTTTCTTAAAGAGATTTAGCGATTCCTTGTTTATGTCCTTACCACACCGAACTTTCATTAGTCCCTCCCGCAAATATACGCAATTAAACGTAGTAAACAACTAATGTTATGTCCAGACATGTTACTGAAATATTTAGGTATGCAATCAAACCAGACAAGATATACGAAAACCAAACAACTATTTTCCATTTCGCATCTCTCCACTAATCATTTCCCCCTACTCAAACTACTAGAAAGTGCGGCAAACGTTACTGTGGTCACTTCTACATTTTTATTGTTTTCATAGCCAAGAAAAACGAAGAAAAATCACAGTAATAGCACTCGGCCACTGCCACCTAGAAAAGCCACAAAAAAGAAAAAAATAAAGAGTAAAATAACAACAAAAGGGACACCAATTTCGCGTCGGAAGTAGACGACGACGTTTGTTCAACCAACGAGCAAAGGATATACAGTTTCTAATACAGCTAGTCTACAGCGCCACAGGGGAGTTAAAATATTGTCATATATATCTAGAAAGTATGTAAGTACTAAGGATATATAGAATGCATAACAGAAATTTGGGGAACAGGAAAGCAAAACATAAAATTGTAAATGGAATAAAGATTTACCTCTAGGGGATTGCAAAGCCTTAATAGTGAATCAAAAAGGAGGTGAGGCAAAGCGCAATTTATTTGTCTAAATATGCAGTAGCTACTATCATGTAGTATAGCAGAAATAATAACAACATAGAGACACATAAAAATTGCAAGAGAAAAATTTTATTTAGGAAAGGGATTAACAAGCAAAGCATAAATACAGCAGCGTATAGAAAAGTAGCAGTGGTGATTCCTTTTTTTCGGATTTTGTCATTTAAATATATTTTTTTTATTTTCGTTATTTTAAGAAAAAACTTTAATGAATCTTTTAACTGAAACTATGCAAACCAATCTCAAAAACGTTTTCGAAAAAATTCGAAAAGTCGAGAAACATTTTTGAAAATTTCAAAACTTATGTTTGGATCTCTCTTAATGTTTTTTAGTATGCAGTTTTGTAGGCCAATCTATTTTAATCCAACAAAGTACAAGTTATAACTCTCTCAAAAATCGCATACATTTTTCACATTTTTTTTTTTCAAAGGTGTTTCAGGTTTTCCTCCATATAAAAAAATTTTTGTTCACACTTTGTATGGAGTTAGATCTAAAAGACCTTTCAAAATCAATGCTAAATTTGAGAGTACTTTAACTTGTAACAAAATTGATTGGGCTACAAAACTGCGTACTCGAAAAAATTCAGACACCTCAAAATAAGAAGTTCGAATTTTTTTCTTTTCCCTATTTTCGTTGTTTTAAGAAAAAACCAATCTCAAAAACGTTCCGAAAAAATTCGAAAATTCAAGAAAATTTTTTCCAAATTTGAAATTTTATGCTTGGATCTCTCTGGATCTTTTTTAGTATGCAGTTTTGTAGGCCAATCAATTTAAATTTAACAAAGTATAAGTTACAAGTCCCTCAAAATTCGCATAAATTTTTAACATTTTTTTGGAAAGATGTTTCTTCCATATAACATAATTTTGTTCACACTTTGTATGGAGTTAGATCTAAAAGCCTTTTGAAAAAAAAAATTTTCAAAAATCAATGCAAAATTCGAGTGTCCTTTAACTTGTAACAAAATTGACTGCGCTACAAAACTGCGTGTGGAAAAAATTCAGAAATTTCAAAAAAAAAATTTCGAATTTTTCCAAAAACGTTTTTAAGATTCGTTTTAATAGCTTCAATTAAAAAAATAATATAAGTGTTTTCTTTAAATATCGAAAATAGGGGAAAAATAGAATATAATTGAGGAAATTTGATTTAAAAAATGTTACCGCTATTTTTACGTGCGCTGCTGTATGAAGAGCAACCATTAAGAGGTGCAGAACATGTGGAAGGTAGTTGAAGTTGTTTTAGTATAGCGACAAAAAATACGTGTGTAACACTAAAAAGAAAAATAAACAAGAACAATAAGCTTAAAATAAAATAAGGTGCACGTAAGTATTGGTGTGCTTGCGAACATTTACAGTGCAGCACTTTGTTGTGGTTTTCGCTGCTCGACAAGCATTTGCGGTTTTTGGCGGAATTCTATGTTTGTTAAGTGTGCACAGCTAATGATAAACAAATATGCTGTTTGAGCTTTGAATGGTTGTTTTTTTTCTTCTAGAAAAAAGCGTCAAGTGACGATTGGCTCTGAAAATATTTTTGGTTTGTATACTCAACTTATCTCAGCATTAAGCACTGGATTATAGTTGTTTTTAAATTTAGATTTATTATTTAACATAAAAAAGATGAAAATTTATGAACTCTATGGCAAAAAAAAAATTGCAAAAGAATTCATGTAAGCCATTGAGTGAGCGATGAGACAGACTAGAAGCAGTTTTAAAGGGCAAAGTATGTAAAAACAAAAAGTTGTTGCATACTTAAAGGGGCAGCATTTTTTTATTATGTTGTCTAAGTTCCTTAAATGAAAAATTTATTAAAGACGACTTTTAGTCGTATTCTTCGCTAATTCCTGATTTTAAAATTACTATGTTCAAACCCCTAGTAAGTACTGCCCTAATTTCGTAAATATGTAGTCTTCTAGAAATCCGCCAAAGGACTTGAGTTCCCGACGAAAACTGTAATGATGATGAGCCTCGCACAAACTTGAAAAAATTCACAAATATTTTGCCTATTTAAAGTTTTTTTTTTGTAGAGTTTAGAGCTTATTGGCTGGTAAAAATAAAACAGGAACTTAAAACATCCATCGACCCTCCTACGCGTTTCGACGCAATCACGCTTCTTCAGGGATAAATAACATAAAATAGATTAAAAGAGATCAAAAATATTTTAATACACTTATATTAGTTTGACTTGTGTGTATATAGCTCTTTATACCAATAAATAAAAAAAATAATGTTACATCTACGCATCGGTATCCGTCTTTACAGGTGGTATGGCTACGCTTGCTCGTAATTGGTTGATTTGAGTAACTAGTCCCGATTCCAGTATGTTTAATATCGAATAATGTTTGCTATTAGAAATCTCCCTGAAGCAGCCGCAGTAACCTCAAAACGCGTAGGAGTGTGGAGAACAAATTTTAATAATCTCCCTAATAGCTCTAAACTCAACAAACCACAAATTAACAAATTATCCCAGATGAAAAATACATACTTGTCTTTTTCTTCGTCAACTGGTTCCAAATGAGATAGATTCTGCTGATTTCTTGACTACTTTGCTAACCAGGGCGCTTTAGCAGCATTATATGGTCCAGAGTTCTTTTGTGAACTCAAAAAGGCACAAACTAGGTAACTAGGAAACAAGTCAGTGCAGACAACAGTGGATTGGATGTCCAAGACGAAGGCTAGCCAACGAGATTAAAAGCCGAACTCATTAATCTAAGCAGAGACAACCTGTGAAACCTAACTGGGTAAATTACGGATACTGTGTTCGTCATATGGAGTAAAAAGCCTGAAGAGGTACTTCAATACTTAAGAAGCTATCACATATAGTAATCGGCTGAAAGGTCAAGCACAGTAGATCTTAATAAAGGTCCCAGTGCATCGAGGCCTTATAATAATGGTAAAAATAGTGCTGAAAACTTTCTGCAGTTCGGGCCACTTTTTTTAGTTCTCACATATGTAGTTCTGGACTTGGAAAAAATTATTGCATTTCCTTATTTGAGTGGAAAAATTTGCGCCACTTCTTATTCCTCCTTAAGGAGTAGAATTATTACGACAATTTAGCTTAGTGCGATTACAATTAGTTTTTGTCCAGACTTCAGATAGTTCCCGTTTGGTTCTACCTAACCAGTTTGGTTAAGCCTAAGTAACTTTCAGAATTTGCATCTGGTTGGTTCGGAGCTGCCTGATTTAAATAAATAGGAAAGAAGTAAAGTAGCGCTATGCCACCTTTGAATTGAAGAAAAACTAAAACATCCTTCGGACAAAAAAATTGTCAAAAATCTATACGAATTTCGATAGACTTATAACTTGTACTTTCTTAGACTAAAAATGATTGAGCTACAAAACTGCATACTGAAAAATTTCGTGAAAATCCTAAATAAAAAATTCGAGATTTGCATGCAAAATTTTCGAAATTTTTCGAAAAAATTTTTGAGATTAGGAAAATAAATGAGGAAGAATCTAACTGATCAAAATTTTTCAAAAACGCCACCGCTATTTTAGTGTACGCTGCTGTAGGTAATAAACAAATAAGGAACACAGATTTACAGATTCATTCGATAACACGGATTAGAATTGATTTCGAATTAGATTTTGATTATTTATACTAATATTGACTATAATTCTACGAAATTGTTGATTTGTATATTTGTGTACATATGTAGATCTTTATTCTTTGACATAAATATGAAAAAAATCATAAATTTGAATTCAACAAAAAAGTAAAAAAAATATCAAAACATTGAAGTAATATGAAATATTCAAATAAATTTCAGTGCATACATGAATTTACATAAAATTTATACGCACACTAAAACATTCATATGTATAAAAAAGAGTAAATAAATAAATTCAGAACAAAACATAATGCATTTTTTAAAGGCACAATTTCCGCAAAATACATTTTCAATTTTGGCACGTCCCACTCGTTCAAGCTTTAGCAAATAGAGCAAATTCGAATTTTTCTTGCAGTGCACAAAAAAATGAATCACACAAAAAACTGAAATCACTGAAAAACTACTAATAAATAAACTAAGGAAAGCAAAATCAAATCAAATGCGAAATCAATTGTATTTACATTGGGAATCGATTGAAAAACGATTCGTCAGGGTAACCAACGAAGCAAACAAATGCCGTTGCAACAACGCCACCACCACCCACCCCGTATTTAGGACTGCGAACTCAAAGCTTTGAGTTTTCCAGTGAATGCATGTGAAACACGCGACATTTGTAGGAAATAGTTTAGAGGACAGTGTATGATTTTGAATTGTGAAGTGAACGAAATTTCGATTGAAATTTTTGTCAAGATTTCGCCGGACATTTGTTGGCTTGGCCGGAAAAATTTTAGATTTGTTTCTGAGAGTTAGTGATCTTTTTTAAGCCATGACCTAATATTGAAGTGAGGTCTCTTTGTAAACGGAATGTCTAATCCGGTTCACGTTTCTAAGGTATCCACAATTTCCACAAATTTTCAATTACTTGGAAAACTTTCCAGATGAAAAATCGTATAACGTCATTTGTATGATTATGAAAGTCAGTATCGTATAAAGACTAATGTCAAAAAATTTCAAAAACGTTTTCGAAAAAGTTTGCGAAATTCGAAAATTTTTAAAACTTTTAGTGAAAATATCCAAATTCTTAAAATTTTTTTCTATGCAAAGTGTGTAAACAATTTTTTGTTCTATTGCAATGCTCAAAAAATTCGCAAATTGTTTCAAAATCTTCATGAAAAGTTCGAAAATTTTATTTTATCCGAAGGTGTTTTAAATTTGCGCTTGTACAAAGCGTGCAAAAAAATTTGTTGTTGCAGTTTAAAGCTCATAAAATTTCTAAAACTCTAAATAATAATGCTGGACACTTTCATAAAATTTTTCAACAACATTTCAAAACACCGAGTCTTTTTTCGAAAACGTTTCCGAAATTGGTTTACAGTTACACAACATAGCTACACAATTTATTTAAGCCTTCTTTGTAAATAAAACATAAATATAATACAATAACTGGTAAAGTTAGGTGAAATTATTTGCTTTTATTTCTTCACACGCAACTGTACTTACAATTGCGAACACGAAAATAGCAGTCGCAATTTTTTTAACAAATTTCATTATAACTTTTTTATTTTCTATTTATCAAAAAAAAATCCGTTAGTGAACTTAGCAAATTAATCTTAAAACTTTTTCCAAAAATTTCAAAATTTTATGGAAGTTCGGATTTTTTTTTTTTTAGATATTTAGACGATTTCGGAATTTGCATCTTTGATTAGTTTTGTAAGTTTCTAGTTTAAAGATGTTTCAAGATTCGAAGAGATTTCCGAAACATTTTTTTTTTTTCAAAGGTGTAATAAATTTTTATAATCTTATATATTATTTCTCATTGCTGTTTTTATCTACAGCTGCCTTTTTCGCTATTATTTGGAATCCAAATCTATAAATAAAGTTTTGGTTGTAAAGATGGGGATTCGTGCTATTAGCGAGCTTTGGGCATTATTAGTCGTAGTGCTTTTGTTTAGCTATATTTTATTAAAATAATTTGTTAAGAATAAAGGATCTATTTGTATTATGGCAATATTGTGAATATTTGATTAGAACTAACACTGTATTACCGACAGTTGCTAACATTCGCCAGATGGCAGCGCAAGCGCATGTAAGTTTATAGATGTTTGATCAATAGAACAGCTGATTTCTGTTGATATTTGATATAAGATTTTCATATTTGTTGCGCAAGATGCGCACGGGTCCAGCTCGTTTCAAATAATGTAGAAGATTTCATGACGCTCCTGCATTTGGCAAGGGACCATCAACATCGATAGCACTCCCCAAAACCTTCAGCTAGTACCCTTATCGCTACAACAACAATAACCTGTAACGCCAATCTAACCTTATTAGTTTTATTGCTTTGGAAATGCGATATTAGCTGAAGATCGACTAGATTTACCTACCTAGACGCTACCCTTAAACGCAGGTGTTTATACTTGGAAAATGTTTACAAGGTTGGCACCTGTTTGAAATTTTCCTATAACAAATGAAGTATATATGTATGTATGTCATTATGGGCATCAAATGAATGGTATTAGGCGCAGTTTATCAATATAAAATAGTTTCGGTAAGGGTTGCCAGCTAACCTTTAATTTAAATTTGTATATTTTGAATCAAACTGAGCTTAAAAAAAGTCGCAAATAAATTGAAAAACTCAAACGAAAATCCAATAATGAAAACTGCTAGATGCCGCAAAAATCGAGATAGAAAATTCGTGCGCAGCTGGTAAAAGATACGATCGTTTGGATAACATTCTGATGAGCTATAGACTTGAAGGTTGGAGTATGACAGTAAAAAAAACATGCAAGGCGCGATAACCTCCGAAGAGATTTTAGGACGACATTCTCTTCCAATTCGCGTCGTGCTTCTTTAAATTTTTCCTAAAAATGGGCGGGACGGAACCTACATGTTTTATGCCGACTCCGAAAGGCATCCGCAAGGCAGATGAGTTTTCACTGAGAGATTTTTATGGCAGAAATACACACGGAGTGCTTGCCAAACACTACCGAGGGGCGACCCCGTTTAGAAAAATTGTCGTATAAATGAAATAACTTGTTTCTAAAATTTTGATGTTGCTTTGACCGGGAGTTGAACCCACGATCTTCGATGTGGTAGGCGGAGCGCGCTACCACCACACCACGGCTGCCGCCATTACTGGGCTTTTGAAAAATATTTCTTGTAATCATCACACTGTACCATATCGAAGGTATTGTCGATGGGTTGCGATTTGAGAGAGAAATTTTGCAACATAAAAAGGTGTAAGTGAATTGATTTGATATGAAAATACTCTATACATGCATACGTACATACATATATAGACGATGTAGGAAGCACAAATTCAGACTGAATAGAAAAAATAATAATTGGAGAGCTTTGAAAAAAAAAACCCGAAAAAACTATTAAGAGTGACTACATTTCTAACACATTTTAGGTTTTTTAAAAAAAAAAAAAACTTTCTGCAGCCACAGTAACTGCACACAGTTCTCCAACATTACTGGAGTGGGAAGACATCAACTGTTTTTTCTTTTAGTTCCAGTTTCAGTTACAAAATTTGAATGTTCACAATATAACTTCCATTTTATTGTTTATTTTTAAGTTAGTACACGCACAACAACCCTCCTACCTACTGGTTTTTGTCGCATCTAACAGTCTTAAACAAATTTGCTTTTAATTTTCCAGCAAACGCAATGTCATCTGTCACTGCCATGCATAGAACAAACAAAAACAAAGTCAAACACAGAGTTTTCGCGTTGAAAGTAAAATATTTGACTTTTTTTCTATTTTGGTTTTTTATTGGTTTAGATGATAACAGCTTACCCAAGAGAAATAAAAAATAAACACACACACACATACATCCACACATGTTTATCAATCCAGTCAGTTTTGTCAATCCTTCAGGCAGCCACTGCGCCTAAAAAACGATTGGATTGCGCTGCACATATTCCGACCATGTATTGAGTGACAGATAAACGAAAACATGGCGAAATCAGCTCAAATAACACAAAAATGTTTATATACTATTGCTATGGCGCTGGTTTATGTGTCAGTTTTAATACCCAAGCGGAAGTTCTGGAACAATATTGGATATGTCGGACTAACAGTCAATTAAACTTAGCAAATTCTGCAAGAACATTTAAATTACTATAAGATGTCCTAGAAATATTTGAAGAGTACACGAAGTAATGGAAAATTTTTAGCCATCCTTGCTTTAGAATTGCAACATAATTAGTATTTGAAAAAGCGGATGAACTAGCTGAAAAGGGCGCATCCCATTAAGCTTGCTCCGTAGACGTCCCAATTAGACTGGGCGAAATTAAGCGAAGGCGAGAGGTTCACATGATCGACCAAGCAGGAAAGGCGTGGGTTCAAGCGCGGGGCTGTAAAGTGTCGAAGATTATGTGCAGTTGTTACAACCTTAGACTAACAAAGTTGCTTCTATCATTAAAAAGAGAGGACTGTAGACTCATGACGGGTATTCTGACTGGACACTGCCTTCTGGCGTCACATGCCTTTAAATTAGGCTTGGTCAGTGATAGCAGATGTAGGAAGTGCGGGCTGGAGGAGGAAACGATCGAGCACGTTCTGTGCTCTTGCCCTGCGCTTGCCAGGCTAAGACTCCAGCTATTAGAAGTGATACAGCTGTCAGATCTAGAAGCAGCATGTGGCTTAAATCCTAGGAAGCTTCTAGTATTTGCCAAGAGGACGGAGTTATTTTATAACATAGTTCCTGGTTTTTGATAGGGTTTTTCAGTTTGATCGTTAAACAAACTTCTGGTAACACTACGGACTTATTCAGTCTATGTGAGGTCCTCATGGACCGGCCAGTTCAACCAAACCTAACCTAGTATTTGAATATAACCTTGGAAATCCTCTGGATGAGTACAATAAATATTCCATAAAAATCCGCATCGAAAATGTTCAGACTACATGTTTTCCTATATCTGAAGACTACGTTTTTTTCAGAATTTTTTAAATAATAGAACTCAGTTTAAAAACCCATAACATGATAGGATAAAATCGGATAACATGACATAACATAGCATTACATAAAACCTAATATAAAATACGAGCCGGACCATGCGCATCTTGCGCAACAAATAAAAAAATATCATATCAAATATCAACAGAAATCAGCTGTTCTATTGATCAAACATCTATAAACATACATGCGCTTGCGCTGACATTTGGCGAATGCTAGCAACTGACGGCAATGCAGTATTAGCTCTAATCAAATATTCACAATAGTGCCATAAGTAGTACAAATATATTTCTTTGTGTGCTCACAATCGTTTGTTTTTAACAAATTTTAATAAAATATAGCTAAACAAAAGCACTACGACTAGTAATGCCCAAAGCTCGCTAATAGCACGAATCCCCAACTTTACAACCAAAACTTTATTTATAGATTTCGAGTCCAAAAAAGAGCGAAAAGTGACCTGCACATAAAAACAGCAAATAGAAATAATATATGTATAAGATCATATCGTTATTTGTTAAGCATATGGTAGCACTTAATAAGATAACATCTATGATATAGCAAAACAAACCATAACGTAGAAAAACCTTACAAAGCAACGTCATTATCTACTAACTTTTCTCCATCCAATAAAACACCTCATTAAAAATTTAAAACGCTAAAAGAATCTGAAGGGTTTTTCTATTTGATCCTTCTGAATAATCGAAGATCACTCCCTTCAACTTCTTTTATGATTAGATGCTGATAAGAATAACTTCACGGTCATAGCATCTTCAGTCATATGCGACATAACACAACATAACAAAAACTTGCATATAATAACATTTTGCGATATAACATAATGTAACGAATTTACTGAAATTCCGCTTATTCCAAATCTTCTGCTAACGTTCGAATCACTAAACTGTTGAATAAATAACTCCAATATTGAATAATGCAAAAATGGCCTTTATTAAAGTACTTCACAATAACAATTATAATTCGCAACTGATAGCTTGTTTAAACCAAACTGATTGTCGTACCTCTACTGTTGCTGCCTTTTATACTCTGTGATTTCTCGTTCGCATATTTCTAGGCGCTTCCGGAATTTACTTAGTTACTGCTATAAAATTATAACTACAGATTCACGTCTATAGCTTCTCATATGCGCGTGATTCCACAGATAATTGCCTACTTTTGGCAGCATCTCAGATAAGATATATGCATGTGGTTGTGCGTCTCTTCTCCGCTGCTCGTATGGACATATGGGTAGACATAATGATTGATTTGTTGATGTGCATACGAGTCACTGCTTAGTATCGTCACAATAACATAACCTAGTATAAATAAACTAGCATTAACAAGGTTAAGTTAGGTTAGGTAGCAGCTTTCTTGGTAAAGGAAGGTGCGTTGTGATACAACATAAAATAACGGTGACGTAAGCTATAGCTACTTAGAGAGATATTGCTTCGAATGAGACCAATCTCAACCTTGATCAAATCTTCCGGGGAAGCAAGTGAGGCGATACCAAAATACTTTCGCCTAGTGTAGCCATATGGTGGGCAGTCAATCATAAAGTGATTCGATGATTCCACTTCATCATCCGTCAGGATGTGGTTTCCAGTATACTGAGACAGTTTCCTGTCAAAACCCCAATGACCATTGGTATATGAGCTTTAGTGAACCCAATCATTTCGGAAGACCTTCTGCCATCCACTTTCGGTCATAGGGATCTTACTACCCTGCAAGAGGTGATGCCCGCCCAACGCTTGTTGAGAAGACTATTTATGCAGGAGCACAACACCGGTTGATCTGAAGTAAACAATATTCTGTAAAAATTAGAGGTTCTAAACTAATGCTATTGTATTTTTTTTTTTTTTTTTTTGTTAAAGGAACTGATTTCAGTAGTTATTTGAACCGCAAACAATTATCAATATTATGCAAATGCAACACCTAACTTGAAAGAGAAAGTTACGTTCACTACATTGTTCATATGGCTATGGTGCCAGAGAAATCTCCGTCATATCAACAGCATTCACTGTTATTCTAATGTTAAGGCAAGCCGGTTATTTTAACAGTTTTAATTGGTATACTTAGCGCGACAAAACTTATTGTTAATTTAACAGAGAGCCTATGTACGATGAACATTTTTTTTTGTTGACTTGACTGTTGAAACAGTAAATTCAGAATGAACAATTTGTGTGTAGTTGATTCAACAGTTATTTTCGATGCGTAAAAAGTTACAGATATTGCGGTTGAAATTACCAGTAATTCGGTTGATTTTACCAGCTTTTTTCTTTCAGTGAACTATTTCTTAAATAAAAATTAAAAAAAAAAGCTTCCTACAGGGGATTACAACATCATTTTGTTAGTTTATCTAAAAAACGGATAGTGCTTTGTGCACTGTCGCTATATGATTCTACTACAGCTATCAAAGCTAACGTTAATGCATCATCACACTTTGATTGACGAAGAGTTGCCATTGAAAGTTGACACTTTTTTGTTTTTCATTTCTTCCAAATAAATAAAGCTAGAAAGATGCAGTAAAATTTTAGGTAACTTGGTATTTTTAAAATAAAAACAGCAGCACAGAGCACTGCTTTCTATCACTGTCAAAGGTGTTTACAAATTTACACCAACACCCATATGTCACGTTGACGTCAAAAACAAAACACTTTCATTTCAACAAATTTCCCTCTACAAATTTTGCTGAGTAAATACATTTAAAAAATATTAAGTTTAAACTTTATAATAAAATTTGCATTTTACATTTCACTTACTACCATTTTGTAGATAACTTTTGGCAATTTTTGATTTCATTTTTTTATTTAATTTAATTGGTTTGTGTTTAACGAACCCTTTAAGCCTATATGTATAACAGAAAGTTCAAATTCAAGTAATATTTTTTGTTCACCGGCTTTTTTTTTTTTTGAGAAAAGTAAATCAAACGTCATCAAAAATAAAGTAAAGAAGAATATCCGAACTTATTTGTAAAAGTTAAAATACATAAGAAGCAGTATGTCGCATTTCCGGCACAATTTCTTTTGAATAAGTTTACTTATGTAAGCCAGTGAGGCATCGCATGTGTAAGCGAGTTGTGAATATGTAAGCAAAGAGGGTTTTCTTGATTTTTTTTTTTGTTTTCGGTGATAATGGCGAATACGGTTATGGTTAACATCACGGTTACGGTTATTACTACGTTTACAGTTATATTAGCAATTCGGTTATGGTTGCTGTTAGATTTCGAATACCATTACGGTTACAGTTATGATTACATTACGGTAACTATTATTGTTACCATCATGGTAACCATTAAGATTATGGTTGCGGTAGCCATTACGGTTACGGCTATGGTTACAATTAGGGGTATTCTTACCGTTACAGTTATGGTTAGCATTTAGGTTATGGTTACGTTAGATTTCGGATACTATTACGGTTACAGTTATGGTTACCATTAGTTACTATTATGGTTACCATTACGGTAACTGTCATGGTAACCATTAAGATTATGGCTGCGGTAGCCATTACGGTTACGGTTATGGTTACAATTACGGTTACGCTTACAGTAACAGTTATAGTTAGCAATTCGGTTATGCTTACGGTGAGATTTCGGATACCATTTGGTTACAGTTATGGTGACCATTACGTTAACTTTTACGGCTACCAGTACGGTCACGGTTATGGTAACGGTTACAATTATGGTTACGCTTACAGTCAGTTATGGTTAGCATTGCGATTATGGTCACACGGTTAAAATTCGGATACCATTACGGTTACGGTTATGGTAACCATTACGGTAGCTAATGGTAACCATTACGGTTGCGGTTGTGGTTACAATTGCAGTTACTGTTATGGTTACCATTACACTAGTCGAATTTGGTGTGTAAACAAACCCTTTTTTGGCTTTGTGCCATCTTCAGTGCCATTTTTGTTACGGTTGTGGTTACAATTGCAGTTACAGTTATGGTTACCATTACACTAGTCGAATTTGGTGTGTACACAAACCCTTTTTTGGCTTTGTGCCATCTTCAGTGCCATTTTTGTTTTGGTAGTGAAAATTCAATACTCCGATTCAAAGCAGTAAAGCACGTAATAGTAACGTTCCTTACTTACATGTACCCCTATCACTCTTTTACATCAACCCACTCCCTAATTATTCACTCACTGTCTCTCCCTCGCTCGCTCTCTCTCTCCTTATCACTATCTCTCTATGTCTATTCCTCTCTTTCTCTCTCTTCCACCTTATCTTTATTCAATTATACTTCCTCACAGTTTCCAGACACCCTCCACCTATTTTGCTACGCTCTCCAAATGCTCCTAGTTTCTACCATTCCACTCTCCCCTACTTCTCTACAGCGCTCGTTATGGCCGATCCACAACTGTCATGAGTCCGCTATATTTCTCTATCACTTTGTTCTATTTCCCAACCCTTTTTTCATTGCATTTTTAATGTGTCCTGGGTAGCGTTGTTTTTTTCTCCCCCTCTCAGTTTTTCCCATTCTTCTCTGTGGTTTTCTCTTTCTACCATTCAAGTTAAAGATCTGCCAACATAACAACCATTGCTGTGACCTCAACTGTTAAAATAACGGATTTTAGTCAACAATAGATTAACAGTGAAGGATGTTTATATGACAGAGATTTCTGTAGCACCATGGTTATAAGATCAAAGCAGTGAGCGCCATGAACGTAAGTTTCTTTCTTAAAGTAGGTGATGTATATGCTTGAAATTGAAAATTGTTCGCAATTGAAATGGCTGATGGAAGCAGTTCTTTTAGAAAAAAGCAGAAAAATCAGTTAGTTTTATTGGAATTTTGAAAGCTTTACAGAATATTGTTAACTAAAGATTAACAGTTTCTCTTCTGTTGAAATGCCTAAACAATTTGTTCTATTGACAGAAAACTCTATTAGGTTTACAATTATGCTGTATGTTTGTTTACTTAAGTACAACAAACCCGACTTGTTGGTTTTATAAGCATCATTTCTATTAATACTTCCTCTCTAGTTTTTATTACCCTATTTTTTCTTCTTTTCCCTGGAAGGTATTGCTTCTTCTTTTATTTTCCTCTCTTATCTTTTTTATCAATATTTCCCTTTCCCTATCTCTTTCCTTTTTTTCGAGTCTTCGTATGCATCTCTCCGTTTATCTCTTGCGCTAATTTTTCCGCATTACTCCCAGCTTATTTCCAACTCTTCGCGCTACATTAGGATGCAGTTTGATATTAAGGGTCAGATTATGTATGACGCCGTGATACTTTGCGTCGCAGTCACTCACATTCCACTCTCCAATGAATGCTCTTAGTGGATAGGAACTTAACGACTTGATGCCTTGTAATAATTTGCTCCTTATTAACAAATTTTTTAAACCATATTTTGTTAAATGCGATAGTATTGGAGGTCCGTTTACGAACCATATAACTTATTCTATAATTCGTGGTTTTGTTTTAATTCTTCGAAAAATGTACGGCTAGTTAATATTTATGGTTCAGCAAATTCTTCTGAATTCAAACACGGCATGTATAATGACCCTCTATATGTACTTAGAGATATGTAAGTATGTTTCTTACAATGTAAGCACCATTTGTGTATTCTTCAAATAAATTTTCAGAAATATGTATGCTTAAGAATGACTTTTAAGTAAAGTTTCTCGTAATGTTAAATTGAATTTGTGCTACTACAAAAGTAAAGAAAGTACAACTTTTAGGACAATATTAAATTACGCTTCACTGACTATAGAATGTGTAATGAATACGCCCACTTTGCACTCAAGACACATATGTGAGTAAGCACAGTTACAGAAGCAAAAGGGATTGTTGAAGTGGATGAAAAGCAAATATGGAAACGACATCGCACTCAAATTTAATATTCTCAAGAAGGAAATGAAAGAAATAAAAGAAATAATTGTAAGGTCGTTTTGTAACGTGGGGCAATTCAAAGGAACTTCAATTTTGAAAAAGTCGTTTTTAAAGAAAAAAAGATATACTAAAGTTCAAAGAGCAAATTTTTAAAAATTAAGGCAGATGTCGCTGTGTGCTGAATATTTGAAACTCTTGTTTTACTTTACTTGAATCAAAATCCGAGGGTGACTGAATTCGGAGCATTGTAATAGATTTTTTGAGAAATTCAATATGCTTTGATTAAAAGCACTGAGAAGAACAAGAAGAGCAGAGAAAACCTTATGCAAAAAAGCACGAAAACAACAGCAGCGAAATTGAAGAGGTGGAAAAAGTACAACAGCACAAATAACAAGGCAAAACAAAACCTTCAACGAATACTAAAGGAATGTAAACAACAAAAACATAAAAAGATAAACAAATAAAACAAACAACACAAATACCTAGCAACAAAAAAAAAAGAAATGAAGTCACAGAATAACGACAAAATAAAAGAGCAATCTTAACAATTTCACAGCAGACCAAGCTTGGTCCCACGAAGAATAGCGTTGTACAATTACCCACGGTTATGGTTTCCTTCACCACTCTCAATAAATATCTCAACTTTTACAAAACTATCTAATTCAAAATTGTGATTTGTAGAGCAGATGGGTAAGGTAAGAGGACCAGCAAGTTCGCCGTGGTCAAATCAAAGATTCGGGACAAAGCTCTCGGAGTAGTCTTGTCGAAAAATATATCAAATCTATGGTGTGATAGCAGGTTTTCTGAACAGTATTCTAAGCCGCAAAATCTGTAATTTTTACAGAATATTGTTAACTTGAGACCAATAGTTTCTTTCCCTATGAAATGACTAAACAAATTTGTTAACTTGACATAAGCTAGGTTGAATTAATTAAAATACGATCAATTTTACAGAATGTTTGTTAAATGAAGAACAATAACACTGATTTGTTGATTTTGTCGGCCGAAAGTGGGGTGTTCTTTAATAAATTGTTGAGCCCGGATGTGCTTCAAAATGCTGCCGTAGGACCTTTTTGGTGAGGTAAGATGATAGTGCGTTTTAGAACAGATGATTTTCACAGAGTAATATCATAATTAATTCTTCACTGAAAGAAAAAAGATGATAAAATAAATCGAATAACAGGTCAATTCAACCGAAATTTCTGAAATTGTCCATCCACTGCAAATAGATATGGAATCGAATTCGACAAACTGTGGATTCTAAATTCACCGTTTTAAAAGTCAAATCAACAGAAGATAAATGTTCCTCATGTGTAAGCCATGTCGCTTTTACCTTAACAATTGTTAGGGGACAATAAAATCTGTTAAAATAACAGAGTTCCGTCAACATTAGAATAACAGCGAAGGCAGATGTCTGTGGCATGGGCACAAGAATGAAGTGATTGCCGTGAACGTAAGTTTCCTTTTCATAATACTGACAGTTTTTCGTACTGTAACAAAATCAGTTCTTTTAAGAGAAAAATCAGTTAGATTGATTGAGAATCTGTATTTTTTACAGAATACTGTTAACTTGAGGCCAATTGATTCTCTTCTTGTTTGTTTGTATAGCCGAACGATCTCGGCAACGGCTCAACCGATTTAAACGAAATTTGGCACACAGATAATGTATCACCTTCTAAGACTTTCTACCTAGGTGTTGCTACTCAGAAAGTTTCATAAGGTTGCCACCTATTCGAAATTTAAAAAAATTGCATGATATGCCGATATGGGTATCAAACGAAAGGTATTTCACTCCGCATTACAATAGGGACATTTTTGAGTAGGGTTGCCGTGTATGGTTGCCACCTATTCGAAATGAAAAAAAAATTGCATGAGATATGCCGATATGGATATCAAACGAGAGGTATTTCACTCCGCTTTACAAAAGGGACATTTTTGAGTAGGGTTGCCATTTAGGGTTGCCACCTATTCGTAATTAAAAACAATTGCATGAGATATGCCGATATGGGTATCAAACGAGAGGTATTTCACTCCGCATTACAATGGGGACATTTTTGAGTAGGGTTGCCATTTATGGTTGCCACCTATTCGTAATTAAAAAAAATTGCATGAGATATGCCGATATGGGTATCAAACGAACGGTATTTCACTCCGCATTACAATAGGGAAATTTTTAGTAGGGTTGCCGTTTAGGGTTGCCACCTATTCGAAATTAAAAAAAATTGCATGAAATATGCCGACATGGGTATCAAACGAAAGGTATTTCATTCCGCATTACAATAGGGACATTTTTGAGTAGGGTTGCCATTTAGGGTTGTCACCTATTCGAAATTAAAAAAATGGCATGAGATATGCCGATATGGGTATAAAATGAAAGGTGTTTCACTCCGCATTACAATAGGGACATTTTTGGGTAGGGTTGCCATTTAAGGTTGCCACCTATTCGAAATTAAAAAAAAGAAACGTTGCCAGTACAATGAAACGTTGCCGAGCTAAGCTCGGTCGGCCAGGTACTTAATCATAATGTGATCAATTTTACGGAATTCTGTTAAATCAAGAACAACAAACCCGAATGCAGTATTGACATTGGTAATGAGTTAGTAAGTGAAAAAATTCCATGCTAAGCATTTTCTCAATGGCAAACAAACCATGGAAGTGAATATGAACAAGAACTTGGTATTCGACACATTTGAACTCATACTGCTCTGAAACAAGCAACATCAAGAATTTGCGAGCAACGATTTCTACAGATACTATACTAAGCGACACGATCAAGGTTTAATACAGGAATAAAATCTCTACAAAAATCTCAACAAAATATAAAAATGATTTTGCATTTAATCTTTGCGTTCTTCTACACTTTGCCTGTTTATCGCCTTTTCTTTAGGGAATTTGTTTTTTGGGCTACATATATAGATTCAGTTGTGAGCGTATTCCTGAAAATTTTATGAATTGAGTGTTGTGGAGTTTCTTAAAGTCGGAATTATGAGCTGAGTTTCATGTGACTTTGTGGCTTAGAAGCAACTGTAAGATACCACTTGACAGTCTTCTTCTTTTTACTTCTAGGTTTAATTTCGAATCGTCAGTAGCTAAGTCGTTCATATATTTTTCAAAGGGCATAGACATTTTAGTCTATACGTACAGTTAAGTCGCCTTTTTTTGATTTTAGTTTTAATGTGTGTAGGTCTTTTGAGATGGACGCAGCTTGAGGCTTTTACTATTTATACAAAGAGATATTATAAGAGTCTGGTGAGAATTATAGGGAAATTTCAGATGAATTAAATATCTGCAAAAATTTCCAGCAATTGTAAGAAAATATCTTAATACGAATAAGAGCTTAAGGATTGGGGCACACTTCTAGATTCAGTCATATATACCAGCGCCCAGCGGGTTAGGGGGCTTAGAATATATCCGCGGTAGGTATGCCTGGCCTAAGGGGCGACTAAAATACTAAATTGATTCGTTGTGTAGCGCAACCCCTTCAAGGGGTTGGCAGCGCAATTTGTAGCTTATCCAACGCAATTGCCAACCTCACCTAACCGTGGTGAATCCTTTTTCCTTAGTACCCGATGCTCTGGTGACCCAAAATTCCTTATGGATCTAGGGGGTGGGAGGACGGTATGGTCTTGAAGGTTTAATGCGGTCATACCAAATCGTTCCCGAGATGATATGGCTTAATGTAGTACCTTAATGGTGTTTACTACCGGAACATACGGGATCTGCATCCGGCAAAAGAACATCAACATCGATAACACTCCTCAATGCCTTCGGGGAGTGTCTTTATCGCTACAACAACAACAACAAAAACATCATATATACCAATCTGCATGAGTATGCTGAGAATCATACAAAAATTCCAAAAGAATGAAAATATGACTTGTCATGCGTTTCACAAAAAGTAAACATTTTACTTCGAAATTTCGTATCAATATACCATACCGAATACCATATATTTTGCATACACACATATATACACATATATGTGATCCCAGTGAACCACACATTGTTTTGTTCATTTATGATTATTATTTTTTTTTTTTCGGTACGTTCTTTTTTCTTGGTGTACTGTATTATTTTATCAGTGAAATGGCTATTGCTGCCACTTGTTGACTAGTTATGCATTTATTTACGTACATACGTACTTGTACCCCTTTTTTCCTGATAATTGTATTGTTAGTTTTTGTTATTTTAGCTTCTCAATTACAACTTTTTTTCGTTTTGTTTAATGATGGCCGCCACAATCAGTGCCACAACGGAAATGTTAAAATTCATGTTGTTTCCCCCTTATCGCAAATGAGTGAATAAAAAACATATTCAATTAAAAATAACTGTATTGCAGAAGCATGTATTTATAGAGTGTTTTAATAAAGAATTACAAAAAAAAAGGTTTTAAAGTAATTGCTTTTGTCAAAACAATAACATTTCACGAAACAAAGTGTGCAATGAGTGGGTGCGATGCAGAAAAGAAAAAAAAAGATTTGAAGTATTCATATGTGACCCGGTCTATGAAAAGGTGGCTTATGACTCCAAAAAGAAATTGCGAGAAACAGCAGTTTTTTTTTTGCGAGAAACAACTGGTAACAGTTGTTTTTTTTTTAGTCGTAAGCCACCTTTTCATAGACCGGGTCACATGTGACGAGCTTCGCAACAAAATTTTATCTTTATTAAAATAAATAAATGTAAGGCTCAATAGCCACCGAAGAGATTTTAAGCCGAGATGGCAAACTGGCGGGACGGGACCTACTTGTTTTATGCCGACTCCGAACGGCATCTGTAAGGCAAGCGAGTCTTCACTAAGAAGCTTTTCATCGCAGAAATATACTCGGAATTCTTGCCAAATACTTCCGAGGGGCGACCCCGCTTCTAATTGAAAAAATTTGTTTCTAAAATTTGTATGTTGCTTTGACCGGGACGTGAACCCAGAATCGTCAGTGTGGTAGGCGGAGCACGCTACCATCACACCATGGCGACCGCCATTAGATTTATGTTTATTTTTACTTTTTTTTTAGTAAATTACGTAATTCAATAGGTCTCTTATTCGTGGTAAGGTTTCTATATATTCATTTTTTTCTAATACCAGCAAATGCGACAATGGTGTTATGTTTAAAACTATGTGATCGACATGTGCCTTTTACTCTTTCTCTTCTCCTTCATTCTCGTTCTACCCTTTCTCTATTTCACCTTCTTTCCCTCTTACTTTTTCTGTATCACTCTCCTTTTTTCCCTCTGTCTCTCACACTGATTTTCTCTCTATTATTTTCTCTCACTCAACTCTCTCTCCATCTTTCTCTAACTCTCTTCCTTCCTTTATCTTCCTGCCTCTCTTTATCTTTCTTTCTCTCTCTCCATATATTTACTCTTTCCACGTATCAATTCTTTTCATCCCTCTTTTTATTTTCCACTGATTCTGTGTCTCATTTATTTTGTCCCTTCTTCCCCCACTCTCCTTTTCCCCGGCAAAATTTACTTATATTGCCACGGTACATCACACTTCTGCTATAACCCTGTATAGCCTAAGATTTTTCCAGTGATCACGATAACTTGTGGTGAATTTTTCTTAAAAAAAATCAACTGAGAGGCTTAAACTGCTATAAAGCACCCCTGGGCACACTAAATCACTTGCTTTCTTTCTATCCCAGCCCATGCCCCCTCCTTTTCTTTGTCTTTGTCTCTTTTAACTCCTGCAAAGCACTCTTATTCCTCATATTCCCTTCTCTCTCACTCTTACTCTCACTATTCCCTTGAACTCTATGTCCCCGTATCTATTAGTGTTTCTACCATCTCATTGTCGTGATTTCCCCTCTATCATTACCTCTCTCTGTGTTTTTAACCTCTTTCGTCTCTCTAGCTTCACATTTCCCTAAAATGTTTCGCCCCTTTGCTCTGCCTATCTCAATCTCTCATTGAGTATCGCGTAAAAGCTCTCGATCGGTTGACCAATTTTTTTGATCTCTTTTATTTACCTTTGGTAGTGATGAGAACAGATGTAATTAATTCATACCGCTACGTTAATAAGTTCTTAACAATACTACAGTATTCACCAATGAATACACCTCATAGAATCGCATCATTAAACTTACCTGAAAAGAGAAAAAAGAGAAAATATTTTTTTACTATTATGTTGCTTGCTAAAACTGCTATAAATCAAGAGTCAGTAATAAATCTGGCATAACTTTTTTTGTTTCAACATACTTTTTAAGCTTTATTTCATTTTTCATGAAACTTTTATTTGTAGATAGTTTTTATGCGCTATACTAAAAGACTTGAGTAAAATACTCTGCTACCGTTTCGAAAACTCCCTCTTTCAGAATTTGTTTCAGAAACACCCTACCTTTGAAATTTTCCCTTATTTAATTATAGAGAAGGAAAAATAGAGACTATTTGTACTGGGGTATTAGAAAGTGACGGATGGGACATCGTTAAATGACGAATTTGACATAAATTTGTCTTGAACAAGGAGAATAAGAAAATTTTGAATTTTACGTTGCCTATGAAATATAAAACTACGTTAGGTGGCTGACGCTACTCAACCACCGCTTTTGAAGGTGTACGATTTCAATTCCCAATTTCAGGCAAAGATGTTTAAATCATTTTTAAAGGGAGCGTACCATATGTTTGACGGAGAAATTTAGATCCATTTAGAATATTCTCTACACTTCAAAAAAAATGTCACTTATTTTTGCATGTAATGGATGAGACAACTTACATTGGAAACACCTAATTTGTGATAAAATTTCAGCATTTTACTACACTAATACAAAAAAAACATATACACTCATGTCGAATTGTGACGGGTGGGGCAACCCACATTTGAAATACCTAATTTCCAAAAAAAATTCAGCTGGTATAGATCCAATTAACATTTTTACTGCACTACTAAGCTTTTCAAAAAAAATTTACTAGTTTCGGCTCGTGACGGGTGGGACAGCTCACATTGGAAACCACTTAATTTGTGTACAAATTTCCACTGATCTAGATCCAATTAGCA